>NW_027140578.1:2697193-3323290 GCF_036365525.1 Heterodontus francisci | reverse complement strand
CAATCTAAGGCAGCCACACAAACTAAGGCAGCCCCTCAAACTAAGGCAGCCGCTCAAACTAATGCAGCCCCTCAATCTAAGGCAGCCCCTCAACTAAGGCAGCCGCTCAAACTAAAGCAGCCCATCAAACTAATGCAGAACCTCCATCTGAGGCAGCCCGTCAAACTAAGGCAGCCCCTCAAACTAATGCAGCCACTCAATCTAAGGCAGCCCCTCAAACAAATGCAGCCCCTCAAACTAAGTCAGCCCCTCAAACTAATTCAGCCCCTCAAACTAATGCAGCCACTCAATCAAAGGCAGTCTCTCAAACTAATGCAGCCACTCAATCAAAGGCAGCCCCTCAAACTAAGCCAACACCTCAAATTAAGGCAGCCCCTCAAACTAAGGCAGACTCTCAAACTAATGCTGCCCCTTAAAGTAAGGGAGACCCTCAAACTAAGGGAGCCTCTCAACCAAAGGCAGCCCCTCAAACTAATGCAGCCACTCAAACTAAGGCAGCCCTTCAAACTCAGGCAGTCTCTCAAACTAAGGCAGCCGCTCAAACTAAGGCAGCCTGTCAAACTAAGGCAGCCACTCAAAGTAAGGCAGACCCTCAAACTAAGGCAGCCGCTCAAACTGAGGCAGACTCTCAAACTCAGGCAGCCCCTCAAACTAAGGCAGCCGCTCAAACTAAGGCAGAATCTCAAACTCAGTCAGCCCCTCAAACAGATGCAGCCCCTCAAACTAAGTCAGCCCCTCAAACTAAGGCAGCCGCTCAAACTAAGGCAGCCCCTCAAACTAATGCAGCCACTCAATCTAATTCAGCCCCTCAAACAAATGCAGCCCCTCAAACTAAGTCAGCCCCTCAAACTAAGTCAGCCCCTCAAACTAATGCAGCCACTCAATCAAAGGCAGTCTCTCAAACTAATGCAGCCACTCAATCAAAGGCAGCCCCTCAAACTAAGCCAACCCCTCAAATTAAGACAGCCCCTCAAACTAAGGCAGACTCTCAAGCTAATGCTGCCCCTTAAAGTAAGGCAGACCCTCAAACTAAGGGAGCCTCTCAACCAAAGCAGCCCCTCAAACTAATGCAGCCACTCAAACTAAGGCAGCCCTTCAAACTCAGGCAGCCTCTCAAATTAAGGCAGCCGCTCAAACTAAGGCAGCCTGTCAAACTAAGGCAGCCTCTCAAAGTAAGGCAGACCCTCAAACTAAGGCAGCCGCTCAATCTAAGGCAGCCACTCAAACTCAGGCAGCCCCACAAACTAAGGAAGCCCCTCAAACTAAGGCCGCCGCTCAAACTAAGGAAGCCCCTCAAACTAAGGCAGCCGCTCAAACTAAGGCAGCCGCTCAAACTAATGCAGCCCCTCAAACTAAGGCAGCCCCTCAAACTAAAGCAGCCCATCAAACTAATGCAGAACCTCCATCTGAGGCAGCCCGTCAAACTAAGGAAGCCCCTCAATCTAAGGCAGCCACACAAACTAAGGCAGCCCCTCAAACTAAGGCAGCCGCTCAAACTAATGCAGCCCCTCAATCTAAGGCAGCCCCTCAACTAAGGCAGCCGCTCAAACTAAAGCAGCCCATCAAACTAATGCAGAACCTCCATCTGAGGCAGCCCGTCAAACTAAGGCAGCCCCTCAAACTAATGCAGCCACTCAATCTAAGGCAGCCCCTCAAACAAATGCAGCCCCTCAAACTAAGTCAGCCCCTCAAACTAATTCAGCCCCTCAAACTAATGCAGCCACTCAATCAAAGGCAGTCTCTCAAACTAATGCAGCCACTCAATCAAAGGCAGCCCCTCAAACTAAGCCAACACCTCAAATTAAGGCAGCCCCTCAAACTAAGGCAGACTCTCAAACTAATGCTGCCCCTTAAAGTAAGGGAGACCCTCAAACTAAGGGAGCCTCTCAACCAAAGGCAGCCCCTCAAACTAATGCAGCCACTCAAACTAAGGCAGCCCTTCAAACTCAGGCAGTCTCTCAAACTAAGGCAGCCGCTCAAACTAAGGCAGCCTGTCAAACTAAGGCAGCCACTCAAAGTAAGGCAGACCCTCAAACTAAGGCAGCCGCTCAAACTGAGGCAGACTCTCAAACTCAGGCAGCCCCTCAAACTAAGGCAGCCGCTCAAACTAAGGCAGAATCTCAAACTAAGTCAGCCTCTCAAACTCAGTCAGCCCCTCAAACAAATGCAGCCCCTCAAACTAAGTCAGCCCCTCAAACTAAGGCAGCCGCTCAAACTAAGGCAGCCCCTCAAACTAATGCAGCCACTCAATCTAAGGCAGCCCCTCAAACAAATGCAGCCCCTCAAACTAAGTCAGCCCCTCAAACTAAGTCAGCCCCTCAAACTAATGCAGCCACTCAATCAAAGGCAGTCTCTCAAACTAATGCAGCCACTCAATCAAAGGCAGCCCCTCAAACTAAGCCAACCCCTCAAATTAAGACAGCCCCTCAAACTAAGGCAGACTCTCAAGCTAATGCTGCCCCTTAAAGTAAGGCAGACCCTCAAACTAAGGGAGCCTCTCAACCAAAGGCAGCCCCTCAAACTAATGCAGCCACTCAAACTAAGGCAGCCCTTCAAACTCAGGCAGCCTCTCAAATTAAGGCAGCCGCTCAAACTAAGGCAGCCTGTCAAACTAAGGCAGCCTCTCAAAGTAAGGCAGACCCTCAAACTAAGGCAGCCGCTCAATCTAAGGCAGCCACTCAAACTCAGGCAGCCCCACAAACTAAGGAAGCCCCTCAAACTAAGGCCGCCGCTCAAACTAAGGAAGCCCCTCAAACTAAGGCAGCCACTCAAACTAAGGCAGCCGCTCAAACTAATGCAGCCCCTCAAACTAAGGCAGCCCCTCAAACTAAGGCAACCGCTCAAACTAATACAGCCCCTCAATCTAAGGCAGCCCCTCAACTAAGGCAGCCGCTCAAACTAAAGCAGCCCATCAAACTAATGCAGCACCTCATTCTAAGGCAGCCCCTCAAACTAAGGCATCCCCTCAAACTAATGCAGCCCCTCAATCTAAGGCAGCCCTCAAACAAATGCAGCCCCTCAAACTAAGTCAGCCCCTCAAACTAATTCAGCCCCTCAAACTTTTGCAGCCACTCAATCAAAGGCAGTCTCTCAAAATAATGCAGCCACTCAATCAAAGGCAGCCCTCAAACTAAGCCAACCCCTCAAACTAAGGCATACCCTCAAACTCAGGCAGACTCTCAAACTAATGCAGCCCCACAAACTAAGGGAGCGCCTCAACCAAAGGCAGCCCCTCAAACTAATGCAGCCGCTCAAACTAAGGCAGCCCCTCAAACTCAGGCAGCCTCTCAATCTAAGTCAGCCGCTCAAACTAAGGCAGCCTGTCAAACTAAGGCAGCCTCTCAAAGTAAGGCAGACCCTCAAACTAAGGCAGCCGCTCAAACTAAGGCAGACTCTCAAACTAAGGCAACCTCTCAAACTAAGTTAGCCGCTCAATCTAAGGCAGCCCCTCAACTAAGGCAGCCGCTCAAACTAAAGCAGCCCATCAAACCAATGCAGCACCTCAATCTGAGGCAGCCCGTCAAACTAAGACAGCCCCTCAAACTAATGCAGCCACTCAATCTAAGGCAGCCCCTCAAACAAATGCAGCCCCTCAAACTAAGTCAGCCCCTCAAACTAAGTCAGCCCCTCAAACTAATGCAGCCACTCAATCAAAGGCAGTCTCTCAAACTAATGCAGCCACTCAATCAAAGGCAGCCCCTCAAACTAAGCCAACACCTCAAATTAAGGCAGCCCCTCAAACTAAGGCAGACTCTCAAACTAATGCTGCCATTTAAAGTAAGGGAGACCCTCAAACTAAGGGAGCCTCTCAACCAAAGGCAGCCCCTCAAACTAATGCAGCCACTCAAACTAAGGCAGCCCTTCAAACTCAGGCAGTCTCTCAAACTAAGGCAGCCGCTCAAACTAAGGCAGCCTGTCAAACTAAGGCAGCCACTCAAAGTAAGGCAGACCCTCAAACTAAGGCAGCCGCTCAAACTGAGGCAGACTCTCAAACTCAGGCAGCCCCTCAAACTAAGGCAGCCGCTCAAACTAAGGCAGAATCTCAAACTCAGTCAGCCCCTCAAACAGATGCAGCCCCTCAAACTAAGTCAGCCCCTCAAACTAAGGCAGCCGCTGAAACTAAGGCAGCCCCTCAAACTAATGCAGCCACTCAATCTAAGGCAGCCCCTCAAACAAATGCAGCCCCTCAAACGAAGTCAGCCCCTCAAACTAAGTCAGCCCCTCAAACTAATGCAGCCACTCAATCAAAGGCAGTCTCTCAAACTAATGCAGCCACTCAATCAAAGGCAGCCCCTCAAACTAAGCCAACCCCTCAAATTAAGACAGCCCCTCAAACTAAGGCAGACTCTCAAGCTAATGCTGCCCCTTAAAGTAAGGCAGACCCTCAAACTAAGGGAGCCTCTCAACCAAAGCAGCCCCTCAAACTAATGCAGCCACTCAAACTAAGGCAGCCCTTCAAACTAAGGCAGCCGCTCAATCTAAGGCAGCCACTCAAACTCAGGCAGCCCCACAAACTAAGGAAGCCCCTCAAACTAAGGCCGCCGCTCAAACTAAGGAAGCCCCTCAAACTAAGGCAGCCGCTCAAACTAAGGCAGCCGCTCAAACTAATGCAGCCCCTCAAACTAAGGCAGCCCCTCAAACTAAAGCAGCCCATCAAACTAATGCAGAACCTCCATCTGAGGCAGCCCGTCAAACTAAGGAAGCCCCTCAATCTAAGGCAGCCACACAAACTAAGGCAGCCCCTCAAACTAAGGCAGCCGCTCAAACTAATGCAGCCCCTCAATCTAAGGCAGCCCCTCAACTAAGGCAGCCGCTCAAACTAAAGCAGCCCATCAAACTAATGCAGAACCTCCATCTGAGGCAGCCCGTCAAACTAAGGCAGCCCCTCAAACTAATGCAGCCACTCAATCTAATGCAGCCACTCAATCAAAGGCAGCCCCTCAAACTAAGCCAACCCCTCAAATTAAGACAGCCCCTCAAACTAAGGCAGACTCTCAAGCTAATGCTGCCCCTTAAAGTAAGGCAGACCCTCAAACTAAGGGAGCCTCTCAACCAAAGCAGCCCCTCAAACTAATGCAGCCACTCAAACTAAGGCAGCCCTTCAAACTCAGGCAGCCTCTCAAATTAAGGCAGCCGCTCAAACTAAGGCAGCCTGTCAAACTAAGGCAGCCTCTCAAAGTAAGGCAGACCCTCAAACTAAGGCAGCCGCTCAATCTAAGGCAGCCACTCAAACTCAGGCAGCCCCACAAACTAAGGAAGCCCCTCAAACTAAGGCCGCCGCTCAAACTAAGGAAGCCCCTCAAACTAAGGCAGCCGCTCACACTAAGGCAGCCGCTCAAACTAATGCAGCCCCTCAAACTAAGGCAGCCCCTCAAACTAAAGCAGCCCATCAAACTAATGCAGAACCTCCATCTGAGGCAGCCCGTCAAACTAAGGAAGCCCCTCAATCTAAGGCAGCCACACAAACTAAGGCAGCCCCTCAAACTAAGGCAGCCGCTCAAACTAATGCAGCCCCTCAATCTAAGGCAGCCCCTCAACTAAGGCAGCCGCTCAAACTAAAGCAGCCCATCAAACTAATGCAGAACCTCCATCTGAGGCAGCCCGTCAAACTAAGGCAGCCCCTCAAACTAATGCAGCCACTCAATCTAAGGCAGCCCCTCAAACAAATGCAGCCCCTCAAACTAAGTCAGCCCCTCAAACTAATTCAGCCCCTCAAACTAATGCAGCCACTCAATCAAAGGCAGTCTCTCAAACTAATGCAGCCACTCAATCAAAGGCAGCCCCTCAAACTAAGCCAACACCTCAAATTAAGGCAGCCCCTCAAACTAAGGCAGACTCTCAAACTAATGCTGCCCCTTAAAGTAAGGGAGACCCTCAAACTAAGGGAGCCTCTCAACCAAAGGCAGCCCCTGAAACTAATGCAGCCACTCAAACTAAGGCAGCCCTTCAAACTCAGGCAGCCCCACAAACTAAGGAAGCCCCTCAAACTAAGGCCGCCGCTCAAACTAAGGAAGCCCCTCAAACTAAGGCAGCCGCTCACACTAAGGCAGCCGCTCAAACTAATGCAGCCCCTCAAACTAAGGCAGCCCCTCAAACTAAAGCAGCCCATCAAACTAATGCAGAACCTCCATCTGAGGCAGCCCGTCAAACTAAGGAAGCCCCTCAATCTAAGGCAGCCACACAAACTAAGGCAGCCCCTCAAACTAAGGCAGCCGCTCAAACTAATGCAGCCCCTCAATCTAAGGCAGCCCCTCAACTAAGGCAGCCGCTCAAACTAAAGCAGCCCATCAAACTAATGCAGAACCTCCATCTGAGGCAGCCCGTCAAACTAAGGCAGCCCCTCAAACTAATGCAGCCACTCAATCTAAGGCAGCCCCTCAAACAAATGCAGCCCCTCAAACTAAGTCAGCCCCTCAAACTAATTCAGCCCCTCAAACTAATGCAGCCACTCAATCAAAGGCAGTCTCTCAAACTAATGCAGCCACTCAATCAAAGGCAGCCCCTCAAACTAAGCCAACACCTCAAATTAAGGCAGCCCCTCAAACTAAGGCAGACTCTCAAACTAATGCTGCCCCTTAAAGTAAGGGAGACCCTCAAACTAAGGGAGCCTCTCAACCAAAGGCAGCCCCTGAAACTAATGCAGCCACTCAAACTAAGGCAGCCCTTCAAACTCAGGCAGTCTCTCAAACTAAGGCAGCCGCTCAAACTAAGGCAGCCTGTCAAACTAAGGCAGCCACTCAAAGTAAGGCAGACCCTCAAACTAAGGCAGCCGCTCAAACTGAGGCAGACTCTCAAACTCAGGCAGCCCCTCAAACTAAGGCAGCCGCTCAAACTAAGGCAGAATCTCAAACTAAGTCAGCCTCTCAAACTCAGTCAGCCCCTCAAACAAATGCAGCCCCTCAAACTAAGTCAGCCCCTCAAACTAAGGCAGCCGCTCAAACTAAGGCAGCCCCTCAAACTAATGCAGCCACTCAATCTAAGGCAGCCCCTCAAACAAATGCAGCCCCTCAAACTAAGTCAGCCCCTCAAACTAAGTCAGCCCCTCAAACTAATGCAGCCACTCAATCAAAGGCAGTCTCTCAAACTAATGCAGCCACTCAATCAAAGGCAGCCCCTCAAACTAAGCCAACCCCTCAAATTAAGACAGCCCCTCAAACTAAGGCAGACTCTCAAGCTAATGCTGCCCCTTAAAGTAAGGCAGACCCTCAAACTAAGGGAGCCTCTCAACCAAAGGCAGCCCCTCAAACTAATGCAGCCACTCAAACTAAGGCAGCCCTTCAAACTCAGGCAGCCTCTCAAATTAAGGCAGCCGCTCAAACTAAGGCAGCCTGTCAAACTAAGGCAGCCTCTCAAAGTAAGGCAGACCCTCAAACTAAGGCAGCCGCTCAATCTAAGGCAGCCACTCAAACTCAGGCAGCCCCACAAACTAAGGAAGCCCCTCAAACTAAGGCCGCCGCTCAAACTAAGGAAGCCCCTCAAACTAAGGCAGCCACTCAAACTAAGGCAGCCGCTCAAACTAATGCAGCCCCTCAAACTAAGGCAGCCCCTCAAACTAAGGCAACCGCTCAAACTAATACAGCCCCTCAATCTAAGGCAGCCCCTCAACTAAGGCAGCCGCTCAAACTAAAGCAGCCCATCAAACTAATGCAGCACCTCATTCTAAGGCAGCCCCTCAAACTAAGGCATCCCCTCAAACTAATGCAGCCCCTCAATCTAAGGCAGCCCTCAAACAAATGCAGCCCCTCAAACTAAGTCAGCCCCTCAAACTAAGTCAGCCCCTCAAACTTTTGCAGCCACTCAATCAAAGGCAGTCTCTCAAACTAATGCAGCCACTCAATCAAAGGCAGCCCCTCAAACTAAGCCAACCCCTCAAACTAAGGCATCCCCTCAAACTCAGGCAGACTCTCAAACTAATGCAGCCCCACAAACTAAGGGAGCGCCTCAACCAAAGGCAGCCCCTCAAACTAATGCAGCCGCTCAAACTAAGGCAGCCCCTCAAACTCAGGCAGCCTCTCAATCTAAGTCAGCCGCTCAAACTAAGGCAGCCTGTCAAACTAAGGCAGCCTCTCAAAGTAAGGCAGACCCTCAAACTAAGGCAGCCGCTCAAACTAAGGCAGACTCTCAAACTAAGGCAACCTCTCAAACTAAGTTAGCCGCTCAATCTAAGGCAGCCCCTCAACTAAGGCAGCCGCTCAAACTAAAGCAGCCCATCAAACCAATGCAGCACCTCAATCTGAGGCAGCCCGTCAAACTAAGACAGCCCCTCAAACTAATGCAGCCACTCAATCTAAGGCAGCCCCTCAAACAAATGCAGCCCCTCAAACTAAGTCAGCCCCTCAAACTAAGTCAGCCCCTCAAACTAATGCAGCCACTCAATCAAAGGCAGTCTCTCAAACTAATGCAGCCACTCAATCAAAGGCAGCCCATCAAACTAAGCCAACCCCTCAAATTAAGGCAGCCCCTCAAACTAAGGCAGACTCTCAAACTAATGCTGCCCCTTAAAGTAAGGCAGACCCTCAAACTAAGGGAGCCTCGCAACCAAAGGCAGCCCCTCAAACTAATGCAGCCACTCAAACTAAGGCAGCCCTTCAAACTCAGGCAGCCTCTCAAACTAAGGCAGCCGCTCAAACTAAGGCAGCCTGTCAAACTAAGGCAGCCTCTCAAAGTAAGGCAGACCCTCAGACTAAGGCAGCCGCTCAAACTGAGGCAGACTCTCAAACTCAGGCAGCCCCTCAAACTAAGGCAGCCGCTCAAACTAAGGCAGACTCTCAAACTAAGGCAGCCTCTAAAACTCAGTCAGCCCCTCAAACAAATGCAGCCCCTCAAACTAAGTCAGCCCCTCAAACTGAGGCAGCCACTCAAACTAAAGCAGCCCCTCAAACTAATGCAGCCACTCAATCTAAGGCAGCCCCTCAAACAAATGCAGCCCCTCAAACTAAGGCAGCCCCTCAAACTAAGTCAGCCCCTCAAACTAATGCAGCCACTCAATCTAAGGCAGCCCCTCAATCAAATGCAGCCCCTCAAACTAAGTCAGCCCCTCAAACTAAGTCAGCCCCTCAAACTACTGCAGCCACTCAATCAAAGGCAGTCTCTCAAACTAATGCAGCCACTCAATCAAAGGCAGCCCATCAAACTAAGCCAACACCTCAAATTAAGGCAGCCCCTCAAACTAAGGCAGACTCTCAAACTAATGCTGCCCCTTAAAGTAAGGCAGACCCTCAAACTAAGGGAGCCTCGCAACCAAAGGCAGCCCCTCAAACTAATGCAGCCACTCAAACTAAGGCAGCCCTTCAAACTCAGGCAGCCTCTCAAACTAAGGCAGCCGCTCAAACTAAGGCAGCCTGTCAAACTAAGGCAGCCTCTCAAAGTAAGGCAGACCCTCAGACTAAGGCAGCCGCTCAAACTGAGGCAGCCTCTAAAACTCAGTCAGCCCCTCAAACAAATGCAGCCCCTCAAACTAAGCCAGCCCCTCAAACTGAGGCAGCCACTCAAACTAAAGCAGCCCCTCAAACTAATGCAGCCACTCAATCTAAGGCAGCCCCTCAAACAAATGCAGCCCCTCAAACTAAGTCAGCCCCTCAAACTAAGTCAGCCCCTCAAACTAATGCAGCCACTCAAATTAAGGCAGCCCCTCAAACTAAGGCAGACTCTCAAACTAATGCTGCCCCTTAAAGTAAGGCGGACCCTCAAACTAAGGGAGCCTCTCAACCAAAGGCAGCCCCTCAAACTAATGCAGCCACTCAAACTAAGGCAGCCCTTCAAACTCAGGCAGCCTCTCAAACTAAGGAAGCCGCTCAAACTAAGGCAGCCTGTCAAACTAAGGCATCTTCTCAAAGTAAGGCAGACCCTCAAACTAAGGCAGCCGCTCAAACTTAGGCAGACTCTCAAACTCAGGCAGCCCCTCAAACTAAGGCAGCCGCTCAAACTAAGGCAGACTCTCAAACGAAGGCAGCCTCTCAAACTCAGTTAGCCGCTCAATCTAAGGCAGCCCTCAAACAAATGCAGCCCCTCAAACTAAGTCAGCCCCTCAAACTTATGCAGCCACTCAATCAAAGGCAGTCTCTCAAACTAATGCAGCCACTCAATCAAAGGCAGCCCCTCAAACTAAGCCAACACCTCAAATTAAGGCAGCCCCTCAAACTAAGGCAGACTCTCAAACTAATGCTGCCCCTTAAAGTAAGGGAGACCCTCAAACTAAGGGAGCCTCTCAACCAAAGACAGCCCCTCAAACTAATGAAGCCACTCAAACTAAGGCAGCCCTTCAAACAGGCAGTCTCTCAAACTAAGGCAGCCGCTCAAACTAAGGCAGCCTGTCAAACTAAGGCAGCCACTCAAAGTAAGGCAGACCCTCATACTAAGGCAGCCGCTCAAACTGAGGCAGACTCTCAAACTCAGGCAGCCCCTCAAACTAAGGCAGCCGCTCAAACTAAGGCAGAATCTCAAACTAAGTCAGCCTCTCAAACTCAGTCAGCCCCTCAAACAAATGCAGCCCCTCAAACTAAGTCAGCCCCTCAAACTAAGGCAGCCGCTCAAACTAAGGCAGCCCCTCAAACTAATGCAGCCACTCAATCTAAGGCAGCCCCTCAAACAAATGCAGCCCCTCAAACTAAGTCAGCCCCTCAAACTAAGTCAGCCCCTCAAACTAATGCAGCCACTCAATCAAAGGCAGTCTCTCAAACTAATGCAGCCACTCAATCAAAGGCAGCCCCTCAAACTAATGCAGCCACTCAAATTAAGACAGCCCCTCAAACTAAGGCAGACTCTCAAGCTAATGCTGCCCCTTAAAGTAAGGCAGACCCTCAAACTAAGGGAGCCTCTCAACCAAAGGCAGCCCCTCAAACTAATGCAGCCACTCAAACTAAGGCAGCCCTTCAAACTCAGGCAGCCTCTCAAATTAAGGCAGCCGCTCAAACTAAGGCAGCCTGTCAAACTAAGGCAGCCTCTCAAAGTAAGGCAGACCCTCAAACTAAGGCAGCCGCTCAATCTAAGGCAGCCACTCAAACTCAGGCAGCCCCACAAACTAAGGAAGCCCCTCAAACTAAGGCCGCCGCTCAAACTAAGGAAGCCCCTCAAACTAAGGCAGCCACTCAAACTAAGGCAGCCGCTCAAACTAATGCAGCCCCTCAAACTAAGGCAGCCCCTCAAACTAAGGCAACCGCTCAAACTAATACAGCCCCTCAATCTAAGGCAGCCCCTCAACTAAGGCAGCCGCTCAAACTAAAGCAGCCCATCAAACTAATGCAGCACCTCAATCTAAGGCAGCCCCTCAAACTAAGGCATCCCCTCAAACTAATGCAGCCCCTCAATCTAAGGCAGCCCTCAAACAAATGCAGCCCCTCAAACTAAGTCAGCCCATCAAACTAAGTCAGCCCCTCAAACTTTTGCAGCTACTCAATCAAAGGCAGTCTCTCAAACTAATGCAGCCACTCAATCAAAGGCAGCCCCTCAAACTAAGCCAACCCCTCAAACTAAGGCATCCCCTCAAACTCAGGCAGACTCTCAAACTAATGCAGCCCCTTAAAGTAAGGCAGCCCCACAAACTAAGGGAGCGCCTCAACCAAAGGCAGCCCCTCAAACTAATGCAGCCGCTCAAACTAAGGCAGCCCCTCAAACTCAGGCAGCCTCTCAATCTAAGTCAGCCGCTCAAACTAAGGCAGCCTGTCAAACTAAGGCAGCCTCTCAACGTAAGGCAGACCCTCAAACTAAGGCAGCCGCTCAAACTAAGGCAGACTCTCAAACTAAGGCAACCTCTCAAACTAAGTCAGCCGCTCAATCTGAGGCAGCCCCTCAACTAAGGCAGCCGCTCAAACTAAAGCAGCCCATCAAACCAATGCAGCACCTCAATCTGAGGCAGCCCGTCAAACTAAGACAGCCCCTCAAACTAATGCAGCCACTCAATCTAAGGCAGCCCCTCAAACAAATGCAGCCCCTCAAACTAAGTCAGCCCCTCAAACTAAGTCAGCCCCTCAAACTAATGCAGCCACTCAATCAAAGGCAGTCTCTCAAACTAATGCAGCCACTCAATCAAAGGCAGCCCCTCAAACTAAGCCAACCCCTCAAATTAAGGCAGCCCCTCAAACTAAGGCAGACTCTCAAACTAATGCTGCCCCTTAAAGTAAGGCAGACCCTCAAACTAAGGGAGCCTCGCAACCAAAGGCAGCCCCTCAAACTAATGCAGCCACTCAAACTAAGGCAGCCCTTCAAACTCAGGCAGCCTCTCAAACTAAGGCAGCCGCTCAAACTAAGGCAGCCTGTCAAACTAAGGCAGCCTCTCAAAGTAAGGCAGACCCTCAGACTAAGGCAGCCGCTCAAACTGAGGCAGACTCTCAAACTCAGTCAGCCCCTCAAACAAATGCAGCCCCTCAAACTAAGTCAGCCCCTCAAACTGAGGCAGCCACTCAAACTAAAGCAGCCCCTCAAACTAATGCAGCCACTCAATCTAAGGCAGCCCCTCAAACAAATGCAGCCCCTCAAACTAAGGCAGCCCCTCAAACTAAGTCAGCCCCTCAAACTAATGCATCCACTCAATCAAAGGCAGCCCCTCAAACAAATGCAGCCCCTCAAACTAAGTCAGCCCCTCAAACTAAGTCAGCCCCTCAAACTAATGCAGCCACTCAATCAAAGGCAGTCTCTCAAACTAATGCAGCCACTCAAACTAAGGCAGCCCTTCAAACTAAGGCAGCCTGTCAAACTAAGGCAGCCTCTCAAAGTAAGGCAGACCCTCAGACTAAGGCAGCCGCTCAAACTGAGGCAGCCTCTAAAACTCAGTCAGCCCCTCAAACAAATGCAGCCCCTCAAACTAAGTCAGCCCCTCAAACTGAGGCAGCCACTCAAACTAAAGCAGCCCCTCAAACTAATGCAGCCACTCAATCTAAGGCAGCCCCTCAAACAAATGCAGCCCCTCAATCTAAGGCAGCCCCTCAAACTAAGTCAGCCCCTCAAACTAATGCAGCCACTCAATCAAAGGCAGGCCCTCAAACTAAGACAACCCCTCAAATTAAGGCAGCCCCTCAAACTAAGGCAGACTCTCAAACTAATGCTGCCCCTTAAAGTAAGGCAGACCCTCAAACTAAGGGAGCCTCTCAACCAAAGGCAGCCCCTCAAACTAATGCAGCCACTCAAACTAAGGCAGCCCTTCAAACTCAGGCAGCCTCTCAAACTAAGGCAGCCGCTCAAACTAAGGCAGCCTGTCAAACTAAGGCATCTTCTCAAAGTAAGGCAGACCCTCAAACTAAGGCAGCCGCTCAAACTTAGGCAGACTCTCAAACTCAGGCAGCCCCTCAAACTAAGGCAGCCGCTCAAACTAAGGCAGACTCTCAAACGAAGGCAGCCTCTCAAACTCAGTTAGCCGCTCAATCTAAGGCAGCCCTCAAACAAATGCAGCCCCTCAAACTAAGTCAGCCCCTCAAACTTATGCAGCCACTCAATCAAAGGCAGTCTCTCAAACTAATGCAGCCACTCAATCAAAGGCAGCCCCTCAAACTAAGCCAACCCCTCAATCTAAGGCAGCCCTCAAACAAATGCAGCCACTCAAACTAAGTCAGCCCCTAAAACTAAATCAGCCCCTCAAACTAATGCAGCCACTCAATCAAAGGCAGTATCTCAAACTAATGCAGCCACTCAAACTAATGCAGCCCCTCAATCTAAGGCAGCCCTCAAACAAATGCAGCCCCTCAAACTAAGTCAGCCCCTCAAACTAATGCAGCCACTCAATCAAAGGCAGTCTCTCAAACTAATGCAGCCGCTCAATCAAAGGCAGCCCCTCAAACTAAGCCAACCCCTCAAACTAAGGCAGTCCCTCAAACTAAGGCAGCCTCTCAAACTAAGGCACCCCCTCAAACTAATGCAGCCCCTCAGTGTAAGGCACCCCCTCATTCTAAGTCAGCCCCTCAAACTGATGCAGCCCCTCAAACTAAGGCTGCCCCTTAAACTAAGCCAGCCCCTCAAACTAATGCAGCCCCTCAATCTAAGGCAGCCCCTCAAAATAATGCAGCCACTCAATCAGTGGCAGACTCTCAAACTAATGCAGCCACTCAATCAAAGGCAGCCCCTCAAACTAAGCCATCCCCTCAAACTAAGGAAGCCCCTCAAACTAAGGCAGCCGCTCAAACTAAGGCAGCCGCTCAAACTAATGCAGCCCCTCAAACTAAGGCAGCCCCTCAAACTAAGGCAGCCGCTCAAACTAATGCAGCCCCTCAAACTAAGGCAGCCGCTCAAACTAAGGCAGCCCCTCAAACTCAGTTAGCCGCTCAATCTAAGGCAGCCCTCAAACAAATGCAGCCCCTCAAACTAAGTCAGCCCCTCAAACTTATGCAGCCACTCAATCAAAGGCAGTCTCTCAAACTAATGCAGCCACTCAATCAAAGGCAGCCCCTCAAACTAAGCCAACCCCTCAATCTAAGGCAGCCCTCAAACAAATGCAGCCACTCAAACTAAGTCAGCCCCTAAAACTAAGTCAGCCCCTCAAACTAATGCAGCCACTCAATCAAAGGCAGTCTCTCAAACTAATGCAGCCACTCAAACTAATGCAGCCCCTCAATCTAAGGCAGCCCTCAAACAAATGCAGCCCCTCAAACTAAGTCAGCCCCTCAAACTAATGCAGCCACTCAATCAAAGGCAGTCTCTCAAACTAATGCAGCCGCTCAATCAAAGGCAGCCCCTCAAACTAAGCCAACCCCTCAAACTAAGGCAGTCCCTCAAACTAAGGCAGCCTCTCAAACTAAGGCACCCCCTCAAACTAATGCAGCCCCTCAGTGTAAGGCACCCCCTCATTCTAAGTCAGCCCCTCAAACTGATGCAGCCCCTCAAACTAAGGCTGCCCCTTAAACTAAGCCAGCCCCTCAAACTAATGCAGCCCCTCAATCTAAGGCAGCCCCTCAAAATAATGCAGCCACTCAATCAGTGGCAGACTCTCAAACTAATGCAGCCACTCAATCAAAGGCAGCCCCTCAAACTAAGCCATCCCCTCAAACTAAGGAAGCCCCTCAAACTAAGGCAGCCGCTCAAACTAAGGCAGCCGCTCAAACTAATGCAGCCCCTCAAACTAAGGCAGCCCCTCAAACTAAGGCAGCCGCTCAAACTAATGCAGCCCCTCAAACTAAGGCAGCCGCTCAAACTAAGGCAGCCCCTCAAACATAAGGCACCCCCTCAAACTAATGCAGCCCCTCAATCTAAGGCACCCCCTCATTCTAAGTCATCCCTCAAACTAATGCAGCCCCTCAAATTAAGGCAGCCCCTTAAACTAAGCCAGCCCCTCAAACTAATGCAGCCACTCAATCAAAGGCAGCCCCTCTAACTAATCCAACACCTCAAACTAAGGCATCCCCTCAAAATAAGGCAGAACCGCAAACTAATGCAGCCACTCAATCAAAGGCAGCCCCTCAAACTAAGCGAACTGCTCAAACTAAGGCAGCCTCTCAAAGTAAAGCAGCCCCTCAAACAAATGCAGCCCCTCAATCTAAGGCAGCCCCTTAAACTAAGGCTGCCCGTCAAACTAATGCAGCCCCTCAAACCAAGGCAGCCGCTCAAACTAAGGCAGTCCCTCAAACTATGCGAGCCGCTCAAAATAAGTCATCCGCTCAAACTAAGGCAGCCCCTCAAACTAAGGCAGCCGCTCAAACTAAGGCAGCCCCTCAAACTAAGGCACCGCTCAAACTAAGGCAGCCCCTCAAACTGAGACAGCCGCTCAAACTAATGCAGCCCCTCAGTCCAAGGCAGCCCCTCAAAGTCTGGCAGCCTCTCAAACTAAGGCAGCCGCTCAAACGAAGGCAGCCCCTCAAACTAAGACAGCCGCTCAAACTAATGCAGCCCCTCAGTCCAAGGCAGCCCCTCAATCTGAGGCAGCCTCTCAAACTGAGACAGCCGCTCAAACTAATGCAGCCCCTCAATGGACAAAGACGAGAGTGGTCCTCTCGGAAGAGTGCTAAATTGGGGGAAGGCCAACTATACCAAATTTCGGCAGGAGCTGGGCAATGTTGATTGGGAGCAGCTGTTTGAAGGTAAATCCACATGTGATATGTGGGAGGCTTTTAAAGAGAGGTTGATTAGCGTGGATGCTTTGGAGAGGGTGCAGAGGAGGTTCACCAGGATGTTGCCTGCTATGGAGGGCGCTAGCTATGAAGAGAGGTTGAGTAGATTAGGATTATTTTCATTAGAAAGACGGAGGTTGAGGGGGGACCTGATTGAGGTGTACAAAATCATGAGAGGTATAGACAGGGTGGATAGCAAGAGGCTTTTTCCCAGAGTGGGGGATTCAATTACTAGAGGACACGAGTTCAAAGTGAAAGGAGAAAAGTTTAGGGGGGATATGCGTGGAAAGTTCTTTACGCAGAGGGTGGTGGGTGCCTGGAATGCGTTGCCAGCGGAGGTGGTAGATGCGGGCACGATGGCGTCTTTTAAGATGTATCTAGACAGATACATGAATGGACAGGAAGAAAAGAGATACAGAACCTTAGAAAATAGGCGACATGTTTAGAGAGAGGATCTGGTTCGGCGCAGGCTTGGAGGGCCGAAGGGCCTGTTCCTGTGCTGTAATTATCTTTGTTATTTGTTCTTTGTTCTTTGTTCAGCCCCTCAAACTGAGGCAGCCGCTCAAATTAAGGCAGCTACTCAAACTATGGCAGACTCTCAAACTAAGGCAGCTACTCAAACTATGGCAGACTCTCAAACTAAGGCAGTCCCTCAAACTTAGGCAGCCTCTCAAACTAAGGCAGCCCCTCAAACTAATGCAGCCCCTCAAACTAATGCAGAACTCTATCTAAGGCAGCCCCTCAAACTAAGGCAGCTCCTCAAAGTAATGCAGCCCCTCAAACTAAGGCAGCTCCTCAAAGTAATGCAGCCCCTCAAACTAATGCAGCTCCTCAAACTAATGCACCCCCTCATTCTAAGTCAGCCCCTCAATCTATTGCAGCCCCTCAAACTAAGGCAGCCCCTTAAACTGAGCCAGCCCCTCAAACTAATGCAGCCACTCAATCAAAGGCAGCCCCTCAAACTAAGCCAACCGCTCAAACTATGCAGCCTCTCAAAGTAAAGCAGCCCCTCAAACAAATGCAGCCCCTCAATCGAAGGCAGCCCCTTAAACTAAGGCAGCCCCTCAAACTAATGCTGCCCCTCAAACCAAGGCAGCCGCTCAAACTAAGGCAGCCTCTTAAACTATGCCAGCCGCTCAAACTAAGTCATCCGCTCAAACTAAGGCAGCCCCTCAAACTAAGGCAGCCGCTCAAACTAAGGCAGCCCCTCAAACTCAGGCAGCCGTTCAAACTAAGGCAGCCCCTCAAACTGAGATTGCCGCTCAAACTAATGCAGCCCCTCAGTCCAAGGCAGCCCTCAAACAAATGCAGCCCCTCAAACTAAGTCAGCCCATCAAACTAATGCAGCCCCTCAATGGACAAAGACGAGAGTGGTCGGAAAGGAATAGTGCTAATTTGGGGGAATAGTGCTAAATAGTGCTAAACTCTACCAAAATTCGGCAGGAGCTGGGGAATGTAGATTGGGAGCGGCTGTTTTAAGGTAAATCCACATGTGATATGTGGGAGTCTTTTAAAGAGATTTGTTGATTAGCGTGCAGGAGAGACATGTTCCTGTGAAAATGAAGGATAGAAATGGCAAGAATAGGGAACCATGGATGACTGGTGAAATTGTGAGACTAGCTAAGAGGAAAAAGGAAGCATACATAAGGTCGAGGCGGCTGATGAAAGACGAAGCTTTGAAAGAATATCGGGAATGTAGGACCAATCTAAAATGAGGAATTAAGAGGGCTAAAAGGGGTCATGAAATATCTTTCGCAAACAGGGTTAAAGAAAACCCCAAAGCCTTTTATTCATATATAAGGAGAAAGAGGGTAACTAGAGAAAGGATTGGCCCACTAAAGGACAAAGGAGGAATGTTATGCTTGGACTCAGAGAAAATGGGTGAGATTCTAAATGAGTACTTTGCATCGGTATTTATCGAGGAGAGGGACATGACGGATGTTGAGGTTAGGAACAGATGTTTGATTACACTAGGTCAAGTCGGCATAAGGAGGGAGGAAGTGTTGGGTATTCTAAAGGGCATTAAGGTGGACAAGTCCCCAGGTCCGGATGGGATCTATCCCAGGTTACTGAGGGAAGCGAGAGAGGAAATAGCTGGGGCCTTAACAGATATATTTGCAGCATCCTTAAACACGGGTGAGGTCCCGGAGGACTGGAGAATTGCTAATGTTGTCCCCTTGTTTAAGAAGGGTAGCAGGGATAAT
Organism: Heterodontus francisci; assembly: GCF_036365525.1. Classification (NCBI taxonomy): domain Eukaryota; kingdom Metazoa; phylum Chordata; class Chondrichthyes; order Heterodontiformes; family Heterodontidae; genus Heterodontus; species Heterodontus francisci. Next base: position 3,305,058 of record NW_027140578.1, on the reverse strand, counting down.
CCAGGTAATCATAGACCGGTGAGCCTGACGTCAGTGGGAGGGAAGCTGCTGGAGAAGATACTGAGGGATAGGATCTATTCCCATTTGGAAGAAAATGGGCTTATCAGTGATAGGCAACATGGTTTTGTGCAGGGAAGGTCATGTCTTACCAACTGAATAGAATTCTTTGAGGAAGTGACAAAGTTGATTGATGAGGGAAGGGCTGTCGATGTCATATACATGGACTTCAGTAAGGCGTTTGATAAGGTTCCCGATGGCAGGCTGATGGAGAAAGTGAAGGCGCATGGGGTCCAAGGTGTACTAGCTAGATGGATAAAGAACTGGCTGGGCAACAGGAGACAGAGAGTAGCAGTAGAAGGGGGTTTCTCAAAATGAAGACGTGTGACCAGTGGTGTTCCACAGGGATCCGTGCTGGGACCACTGTTGTTTGTGATATACATTAATGATTTGGAGGAAAGTATAGGTGGACTGATTAGCAAGTTTGCAGACGACAGTATGATTGGTGGATTAGCAGATAGTGAAGGGGACTGTCAGAGAATACAGCAGAATATAGATAGATTGGAGAGTTGGGCAGAGAAATGGCAGATGGAGTTCAATCAGGGCAAATGCGAGGTGATGCATTTTGGAAGATCCAATTCAAGAGTGAACTATACAGTAAATGGAAAAGTCCTGGGGAAAATTGATGAACATTTGGGTGTTCAGGTCCACTGTTCCCTGAAGGTGGCAACGCAGGTAAATCGAGTGGTCAAGAAGGCATACGGCATGCTTTCCTTCATCGGACGGTGTATTGAGTACAAGAGTTGGCAGGTCATGGTACAGTTGTATAGGACTTTGGTTCGGCCACATTTGGAATACTGCGTGCAGTTCTGGTCGCCACATTACCAAAAGGATGTGGATGCTTTGGAGAGGGTGCAGAGGAGGTTCACCAGGATGTTGCCTGCTATGGAGGGCGCTAGCTATGAAGAGAGGTTGAGTAGATTAGGATTATTTTCATTAGAAAGACGGAGGTTGAGGGGGGACCTGATTGAGGTGTACAAAATCATGAGAGGTATAGACAGAGTGGATAGCTAGAGGCTTTTTCCCAGAGTGGGGGATTCAATTACTGGAGGACACGAGTTCAAATTGAAAGGGGAAAAGTTTAGGGGGTATATGCGTGGAATGTTCTTTACGCAGAGGGTGGTGGGTGCCTGGAACGCGTTGCCAGCGGAGGTGGTAGATGCGGGCACGATGGCGTCTTTTAAGATGTATCTAGACAGATACATGAATGGGCAGGAAGAAAAGAAATACAGAACCTTAGAAAATAGGCGACATATTTAGAGAGAGGATCTGGATCGGCGCAGGCTTGGAGGGCCGAAGGGCCTGTTCCTGTGCTGTAATTATCTTTGTTCTTTGTTCTCTGTATGGGGTTTTCACAGTGTATCAGCATCCTGCCAGGTGTGCATGTGGGTTTCACAGTTTATCAGGATCCTGCCTGGTGTGTATGGGGTTTCACTGTGGTAGGGATCCTGCCAGGTGTGCATGTGGGTTTCACAGTTTATCAGGATCCTGCCAGATGTGAATGGGTTTTCACAGTGGATCAGGATCCTGCCAGGTGTGTACGGGGTTTTCACAGTGTATCAGGATCCTGCCAGAAGTGCATGGAGTTTTCACAGTGGATCAGGATCCTGCCAGTTGTGTATGGGGTTTTCACAGTGGATCAGGATCCTGCCAGGTGTGTCAGTGATTTCACAGTGTATCAGGATCCTGTCAGGTGTGTTTGGGTATCACAGTGGATCAGGATCCTGCCAGATGTGAATGGAGCTTTCACTGTGCATCAGGATCCTGCCAGATGTGTATGGGGTTTTCACTGTGCATCAGGATCCTGCCAGATGTGTATGGGGTTTTTACAGTGCATCTGGATCCTTCCAGATGTGTCTGGGGGTTTCACAGTGTATCAGGATCCTGTCACGTGTGTATGGGATTTCACAGTTTATCAGGATCCTGCCAGGTGTGTATGTGGGATTCACTGTTTATCAGGATCCTGCTTGGTGTGTCTGGGGTTTTCACAGTGTATCAGGATCCTGCCAGGTGTGCATGTGGGTTTCACAGTGTATCAGGCTCCTGCCAGGTATGTTTGTGGGTTTCACAGTTTATCAGGATCCTGCCAGGTGTTTATGGGGTTTCACAGTGGATCAGGATTCTGCCACGTGTGTATGGGGTTTTCACAGTGTATCAGGATCCTGCCAGGTGTGTATGGGAGTTTCACAGTTGATCAGGATCCTGCCAGGTGTGTATGGGGATTTCGCAGTTCATCAGGATCCTGCCAGGGGTGTATGGTGGTTTCACAGTTTATCAGGATCCTGCCTGGTGTGTCTGGGGGTTTCACAGTTCATCAGGATCCTGCCAGGTGTGTATGTGGGTATAACAGTTTATCAGGAATCTGCCAGATGTGAATGTTGTTTTCACAGTGATTCAGGATCCTGCCAGATGTGTATGGTGTTTTCACAGTGCATCAGGATCCTTCCAGATGTGTATGGGTGTTTCGCAGTGTATCAGGATCCTGCATCGTGTGTATGGGGTTTCACAGTTTATCAGAATCCTGCCTGGTGTGTATGGGGTTTTCACAGTGCATCAGGATCCTGCCAGGTGTGTATGGGGTTTCACAGTGGATCAGGATCCTGCCAGTTGTGTATGTGGGTTTCACAGTTTATCAGGATCCTGAAAGGTGTACATGGTGGTCTCACAGTTTATCAGGATCCTGCCACAAGTGTATGGGTTTACACAGTGGTTCAGGATCCTGCCAGGTGCGTTTGGGGTTTTCACTGTGCATCAGGATCCTGCCAGATGTGAATGGGGTTTTCACAGTTTATCAGGATGCTGCCAGGTGTGTATGGGGGTTTCACAGTGTATCAGGATCCTGCCAGACGTGTATGGGGTTTTCACAGTGCATCAGGATCATTCCAGATGTGTCTGGGGGTTTCACAGTGTATCAGGATACTGCCACGTGTGTATGGGGTTTCACAGTTTATCAGGATCCTGCCTGGTGTGTCTGGGGTTTTCAGTTTGTCAGGATCCTGCCTGGTGTGTATGGGGTTTCACAGTGGATCAGGATCCTGCCACGTGTGTATGGGGTTTCACAGTGGATCAGGATCCTGCCACGTGTGTATGGGGTTTTCACAGTGTATCAGGATCCTGCCAGGGGTGTATGGGGGTTTCTCATTTCATCAGGAACCTGCCTGATGTGTTTTGGGGTTTCACAGTTTATCAGGATCCTGCCAGGGGTGTATGGGGGTTTCTCATTTCATCAGGATCCTGCCAGGTGTGTCTGGGGGTTTCACAGTTCTTCAGGATCCTGCCAGGTGTGTATGTGGGTTTCACAGTTTATCAGGAACCTGCCAGATGTGAATGTGGTTTTCACAGTGATTCAGTATCCTGCCAGATGCGTATGGGGTTTTCACAGTGCATCAGGATCCTTCCAGATGTGTATGGGGGTTTCACCGTGTATCAGGATCCTGCATCGTGTGTATGGGGTTTCACAGTTTATCAGGATCCTGCCTGGTGTGTATGGGGTTTTCACAGTGTACCAGGATCCTGCCAGGTGTGCATGGGGTTTTCAAAGTGTATCAGGATCCTGCCAGGTGTGTATGTGGGTTTCACAGTTTATCAGGATCCTACCTGGTGTGTATGTGGTTTTCACAGTGCATCAGGATCCTGCCACGTGTTTTTAGGGGGTTTCACAGTGCATCAGGATCCTTCCAGATGTGTATGTGGGTTTCACAGTGTATCAGGATCCTGCATCGTGTGTATGGCGTTTCAAAGTTTATCAGGATCTTGCCAGGTGTGTATGGTGTTTTCACAGTGTATCAGGATCCTGCCAGGTGTGTATGGGGTTTTCACAGTGTATCAGGATCCTGCCAGGTGTGTATTTGGGTTTCACAGTTTATCAGTATCCTGCCTGGTGTGTATCGGGATTTCACAGTGCATCAGGATCGTGCCAGGTGTGTATGTGGGTTTCGCAGTTGATCAGGATCCTGCCTGGTGTGTATGGGGTTTCGCAGTGGATCAGGATCCTGCCAGGTGTGTATGTGGGTTTCACAGTTTATCAGTATCCTGCCAGGTGTATATGGGGGTTTCACAGTGGTTCAGGATCCTGCCACATGTGTATGGGTTTTCACAGTGCATGAGGATCCTGCCAGGTGTGTATGTGGGATTCACTGTTTATCAGGATCCTGCTTGGTGTGTCTGGGGTTTCACAGTTTATCAGGATCCTGCCAGTTGTGTATGGGGGTTTCGCAGTTCATCAGGATCCTGCCAGGTGTGTATGGTGGTTTCACAGTTTATCAGGATCCTGCCTGGTGTGTCTGGGGGTTTCACAGTTTATCAGGATCCTGCCAGGTGTGTATGTGGGTTTCACAGTTTATCAGGAATCTGCCAGATGTGAATGTTGTTTTCACAGTGAGTCAGGATCCTGCCAGATGTGTATGGTATTTTCCCAGTGCATCAGGATTCTTCCAGATGTGTATGGGGGTTTCGCAGTGTATCAGGATCCTGCATCGTGTGTATGGGGTTTCACAGTTTATCAGGATCCTGCCAGTTGTGTATGGGGTTTTAACAGTGTATCAGGATCCTGCCAGTGGTGTATGGGGTTTTCACAGTTTATCAGGATCCTGCCAGGTGTGTATGTGGGTTTCACAGTTTATCAGAATCCTGCCTGGTGTGTATGGGGTTTTCACAGTGCATCAGAATCCTGCCAGGTGTGTATGGGGTTTCACAGTGGATCAGGATCCTGCCAGTTGTGTATGTGGGTCTCACAGTTTATCAGGATCCTGCCAGACGTGTATGGGTTTACACAGTGGTTCAGGATCCTGCCAGGTGCGTTTGGTGTTTTCACTGTGCATCAGGATCCTGCCAGATGTGAATGGGGTTTTCACAGTTTATCAGGATGCTGCCAGGTGTGTATGGGGGTTTCATAGTGTATCAGGATCCTGCCAGACGTGTATGGGATTTTCACAGTGCATCAGGATCATTCCAGATGTGTCTGGGGGTTTCACAGTGTATCAGGATACTGCCACGTGTGTATGGGGTTTCACAGTTTATCAGGATCCTGCCTGGTGTATCTGGGGTTTTCAGTTTGTCAGGATCCTGCCTGGTGTGTATGGGGTTTCACAGTGGATCAGTATCCTGCCACGTGTGTATGGGGTTTTCACAGTGTATCAGGATCCTGCCAGTGTGTATGGGGGTTTCACAGTTTATCAGGATCCTGCCAGCAGTGTATGTGTGTTTCACAGTTTATCAGGATCCTGCCAGGGGTGTATGGGGGTTTCACATTTCATCAGGATACTGCCTGATGTGTTTGGGGGTTTCACAGTTTATCAGAATCCTGCCTGGTGTGTCTGGGGGTTTCACAGTTCTTCAGGATCCTGCCAGGTGTGTTTGTGGGTTTCACAGTTTATCAGGAACCTGCCAGATGTGAATGTGGTTTTCACAGTGATTCAGTATCCTGCCAGATGTGTATGGGGTTTTCACAGTGCATCAGGATCCTTCCAGATGTGTATGGGGGTTTCACCGTGTATCAGGATCCTGCATCGTGTGTATGGGGTTTCACAGTTTATCAGGATCCTGCCTGGTGTGTATGGGGCTTTCACAGTGTATCAGGATCCTGCCAGGTGTGCATGGGGTTTTCAAAGTGTATCAGGATACTGCCAGGTGTGTATGTGGGTTTCACAGTTTATCAGGATCCTGCCTGGTGTGTATGGGGTTTTCACAGTGCATCAGGATCCTGCCACGTGTGTATGGGGTTTTCACAGTGCATCAGGATCCTTCCAGATGTGTATGGGGGTTTCACAGTGTATCAGGATCCTGCATCGTGTGTATGGGGTTTCAAAGTTTATCAGGATCTTGCCAGGTGTGTATGGGGTTTTCACAGTGTATCAGGATCCTGCCAGGTGTGTATGGGGTTTTCACAGTGTATCAGGATCCTGCCAGGTGTGTATTTGGGTTTCACAGTTTATCAGTATCCTGCCTGGTGTGTATCGGGATTTCACAGTGCATCAGGATCCTTCCAGAGGTGTCTGGGGGTTTCACAGTGTATCAGCATACTGCCACGTGTGTATGGGGTTTCACAGTTTATCAGGATCCTGCCAGGTGTGTAAGTGGGTTTCACAGTTTATCAGGATCCTGCCTGGTGTGTCTGGGGTTTTCACAGTTTGTCAGGATCCTGCCTGGTGTGTATGGTGTTTCACAGTGGATCAGCGTCCTCCAACGTGTGTATGGGGTTTTCACAGTGTATCATGATCCTGCCAGGTGTGTATGGGGGTTTCGCAGTTTATCAGGATCCTGCCAGGTGTGTATGTGGTTTTCACAGTTTATCAGGATCCTGCCAGGTGTGTATGGGGGTTTCACAGTTCATCAGGATCCTGCCTGGTGTGTATGGGGCTTTCACAGTGTATCAGGATCCTGCCAGGTGTGCATGGGATTTTCAAAGTGTATCAGGATACTGCCAGGTGTGTATGTGGGTTTCACAGTTTATCAGGATCCTTCCAGGTGTGTATGGGGGTTTCACAGTGGATCAGGATCCTGCCAGGTGCATATGGGGATTTCACAGTTTATCAGGGCCCTGCAAGGTGTGTATGGGGTTTTCACAGTGCATCAGGATCCTGCCAGATGTGTCTGGGGTTTCACAGTGTATCAGGATCCTGCCAGATGTGTATGGGGTTTGACAGTGTATCAGGATCCTGCCAGATGTGTTTGGGGGTTTCACAGTGGATCAGGATCCTGCCAGTTGTGTATGGGGGTTTCACAGTGTATCAGGATCTGCCAGGTGAATATGTGGTTTCACAGTGGATCAGGATACTGCCAGGTGTGTATGGGGTTTCACACTGGATCAGGATCCTGCCAGGAGTGTATGGGGTTTTCACAGTGTATCAGGGTCCTGCCAGGTGTGTATGGGGTTTTCACAGTGTATCAGTTTCCTGCCAGGAGGGTATGGGGTTTTCACAGTGTATCAGGGTCCTGCCCGGTGTGGATGGGATTTTCACTGTTTATCAGCGTCCTGCCAGGTGTGTATGGAGTTTTCACAGTGGATCAGGATCCTGCCAGGTGTGTATGGGGGTTTCACAGTGTATCAGTATCCTGCCAGATGCGAATGGGGTTTCACTGAGCATCAGGTTCCTGCCAGATGTGATTGGGGTTTCACTGTGCATCAGGAACCTTTCAGGTTTGTACGGGGTTTTCACAGTGCATCGGGATCCTGCCAGGTGTGTATGGGGGTTTCATAGTGTAACAGGATCCTGCCAGGTGTGTATGGGGTTTTCACAGAGTATCAGGGTCCTGCCAGGTGTGTGGGGATTTCCCAGTGCATTCGGATCCTGCCAGGTGTGTATGGGGCATTGACAATGTATCAGGGTCCTGCCAGGTGTGTATGGGGTTTCACAGTGGATCATGATCCTGCCAGGGGTGCATGTGGTTTTCTGGTGTATCAGGATCCTGCCATGTGTGTACGGCGTTTCACAGTGGATCAGGATCCTGCCTGGAGTGCATGGGGCTTTCACAGTGTATCAGGACCAGACAGATGTGTACGGGGTTTTCACATTGTATCAGGGTCCTGTGAGGTGTGCATGGGGTTTCACAGTGTATCAGGTTCCTGCCAGGTGTGTATGGGGTTTTCACAGTGTATCAGGGTCCTGCCAGGTGTGTATGGGGTTTTCACAGTGTATCAGGATCCTACCAGGTGTGTATGAGGGTTTCACAGAGCATCAGGATCCTGCCAGGTGTGTATGGGGTTTTCACAGTGTATCAGGGACCTGCCTGGTGTGTTTGGGTTTTTCACCGTGTAACAGGATCCTGCCAGGTGTGAATGGGGTATTCACAGTGCATCAGGGTCCTGCCAGGTGTGTATGGGGTTTTCACAGTGTAGCAGGATCCTGCCAGTTGTGTATGGGGTTTTCACAGTGTATCAGGGTCCTGCCAGGTGTGTATGGGGTTTTCACAGTGTATCAGGATCCTGCCAGGGGTGAATGGGGTTTTCTGAGTGAATCAGGATCCTCCCAGGTGTGTATGAGGTTTACACAGTGTATCAGTGTCCCGCCAGGTGTGTATGGGGTTTTCCCAGTGTATCAGTATCCTACCAGGTGTGTATGGTGTTTTCACAGTGTATCAGGGTCCTTCCAGGTGTGTATGGGGTTTTCACAAGTGTATCAGAATCCTGCCAGGTGTGTATGGGTTTTTCACAGTGTATTGGGGTCCTGCCAGGTGTGTATGGGGTTTTCACAGTGTATCGGGATCCTACCTGGTGTGTATGCGGTTTCACCGTGTATCAGGGTCCTTACAGGTGTGTATGGGGTTTTCGCAGTGGATCAGGGTCCTGCCAGGTGTGTATGGGTTTTTCACAGTGTATCAGTATCCTGCCAGGTGTGTATGGGCATTCACAGTGTATCAGGGTCCTGCCAGGTGTGTATGGGGTTTTCACAGTGTATCAGGATCCTGCCTGGTGTGTAAGGGGATTCACAGTGTATCAGAGTCCTGCCAGGTGTGTCTGGGCTTTTCACAGTGTATCAGGATCCTGCCAGGTGTGTATGGGGTGTCACAGTGTATCAAGATCCTGCCAGGTGTGTATGGGGGTTTCACAGTGGATCAGGATCCTGCCAGGTGCATATGGGGATTTCACAGTGCATCAGGGCCCTGCAAGGTGTGTATGGGGTTTTCACAGTGCATCAGGATCCTGCCAGATGTGTCTGGGGTTTCACAGTGTATCAGGATCCTGCCAGATGTGTATGGGGTTTCACAGTGTATCAGGATCCTGCCAGATGTGTTTGGGGGTTTCACAGTGGATCAGGATCCTGCCAGTTGTGTATGGGGGTTTCACAGTGGATCAGGGTCCTGCCAGGTGTGTATGGGGTTTTCACAGTGTATCAGGATCCTACCAGGTGTGTATGAGGGTTTCACAGAGCATCAGGATCCTGCCAGGTGTGTATGGGGTTTTCACAGTGTATCAGGGTCCTGCCAGGTGTGTTTGGGTTTTTCACAGTGTAACAGGATCCTGCCAGGTGTGAATGGGATTTTCACAGTGTATCAGGGTCCTGCCAGGTGTGTATGGGGTTTTCACAGTGTAGCAGGATCCTGCCAGTTGTGTATGGGGTTTTCACAGTGTATCAGGGTCCTGCCAGGTGTGTATGGGGTTTTCACAGTGTATCAGGATCCTGCCAGGTGGGAATGGGGTTTTCGGAGTGTATCAGGATCCTCCCAGGTGTGTATGAGGTTTACACAGTGTATCAGTGTCCCGCCAGGTGTGTATGGGTATTTCCCAGTGTATCAGTATCCTGCCAGGTGTTTATGGGGTTTTCACAGTGTATCAGGGTCCTTCCAGGTGTGTATGGGGTTTTCACAGTGCATCAGGATCCTGCCAGATGTGTCTGGGGTTTCACAGTGTATCAGAATCCTGCCAGGTGTGTATGGGTTTTTCACAGTGAATCGGGGACCTGCCAGGTGTGTTTGGAGTTTTCACAGTGTATCGGGATCCTGCCTGGTGTGTATGCGGTTTCACCGTGTATCAGGTTCCTTACAGGTGTGTATGGGGTTTTCACAGTGGATCAGGGTCCTGCCAGGTGTGTATGGGTTTTTCACAGTGTATCAGTATCCTGCCAGGTGTGTATGGGCATTCACAGTGTATCAGGGTCCTGCCAGGTGTGTATGGGGTTTTCACAGTGTATCAGGATCCTGCCAGGTGTGTAAGGGGATTCACAGTGTATCAGAGTCCTGCCAGGTGTGTATGGGCTTTTCACATTGTATCAGAATCCTGCCAGGTGTGTATGGGGTGTCACAGTGTATCAAGATCCTGCCAGGTGTGTATGGGGGTTTCACAGTGGATCAGGATCCTGCCAGGTGCATATGGGGATTTCACAGTGCATCAGGGCCCTGCAAGGTGTGTATGGGGTTTTCACAGTGCATCAGGATCCTGCCAGATGTGTCTGGGGTTTCACAGTGTATCAGGATCCTGCCAGATGTGTATGGGGTTTCGCAGTGTATCATGATCCTGCCAGATGTGTTTGGGGGTTTCACAGTGGATCAGGATCCTGCCAGTTGTGTATGGGGGTTTCACTGTGGATCAGGGTCCTGCCAGGTGTGTATGGGGTTTTCACAGTGTATCAGGATCCTACCAGGTGTGTATGAGGGTTTCACAGAGCATCAGGATCCTGCCAGGTGTGTATGGGGTTTTCGCAGTGTATCAGGGTCCTGCCAGGTGTGTTTGGGTTTTTCACAGTGTAACAGGATCCTGCCAGGTGTGAATGGGGTTTTCACAGTGTATCAGGGTCCTGCCAGGTGTGTATGGGGTTTTCACAGTGTAGCAGGGTCCTGCCAGTTGTGTATGGGGTTTTCACAGTGTATCAGTGTCCTGCCAGGTGTGTATGGGGTTTTCACAGTGTATCAGGATCCTGCCAGGTGTGAATGGGGTTTTCTGAGTGTATCAGGATCCTCCCAGGTGTGTATGAGGTTTACACAGTGTATCAATGTCCCGCCAGGTGTGTATTCGGTTTTCCCAGTGTATCAGTATCCTGCCAGGTGTGTATGCGGTTTCACCGTGTATCAGGGTCCTTACAGGTGTGTATGGGGTTTTCACAGTGGATCAGGGTCCTGCCAGGTGTGTATGGGTTTTTCAAAGTGTATCAGTATCCTGCCAGGTGTGTATGGGCATTCACAGTGTATCAGGGTCCTGCCAGGTGTGTATGGGGTTTTCACAGTGTATCAGGATCCTGCCAGGTGTGTAAGGGGATTCACAGTGTATCAGAGTCCTGCCAGGTGTGTATGGGCTTTTCACAGTGTATCAGGATCCTGCCAGGTGTGTATGGGGTGTCACAGTGTATCAAGATCCTGCCAGGTGTGTATGGGGGTTTCACAGTGGATCAGGATCCTGCCAGGTGCATATGGGGATTTCACAGTGCATCAGGGCCCTGCAAGGTGTGTATGGGGTTTTCACAGTGCATCAGGATCCAGCCAGATGTGTCTGGGGTTTCACAGTGTATCAGGATCCTGCCAGATGTGTATGGGGTTTCACAGTGTATCAGGATCCTGCCAGATGTGTTTGGGGGTTTCACAGTGGATCAGGATCCTGCCAGTTGTGTATGGGGGTTTCACAGTGGATCAGGGTCCAGCCAGGTGTGTATGGGGTTTTCACAGTGTATCAGGATCCTACCAGGTGTGTATGAGGGTTTCAAAGAGCATCAGGATCCTGCCAGGTGTGTATGGGGTTTTCACAGTGTAACAGGATCCTGCCAGGTGTGAATGGGGTTTTCACAGTGTATCAGGGTCCTGCCAGGTGTGTATGGGGTTTTCACAGTGTAGCAGGATCCTGCCAGTTGTGTATGGGGTTTTCACAGTGTATCAGGGTCCTGCCAGGTGTGTATGGGGTTTTCGCAGTGTATCAGGATCCTGCCAGGTGTGAATGGGGTTTTCTGAGTGTATCAGGATCCTCCCAGGTGTGTATGAGGTTTACACAGTGTATCAGTGTCCCGCCAGGTGTGTATGGGGTTTTCCCAGTGTATCAGTATCCTGCCAGGTGTTTATGGGGTTTTCACAGTGTATCAGGGTCCTTCCAGGTGTGTATGGGTTTTTCACAAGTGTATCAGAATCCTGCCAGGTGTGTATGGGTTTTTCACAGTGTATCGGGGTCCTGCCAGGAGTGTATGGAGTTTTCACAGTGTATCAGGGTCCTTCCAGGTGTGTATGGGGTTTTCACAAGTGTATCAGAATCCTGCAAGGTGTGTATGGGTTTTTCACAGTGTATCGGGGTCCTTCCAGGTGTGTATGGGTTTTTCACAAGTGTATCAGAATCCTGCCAGGTGTGTATGGGCATTGACAGTGTATCAGGGTCCTGCCGGGTGTGTATGGGGTTTTCACAGTGTATCAGGATCCTGCCAGGTGTGTAAGGGGATTCACAGTGTATCAGAGTCCTGCCAGGTGTATATGGGCTTTTCACAGTGTATCGGGATCCTGCCAGGTGTGTATGGGGTGTCACAGTGTATCAAGATCCTGCCAGGTGTGTATGGGGTTTTCACAGTGGATCAGGATCCTGCCAGGTGCATATGGGGATTTCACAGTGTATCAGGGCCCTGCAAGGTGTGTATGGGGTTTTCACAGTGCATCAGGATCCTTCCAGGTGTGTATGGGTTTTTCACAAGTGTATCAGAATCCTGCCAGGTGTTTATGGGTTTTTCACAGTGTATCGGGGTCCTGCCAGGTGTGTATGGAGTTTTCACAGTGTTTCAGGGTCCTTCCAGGTGTGTATGGGGTTTTCACAAGTGTATCAGAATCCTGCCAGGTGTGTATGGGTTTTTCACAGTGTATCGGGGTCCTGCCAGGTGTGTATGGAGTTTTCACCGTGTATCAGGGTCCTTACAGGTGTGAATGGGGTTTTCACACTGGATCAGGGTCCTGCCAGGTGTGTATGGGTTTTTCACAGTGTATCAGTATCCTGCCAGGTGTGTATGGGCATTCACAGTGTATCAGGGTCCTGCCAGGTGTGTATGGGGTTTTCACAGTGTATCAGGATCCTGCCAGGTGTGTAAGGGGATTCACAGTGTATCAGAGTCCTGCCAGGTGTGTATGGGCTTTTCACAGTGTATCAGGATCCTGCCAGGTGTGTCTGGGGTGTCACAATGTATCAAGATCCTGCCAGGTGTGTATGGCGGTTTCACAGTGGATCAGGATCCTGCCAGGTGCATATGGGGATTTCACAGTGTATCAGGGCCCTGCAAGGTGTGTATGGGGTTTTCACAGTGCATCAGGATCCTGCCAGATGTGTCTGGGGTTTCACAGTGTATCAGGATCCTGCCAGATGTGTATGGGGTTTCACAGTGTATCAGGATCCTGCCAGATGTGTTTGGGGGTTTCACAGTGGATCAGGATCCTGCCAGTTGTGTATGGGGTTTCACAGTGGATCAGGATCCTGCCAGGGGCATATGGGGATTTCACAGTGTATCAGGGCCCTGCAAGGTGTGTATGGGGTTTTCACAGTGCATCAGGATCCTGCCAGATGTGTCTGGGGTTTCACAGTGTATCAGGATACTGCCAGATGTGTATGGGGTTTCACAGTGTATCAGGATCCTGCCAGATGTGTTTGGGGGTTTCACAGTGGATCAGGATCCTGCCAGATGTGTCTGGGGTTTCACAGTGTATCAGGATCCTGCCAGGTGTGTAAGGGGTTTTCACAGTGTATCAGGATCCTGCCAGGTGTGAATGGGGTTTTATGAGTTTATCAGGATCCTCCCAGTGTGTATGAGGTTTACACAGTGTATCAGTGTCCCGCCAGGTGTGTATGGGGTTTTCCCAGTGTATCAGTATCCTGCCAGGTGTGTATGGGGTTTTCACAGTGTATCAGGGTCCTTCCAGGTGTGTATGCGGTTTTCACAAGTGTATCAGAATCCTGCCAGGTGTGTATGGGTTTTTCACAGTGTATCGGGGTCCTGCCAGGTGTGTATGGAGTTTTCACAGTGTATCAGGATCCTGCCAGGTGTGTAAGGGGATTCACAGTGTATCAGAGTCCTGCCAGGTGTATATGGGGTTTTCTCAGTGTATCAGGATCCTGCCAGGTGTGTAAGGGGTTTTCTCAGTGTATCAGAATCCTGCCAGGTGTGTAAGGGGATTCACAGTGTATCAGAGTCCTGCCAGGTGTATATGGGCTTTTCACAGTGTATCGGGATCCTGCCAGGTGTGTATGGGGTGTCACAGTGTATCAAGATCCTGCCAGGTGTGTATGGGGTTTTCACAGTGGATCAGGATCCTGCCAGGTGCATATGGGGATTTCACAGTGTATCAGGGCCCTGCAAGGTGTGTATGGGGTTTTCACAGTGCATCAGGATCCTTCCAGGTGTGTATGGGTCTTTCACAAGTGTATCAGAATCCTGCCAGGTGTTTATGGGTTTTTCACAGTGTATCGGGGTCCTGCCAGGTGTGTATGGAGTTTTCACAGTGTTTCAGGGTCCTTCCAGGTGTGTATGGGGTTTTCACAAGTGTATCAGAATCCTGCCAGGTGTGTATGGGTTTTTCACAGTGTATCGGGGTCCTGCCAGGTGTGTATGGAGTTTTCACCGTGTATCAGGGTCCTTACAGGTGTGTATGGGGTTTTCACACTGGATCAGGGTCCTGCCAGGTGTGTATGGGTTTTTCACAGTGTATCAGTATCCTGCCAGGTGTGTATGGGCATTCACAGTGTATCAGGGTCCTGCCAGGTGTGTATGGGGTTTTCACAGTGTATCAGGATCCTGCCAGGTGTGTAAGGGGATTCACAGTGTATCAGAGTCCTGCCAGGTGTGTATGGGCTTTTCACAGTGTATCAGGATCCTGCCAGGTGTGTCTGGGGTGTCACAATGTATCAAGATCCTGCCAGGTGTGTATGGCGGTTTCACAGTGGATCAGGATCCTGCCAGGTGCATATGGGGATTTCACAGTGTATCAGGGCCCTGCAAGGTGTGTATGGGGTTTTCACAGTGCATCAGGATCCTGCCAGATGTGTCTGGGGTTTCACAGTGTATCAGGATCCTGCCAGATGTGTATGGGGTTTCACAGTGTATCAGGATCCTGCCAGATGTGTTTGGGGGTTTCACAGTGGATCAGGATCCTGCCAGTTGTGTATGGGGTTTCACAGTGGATCAGGATCCTGCCAGGGGCATATGGGGATTTCACAGTGTATCAGGGCCCTGCAAGGTGTGTATGGGGTTTTCACAGTGCATCAGGATCCTGCCAGATGTGTCTGGGGTTTCACAGTGTATCAGGATACTGCCAGATGTGTATGGGGTTTCACAGTGTATCAGGATCCTGCCAGATGTGTTTGGGGGTTTCACAGTGGATCAGGATCCTGCCAGATGTGTCTGGGGTTTCACAGTGTATCAGGATCCTGCCAGGTGTGTAAGGGGTTTTCACAGTGTATCAGGATCCTGCCAGGTGTGAATGGGGTTTTCTGAGTTTATCAGGATCCTCCCAGTGTGTATGAGGTTTACACAGTGTATCAGTGTCCCGCCAGGTGTGTATGGGGTTTTCCCAGTGTATCAGTATCCTGCCAGGTGTGTATGGGGTTTTCACAGTGTATCAGGGTCCTTCCAGGTGTGTATGCGGTTTTCACAAGTGTATCAGAATCCTGCCAGGTGTGTATGGGTTTTTCACAGTGTATCGGGGTCCTGCCAGGTGTGTATGGAGTTTTCACAGTGTATCGGGATCTAGCCTGGTGTGTATGCGGTTTCACCGTGTATCAGGGTCCTTACAGGTGTGTATGGGGTTTTCACAGTGAATCAGGGTCCTGCCAGGTGTGTATGGGTTTTTCACAGTGTATCAGTATCCTGCCAGGTGTGTATGGGCATTGACAGTGTATCAGGGTCCTGCCGGGTGTGTATGGGGTTTTCTCAGTGTATCAGGATCCTGCCAGGTGTGGAAGGGGATTCACAGTGTATCAGAGTCCTGCCAGGTGTGTATGGGCTTTTCACAGTGTATCGGGATCCTGCCAGGTGTGTATGGGGTGTCACAGTGTATCAAGATCCTGCCAGGTGTGTATGGGGTTTTCACAGTGGATCAGGATCCTGCCAGGTGTGTAAGGGGATTCACAGTGTATCAGAGTCCTGCCAGGTGTATATGGGCTTTTCACAGTGTATCGGGATCCTGCCAGGTGTGTATGGGGTGTCACAGTGTATCAAGATCCTGCCAGGTGTGTATGGGGTTTTCACAGTGGATCAGGATCCTGCCAGGTGCATATGGGGATTTCACAGTGTATCAGGGCCCTGCAAGGTGTGTATGGGGTTTTCACAGTGCATCAGGATCCTTCCAGGTGTGTATGGGTCTTTCACAAGTGTATCAGAATCCTGCCAGGTGTTTATGTGTTTTTCACAGTGTATCGGGGTCCTGCCAGGTGTGTATGGAGTTTTCACAGTGTTTCAGGGTCCTTCCAGGTGTGTATGGGGTTTTCACAAGTGTATCAGAATCCTGCCAGGTGTGTATGGGTTTTTCACAGTGTATCGGGGTCCTGCCAGGTGTGTATGGAGTTTTCACCGTGTATCAGGGTCCTTACAGGTGTGTATGGGGTTTTCACACTGGATCAGGGTCCTGCCAGGTGTGTATGGGTTTTTCACAGTGTATCAGTATCCTGCCAGGTGTGTATGGGCATTCACAGTGTATCAGGGTCCTGCCAGGTGTGTATGGGGTTTTCACAGTGTATCAGGATCCTGCCAGGTGTGTAAGGGGATTCACAGTGTATCAGAGTCCTGCCAGGTGTGTATGGGCTTTTCACAGTGTATCAGGATCCTGCCAGGTGTGTCTGGGGTGTCACAATGTATCAAGATCCTGCCAGGTGTGTATGGCGGTTTCACAGTGGATCAGGATCCTGCCAGGTGCATATGGGGATTTCACAGTGTATCAGGGCCCTGCAAGGTGTGTATGGGGTTTTCACAGTGCATCAGGATCCTGCCAGATGTGTCTGGGGTTTCACAGTGTATCAGGATCCTGCCAGATGTGTATGGGGTTTCACAGTGTATCAGGATCCTGCCAGATGTGTTTGGGGGTTTCACAGTGGATCAGGATCCTGCCAGTTGTGTATGGGGTTTCACAGTGGATCAGGATACTGCCAGGGGCATATGGGGATTTCACAGTGTATCAGGGCCCTGCAAGGTGTGTATGGGGTTTTCACAGTGCATCAGGATCCTGCCAGATGTGTCTGGGGTTTCACAGTGTATCAGGATACTGCCAGATGTGTATGGGGTTTCACAGTGTATCAGGATCCTGCCAGATGTGTTTGGGGGTTTCACAGTGGATCAGGATCCTGCCAGATGTGTCTGGGGTTTCACAGTGTATCAGGATCCTGCCAGGTGTGTAAGGGGTTTTCACAGTGTATCAGGATCCTGCCAGGTGTGAATGGGGTTTTCTGAGTTTATCAGGATCCTCCCAGTGTGTATGAGGTTTACACAGTGTATCAGTGTCCCGCCAGGTGTGTATAGGGTTTTCCCAGTGTATCAGTATCCTGCCAGGTGTGTATGGGGTTTTCACAGTGTATCAGGGTCCTTCCAGGTGTGTATGCGGTTTTCACAAGTGTATCAGAATCCTGCCAGGTGTGTATGGGTTTTTCACAGTGTATCGGGGTCCTGCCAGGTGTGTATGGAGTTTTCACAGTGTATCGGGATCTAGCCTGGTGTGTATGCGGTTTCACCGTGTATCAGGGTCCTTACAGGTGTGTATGGGGTTTTCACAGTGAATCAGGGTCCTGCCAGGTGTGTATGGGTTTTTCACAGTGTATCAGTATCCTGCCAGGTGTGTATGGGCATTGACAGTGTATCAGGGTCCTGCCGGGTGTGTATGGGGTTTTCTCAGTGTATCAGGATCCTGCCAGGTGTGGAAGGGGATTCACAGTGTATCAGAGTCCTGCCAGGTGTGTATGGGCTTTTCACAGTGTATCGGGATCCTGCCAGGTGTGTATGGGGTGTCACAGTGTATCAAGATCCTGCCAGGTGTGTATGGGGTTTTCGCAGTGGATCAGGATCCTGCCAGGTGCATATGGGGATTTCACAGTGTCTCAGGGCCCTGCAAGGTGTGTATGGGGTTTTCACAGTGCATCAGGATCCTGCCAGAAGTGTATGGGGTTTCACAGTGTATCAGGATCCTGCCAGATGTGTTTCGGGGTTTCACAGTGGATCAGGATCCTGCCAGTTGTGTATGGGGGTTTCACAGTGGATCAGGATTTTGCCAGGGGCATATGGGGATTTCACAGTGTATCAGGGCCCTGCAAGGTGTGTATGGGGTTTTCACAGTGCATCAGGATCCTGCCAGATGTGTCTGGGGTTTCACAGTGTATCAGGATCCTGCCAGATGTGTATGGGGTTTCACAGTGTATCAGGATCCTGCCAGATGTGTTTGGGGGTTTCACAGTGGATCAGGATCCTGCCAGATGTGTCTGGGGTTTCACAGTGTATCAGGATCCTGCCAGGTGTGTAAGGGGATTCACAGTGTATCAGAGTCCTGCCAGGTCTGTATGGGCTTTTCACAGTGTATCAGGATCCTGCCAGGTGTGTATGGGGTGTCACAGTGTATCAAGATCCTGCCAGGTGTGTATGGGGGTTTCACAGTGGATCAGGATCCTGCAAGGTGTGTATGGGGTCTTCACAGTGTATCAGGATCCTGCCAGATGTGTCTGGGATTTCACAGTGTATCAGGATCCTGCCAGATGTGTATGGGGTTTCACACTGGATCAGGATCCTGCCAGGAGTGTTTGGGGTTTTCACAGTGTATCAGGGTCCTGACAGTTGTGTATGGGGTTTTCACAGTGTATCAGGTTCTTGCCAGGAGGGTATGGGGTTTTCACAGTGTATCAGGGTCCTGCCCGGTGTGTGTTGGATTTTCACAGTTTATCAGCGTCCTGCCAGATGTGTATGGAGTTTTCACAGTGGATCAGGATCCTGCCAGGTGTGTATGGGGGTTTCACAGTGTATCAGTATCCTGCCAGATGTGAATGGTGTTTCACTGTGCATCAGGATCCTGCCAGATGTTATTGGGGTTTCACTATGCATCAGGAATCTGCCAGGTTTGTACGGGGTTTTCACAGTGTATCAGGCTCCTGCCGGGTGTGTATGGGGGTTTCACAGTGTATCAGTATCCTGCCAGGTTTGTATGGAGTTTTCAGACTTTATCAGCATCCTGCCAGGTGTGTTTGGGGGTTTCACAGTTTATCAGCATCCTGCTTGGTGTGTATGGGGTTTTCACAGTGGATCAGGATCCTGCCAGGTGTGTGTGGGGTTTTCACAGTAGATCAGGATCCTGCCAGGTGTGTATGGGGTTTTCAGAGTGGATCAGGTTCCTGCCAGGTGTGTATGGTGTTTTCACAGTGTATCAGCATCCTGCCTGGTCTGTATGGGGTTTCACAGTGGATCAGGATCCTGCCACGTGTGTGTGGGGTTTTCACAGTGTATCAGGGTCCTGCCAGGTGTGTATGGGGTTTTCACAGTGTATCAGGGTCCTGCCAGGTGTGTATGGGGTTTTCACAGTGTAGCAGGATCCTGCCAGTTGTGTATGGGGTTTTCACAGTGTATCAGGGTCCTGCCAGGTGTGTATGGGGTTTTCGCAGTGTATCAGGATCCTGCCAGGTGTGAATGGGGTTTTCTGAGTGTATCAGGATCCTCCCAGGTGTGTATGAGGTTTACACAGTGTATCAGTGTCCCGCCAGGTGTGTATGGGGTTTTCCCAGTGTATCAGTATCCTGCCAGGTGTTTATGGGGTTTTCACAGTGTATCAGGGTCCTTCCAGGTGTGTATGGGTTTTTCACAAGTGTATCAGAATCCTGCCAGGTGTGTATGGGTTTTTCACAGTGTATCGGGGTCCTGCCAGGAGTGTATGGAGTTTTCACAGTGTATCAGGGTCCTTCCAGGTGTGTATGGGGTTTTCACAAGTGTATCAGAATCCTGCAAGGTGTGTATGGGTTTTTCACAGTGTATCGGGGTCCTTCCAGGTGTGTATGGGTTTTTCACAAGTGTATCAGAATCCTGCCAGGTGTGTATGGGCATTGACAGTGTATCAGGGTCCTGCCGGGTGTGTATGGGGTTTTCACAGTTTATCAGCGTCCTGCCAGATGTGTATGGAGTTTTCACAGTGGATCAGGATCCTGCCAGGTGTGTATGGGGGTTTCACAGTGTATCAGTATCCTGCCAGATGTGAATGGTGTTTCACTGTGCATCAGGATCCTGCCAGATGTTATTGGGGTTTCACTATGCATCAGGAATCTGCCAGGTTTGTACGGGGTTTTCACAGTGTATCAGGCTCCTGCCGGGTGTGTATGGGGGTTTCACAGTGTATCAGTATCCTGCCAGGTTTGTATGGAGTTTTCAGACTTTATCAGCATCCTGCCAGGTGTGTTTGGGGGTTTCACAGTTTATCAGCATCCTGCTTGGTGTGTATGGGGTTTTCACAGTGGATCAGGATCCTGCCAGGTGTGTGTGGGGTTTTCACAGTAGATCAGGATCCTGCCAGGTGTGTATGGGGTTTTCAGAGTGGATCAGGTTCCTGCCAGGTGTGTATGGTGTTTTCACAGTGTATCAGCATCCTGCCAGGTCTGTATGGGGTTTCACAGTGGATCAGGATCCTGCCACGTGTGTGTGGGGTTTTCACAGTGTATCAGGGTCCTGCCAGGTGTGTATGGGGTTTTCACAGTGTATCAGGGTCCTGCCAGGTGTGTATGGGGTTTTCACAGTGTAGCAGGATCCTGCCAGTTGTGTATGGGGTTTTCACAGTGTATCAGGGTCCTGCCAGGTGTGTATGGGGTTTTCGCAGTGTATCAGGATCCTGCCAGGTGTGAATGGGGTTTTCTGAGTGTATCAGGATCCTCCCAGGTGTGTATGAGGTTTACACAGTGTATCAGTGTCCCGCCAGGTGTGTATGGGGTTTTCCCAGTGTATCAGTATCCTGCCAGGTGTTTATGGGGTTTTCACAGTGTATCAGGGTCCTTCCAGGTGTGTATGGGTTTTTCACAAGTGTATCAGAATCCTGCCAGGTGTGTATGGGTTTTTCACAGTGTATCGGGGTCCTGCCAGGAGTGTATGGAGTTTTCACAGTGTATCAGGGTCCTTCCAGGTGTGTATGGGGTTTTCACAAGTGTATCAGAATCCTGCAAGGTGTGTATGGGTTTTTCACAGTGTATCGGGGTCCTTCCAGGTGTGTATGGGTTTTTCACAAGTGTATCAGAATCCTGCCAGGTGTGTATGGGCATTGACAGTGTATCAGGGTCCTGCCGGGTGTGTATGGGGTTTTCACAGTGTATCAGGATCCTGCCAGGTGTGTAAGGGGATTCACAGTGTATCAGAGTCCTGCCAGGTGTATATGGGCTTTTCACAGTGTATCGGGATCCTGCCAGGTGTGTATGGGGTGTCACAGTGTATCAAGATCCTGCCAGGTGTGCATGGGGTTTTCACAGTGGATCAGGATCCTGCCAGGTGCATATGGGGATTTCACAGTGTATCAGGGCCCTGCAAGGTGTGTATGGGGTTTTCACAGTGCATCAGGATCCTTCCAGGTGTGTATGGGTTTTTCACAAGTGTATCAGAATCCTGCCAGGTGTTTATGGGTTTTTCACAGTGTATCGGGGTCCTGCCAGGTGTGTATGGAGTTTTCACAGTGTTTCAGGGTCCTTCCAGGTGTGTATGGGGTTTTCACAAGTGTATCAGAATCCTGCCAGGTGTGTATGGGTTTTTCACAGTGTATCGGGGTCCTGCCAGGTGTGTATGGAGTTTTCACCGTGTATCAGGGTCCTTACAGGTGTGTATGGGGTTTTCACACTGGATCAGGGTCCTGCCAGGTGTGTATGGGTTTTTCACAGTGTATCAGTATCCTGCCAGGTGTGTATGGGCATTCACAGTGTATCAGGGTCCTGCCAGGTGTGTATGGGGTTTTCACAGTGTATCAGGATCCTGCCAGGTGTGTAAGGGGATTCACAGTGTATCAGAGTCCTGCCAGGTGTGTATGGGCTTTTCACAGTGTATCAGGATCCTGCCAGGTGTGTCTGGGGTGTCACAATGTATCAAGATCCTGCCAGGTGTGTATGGCGGTTTCACAGTGGATCAGGATCCTGCCAGGTGCATATGGGGATTTCACAGTGTCTCAGGGCCCTGCAAGGTGTGTATGGGGTTTTCACAGTGCATCAGGATCCTGCCAGATGTGTCTGGGGTTTCACAGTGTATCAGGATCCTGCCAGATGTGTATGGGGTTTCACAGTGTATCAGGATCCTGCCAGATGTGTTTGGGGGTTTCACAGTGGATCAGGATCCTGCCAGTTGTGTATGGGGTTTCACAGTGGATCAGGATCCTGCCAGGGGCATATGGGGATTTCACAGTGTATCAGGGCCCTGCAAGGTGTGTATGGGGTTTTCACAGTGCATCAGGATCCTGCCAGATGTGTCTGGGGTTTCACAGTGTATCAGGATACTGCCAGATGTGTATGGGGTTTCACAGTGTATCAGGATCCTGCCAGATGTGTTTGGGGGTTTCACAGTGGATCAGGATCCTGCCAGATGTGTCTGGGGTTTCACAGTGTATCAGGATCCTGCCAGGTGTGTAAGGGGTTTTCACAGTGTATCAGGATCCTGCCAGGTGTGAATGGGGTTTTCTGAGTTTATCAGGATCCTCCCAGTGTGTATGAGGTTTACACAGTGTATCAGTGTCCCGCCAGGTGTGTATGGGGTTTTCCCAGTGTATCAGTATCCTGCCAGGTGTGTATGGGGTTTTCACAGTGTATCAGGGTCCTTCCAGGTGTGTATGCGGTTTTCACAAGTGTATCAGAATCCTGCCAGGTGTGTATGGGTTTTTCACAGTGTATCGGGGTCCTGCCAGGTGTGTATGGAGTTTTCACAGTGTATCGGGATCTAGCCTGGTGTGTATGCGGTTTCACCGTGTATCAGGGTCCTTACAGGTGTGTATGGGGTTTTCACAGTGAATCAGGGTCCTGCCAGGTGTGTATGGGTTTTTCACAGTGTATCAGTATCCTGCCAGGTGTGTATGGGCATTGACAGTGTATCAGGGTCCTGCCGGGTGTGTATGGGGTTTTCTCAGTGTATCAGGATCCTGCCAGGTGTGGAAGGGGATTCACAGTGTATCAGAGTCCTGCCAGGTGTGTATGGGCTTTTCACAGTGTATCGGGATCCTGCCAGGTGTGTATGGGGTGTCACAGTGTATCAAGATCCTGCCAGGTGTGTATGGGGTTTTCACAGTGGATCAGGATCCTGCCAGGTGCATATGGGGATTTCACAGTGTATCAGGGCCCTGCAAGGTGTGTATGGGGTTTTCACAGTGCATCAGGATCCTGCCAGAAGTGTATGGGGTTTCACAGTGTATCAGGATCCTGCCAGATGTGTTTCGGGGTTTCACAGTGGATCAGGATCCTGCCAGTTGTGTATGGGGGTTTCACAGTGGATCAGGATTTTGCCAGGGGCATATGGGGATTTCACAGTGTATCAGGGCCCTGCAAGGTGTGTATGGGGTTTTCACAGTGCATCAGGATCCTGCCAGATGTGTCTGGGGTTTCACAGTGTATCAGGATCCTGCCAGATGTGTATGGGGTTTCACAGTGTATCAGGATTCTGCCAGATGTGTTTGGGGGTTTCACAGTGGATCAGGATCCTGCCAGATGTGTCTGGGGTTTCACAGTGTATCAGGATCCTGCCAGGTGTGTAAGGGGATTCACAGTGTATCAGAGTCCTGCCAGGTCTGTATGGGCTTTTCACAGTGTATCAGGATCCTGCCAGGTGTGTATGGGGTGTCACAGTGTATCAAGATCCTGCCAGGTGTGTATGGGGGTTTCACAGTGGATCAGGATCCTGCAAGGTGTGTATGGGGTCTTCACAGTGTATCAGGATCCTGCCAGATGTGTCTGGGGTTTCACAGTGTATCAGGATCCTGCCAGATGTGTATGGGGTTTCACACTGGATCAGGATCCTGCCAGGAGTGTTTGGGGTTTTCACAGTGTATCAGGGTCCTGACAGTTGTGTATGGGGTTTTCACAGTGTATCAGGTTCCTGCCAGGAGGGTATGGGGTTTTCACAGTGTATCAGGGTCCTGCCCGGTGTGTGTTGGATTTTCACAGTTTATCAGCGTCCTGCCAGATGTGTATGGAGTTTTCACAGTGGATCAGTATCCTGCCAGATGTGAATGGTGTTTCACTGTGCATCAGGATCCTGCCAGATGTTATTGGGGTTTCACTATGCATCAGGAATCTGCCAGGTTTGTACGGGGTTTTCACAGTGTATCAGGCTCCTGCCGGGTGTGTATGGGGGTTTCACAGTGTATCAGTATCCTGCCAGGTTTGTATGGGGTTTTCAGACTTTATCAGCATCCTGCCAGGTGTGTTTGGGGGTTTCACAGTTTATCAGCATCCTGCTTGGTGTGTATGGGGTTTTCACAGTGGATCAGGATCCTGCCAGGTGTGTGTGGGGTTTTCACAGTAGATCAGGATCCTGCCAGGTGTGTATGGGGTTTTCAGAGTGGATCAGGTTCCTGCCAGGTGTGTATGGTGTTTTCACAGTGTATCAGCATCCTGCCTGGTCTGTATGGGGTTTCACAGTGGATCAGGATCCTGCCACGTGTGTGTGGGGTTTTCACAGTGTATCAGGATCCTTCCTGGTGTGAATGGGGGTTTCACATTTCATCAGGATCCTGCCACGTGTGTGTGGGGTTTTCACAGTGTATCAGGATTCGGCCTGGTGTGTATGGTGGTTTCACCGTTTATCAGGATCCTGCCAGGTGTGTTTGGGGGATTCACAGTTTATCAGCATCCTGCCAGGTGTGTATGCGGTTTTCACAGTGGATCAGTGTCCTTCCAGGTGTGAATGGAGTTTTCACAGTGTATCAGGATCCTGCCAGGTGTGTATGGGGTTTTCACAGTGCATCAGGATCCTGCCAAGTGTGTTTGGGGGTTTCACAGTGGATCAGGATCCTGCCAGTTGTGTATGGGGGTTTCACAGTGGATCAGGATCCTGCCAGGGGCATATGGGGATTTCACAGTGTATCAGGGCCCTGCAAGGTGTGTATGGGGTTTTCACAGTGCATCAGGATCCTGCCAGCTGTGTCTGGGGTTTCACAGTGTATCAGGATCCTGCCAGATGTGTTTGGGGGTTTCACAGTGGATCAGGATCCTGCCAGATGTGGCTGGGGTTTCACAGTGTATCAGGATCCTGCCAGGTGTGTAAGGGGATTCACAGTGTATCAGAGTCCTGCCAGGTCTGTATGGGCTTTTCACAGTGTATCAGGATCCTGCCAGGTGTGTATGGGGTGTCACAGTGTATCAAGATCCTGCCAGGTGTGTATGGGGGTTTCACAGTGGATCAGGATCCTGCAAGGTGTGTATGGGGCCTTCACAGTGTATCAGGATCCTGCCAGATGTGTCTGGGGTTTCACAGTGTATCAGGATCCTGCCAGATGTGTATGGGGTTTCACACTGGATCAGGATCCTGCCAGGAGTGTATGGGGTTTTCACAGTGTATCAGGGTCCTGACAGTTGTGTATGGGGTTTTCACAGTGTATCAGGTTCCTGCCAGGAGGGTATGGGGTTTTCACAGTGTATCAAGGTCCTGCCCGGTGTGTGTTGGATTTTCACAGTTTATCAGCGTCCTGCCAGATGTGTATGGAGTTTTCACAGTGGATCAGGATCCTGCCAGGTGTGTATGGGGGTTTCACAGTGTTTCAGTATCCTGCCAGATGTGAATGGGGTTTCACTGTGCATCAGGATCCTGCCAGATGTGATTGGGGTTTCACTATGCATCAGGAATCTGCCAGGTTTGTACGGGGTTTTCACAGTGTATCAGGCTCCTGCCGGGTGTGTATGGGGGTTTCACAGTGTATCAGTATCCTGCCAGGTTTGTATGGGGTTTTCAGACTTTATCAGCATCCTGGCAGGTGTGTTTGGGGGTTTCACAGTTTATCAGCATCCTGCTTGGTGTGTATGGGGTTTTCACAGTGGATCAGGATCCTGCCAGGTGTGTGTGGGGTTTTCACAGTAGATCAGGATCCTGCCAGGTGTGTATGGGGTTTTCAGAGTGGATCAGGTTCCTGCCAGGTGTGTATGGTGTTTTCACAGTGTATCAGCATCCTGCCTGGTCTGTATGGGGTTTCACAGTGGATCAGGATCCTGCCACGTGTGTGGGGGGTTTTCACAGTGTATCAGGATCCTTCCTGGTGTGTATGGGGGTTTCACAGTTCATCAGGATCCTGCCACGTGTGTGTGGGGTTTTCACAGTGTATCAGGATTCGGCCTGGTGTGTATGGTGGTTTCACCGTTTATCAGGATCCTGCCAGGTGTGTATGGGGGATTCACAGTTTATCAGCATCCTGCCAGGTGTGTATGCGGTTTTCACAGTGGATCAGTGTCCTTCCAGGTGTGAATGGGGTTTTCACAGTGTATCAGGATCCTGCCAGGTGTGTATGGGGTTTTCAAAGTGCATCAGGATCCTGCCAAGTGTGTATGGGGTTTGCACAGTGGATCAGGATCCTGCCAGCTGTGTATGGGGTTTTCACAGTGGATCAGGATCCTGCCAGGTGTGTATGGGGTTTTCACAGTGTATCAGGATCCTGCCACGTGTGTATGGGGTTTCACAGTTTATCAGGATCCTGCCTGGTCTTTTTGGGGTTTCACAGTGGATCAGGATCCTGCCAGGTGTGTATGTGGGTTTCACAGTTTATCAGGATCCTGCCTGGTGTGCATGGGGTTTTCACAGTGTATCAGTATCCTGCCAGGTGTGTCTGTGGGTTTCACAGTTTATCAGGATTCTGCCTGGTCTGTATGGGGTTTCACAGTGGATCAGGATCCTGCCACGTTTGTGTGGGGTTTTCACAGTGTATCAGGATCCTGCCTGGTGTGTATGGGGGTTTCACAGTTCATCAGGATCCTGCCACGTCTCTTTGGGGTTTTCACAGTGTATCAGGATCCTGCCAGGTGTGTATGGGGTTTTCACAGTGGATCAGGATCCTGCCAGTTGTGTATGGGGTTTTCACAGTGTATCAGGATGCTCCCACTTCTGTATGGGGTTTCACAGTTTATTAGTATCCTGCCACGTGTGTATGGGGTTTTCACAGTGTATCAGGATCCTGCCAGGTGTGTATGTTGGTTTCACAGTGTATCAGGATCCTGCCAGGTGTGTATGTGGGTTTCACAGTTTATCAGGATCCTGCCTGGTCTGTATGGGGTTTCACAGTGGATCAGGATCCTGCCACGTGTGTGGGGGGTTTTCACAGTGTATCAGGATCCTGCCTGGCGTGTATGGGGGTTTCACAGTTCATCAGGATCCTGCCACCAGTGTGTGGGGTTTTCACAGTGTATCAGGATACAGCCTGGTGTGTATGGGGATTTCACCGTTTATCAGGATCATGCCAGGTGTGTATGGGGGATTCACAGTTTATCAGCATCCTGCAAGGTGTGTATGGGGTTTTCACAGTGTATCAGGATCCTGCCAGGTGTGTATGGGGTTTTCACAGTGCATCAGGATCCTGCCAAGTGTGTATGGGGTTTGCATACTGGATCAGGATCCTGCCAGGTGTGCATGGGGATTTCACAGTGGATCAGGATCCTGCCAGGTGTGTATGGGGTTTTCACAGTGTATCAGGATCCTGCCACGTGTGTCTGGGGTTTCACAGTTTATCAGGATCCTGCCTGGTGTGTATGGGGTTTTCACTGTTTCTCAGGATCCTGCCAGGTGTGTCTGTGGGTGTCACAGTTTATCAGGATCCTGCCTGGTGTGCATGGGGATTTCACAGTGTATCACGATCCTGCCAGGTGTGTATGTGGGTTTCACAGTGTATCAGGATCCTGCCAGGTGTGTATGGGGTTATCACAGTGCATCAGGATCCTGCCAAGTGTGTATGGGTTTTGCACAGTGGATCAGGATCCTGCCAGGTGTGTATGGGGTTTTCACAGTGGATCAGGATCCTGCCATGTGTGTATGGGGTTTTCACAGTGTATCAGGATCCTGCCACGTGTGCCTGGTGTTTCACTGTTTATCAGGATCCTGCCTGGTGTGCATGGTGTTTTCACAGTGTATCAGGATCCTGACAGGTGTGTATGTGGGTGTCACTGTTTATCAGGATCCTGCCTGGTGTGCTTCGGGTTTTCACAGTGTTTCAGGATCCTGCCAGGTGAGTATGTGGGTTTCACAGTGTATCAGGATCCTGCCAGGTGTGTATGTGGGTTTCGCAGTTTATCAGGATCCTGCCTGGTTTGTATGGGGTTTCACAGTGGATCAGGATCCTGCCACCTGTGTGTGGGGATTTCACAGTGTATCAGGATCCTGCCTGGTGTGTCTGGGGGTTTCACAGTTCATCAGGATCCTGCCACGTGTGTATGGGGTTTTCACAGTGTATCAAGATCCGGCCTGGTGTGCATGGGGGTTTCACCGTTTATCAGGATCCTGCCACGTGTGTTTGGGGTTTTCACAGTGCATCAGGATCCTGTCAGATGTGTATGGGGTTTTCACAGTGTATCAGGATCCTTCCAGGTGTGTATGGGGTTTTCACAGCGTATCAGGGTCCTGCCAGGTGAGTATGGGGTTTTCACAGTGTATCAGGATCCTACCAGGTGTGTATGAGTGTTTCATCAGTGCATCTGGATCCTGCCAGGGGTGGATGGGGATTTCACAGTGTATCAGGGTCCTGCCTGGTCTGTATGGGGTTTCACAGTGGATCAGGATCCTGCCACGTGTGTGTGGGGTTTTCACAGTGTATCAGGATCCTTCCTGGTGTGTATGGGGGTTTCACAGTTCATCAGGATCCTGCCACGTGTGTATGGGGTTTTCACAGTGTATCAGGATTCGGCCTGGTGTGTATGGTGGTTTCACCGTTTATCAGGATCCTGCCAGGTGTGTATGGGGGATTCACAGTTTATCCGCATCCTGCCAGGTGTGTAAGGGGTTTTCACAGTGGATCAGTGTCCTTCCAGGTGTGGATGGGGTTTTCACAGTGTATCAGGATCCTGCCAGGTGTGTATGGGGTTTTCACAGTGCATCAGGATCCTGCCAAGTGTGTATGGGGTTTGCACAGTGGATCAGGATCCTGCCAGGTGTGTATGGGGTTTTCACAGTGGATCAGGATCCTGCCAGGTGTGTATGGGGTTTTCACAGTGTATCAGGATCCTGCCACGTGTGTATGGGGTTTCGCAGTTTATCAGGATCCTTCCTGGTGTGTATGGGGTTTTCACACTGTATCAGGATCCTGCCAGGTGTGCATGTGGGTTTCACAGTTTATCAGGATCCTGCCTGGTGTGCATGGGGTTTTCACAGTGTATCAGTATCCTGCCAGGTGTGTCTGTGGGTTTCACAGTTTATCAGGATTCTGCCTGGTCTGTATGGGGTTTCACAGTGGATCAGGATCCTGCCACGTGTGTGTGGGGTTTTCACAGTGTATCAGGATCCTGCCTGGTGTGTATGGGGGTTTCACAGTTCATCAGGATCCTGCCACGTCAGTTTGGGGTTTTCACAGTGTATCAGGATCCTTCCAGGTATGTTTGGATTTTCACAGAGTATCAGAATCCTGCCAATTGTGTATGGGGTTTTCACAGTGGATCAGGATCCTGCCAGTTGTGTATGCGGTTTTCACAGTGTATCAGGATGCTCCCACTTCTGTATGGGCTTTCACAGTTTATTAGTTACCTGCCACGTGTGTATGGGGTTTTCACAGTGTATCAGGATCCTGCCAGGTGTGTATGTTGGTTTCACAGTGTATCAGGATCCTGCCAGGTGTGTATGTGGGTTTCACAGTTTATCAGGATCCTGCCTGGTCAGTATGGGGTTTCACGGTGGATCAGGATCCTGCCACGTGTGTGTGGGGTTTTCACAGTGTATCAGGATCCTGCCTGGTGTGTATGGGGGTTTCACAGTTCATCAGGATCCTGCCACCTGTGTGTGGGGTTTTCACAGTGTATCAGGATACGGCCTGGTGTGTATGTGGATTTCACCGTTTATCAGGATCATGCCAGGTGTGTATGGGGGATTCACAGTTTATCAGCACCCTGCAAGGTGTGTATGCGGTTTTCACAGTGTATCAGGATCCTGCCAGGTGTGTATGGGGTTTTCACAGTGCATCGGGATCCTGCCAAGTGTGTATGGGGCTTGCACACTGGATCAGGATCCTGCCAGGTGTGCATAGGGATTTCACAGTGGATCAGGATCCTGCCAGGTGTGTATGGGGTTTTCACAGTGTATCAGGATCCTGCCACGTGTGTCTGGGGTTTCACAGTTTATCAGGATCCTGCCTGGTGTGTATGGGGTTTTCACTGTTTATCAGGATCCTGCCAGGTGTGTATGTGGGTGTCACAGTTTATCAGGATCCTGCCTGGAGTGCATGGGTATTTCACAGTGTATCAGGATTCTGCCAGGTGTGTATGTGGGTTTCACAGTGTATCAGGATCCTGCCAGGTGTTTATGGGGTTATCACAGTGCATCAGGATCCTGCCAAATGTGTATGGGTTTTGCACAGTGGATCAGGATCCTTCCAGGTGTGTATGGGGTTTTCACAGTGGATCAAGATCCTGCCAGGTGTGTATGGGGTCTTCACAGTGTATCAGGATCCTGCCACGTGTGCCTGGGGTTTCACTGTTTATGAGGATCCTGCCTGGTGTGTATGGTGTTTTCACAGTGTCTCAGGATCCTGACAGGTGTGTATGTTGGTGTCACTGTTTATCAGGATCCTGCCTGGTGTGCTTGGGGTTTTCACAGTGTATCAGGATCCTGCCAGGTGAGTATGTGGGTTTCACAGTGTATCAGGATCCTGCCAGGTGTGTATGTGGGTTTCGCAATTTATCAGGATCCTGCCTGGTCTTTTTGGGGTTTCACAGTGGATCAGAATCCTGCCACGTGTGTGTGGGGATTTCAGAGTGTATCAGGATCCTGCCTGGTGTGTATGGGGGTTTCATAGTTCATCAGGATCCTGCCTGGTCTGTATGGGGTTTCACAGTGGATCAGGATCCTGCCACGTGTGTGTGGGGTTTTCACAGTGTATCAGGATCCTGCCTGGTGTGTATGGGGGTTTCACAGTTCATCAGGATCCTGCCACGTCTGTTTGGGGTTTTCACAGTGTATCAGGATCCTTCCAGGTGTGTTTGGATTTTCACAGAGTATCAGGATCCTGCCAGGTGTGTATGGGGTTTTCACAGTGGATCAGGATCCTGCCAGTTGTGTATGGGGTTTTCACAGTGTATCAGGATGCTCCCACTTCTGTATGGGGTTTCACAGATATTAGTATCCTGCCACGTGTGTATTGGGTTTTCACAGTGTATCAGGATCCTGCCAGGTGTGTATGTGGGTGTCACTGTTTATCAGGATCCTGCCAGGTGTGTATGTGGGTTTCACAGTGTATCAGGGTCCTGCCAGGTGTGTATGTGGGTTTCACAGTTTATCAGGATCCTGCCTGGTGTGCATGGGGTTTTCACAGTGTATCAGTATCCTGCCAGGTGTGTGTGGGGTTTTCACAGTGTATCAGGATACGGCCTGGTGTGTATGGGGATTTCACCGTTTATCAGGATCATGCCAGGTGTGGATGGGGGATTCACAGTTTATCAGCATCCTGCAAAGTGTGTATGCGGTTTTCACAGTGTATCAGGATCCTGCCAGGTGTGTATGGGGTTTTCACAGTGCATCAGGATCCTGCCAAGTTTGTATGGGGTTTGCACACTGGATCAGGATCCTGCCAGGTGTGCATAGGGATTTCACAGTGGATCAGGATCCTGCCAGGTGTGTATGGGGTTTTCACAGTGTATCAGGATCCTGCCACGTGTGTCTGGGGTTTCACAGTTTATCAGGATCCTGCCTGGTGTGTATGGGGTTTTCACTGTTTCTCAGGATCCTGCCAGGTGTGTATGTGGGTGTCACAGTTTATCAGGATCCTGCCTGGTGTGCATGGGGATTTTACAGTGTATCAGGATCCTGCCAGGTGTGTATGTGGGTTTCACAGTGTATCAGGATCCTGCCAGGTCTGAATGGGGTTATCACAGTGCATCAGGATCCTGCCAAGTGTGTCTGGGTTTTGCACAGTGGATCAGGATCCTGCCAGGTGTGTATGGGGTTTTCACAGTGGATCAAGATCCTGCCAGGTGTGTATGGGGTTTTCACAGTGTATCAGGATCCTGCCACGTGTGCCTGGGGTTTCACTGTTTATCAGGATCCTGCCTGGTGTGTATGGTGTTTTCACAGTGTATCAGGATCCTGACAGGTGTGTATGTGGGTGTCACTGTTTATCAGGATCCTGCCTGGTGTGCCTGGGGTTTTCACAGTGTATCAGGATCCTGCCAGGTGAGTATGTGGGTTTCACAGTGTATCAGGATCCTGCCAGGTGTGTATGTGTGTTTCGCAGTTTATCAGGATCCTGCCTGGTCTTTTTGGGGTTTCACAGTGGATCAGGATCCTGCCACGTGTGTGTGGGGATTTCACAGTGTATCAGGATCCTTCCTGGTGTGTATGGGGGTTTCTCAGTTCATCAGGATCCTGCCACGTTTGTCTGGGGTTTTCACAGTGTATCAGGATCCGGCCTGGTGTGCATGGGGGTTTCACCGTTTATCAGGATCCTGCCACGTGTGTTTGGGGTTTTCACAGTGCATCAGGATCCTGTCAGAGTGTATGGGGTTTCAGAGCGTATCAGGATATTGCCAGGTGTGCATGGGGTTTTCACAGTGCATCAGCATCCGGCCAGATGTGTATGGGGTTTCACAGTGTAGCAGGATCCTGCCAGGTGTGTATGGGGTTTTCACAGTGTATCAGGACCCTTCCAGGTGTGTATGGGGTTTTCACAGCGTATCAGGGTCCTGCCAGGTGTGTATGGGGTTTTCACAGTGTATCAGGGTCCTACCAGGTGTGTATGAGTGTTTCATCAGTGCATCAGGATCCTGCCATTTGTGGATGTGGATTTCACAGTGTATCAGGGTCCTGCCAGGTGTGTATGGGTTTTTCACACTGTAACAGGATCCTGCCAGGTGTGAATGGGGTTTTCACAGTGTATCAGTGTCCTGCCAGGTGTGCATGGGGTTTTCACAGTGTATCAGGATCCTGCCAGGTGTGTATGGGGTTTTCACAGTGTAAAAGAGTCCTGCCAGTATTGTGTGGGGTTTTCACAGTGTATCAGTTTCCTGCCAGGTGTGAATTGGGTTTTCAGAGTGTATCAGGATCCTGCTGTGTGTGTGGGCTTTACACAGTGTATCAAGGTCCCGCCAGGTGTGTATGGGGTTTTCCCAGTGTATCAGGATCCTGCCAGGTTTGTATGGTGTTTTCACAGTGTATCAGGGTCCTGCCAGGTGTGTATGGGGTTTTCACAAGTGTATCAGGATCCTGCCAGGTGTGTATGGGGTTTTCACAGTGTATCAGGGTCCTGCCAGGTGTGTTTGGGGTTTTCACAGTGTATCAGGATTCTGCCAGGTGTGTGGGGTTTTCACAGTGTATCAGGGCCCTGCCAGGTGTGTATGGTGTTTTCACAGTCTATCGGGATCCTGCCTGGTTTGTATGCGGTTTCACATTGTATCAGGATCCTTACAGGTGTGCATGGGGTTCTCACAGTGTATCAGGATCATGACAGTTGTGTACGGGGATTTACAGTGTATCAGGGTCCTGCCAGGAGTGCATGGGGTTTTCACAGTGTATCAGGATGGTGCCAGGTGTGTATGGGGTTTCACAGTGTATCAGGGACCTGCCAGGTGTGTATGGGGTTTTCACAGTGTATCAGGAACCTGCCAGGTGTGTACGGGGATTCAAAGTGTATCAGGATCCTGCCAGGTGTGTATGGGGTTTCACAGTGTATCAAGATCCTGCCAGGTGTGTATGGGGGTTTCATAGTGGATCAGGATCCTGCCAGGTGCATATGGGGTTTTCACAGTGTATCAGTGTCCTGCCAGGTGTGTATGGGGTTTTCACAGTGCATCAGGATCCTGCCAGATGTGTCTGGGGTTTCACAGTGTATCAGGATCCTGCCAGGTGTGTATGGGGTTTCACAGTGTATCACGATCCTGCCAGATGTGTTGTGGGTGTTTCACAGTGGATCAGGAACCTGCCAGTTGAGTATGGGGTTTTCACAGTGTATCAGGATACTGCCAGGTGTGCATGGGGTTTCACAGTGTCTCAGTGTCCTGCCAGGTGTGTATGGGTTTTTCACAGTGTATCAGGTTCCTGCCAGGAGGGTATGGGATTTTCACAGTGTATCAGGGTCCTGCCAGGTGTGTATGGGGTTTTCACAGTTTATCAGCGTCCAGCCAGGTGTGTATGGCGTTTTCACAGTGCATCAGAATCCTGCCAGGTGTGCACAGGGATTTCACAGTGTATCAGGGTCCTGGAAGGTGTGTATGGTGTTTTCACAGTGTATCGGCTACCTGCCAGGTGTGTATGGGGTTTCACAGTGTCTCAGGGTCCTGCCATGTGATTATTGGGTTTTCACAGCGTATCAGGCTCCTGCCAGGTGTGGACGGGGATTCACAGTATATCAGGGTCCTGCCAGGTGTGTGTGGGGTTTTCACAGTGTTTCAGGATCCTGCCAATGTGTATGGGTTTTCACAGTACATCAGGATCCTGCCAGGTGTGTATGGGGTTTTCAGAGCTTATCAGGATTCTGCCAGGTGTGTATGGGGGTTTCACAGTTTATTAGCATCCTGCCAGGTGTGTATGGGGTTTTAACATTGCATCAGGATCCTTCCAGATGTGTATGGGGGTTGCACAGTGTATCAGAATCCTGCCAGGTGTGTATGGGCTTTTCACAGCGGATCAGGATCCTGCCAGGTGTGTATGGGGTTTTCACAGTGTATCTGGATCCTGCCAGGTATGTATGGGGATTTCACATTGCATCAGGATCCTTCCAGATGTGTTTGGGAGTTGCACAGTGCATCAGAATCCTGCCAGGAGTGTATGGGGTTTCAGAGTGTATCAGGATCCTGCTAGGTGTGTATGGGGTTTTCACAGTGTATCAGGATCCTGCCAGGTGTGTATGGGGATTTCACATTGCATCAGGATCCTTCCAGATGTGTATGGGGGTTGCACAGTGTATCGGAATCCGGCCAGGAGTGTATGGGGTTTCAGAGTGTATCAGGATCCTGCCAGGTGTGTATGGGGTTTTCACAGTGGATCAGGATCCTTCCAGGTGTGTTTGGGTTTTCACAGTGTATCAGGATCCTGCCAGGTGTGTATGGGGTTTTCACAGTGGATCAGGATCCTTCCAGGTGTGTTTGGGTTTTCACAGTGTATCAGGATCCTGCCAGATGTGTATGGGGTTTCACAGTGGATCAGGATCCTGCCAGGTGTTTATGGGGTTTTCACAGTGTAGCAGGATCCTGCCAGGTGTGCATGGGGTTCAACAGTGTATCAGGATCCTGCCAGGTGTGCATGGGGGTTTCACAGCGGATCAGGATCCTGCCAGTTGTGTATGGGGTTTTCACAGTGTATCAGGATCCGGACAGGTGTGTATGGGGTTTTCACAGTGTATCGGTTTCCTGCCAGGTTTGTATGGGGTTTCACAGTGGATCATGATCCTGCCAGGAGTGCATTTGGTTTTCACAGTGCATCAGGATCCTGCCAGGTGTGTATGGGGTTATAACAGTGTAACAGGTTCCTGCCAGGTGTGTATGGGGTTTTCACAGTGTATCAGGGCCCTGCCAGGTGTGTATGGTGATTTCACAGTGTATCAGGGTCCTGCCAGGTGTGTATGGGGTTTCACAGTGAATCGTGATCCTGCCAGGAGTGCATGTGGTTTTCACAGTGTCTCAGGATCCTGCCAGGTGTGTATGGCGTTTCACAGTGGATCAGAATCCTGCCTGGAGTGCATGGGGTTTTCAGAGTGTATCTGGATCCTGCCAGGTGTGTATGGGGTTTCACAGTGTATCAGGAGACAGACAGGTGTGTACGGGGTTTTCACAGTGTATCAGGGTCCTGCCAGGTGTGTATGGGATTCCACAGTGTATCAGGATCCTGCCAGATGTGTATGGGGTTTTCACAGCGTATCAGGGTCCTGCCAGGTGTGTATGGGGTTTTCACAGTGCATCAGGATTCTACCAGGTGTGTATGGGGTTTTCAGAGCTTATCAGGATTCTGCCTGGTGTGTATGGGGGTTTCACAGTTTATTAGCATCCTGCCAGGTGTGTATGGGGTTTTAACATTGCATCAGGATCCTTCCAGATGTGTATGGGGGTTGCACAGTGTATCAGAATCCTGCCAGGTGTGTATGGGCTTTTCACAGCGGATCAGGATCCTGCCAGGTGTGTATTGGGTTTTCACAGTGTATCTGGATCCTGCCAGGTATGTATGGGGATTTCACATTGCATCAGGATCCTTCCAGATGTGTTTGGGAGTTGCACAGTGCATCAGAATCCTGCCAGGAGTATATGGGGTTTCAGAGTGTATCAGGATCCTGCTAGGTGTGTATGGGGTTTTCACAGTGTATCAGGATCCTGCCAGGTGTGTATGGGGATTTCACATTGCATCAGGATCCTTCCAGATGTGTATGGGGGTTGCACAGTGTATCAGGATCCTGCCAGGTGTGTATGGGGTTTCACAGTGTATCACGATCCTGCCAGATGTGTTGTGGGTGTTTCACAGTGGATCAGGAACCTGCCAGTTGAGTATGGGGTTTTCACAGTGTATCAGGATACTGCCAGGTGTGCATGGGGTTTCACAGTGTATCAGTGTCCTGCCAGGTGTGTATGGGTTTTTCACAGTGTATCAGGTTCCTGCCAGGAGGGTATGGGATTTTCACAGTGTATCAGGGTCCTGCCAGGTGTGTATGGGGTTTTCACAGTTTATCAGCGTCCAGCCAGGTGTGTATGGCGTTTTCACAGTGCATCAGAATCATGCCAGGTGTGCACAGGGATTTCACAGTGTATCAGGGTCCTGGAAGGTGTGTATGGTGTTTTCACAGTGTATCGGCTACCTGCCAGGTGTGTATGGGGTTTCACAGTGTCTCAGGGTCCTGCCACGTGATTATTGGGTTTTCACAGCGTATCAGGCTCCAGCCAGGTGTGGACGGGGATTCACAGTGTATCAGGGTCCTGCCAGGTGTGTGTGGGGTTTTCACAGTGTTTCAGGATCCTGCCAATGTGTATGGGTTTTCACAGTACATCAGGATCCTGCCAGGTGTGTATGGGGTTTTCAGAGCTTATCAGGATTCTGCCAGGTGTGTATGGGGGTTTCACAGTTTATTAGCATCCTGCCAGGTGTGTATGGGGTTTTAACATTGCATCAGGATCCTTCCAGATGTGTATGGGGGTTGCACAGTGTATCAGAATCCTGCCAGGTGTGTATGGGCTTTTCACAGCGGATCAGGATCCTGCCAGGTGTGTATGGGGTTTTCACAGTGTATCTGGATCCTGCCAGGTATGTATGGGGATTTCACATTGCATCAGGATCCTTCCAGATGTGTTTGGGAGTTGCACAGTGCATCAGAATCCTGCCAGGAGTGTATGGGGTTTCAGAGTGTATCAGGATCCTGCTAGGTGTGTATGGGGTTTTCACAGTGTATCAGAATCCGGCCAGGAGTGTATGGGGTTTCAGAGTGTATCAGGATCCTGCCAGGTGTGTATGGGGTTTTCACAGTGGATCAGGATCCTTCCAGGTGTGTTTGGGTTTTCACAGTGCATCAGGATCCTGCCAGATGTGTATAGGGTTTCACAGTGGATCAGGATCCTGCCAGGTGTTTATGGGGTTTTCACAGTGTAGCAGGATCCTGCCAGGTGTGTATGGGGTTCAACAGTGTATCAGGATCCTGCCAGGTGTGCATGGGGGTTTCACAGCGGATCAGGATCCTGCCAGTTGTGTATGGGGTTTTCACAGTGTATCAGGATCCTGACAGGTGTGTATGGGGTTTTCACAGTGTATCGGTTTCCTGCCAGGTTTGTATGGGGTTTCACAGTGGATCATGATCCTGCCAGGAGTGCATTTGGTTTTCACAGTGCATCAGGATCCTGCCAGGTGTGTATGGGGTTATAACAGTGTAACAGGTTCCTGCCAGGTGTGTATGGGGTTTTCACAGTGTATCAGGGCCCTGCCAGGTGTGTATGGTGATTTCACAGTGTATCAGGGTTCTGCCAGGTGTGTATGGGGTTTCACAGTGGATCGTGATCCTGCCAGGAGTGCATGTGGTTTTCACAGTGTCTCAGGATCCTGCCAGGTGTGTATGGCGTTTCACAGTGGATCAGGATCCTGCCTGGAGTGCATGGGGTTTTCAGAGTGTATCTGGATCCTGCCAGGTGTGTATGGGGTTTCACAGTGTATCAGGAGACAGACAGGTGTGTACGGGGTTTTCACAGTGTATCAGGGTCCTGCCAGGTGTGTATGGGATTCCACAGTGTATCAGGATCCTGCCAGATGTGTATGGGGTTTTCACAGCGTATCAGGGTCCTGCCAGGTGTGTATGGGGTTTTCACAGTGCATCAGGATTCTACCAGGTGTGTATGGGGTTTTCAGAGCTTATCAGGATTCTGCCAGGTGTGTATGGGGGTTTCACAGTTTATTAGCATCCTGCCAGGTGTGTATGGGGTTTTAACATTGCATCAGGATCCTTCCAGATGTGTATGGGGGTTGCACAGTGTATCAGAATCCTGCCAGGTGTGTATGGGCTTTTCACAGCGGATCAGGATCCTGCCAGGTGTGTATGGGGTTTTCACAGTGTATCTGGATCCTGCCAGGTATGTATGGGGATTTCACATTGCATCAGGATCCTTCCAGATGTGTTTGGGAGTTGCACAGTGCATCAGAATCCTGCCAGGAGTGTATGGGGTTTCAGAGTGTATCAGGATCCTGCTAGGTGTGTATGGGGTTTTCACAGTGTATCAGGATCCTGCCAGGTGTGTATGGGGATTTCACATTGCATCAGGATCCTTCCAGGTGTGTATGGGGGTTGCACAGTGTATCAGAATCCGGCCAGCAGTGTATGGGGTTTCAGAGTGTATCAGGATCCTGCCAGGTGTGTATGGGGTTTTCACAGTGGATCATGATCCTTCCAGGTGTGTTTGGGTTTTCACAGTGTATCAGGATCCTGCCAGATGTGTATGGGGTTTCACAGTGGATCAGGATCCTGCCAGGTGTTTATGGGGTTTTCACAGTGTAGCAGGATCCTGCCAGGTGTGTATGGGGTTCAACAGTGTATCAGGATCCTGCCAGGTGTGCATGGGGGTTTCACAGCGGATCAGGATCCTGCCAGTTGTGCATGGGGTTTTCAAAGTGTATCAGGATCCTGACAGGTGTGTATGGGGTTTTCACAGTGTATCGGTTTCCTGCCAGGTTTGTATGGGGTTTCACAGTGGATCATGATCCTGCCAGGAGTACATTTGGTTTTCACAGTGCATCAGGATCCTGCCAGGTGTGTATGGGGTTATAACAGTGTAACAGGTTCCTGCCAGGTGTGTATGGGGTTTTCACAGTGTATCAGGGCCCTGCCAGGTGTGTATGGTGATTTCACAGTGCATCAGGGTCCTGCCAGGTGTGTATGGGGTTTCACAGTGGATCGTGATCCTGCCAGGAGTGCATGTGGTTTTCACAGTGTCTCAGGATCCTGCCAGGTGTGTATGGCGTTTCACAGTGGATCAGGATCCTGCCTGGAGTGCATGGGGTTTTCAGAGTGTATCTGGATCCTGCCAGGTGTGTATGGGGTTTCACAGTGTATCAGGAGACAGACAGGTGTGTACGGGGTTTTCACAGTGTATCAGGGTCCTGCCAGGTGTGCATGGGATTCCACAGTGTATCAGGATCCTGCCAGATGTGTATGGGGTTTTCACAGCGTATCAGGGTCCTGCCAGGTGTGTATGGGGTTTTCACAGTGCATCAGGATTCTACCAGGTGTGTATGAGGGTTTCACAGTGCATCAGGATACTGCCAGGTGTGTATGGGGATTTCGCAGTGTATCAGGGTCCTTCCAGGTGTGTATGGGCTTTTCACACTGTAACAGGATCCTGCCAGGTGTGAATGGGGTTTTCACAGTATATCAGGGTCCTGACAGGTGTGCATGGGGTTTTCACAGTGTATCAGGATCCTGCCAGGTGTGTATGGGGTTTTCACAGTGTATCAGGGTCCTGCCAGTATTGTATGGGGTTTTCACAGTGTATCAGGATCCTGCCAGGTGTTAATTGTGTTTTTAGAGTGTATCAGGATCCTGCCAGGTGTATATGGGGTTTCACAGTGTATCAGGAACCTGCCAGGTGTGCATGGGGGTTTCACAGTGGATCAGGATCCTGCCAGTTGTGTATGGGGTTTTCACAGTGTATCAGGATCCTGACAGGTGTGTATGGGGTTTTCACAGTGTATCGGGTTTCTGCCAGGTATGTATGGGGTTTCACAGTGGATCATGATCCTGCCTGGAGTGCATGTGGTTTTCACAGTGTATCAGGATCCTGCCTGGTGTGTATGGGGTTATTACAGTGTAACAGGATCCTGCCAGGTGTGTTTGGGGTTTTCACAGTGTATCCGGGCCCTGCCACGTTTGTATGGTGATTTCACATTGCACCAGGATCCTGCCAGGTGTGTATGGGGTTTCACAGTGCATCAGGGTCCTGCCAGGTGTGTATGGGGTTTCACAGTGGATCATGATCCTGCCAGGAGTGCATGTGGTTTTCACAGTGTATCAGGATCCTGCCAGGTGTGTATGGGGTTTCACAGTGCATCAGGGTCCTGCCAGGTGTGTATGGGGTTTCACAGTGGATCATGATCCTGCCAGGAGTGCATGTGGTTTTCACAGTGTATCAGGATCCTGCCAGGTGTGTATGGGGTTATAACAGTGTATCAGGATCCTGCCAGGTGTGTATGGGGTTTCACAGTGGATCATGATCCTGCCAGGTGTGCATGTGGTTTTCACAGTGAATTAGGATCCTGCCAGGTGTGTATGGCGTTTCACTGTGGATCAGGATCCTGCCTGGAGTGCATGGGGTTTTCACAGTGTATCAGGATCCTGCCAGGTGTGTATGGGGTTTTCACAGTGTATCAGGATTCTACCAGGTGTGTATGAGGGTTTCACAGTGCATCAGGATCCTGCCAGGTGTGTATGGGGATTTCGCAGTGTATCAGTGTCCTGCCAGGTGTGTATGGGCTTTTCACAATATAACAGCATCCTGCCAGGTGTGAATGGGGTTTTTCCAGTATATCAGGGTCCTGCCAGGTGTGCATGGGGTTTTCACAGTGTATCCGGGCCTTGCCACGTTTGTATGGTGATTTCACAGTGCACCAGGATCCTGCCAGGTGTGTATGGGGTTTCACAGCGCATCAGGGTCCTGCCAGGTGTGTATGGGGTTTCACAGTGGATCATGATCCTGCCAGGAGTGCATGTGGTTTTCACAGTGTATCAGGATCCTGCCAGGTGTGCATGGGGTTTCACAGTGCATCAGGGTCCTGCCAGGTGTGTATGGGGTTTCACAGTGGATCATGATCCTGCCAGGAGTGCATGTGGTTTTCACAGTGTATCAGGATCCTGCCAGGTGTGTATGGGGTTATAACAGTGTATCAGGATCCTGCCAGGTGTGTATGGGGTTTCACAGTGGATCATGATCCTGCCAGGAGTGCATGTGGTTTTCACAGTGAATTAGGATCCTGCCAGGTGTGTATGGCGTTTCACTGTGGATCAGGATCCTGCCTGGAGTGCATGGGGTTTTCACAGTGTATCAGGATCCTGCCAGGTGTGTATGGGGTTTTCACAGTGTATCAGGATTCTACCAGGTGTGTATGAGGGTTTCACAGTGCATCAGGATCCTGCCAGGTGTGTATGGGGATTTCGCAGTGTATCAGTGTCCTGCCAGGTGTGTATGGGCTTTTCACAATATAACAGGATCCTGCCA
This sequence comes from Heterodontus francisci, assembly GCF_036365525.1. Classification (NCBI taxonomy): domain Eukaryota; kingdom Metazoa; phylum Chordata; class Chondrichthyes; order Heterodontiformes; family Heterodontidae; genus Heterodontus; species Heterodontus francisci. Next base: position 3,263,816 of record NW_027140578.1, on the reverse strand, counting down.
GGTGTGAATGGGGTTTTTCCAGTATATCAGGGTCCTGCCAGGTGTGCATGGGGTTTTCACAGTGTATCAGGATCCTGCCAGGTGTGTATGGGGTTATAACAGTGTAACAGGTTCCTGCCAGGTGTGTATGGGGTTTTCACAGTGTATCAGGGCCCTGCCAGGTGTGTATGGTGATTTCACAGTGTATCAGGGTTCTGCCAGGTGTGTATGGGGTTTCACAGTGGATCGTGATCCTGCCAGGAGTGCATGTGGTTTTCACAGTGTCTCAGGATCCTGCCAGGTGTGTATGGCGTTTCACAGTGGATCAGGATCCTGCCTGGAGTGCATGGGGTTTTCAGAGTGTATCTGGATCCTGCCAGGTGTGTATGGGGTTTCACAGTGTATCAGGAGACAGACAGGTGTGTACGGGGTTTTCACAGTGTATCAGGGTCCTGCCAGGTGTGTATGGGATTCCACAGTGTATCAGGATCCTGCCAGATGTGTATGGGGTTTTCACAGCGTATCAGGGTCCTGCCAGGTGTGTATGGGGTTTTCACAGTGCATCAGGATTCTACCAGGTGTGTATGGGGTTTTCAGAGCTTATCAGGATTCTGCCAGGTGTGTATGGGGGTTTCACAGTTTATTAGCATCCTGCCAGGTGTGTATGGGGTTTTAACATTGCATCAGGATCCTTCCAGATGTGTATGGGGGTTGCACAGTGTATCAGAATCCTGCCAGGTGTGTATGGGCTTTTCACAGCGGATCAGGATCCTGCCAGGTGTGTATGGGGTTTTCACAGTGTATCTGGATCCTGCCAGGTATGTATGGGGATTTCACATTGCATCAGGATCCTTCCAGATGTGTTTGGGAGTTGCACAGTGCATCAGAATCCTGCCAGGAGTGTATGGGGTTTCAGAGTGTATCAGGATCCTGCTAGGTGTGTATGGGGTTTTCACAGTGTATCAGGATCCTGCCAGGTGTGTATGGGGATTTCACATTGCATCAGGATCCTTCCAGGTGTGTATGGGGGTTGCACAGTGTATCAGAATCCGGCCAGGAGTGTATGGGGTTTCAGAGTGTATCAGGATCCTGCCAGGTGTGTATGGGGTTTTCACAGTGGATCATGATCCTTCCAGGTGTGTTTGGGTTTTCACAGTGTATCAGGATCCTGCCAGATGTGTATGGGGTTTCACAGTGGATCAGGATCCTGCCAGGTGTTTATGGGGTTTTCACAGTGTAGCAGGATCCTGCCAGGTGTGTATGGGGTTCAACAGTGTATCAGGATCCTGCCAGGTGTGCATGGGGGTTTCACAGCGGATCAGGATCCTGCCAGTTGTGCATGGGGTTTTCAAAGTGTATCAGGATCCTGACAGGTGTGTATGGGGTTTTCACAGTGTATCGGTTTCCTGCCAGGTTTGTATGGGGTTTCACAGTGGATCATGATCCTGCCAGGAGTACATTTGGTTTTCACAGTGCATCAGGATCCTGCCAGGTGTGTATGGGGTTATAACAGTGTAACAGGTTCCTGCCAGGTGTGTATGGGGTTTTCACAGTGTATCAGGGCCCTGCCAGGTGTGTATGGTGATTTCACAGTGCATCAGGGTCCTGCCAGGTGTGTATGGGGTTTCACAGTGGATCGTGATCCTGCCAGGAGTGCATGTGGTTTTCACAGTGTCTCAGGATCCTGCCAGGTGTGTATGGCGTTTCACAGTGGATCAGGATCCTGCCTGGAGTGCATGGGGTTTTCAGAGTGTATCTGGATCCTGCCAGGTGTGTATGGGGTTTCACAGTGTATCAGGAGACAGACAGGTGTGTACGGGGTTTTCACAGTGTATCAGGGTCCTGCCAGGTGTGCATGGGATTCCACAGTGTATCAGGATCCTGCCAGATGTGTATGGGGTTTTCACAGCGTATCAGGGTCCTGCCAGGTGTGTATGGGGTTTTCACAGTGCATCAGGATTCTACCAGGTGTGTATGAGGGTTTCACAGTGCATCAGGATACTGCCAGGTGTGTATGGGGATTTCGCAGTGTATCAGGGTCCTTCCAGGTGTGTATGGGCTTTTCACACTGTAACAGGATCCTGCCAGGTGTGAATGGGGTTTTCACAGTATATCAGGGTCCTGACAGGTGTGCATGGGGTTTTCACAGTGTATCAGGATCCTGCCAGGTGTGTATGGGGTTTTCACAGTGTATCAGGGTCCTGCCAGTATTGTATGGGGTTTTCACAGTGTATCAGGATCCTGCCAGGTGTTAATTGTGTTTTTAGAGTGTATCAGGATCCTGCCAGGTGTATATGGGGTTTCACAGTGTATCAGGAACCTGCCAGGTGTGCATGGGGGTTTCACAGTGGATCAGGATCCTGCCAGTTGTGTATGGGGTTTTCACAGTGTATCAGGATCCTGACAGGTGTGTATGGGGTTTTCACAGTGTATCGGGTTTCTGCCAGGTATGTATGGGGTTTCACAGTGGATCATGATCCTGCCTGGAGTGCATGTGGTTTTCACAGTGTATCAGGATCCTGCCTGGTGTGTATGGGGTTATTACAGTGTAACAGGATCCTGCCAGGTGTGTTTGGGGTTTTCACAGTGTATCCGGGCCCTGCCACGTTTGTATGGTGATTTCACATTGCACCAGGATCCTGCCAGGTGTGTATGGGGTTTCACAGTGCATCAGGGTCCTGCCAGGTGTGTATGGGGTTTCACAGTGGATCATGATCCTGCCAGGAGTGCATGTGGTTTTCACAGTGTATCAGGATCCTGCCAGGTGTGTATGGGGTTTCACAGTGCATCAGGGTCCTGCCAGGTGTGTATGGGGTTTCACAGTGGATCATGATCCTGCCAGGAGTGCATGTGGTTTTCACAGTGTATCAGGATCCTGCCAGGTGTGTATGGGGTTATAACAGTGTATCAGGATCCTGCCAGGTGTGTATGGGGTTTCACAGTGGATCATGATCCTGCCAGGTGTGCATGTGGTTTTCACAGTGAATTAGGATCCTGCCAGGTGTGTATGGCGTTTCACTGTGGATCAGGATCCTGCCTGGAGTGCATGGGGTTTTCACAGTGTATCAGGATCCTGCCAGGTGTGTATGGGGTTTTCACAGTGTATCAGGATTCTACCAGGTGTGTATGAGGGTTTCACAGTGCATCAGGATCCTGCCAGGTGTGTATGGGGATTTCGCAGTGTATCAGTGTCCTGCCAGGTGTGTATGGGCTTTTCACAATATAACAGCATCCTGCCAGGTGTGAATGGGGTTTTTCCAGTATATCAGGGTCCTGCCAGGTGTGCATGGGGTTTTCACAGTGTATCCGGGCCTTGCCACGTTTGTATGGTGATTTCACAGTGCACCAGGATCCTGCCAGGTGTGTATGGGGTTTCACAGCGCATCAGGGTCCTGCCAGGTGTGTATGGGGTTTCACAGTGGATCATGATCCTGCCAGGAGTGCATGTGGTTTTCACAGTGTATCAGGATCCTGCCAGGTGTGCATGGGGTTTCACAGTGCATCAGGGTCCTGCCAGGTGTGTATGGGGTTTCACAGTGGATCATGATCCTGCCAGGAGTGCATGTGGTTTTCACAGTGTATCAGGATCCTGCCAGGTGTGTATGGGGTTATAACAGTGTATCAGGATCCTGCCAGGTGTGTATGGGGTTTCACAGTGGATCATGATCCTGCCAGGAGTGCATGTGGTTTTCACAGTGAATTAGGATCCTGCCAGGTGTGTATGGCGTTTCACTGTGGATCAGGATCCTGCCTGGAGTGCATGGGGTTTTCACAGTGTATCAGGATCCTGCCAGGTGTGTATGGGGTTTTCACAGTGTATCAGGATTCTACCAGGTGTGTATGAGGGTTTCACAGTGCATCAGGATCCTGCCAGGTGTGTATGGGGATTTCGCAGTGTATCAGTGTCCTGCCAGGTGTGTATGGGCTTTTCACAATATAACAGGATCCTGCCAGGTGTGAATGGGGTTTTTCCAGTATATCAGGGTCCTGCCAGGTGTGCATGGGGTTTTCACAGTGTATCAGGATCCTGCCAGGTGTGTATGGGGTTTTCACAGTGTATCAGGGTCATGCCAATATTGTATGGGGTTTTCACAGTGTATCAGGATCCTGCCAGGTGTGAATTGGGTTTTTAGAGTGTACCAGTATCCTGCCAGGTGTGTATAGGCTTTACACAGTGTATCAGGGTCCCGCCAGGTGTGTATGGGGTTTTCCCAGTGTATCAGGATCCTGCCAGGTGCGTATGGGGTTACACAGTGTATCAGGATTCTGCCAGGTGTGCTTGGGGGTTTCACAGTGGATCAGGATCCTGCCAGTTGTGTATGGGGCTTTCACAGTGTATCAGGATCCTGACAGGTGTGTATGGGGTTTTCACAGTGTATCGGGTTCCTGCCAGGTGTGTATGGGATTTCACAGTGGATCATGATCCTGCCAGGAGTGCATGTGGTTTTCACAGTGTATCAGGATCCTGCCTGGTGTGTATGGGGTTATAACAGTGTAACAGGATCCTGCCAGGTGTGTATGGGGTTTTCACAGTGTATCCGGGCCCTGCCAGGTGTGTATGGTGATTTCACAGTGCATCAGTATCCTGCCAGGTGTGTATGGGGTTTCACAGTGTATCAGTGTCCTGCCAGGTGTGTATGGGGTTTCACAGTGGATCATGATCCTGCCAGGAGTGCATGTGGTTTTCACAGTGTATCAGGATCCTGCCAGGTGTGTATGGCGTTTCACAGTGGTCAGGATCCTGCCTTGAGTGCATGGGGTTTTCATAGTGCATCAGGATCCTGCCAGGTGTGTATGCGGTTTCACAGTATATCAGGAAACAGACAGGTGTGTACGGGGTTTTCACAGTGTATCAGGGTCCTGCAAGGTGTGTGTGGGGCTCCACAGCGTATCAGTGTCCTGCCAGGTGTGTATGGGGTTTTCACAGTGTATCAGGATCCTGCCAGTTGTGTATGAGGGTTTCACGCTGCATCAGGATCCTGCCAGGTGTGTATGGGGATTTCACAGTGTATCAGGGTCCTGCCAGGTGTGTATGGGTTTTTCACACTGCAACAGGATCCTTCCAGGTGTGAATGGGGTTTTCACAGTGTATCAGGATCCTGCCAGGTTTGAATTGGGTTTTTAGAGTGTATCAGGATCCTGCCAGGTGTTCTGGGGCTTTCCCAGTGTATCAGGATCCTGCCAGGTGTGTATGGGGTTTTCACAGTGTATCAGGGTCCCGCCAGGTGTGTTTGGGGTTTTCCCAGTGTATCAGGATCCTGCCAGGTGTGTATGGGGTTTTCACAGTGTATCAGGTTCCTGCCAGGTGTGTATGGGGTTTTCACAATTGTATCAGGATCCAGCCAGGTGTGTATGGGGTTTTCACAGTGTATCAATGTCCTGCCAGGTGTGCATGGTGTTTTCACAGTGTATCGGGATCCTGCCAGGTGTGTATGGGGTTCACAGTGTGTCAGTGTCCTGCCAGGTGTGTATGGGTTTTTCAAAGTGTATCAGGATCCTGCCAGGTGTGTATGGGGTTTTCACAGTGTATCAGGGACCTGGCAGGTGTGTATGGTGTTTTCACAGTGTATCGGGATCCTGCCTGGTGTGTATGCGGTTTCACTGTGTATCAGGGTCCTTCCAGGTGTGTATGGGGTTTTCACAGTGTATCAGGATCATGCCAGGTGTGTACGGGGATTCACAGTGTATCAGGGTCCTGCCAGGTGTGCATGGGGGTTTTCACAGTGTATCAGGATCCTGCCAGGTGTGTATGGGTTTCACAGTGTATCAGGGACCTGCCAGGTGTGTATGGGGTTTTCACAGTGTATCAGGAACCTGCCAGGTGTTTACGGGGATTCACAGTGTATCAGAGTCCTGCCAGGTGTGTATGGGGTTTTCACAGGGTATCAGGATCCTGCCAGGTGTGTATGGGGTTTCACAGTGTATCAAGATCCTGCCAGGTGTACATGGGGGTTTCACAGTGGATTAGGATCCTGCCAGGTGCATATCGGGTTTTCACAGTGTATCAGGGTCCTGCCAGGTGTGTATGGGGTTTTCACAGTGCATCAGTATCCTGCCAGATGTGTCTGGGGTTTCACAGTGTCTCAGGAGCCTGCCAGGTGTGTATGGGGTTTCACAGTGTATCAGAATCCTGCCAGATGTGTGGTGGGGGTTTCACAGTGGATCAGGATCCTGCCAGTTGTGCATGGGGTTTTCACAGCGTATCAGGATCCTGCCAGGTGTGTATGGGGTTTCACAGTGTATCAGGATACTGCCAGGTGTGTATGGGGTTTCACAGTGTATCAGGATCCTGCCAGGAGTGTATGGGGTTTTCACAGTGTATCAGTGTCCTGCCAGCGATGTACGGGGTTTTCACAGTGTATCAGGTTCCTGCCAGGAGGGTATGGGGGTTTACACAGTGTATCAGGGTCCTGATTGGTGGGTTTTTCACTGTTTGTCAGCGTCCTGCCAGGTGTGTATGGCGTTTTCACAGTGGATCAGTATCCTGCCTGGTGTGCATGGGGTTTTCACAGTTCATCAGGATCCTGCCAGGTGTTTATGGGGTTTCACAGTATATCAGGTTTTTGCCAGGTGTGTATGGGGTTTCACAGTGTATCAGGATCCTGCCAGGTGTGTATGGGGTTTCACAGTGTATCAGGATCCTGCCAGATGTGAATGGGCTTTCACTGTGCATCAGGATCCTGACAGATGTGAATGGGGTTTCACAGTGTATCAGGCTCCTGCCGGGTGTGTATGGGGGTTTCACAGTGTATCAGGATCATGCCAGGTGTGTACGGGGATTCACAGTGTATCAGGGTCCTGCCAGGTGTGTTGGGGTTTTTCACAGTGTATCAGGATCCTGCCAGGTGTGTATGGGTTTCACAGTGTATCAGGGACCTGCCAGGTGTGTATGGGGTTTTCACAGTGTATCAGGAACCTGCCAGGTGTTTACGGGGATTCACAGTGTATCAGAGTCCTGCCAGGTGTGTATGGGGTTTTCACAGGGTATCAGGATCCTGCCAGGTGTGTATGGGGTTTCACAGTGTATCAAGATCCTGCCAGGTGTGCATGGGGGTTTCACTGTTGATTAGGATCCTGCCAGGTGCATATCGGGTTTTCACAGTGTATCAGGGTCCTGCCAGGTGTGTATGGGGTTTTCACAGTGCATCAGGATCCTGCCAGATGTGTCTGGGGTTTCACAGTGTCTCAGGAGCCTGCCAGGTGTGTATGGGGTTTCACAGTGTATCAGAATCCTGCCAGATGTGTGGTGGGGGTTTCACAGTGGATCAGGATCCTGCCAGTTGTGCATGGGGTTTTCACAGCGTATCAGGATCCTGCCAGGTGTGTATGGGGTTTCACAGTGTATCAGGATACTGCCAGGTGTGTATGAGGTTTCACAGTGTATCAGGATCCTGCCAGGAGTGTATGGGGTTTTCACAGTGTATCAGTGTCCTGCCAGCGATGTACGGGGTTTTCACAGTGTATCAGGTTCCTGCCAGGAGGGTATGGGGGTTTACACAGTGTATCAGGGTCCTGATTGGTGGGTTTTTCACTGTTTGTCAGCGTCCTGCCAGGTGTGTATGGCGTTTTCACAGTGGATCAGTATCCTGCCTGGTGTGCATGGGGTTTTCACAGTTCATCAGGATCCTGCCAGGTGTTTATGGGGTTTCACAGTATATCAGGTTTTTGCCAGGTGTGTATGGGGTTTCACAGTGTATCAGGATCCTGCCAGGTGTGTATGGGGTTTCACAGTGTATCAGGATCCTGCCAGATGTGAATGGGGTTTCACTGTGCATCAGGATCCTGACAGATGTGAATGGGGTTTCACAGTGTATCAGGCTCCTGCCGGGTGTGTATGGGGGTTTCACAGTGTATCAGGATCCTGCCAGGTGTGCATGGGGTTTCACAGTGTCTCAGGATCCTACCAGGTGTGTTTGGGGATTTCACAGTGTATCAGGGTCCTGCCAGGTGTGTATGGGTTTTTCACACTGTAACAGGATCCTGCCAGGTGTGAATGGGGTTTTCACAGTGTATCAGGGCCCTGCCAGGTGTGCATGGGGTTTTCACAGTGTATCAGGATCCTGCCAGGTGTGTATGGGGTTTTCACAGTGTATCAGGGTCCTGCCAGTATTGTATGGGGTTTTCCCAGTGTATCAGGATCCTACCAGGTGTGTATGGTGTTTTCACAGTGTATCAGGGACCTGCGAGGTGTGTATGGGGTTTTCACAAGTGTATCAGGATCCTGCCAGGTGTGTTTGGCGTTTTCACAGTGTATCAGGGTCCTGCCAGGTGTGTATGGTGTTTTCACAGTGTATCCGGATCCTGCCAGGTGTGTATGGGGTTTCAAAGTGTATCAGGATCCTGCCAGGTGTGTATGGGGTTTTCACAGTGTATCAGGATCCTGCCAGGTGTGTATGGGGTTTTCACAGTGTGTCAGGTTCCTGCCAGGTGTGTATGCTGTTTTCACAGTGTATCGGGATCCTGCCTGTTGTGTATGCGGTTTCACAGTGCATCAGGGTCCTTACAGGTGTGCATGGGGTTTTCACAGTGTGTCAGGATCCTGCCAGGTGTGTATGGGATTTCACAGTGTATCAGGGACCTGCCAGGTGTGTATGGGGTTTTCACAGTGTATCAGGAACCTGCCAGGTGTGTACGGGGATTCACAGTGTATCAGAGTCCTGCCAGGTGTGTATGGGGTATTCACAGTGTATCAGGATCCTGCCAGGTGTGTATGGGGTTTCACAGTGTATCAAGATCCTGCCAGGTGTGTATGGGGGTTTCACAATGGATCAGGATCCTGCCAGGTGCATATGGGGTTTTCACAGTGTATCAGGGTCCTGCCAGGTGTGTATGGGGTTTTCACAGTGCATGAGTATCCTGCCTGATGTGTCTGGGGTTTCACAGTGTGTCAGGATCCTGCCAGGTGTGTATGGAATTTCACAGTGTATCAGGATCCTGCCAGATGTGTTGTGGGTGTTTCACAGTGGATCAGGATCCTGTCAGTTGTGTATGGGGTTTTCACACTGTATCAGGATCGTGCCAGGTGTGTATGGGGTTTCACAGTGGATCAGGATACTGCCAGGTGTGTATGGGGTTTCACAGTGTTTCAGGATCCTGCCAGGAGTGTTTGGGGTTTTCACAGTGTATCAGTGTCCTGCCAGGTGTGTATGGGGTTTTCACAGTGTATCAGGTTCCTGCCAGGAGGGTTTGGTGTTTTCACAGTGTATCAGGGTCCTGCCAGGTGTGTTGGGGGTTTCACAGTGTATCGGGATCCTGCCAGATGTGAATGGGGTTTCACTGTGCATCAGGATCCTGCCAGATGTGAATGGGGTTCCACTGTGCATCAGGATCCTGCCAGATGTGAATGGGGTTCCACTGTGCATCAGGAACCTGACAGGTGTGTACGGGGTTTTCACAGTGTATCTGGCTCCTGCCGGTTGTGAATGGGGGGTTCACAGTGTATCAGTGTCCTGCCAGGTGTGTATGGTGTTTTCACAGTGTATCGGGATCCTGCCAGGTGTGTTTGGGGTTCACAGTGTATCAGGGTCCTGCCAGGTGTGTATGGGTTTTTCAAAGTGTATCAGGATCCTGCCAAGTGTGTAAGGGGTTTTCACAGTGTATCAGGGTCCTGCCAGGTGTGTATGGTGTTTTCACAGTGTATCGGGATCCTGCCTGGTGTGTATGCGGTTTCACAGTGTATCAGAGTCCTGCCAGGTGTGTATGGGGTTTTCACAGGGTATCAGGATCCTGCCAGGTGTGTATGGGGTTTCACAGTGTATCACGATCCTGCCAGGTGTGCATGGGGGTTTCACAGTGGATTAGGATCCTGCCAGGTGCATATCGGGTTTTCACAGTGTATCAGGGTCCTGCCAGATGTGTCTGGGGTTTTCACAGTGCATCAGGAGCCTGCCAGGTGTGTATGGGGTTTCACAGTGTATCAGAATCCTGCCAGATGTGTGGTGGGGGTTTCACAGTGGATCAGGATCCTGCCAGTTGTGCATGGGGTTTTCACAGCGTATCAGGATCCTGCCAGGTGTGTATGGGGTTTCACAGTGTATCAGGATACTGCCAGGTGTGTATGGGGTTTCACAGTGTATCAGGATCCTGCCAGGAGTGTATGGGGTTTTCACAGTGTATCAGTGTCCTGCCAGCGATGTACGGGGTTTTCACAGTGTATCAGCTTCCTGCCAGGAGGGTATGGGGGTTTACACAGTGTATCAGGGTCCTGATTGGTGGGTTTTTCACTGTTTGTCAGCGTCCTGCCAGGTGTGTATGGCGTTTTCACAGTGGATCAGTATCCTGCCTGGTGTGCATGGGGTTTTCACAGTTCATCAGGATCCTGCCAGGTGTTTATGGGGTTTCACAGTATATCAGGTTTTTGCCAGGTGTGTATGGGGTTTCACAGTGTATCAGGATCCTGCCAGGTGTGTATGGGGTTTCACAGTGTATCAGGATCCTGCCAGATGTGAATGGGGTTTCACTGTGCATCAGGATCCTGACAGATGTGAATGGGGTTTCACAGTGTATCAGGCTCCTGCCGGGTGTGTATGGGGGTTTCACAGTGTATCAGGATCCTGCCAGGTGTGCATGGGGTTTCACAGTGTCTCAGGATCCTACCAGGTGTGTTTGGGGATTTCACAGTGTATCAGGGTCCTGCCAGGTGTGTATGGGTTTTTCACACTGTAACAGGATCCTGCCAGGTGTGAATGGGGTTTTCACAGTGTATCAGGGCCCTGCCAGGTGTGCATGGGGTTTTCACAGTGTATCAGGATCCTGCCAGGTGTGTATGGGGTTTTCACAGTGTATCAGGGTCCTGCCAGTATTGTATGGGGTTTTCCCAGTGTATCAGGATCCTACCAGGTGTGTATGGTGTTTTCACAGTGTATCAGGGACCTGCGAGGTGTGTATGGGGTTTTCACAAGTGTATCAGGATCCTGCCAGGTGTGTTTGGCGTTTTCACAGTGTATCAGGGTCCTGCCAGGTGTGTATGGTGTTTTCACAGTGTATCCGGATCCTGCCAGGTGTGTATGGGGTTTCAAAGTGTATCAGGATCCTGCCAGGTGTGTATGGGGTTTTCACAGTGTATCAGGATCCTGCCAGGTGTGTATGGGGTTTTCACAGTGTGTCAGGTTCCTGCCAGGTGTGTATGCTGTTTTCACAGTGTATCGGGATCCTGCCTGTTGTGTATGCGGTTTCACAGTGCATCAGGGTCCTTACAGGTGTGCATGGGGTTTTCACAGTGTGTCAGGATCCTGCCAGGTGTGTATGGGATTTCACAGTGTATCAGGGACCTGCCAGGTGTGTATGGGGTTTTCACAGTGTATCAGGAACCTGCCAGGTGTGTACGGGGATTCACAGTGTATCAGAGTCCTGCCAGGTGTGTATGGGGTATTCACAGTGTATCAGGATCCTGCCAGGTGTGTATGGGGTTTCACAGTGTATCAAGATCCTGCCAGGTGTGTATGGGGGTTTCACAATGGATCAGGATCCTGCCAGGTGCATATGGGGTTTTCACAGTGTATCAGGGTCCTGCCAGGTGTGTATGGGGTTTTCACAGTGCATGAGTATCCTGCCTGATGTGTCTGGGGTTTCACAGTGTGTCAGGATCCTGCCAGGTGTGTATGGAATTTCACAGTGTATCAGGATCCTGCCAGATGTGTTGTGGGTGTTTCACAGTGGATCAGGATCCTGTCAGTTGTGTATGGGGTTTTCACACTGTATCAGGATCGTGCCAGGTGTGTATGGGGTTTCACAGTGGATCAGGATACTGCCAGGTGTGTATGGGGTTTCACAGTGTTTCAGGATCCTGCCAGGAGTGTTTGGGGTTTTCACAGTGTATCAGTGTCCTGCCAGGTGTGTATGGGGTTTTCACAGTGTATCAGGTTCCTGCCAGGAGGGTTTGGTGTTTTCACAGTGTATCAGGGTCCTGCCAGGTGTGTTGGGGGTTTCACAGTGTATCGGGATCCTGCCAGATGTGAATGGGGTTTCACTGTGCATCAGGATCCTGCCAGATGTGAATGGGGTTCCACTGTGCATCAGGATCCTGCCAGATGTGAATGGGGTTCCACTGTGCATCAGGAACCTGACAGGTGTGTACGGGGTTTTCACAGTGTATCTGGCTCCTGCCGGTTGTGAATGGGGGGTTCACAGTGTATCAGTGTCCTGCCAGGTGTGTATGGTGTTTTCACAGTGTATCGGGATCCTGCCAGGTGTGTTTGGGGTTCACAGTGTATCAGGGTCCTGCCAGGTGTGTATGGGTTTTTCAAAGTGTATCAGGATCCTGCCAAGTGTGTAAGGGGTTTTCACAGTGTATCAGGGTCCTGCCAGGTGTGTATGGTGTTTTCACAGTGTATCGGGATCCTGCCTGGTGTGTATGCGGTTTCACAGTGTATCAGAGTCCTGCCAGGTGTGTATGGGGTTTTCACAGGGTATCAGGATCCTGCCAGGTGTGTATGGGGTTTCACAGTGTATCACGATCCTGCCAGGTGTGCATGGGGGTTTCACAGTGGATTAGGATCCTGCCAGGTGCATATCGGGTTTTCACAGTGTATCAGGGTCCTGCCAGATGTGTCTGGGGTTTTCACAGTGCATCAGGAGCCTGCCAGGTGTGTATGGGGTTTCACAGTGTATCAGAATCCTGCCAGATGTGTGGTGGGGGTTTCACAGTGGATCAGGATCCTGCCAGTTGTGCATGGGGTTTTCACAGCGTATCAGGATCCTGCCAGGTGTGTATGGGGTTTCACAGTGTATCAGGATACTGCCAGGTGTGTATGGGGTTTCACAGTGTATCAGGATCCTGCCAGGAGTGTATGGGGTTTTCACAGTGTATCAGTGTCCTGCCAGCGATGTACGGGGTTTTCACAGTGTATCAGCTTCCTGCCAGGAGGGTATGGGGGTTTACACAGTGTATCAGGGTCCTGATTGGTGGGTTTTTCACTGTTTATCAGCGTCCTGCCAGGTGTGTATGGCGTTTTCACAGTGGATCAGTATCCTGCCTGGTGTGCATGGGGTTTTCACAGTTCATCAGGATCCTGCCAGGTGTTTATGGGGTTTCACAGTATATCAGGTTTTTGCCAGGTGTGTATGGGGTTTCACAGTGTATCAGGATCCTGCCAGGTGTGTATGGGGTTTCACAGTGTATCAAGATCCTGCCAGGTGTGTATGGGGGTTTCACAGTGGATCAGGATCCTGCCACGTGCATATGGGGTTTTCACAGTGTATCAGGGTCCTGCCAAGTGTGTATGGGGTTTTCACAGTGCATGAGGATCCTGCCTGATGTGTCTGGGGTTTCACAGTGTGTCAGGATCCTGCCAGGTGTGTATGGAATTTCACAGTGTATCAGGATCCTGCCAGATGTGTTGTGGGTGTTTCACAGTGGATCAGGATCCTGTCAGTTGTGTATGGGGTTTTCACAGTGTATCACGATCGTGCCAGGTGTGTATGGGGTTTCACAGTGGATCAGGATACTGCCAGGTGTGTATGGGGTTTCACAGTGTTTCAGGATCCTGCCAGGAGTGTTTGGGGTTTTCACAGTGTATCAGTGTCCTGCCAGGTGTGTATGGGGTTTTCACAGTGTATCAGGTTCCTGCCAGGAGGGTTTGGTGTTTTCACAGTGTATCAGGGTCCTGCCAGGTGTGTAGGGGGTTTCACAGTGTATCGGGATCCTGCCAGATGTGAATGGGGTTTCACTGTGCATCAGGATCCTGCCAGATGTGAATGGGGTTCCACTGTGCATCAGGATCCTGCCAGATGTGAATGGGGTTCCACTGTGCATCAGGAACCTGACAGGTGTGTACGGGGTTTTCACAGTGTATCTGGCTCCTGCCGGTTGTGAATGGGGGGTTCACAGTGTATCAGTGTCCTGCCAGGTGTGTATGGTGTTTTCACAGTGTATCGGGATCCTGCCAGGTGTGTATGGGGTTCACAGTGTATCAGGGTCCTGCCAGGTGTGTATGGGTTTTTCAAAGTGTATCAGGATCCTGCCAAGTGTGTAAGGGGTTTTCACAGTGTATCAGGGTCCTGCCAGGTGTGTATGGTGTTTTCACAGTGTATCGGGATCCTGCCTGGTGTGTATGCGGTTTCACAGTGTATCAGAGTCCTGCCAGGTGTGTATGGGGTTTTCACAGGGTATCAGGATCCTGCCAGGTGTGTATGGGGTTTCACAGTGTATCACGATCCTGCCAGGTGTGCATGGGGGTTTCACAGTGGATTAGGATCCTGCCAGGTGCCTATCGAGTTTTCACAGTGTATCAGGGTCCTGCCAGATGTGTCTGGGGTTTTCACAGTGCATCAGGAGCCTGCCAGGTGTGTATGGGGTTTCACAGTGTATCAGAATCCTGCCAGATGTGTGGTGGGGGTTTCACAGTGGATCAGGATCCTGCCAGTTGTGCATGGGGTTTTCACAGCGTATCAGGATCCTGCCAGGTGTGTATGGGGTTTCACAGTGTATCAGGATACTGCCAGGTGTGTATGGGGTTTCACAGTGTATCAGGATCCTGCCAGGAGTGTATGGGGTTTTCACAGTGTATCAGTGTCCTGCCAGCGATGTACGGGGTTTTCACAGTGTATCAGGTTCCTGCCAGGAGGGTATGGGGGTTTACACAGTGTATCAGGGTCCTGATTGGTGGGTTTTTCACTGTTTATCAGCGTCCTGCCAGGTGTGTATGGCGTTTTCACAGTGGATCAGTATCCTGCCTGGTGTGCATGGGGTTTTCACAGTTCATCAGGATCCTGCCAGGTGCTTATGGGGTTTCACAGTATATCAGGTTTTTGCCAGGTGTGTATGGGGTTTCACAGTGTATCAGGATCCTGCCAGGTGTGTATGGGGTTTCACAGTGTATCAGGATCCTGCCAGATGTGAATGGGGTTTCACTGTGCATCAGGATCCTGACAGATGTGAATGGGGTTTCACAGTGTATCAGGCTCCTGCCGGGTGTGTATGGGGGTTTCACAGTGTATCAGGATCCTGCCAGGTGTGCATGGGGTTTCACAGTGTCTCAGGATCCTACCAGGTGTGTATGAGGGTTTCACAGTGCATCAGGACCCTGCCAGGTGTGTATGGGGATTTCACAGTGTATCAGGGTCCTGCCAGGTGTGTATGGGTTTTTCACACTGTAACAGGATCCTGCCAGGTGTGAATGGGGTTTTCACAGTGTATCAGGGCCCTGCCAGGTGTGCATGGGGTTTTCACAGTGTATCAGGATCCTGCCAGGTGTGTATGGGGTTTTCACAGTGTATCAGGGTCCTGCCAGTATTGTATGGGGTTTTCCCAGTGTATCAGGATACTACCAGGTGTGTATGGTGTTTTCACAGTGTATCAGGGTCCTGCCAGGTGTGTATGGGGTTTTCACAAGTGTATCAGGATCCTGCCAGGTGTGTTTGGCGTTTTCACAGTGTATCAGGGTCCTGCCAGGTGTGTATGGTGTTTTCACAGTGTATCCGGATCCTGCCAGGTGTGTATGGGGTTTCAATGTGTATCAGGATCCTGCCAGGTGTATATGGGGTTTTCACAGTGTATCAGGATCCTGCCAGGTGTGTATGGGGTTTTCACAGTGTGTCAGGTTCCTGCCAGGTGTGTATGCTGTTTTCACAGTGTATCGGGATCCTGCCTGTTGTGTATGCGGTTTCACAGTGCATCAGGGTCCTTACAGGTGTGCATGGGGTTTTCACAGTGTTTCAGGATCCTGCCAGGAGTGTTTGGGGTTTTCACAGTGTATCAGTGTCCTGCCAGGTGTGTATGGGGTTTTCACAGTGTATCAGGTTCCGGCCAGGTGGGTTTGGTGTTTTCACAGTGTATCAAGGTCCTGCCAGGTGTGTAGGGGGTTTCACAGTGTATCGGGATCCTGCCAGATGTGAATGGGGTTTCACTGTGCATCAGGATCCTGCCAGATGTGAATGGGGTTCCACTGTGCATCAGGATCCTGCCAGATGTGAATGGGGTTCCACTGTGCATCAGGAACCTGACAGGTGTGTACGGGGTTTTCACAGTGTATCTGGCTCCTGCCGGTTGTGAATGGGGGATTCACAGTGTATCAGTGTCCTGCCAGGTGTGTATGGTGTTTTCACAGTGTATCGGGATCCTGCCAGGTGTGTATGGTTTTCACAGTGTATCAGGGTCCTGCCAGGTGTGTATGGGTTTTTCAAAGTGTATCAGGATCCTGCCAAGTGTGTAAGGGGTTTTCACAGTGTATCAGGGTCCTGCCAGGTGTGTATGGTGTTTTCACAGTGTATCGGGATCCTGCCTGGTGTGTATGCGGTTTCACAGTGTATCAGAGTCCTGCCAGGTGTGTATGGGGTTTTCACAGGGTATCAGGATACTGCCAGGTGTGTATGGGGTTTCACAGTGTATCACGATCCTGCCAGGTGTGCATGGGGGTTTCACAGTGGATTAGGATCCTGCCAGGTGCATATCGGGATTTCACAGTGTATCAGGGTCCTGCCAGATGTGTCTGGGGTTTTCACAGTGCATCAGGAGCCTGCCAGGTGTGTATGGGGTTTCACAGTGTATCAGAATCCTGCCAGATGTGTGGTGGGGGTTTCACAGTGGATCAGGATCCTGCCAGTTGTGCATGGGGTTTTCACAGCGTATCAGGATCCTGCCAGGTGTGTATGGGGTTTCACAGTGTATCAGGATACTGCCAGGTGTGTATGGGGTTTCACAGTGTATCAGGATCCTGCCAGGAGTGTATGGGGTTTTCACAGTGTATCAGTGTCCTGCCAGCGATGTACGGGGTTTTCACAGTGTATCAGGTTCCTGCCAGGAGGGTATGGGGGTTTACACAGTGTATCAGGGTCCTGATTGGTGGGTTTTTCACTGTTTATCAGCGTCCTGCCAGGTGTGTATGGCGTTTTCACAGTGGATCAGTATCCTGCCTGGTGTGCATGGGGTTTTCACAGTTCATCAGGATCCTGCCAGGTGTTTATGGGGTTTCGCAGTATATCAGGTTTTTGCCAGGTGTGTATGGGGTTTCACAGTGTATCAGGATCCTGCCAGGTGTGTATGGGGTTTCACAGTGTATCAGGATCCTGCCAGATGTGAATGGGGTTTCACTGTGCATCAGGATCCTGACAGATGTGAATGGGGTTTCACAGTGTATCAGGCTCCTGCCGGGTGTGTATGGGGGTTTCACAGTGTATCAGGATCCTGCCAGGTGTGCATGGGGTTTCACAGTGTCTCAGGATCCTACCAGGTGTGTATGAGGGTTTCACAGTGCATCAGGACCCTGCCAGGTGTGTATGGGGATTTCACAGTGTATCAGGGTCCTGCCAGGTGTGTATGGGTTTTTCACACTGTAACAGGATCCTGCCAGTTGTGAATGGGGTTTTCACAGTGTATCAGGGCCCTGCCAGGTGTGCATGGGGTTTTCACAGTGTATCAGGATCCTGCCAGGTGTGTATGGGGTTTTCACAGTGTATCAGGGTCCTGCCAGTATTGTATGGGGTTTTCCCAGTGTATCAGGATACTACCAGGTGTGTATGGTGTTTTCACAGTGTATCAGGGTCCTGCCAGGTGTGTATGGGGTTTTCACAAGTGTATCAGGATCCTGCCAGGTGTGTTTGGCGTTTTCACAGTGTATCAGGGTCCTGCCAGGTGTGTATGGTGTTTTCACAGTGTATCCGGATCCTGCCAGGTGTGTATGGGGTTTCAAAGTGTATCAGGATCCTGCCAGGTGTGTATGGGGTTTTCACAGTGTATCAGGATCCTGCCAGGTGTGTATGGGGTTTTCACAGTGTGTCAGGTACCTGCCAGGTGTGTATGCTGTTTTCACAGTGTATCGGGATCCTGCCTGTTGTGTATGCGGTTTCACAGTGCATCAGGGTCCTTACAGGTGTGCATGGGGTTTTCACAGTGTGTCAGGATCCTGCCAGGTGTGTATGGGATTTCACAGTGTATCAGGGACCTGCCAGGTGTGTATGGGGTTTTCACAGTGTATCAGGAACCTGCCAGGTGTGTACGGGGATTCACAGTGTATCAGAGTCCTGCCAGGTGTGTATGGGGTATTCACAGTGTATCAGGATCCTGCCAGGGGTGTATGGGGTTTCAGAGTGTATCAAGATCCTGCCAGGTGTGTATGGGGGTTTCACAGTGGATCAGGATCCTGCCAGGTGCATATGGGGTTTTCACAGTGTATCAGGGTCCTGCCAGGTGTGTATGGGGTTTTCACAGTGCATGAGGATCCTGCCTGATGTGTCTGGGGTTTCACAGTGTGTCAGGATCCTGCCAGGTGTGTATGGAATTTCACAGTGTATCAGGATCCTGCCAGATGTGTTGTGGGTGTTTCACAGTGTATCGGGATCCTGTCAGTTGTGTATGGGGTTTTCACAGTGTATCAGGATCGTGCCAGGTGTGTATGGGGTTTCACAGTGGATCAGGATACTGCCAGGTGTGTATGGGGTTTCACAGTGTTTCAGGATCCTGCCAGGAGTGTTTGGGGTTTTCACAGTGTATCAGTGTCCTGCCAGGTGTGTATGGGGTTTTCACAGTGTATCAGGTTCCTGCCAGGAGGGTTTGGTGTTTTCACAGTGTATCAGGGTCCTGCCAGGTGTGTAGGGGGTTTCACAGTGTATCGGGATCCTGCCAGATGTGAATGGGGTTTCACTGTGCATCAGGATCCTGCCAGATGTGAATGGGGTTCCACTGTGCATCAGGATCCTGCCAGATGTGAATGGGGTTCCACTGTGCATCAGGAACCTGACAGGTGTGTACGGGGTTTTCACAGTGTATCTGGCTCCTGCCGGTTGTGAATGGGGGGTTCACAGTGTATCAGTGTCCTGCCAGGTGTGTATGGTGTTTTCACAGTGTATCGGGATCCTGCCAGGTGTGTATGGGGTTCACAGTGTATCAGGGTCCTGCCAGGTGTGTATGGGTTTTTCAAAGTGTATCAGGATCCTGCCAGGTGTGTAAGGGGTTTTCGCAGTGTATCAGGGTCCTGCCAGGTGTGTATGGTGTTTTCACAGTGTATCGGGATCCTGCCTGGTGTGTATGCGGTTTCACAGTGTATCAGGGTACTTCCAGGTGTGTATGGGCTTTTCACAGTGTATCAGGATCATGCCAGGTGTGTACGGGGATTCACAGTGTATCAGGGTCCTGCCAGGTGTACATGGGGTTTTTTCACAGTGTATCAGGATCCTGCCAGGTGTGTATGGGTTTCACCCTGTATCAGGGTCCTTAAAGCTCTGTATGGGGTTTTCACAGTGTATCCGGGCCCTGCCAGGTGTGTATGGGGTTTCACAGTGTATCAGTGTCCTGCCAGGTGTGTATGGGGTTTCACAGTGGATCATGATCCTGCCAGGAGTGCATGTGGTTTTCACAGTGTATCAGGATCCTGCCAGGTGTGTATGGCGTTTCACAGTGGTCAGGATCCTGCCTGGAGTGCATGGGGTTTTCATAGTGCATCAGGATCCTGCCAGGTGTGTATGCGGTTTCACAGTATATCAGGAAGCAGACAGGTGTGTACGGGGTTTTCACAGTGTATCAGGGTCATGCAAGGTGTGTGTGGGGCTCCACAGCGTATCAGTGTCCTGCCAGGTGTGTATGGGGTTTTCACAGTGTATCAGGATCCTGCCAGTTGTGTATGAGGGTTTCACGCTGTATCAGGGTCCTGCCAGGTGTGTATGGGTTTTTCACACTGCAACAGGATCCTTCCAGGTGTGAATGGGGTTTTCACAGTGTATCAGGGTCCTGCCAGCATTGTATGGGGTTTTCACAGTGTATCAGGATCCTGCCAGGTGTGTATTGGGTTTTTAGAGTGTATCAGGATCCTGCCAGGTGTTCTGGGGCTTTCCCAGTGTATCAGGATCCTGCCAGGTGTGTTTGGGGTTTGCCCAGTGTATCAGGATCCTGCCAGGTGTGTATGGGGTTTTCACAGTGTGTCAGGTTCCTGCCAGGTGTGTATGGGGTTTTCACAATTGTATCAGGATGCAGCCAGGTGTGTATGGGGTTTTCACAGTGTATCAATGTCCTGCCAGGTGTGCATGGTGTTTTCACAGTGTATCGGGATCCTGCCAGGTGTGTATGGGGTTCACAGTGTGTCAGTGTCCTGCCAGGTGTGTATGGGTTTTTCAAAGTGTATCAGGATCCTGCCAGGTGTGTATGGGGTTTTCACAGTGTATCAGGGACCTGGCAGGTGTGTATGGTGTTTTCACAGTGTATCGGGATCCTGCCCGGTGTGTATGCGGTTTCACTGTGTATCAGGGTCCTTCCAGGTGTGTATGGGGTTTTCACAGTGTATCAGGATCATGCCAGGTGTGTACGGGGATTCACAGTGTATCAGGGTCCTGCCAGGTGTGCATGGGGTTTTTCACAGTGTATCAGGATCCTGCCAGGTGTGTATGGGTTTCACAGTGTATCAGGGACCTGCCAGGTGTGTATGGGGTTTTCACAGTGTATCAGGAACCTGCCAGGTGTTTACGGGGATTCACAGTGTATCAGAGTCCTGCCAGGTGTGTATGGGGTTTTCACAGGGTATCAGGATCCTGCCAGGTGTGTATGGGGTTTCACAGTGTATCAAGATCCTGCCAGGTGTGCATGGGGGTTTCACAGTGGATTAGGATCCTGCCAGGTGCATATCGGATTTTCACAGTGTATCAGGGTCCTGCCAGGTGTGTATGGGGTTTTCACAGTGCATCAGGATCCTGCCAGATGTGTCTGGGGTTTCACAGTGTCTCAGGAGCCTGCCAGGTGTGTATGGGGTTTCACAGTGTATCAGAATCCTGCCAGATGTGTGGTGGGGGTTTCACAGTGGATCAGGATCCTGCCAGTTGTGCATGGGGTTTTCACAGCGTATCAGGATCCTGCCAGGTGTGTATGGGGTTTCACAGTGTATCAGGATACTGCCAGGTGTGTATGGGGTTTCACAGTGTATCAGGATCCTGCCAGGAATGTATGGGGTTTTCACAGTGTATCAGTGTCCTGCCAGCGATGTACGGGGTTTTCACAGTGTATCAGGTTCCTGCCAGGAGGGTATGGGGGTTTACACAGTGTATCAGGGTCCTGATTGGTGGGTTTTTCACTGTTTATCAGCGTCCTGCCAGGTGTGTATGGCGTTTTCACAGTGGATCAGTATCCTGCCTGGTGTGCATGGGGTTTTCACAGTTCATCAGGATCCTGCCAGGTGTTTATGGGGTTTCACAGTATATCAGGTTTTTGCCAGGTGTGTATGGGGTTTCACAGTGTATCAGGATCCTGTCAGGTGTGTATGGGGTTTCACAGTGTATCAGGATCCTGCCAGATGTGAATGGGGTTTCACTGTGCATCAGGATCCTGACAGATGTGAATGGGGTTTCACAGTGTATCAGGCTCCTGCCTGGTGTGTATGGGGGTTTCACAGTGTATCAGGATCCTGCCAGGTGTGCATGGGGTTTCACAGTGTCTCAGGATCCTACCAGGTGTGTATGAGGGTTTCACAGTGCATCAGGACCCTGCCAGGTGTGTTTGGGGATTTCACAGTGTATCAGGTTCCTGCCAGGTGTGTATGGGTTTTTCACACTGTAACAGGATCCTGCCAGGTGTGAATGGGGTTTTCACAGTGTATCAGGGCCCTGCCAGGTGTGCATGGGGTTTTCACAGTGTATCAGGATCCTGCCAGGTGTGTATGGGGTTTTCACAGTGTATCAGGGTCCTGCCAGGTGTGTATGGGGTTTTCACAAGTGTATCAGGATCCTGCCAGGTGTGTTTGGCATTTTCACAGTGTATCAGGGTCCTGCCAGGTGTGTATGGTGTTTTCACAGTGTATCCGGATCCTGCCAGGTGTGTATGGGGTTTCAAAGTGTATCAGGATCCTGCCAGGTGTGTATGGGGTTTTCACAGTGTATCAGGATCCTGCCAGGTGTGTATGGGTTTTTCACAGTGTGTCAGGTTCCTGCCAGGTGTGTATGCTGTTTTCACAGTGTATCGGGATCCTGCCTGTTGTGTATGCGGTTTCACAGTGCATCAGGGTCCTTACAGGTGTGCATGGGGTTTTCACAGTGTGTCAGGATCCTGCCAGGTGTGTATGGGATTTCACAGTGTATCAGGGACCTGCCAGGTGTGTATGGGGTTTTCACAGTGTATCAGGAACCTGCCAGTTGTGTACGGGGATTCACAGTGTATCAGAGTCCTGCCAGGTGTGTATGGGGTATTCACAGTGTATCAGGATCCTGCCAGGTGTGTATGGGGTTTCACAGTGTATCAAGATCCTGCCAGGTGTGTATGGGGGTTTCACAGTGGATCAGGATCCTGCCAGGTGCATATGGGGTTTTCACAGTGTATCAGGGTCCTGCCAGGTGTGTATGGGGTTTTCACAGTGCATGAGGATCCTGCCTGATGTGTCTGGGGTTTCACAGTGTGTCAGGATCCTGCCAGGTGTGTATGGAATTTCACAGTGTATCAGGATCCTGCCAGATGTGTTGTGGGTGTTTCACAGTAGATCAGGATCCTGTCAGTTGTGTATGGGGTTTTCACAGTGTATCAGGATCGTGCCAGGTGTGTATGGGGTTTCACAGTGGATCAGGATACTGCCAGGTGTGTATGGGGTTTCACAGTGTTTCAGGATCCTGCCAGGAGTGTTTGGGGTTTTCACAGTGTATCAGTGTCCTGCCAGGTGTGTATGGGGTTTTCACAGTGTATCAGGTTCCTGCCAGGAGGGTTTGGTGTTTTCACAGTGTATCAGGGTCCTGCCAGGTGTGTAGGGGGTTTCACAGTGTATCGGGATCCTGCCAGATGTGAATGGGGTTTCACTGTGCATCAGGATCCTGCCAGATGTGAATGGGGTTCCACTGTGCATCAGGATCCTGCCAGATGTGAATGGGGTTCCACTGTGCATCAGGAACCTGACAGGTGTGTACGGGGTTTTCACAGTGTATCTGGCTCCTGCCGGTTGTGAATGGGGGGTTCACAGTGTATCAGTGTCCTGCCAGGTGTGTATGGTGTTTTCACAGTGTATCGGGATCCTGCCAGGTGTGTATGGGGTTCACAGTGTATCAGGGTCCTGCCAGGTGTGTATGGGTTTTTCAAAGTGTATCAGGATCCTGCCAAGTGTGTAAGGGGTTTTCACAGTGTATCATGGTCCTGCCAGGTGTGTATGGTGTTTTCACAGTGTATCGGGATCCTGCCTGGTGTGTATGCGGTTTCACAGTGTATCAGGGTACTTCCAGGTGTGTATGGGCTTTTCACAGTGTATCAGGATCATGCCAGGTGTGTACGGGGATTCACAGTGTATCATGGTCCTGCCAGGTGTGTAATGGTTTCACAGTGTATCAGGGACCTGCCAGGTGTGTATGGGGTTTTCACAGTGTATCAGGGACCTGGCAGGTGTGTATGGTGTTTTCACAGTGTATCGGGATACTGCCCGGTGTGTATGCGGTTTCACTGTGTATCAGGGTCCTTCCAGGTGTGTATGGGGTTTTCACAGTGTATCAGGATCATGCCAGGTGTGTACGGGGATTCACAGTGTATCAGGGTCCTGCCAGGTGTGCATGGGGTTTTTCACAGTGTATCAGGATCCTGCCAGGTGTGTATGGGTTTCACAGTGTATCAGGGACCTGCCAGGTGTGTATGGGGTTTTCACAGTGTATCAGGAACCTGCCAGGTGTTTACGGGGATTCACAGTGTATCAGAGTCCTGCCAGGTGTGTATGGGGTTTTCACAGGGTATCAGGATCCTGCCAGGTGTGTATGGGGTTTCACAGTGTATCAAGATCCTGCCAGGTGTGCATGGGGGTTTCACAGTGGATTAGGATCCTGCCAGGTGCATATCGGATTTTCACAGTGTATCAGGGTCCTGCCAGGTGTGTATGGGGTTTTCACAGTGCATCAGGATCCTGCCAGATGTGTCTGGGGTTTCACAGTGTCTCAGGAGCCTGCCAGGTGTGTATGGGGTTTCACAGTGTATCAGAATCCTGCCAGATGTGTGGTGGGGGTTTCACAGTGGATCAGGATCCTGCCAGTTGTGCATGGGGTTTTCACAGCGTATCAGGATCCTGCCAGGTGTGTATGGGGTTTCACAGTGTATCAGGATACTGCCAGGTGTGTATGGGGTTTCACAGTGTATCAGGATCCTGCCAGGAGTGTATGGGGTTTTCACAGTGTATCAGTGTCCTGCCAGCGATGTACGGGGTTTTCACAGTGTATCAGGTTCCTGCCAGGAGGGTATGGGGGTTTACACAGTGTATCAGGGTCCTGATTGGTGGGTTTTTCACTGTTTATCAGCGTCCTGCCAGGTGTGTATGGCGTTTTCACAGTGGATCAGTATCCTGCCTGGTGTGCATGGGGTTTTCACAGTTCATCAGGATCCTGCCAGGTGTTTATGGGGTTTCACAGTATATCAGGTTTTTGCCAGGTGTGTATGGGGTTTCACAGTGTATCAGGATCCTGTCAGGTGTGTATGGGGTTTCACAGTGTATCAGGATCCTGCCAGATGTGAATGGGGTTTCACTGTGCATCAGGATCCTGACAGATGTGAATGGGGTTTCACAGTGTATCAGGCTCCTGCCGGGTGTGTATGGGGGTTTCACAGTGTATCAGGATCCTGCCAGGTGTGCATGGGGTTTCACAGTGTCTCAGGATCCTACCAGGTGTGTATGAGGGTTTCACAGTGCATCAGGACCCTGCCAGGTGTGTTTGGGGATTTCACAGTGTATCAGGTTCCTGCCAGGTGTGTATGGGTTTTTCACACTGTAACAGGATCCTGCCAGGTGTGAATGGGGTTTTCACAGTGTATCAGGGCCCTGCCAGGTGTGCATGGGGTTTTCACAGTGTATCAGGATCCTGCCAGGTGTGTATGGGGTTTTCACAGTGTATCAGGGTCCTGCCAGGTGTGTATGGGGTTTTCACAAGTGTATCAGGATCCTGCCAGGTGTGTTTGGCATTTTCACAGTGTATCAGGGTCCTGCCAGGTGTGTATGGTGTTTTCACAGTGTATCCGGATCCTGCCAGGTGTGTATGGGGTTTCAAAGTGTATCAGGATCCTGCCAGGTGTGTATGGGGTTTTCACAGTGTATCAGGATCCTGCCAGGTGTGTATGGGTTTTTCACAGTGTGTCAGGTTCCTGCCAGGTGTGTATGCTGTTTTCACAGTGTATCGGGATCCTGCCTGTTGTGTATGCGGTTTCACAGTGCATCAGGGTCCTTACAGGTGTGCATGGGGTTTTCACAGTGTGTCAGGATCCTGCCAGGTGTGTATGGGATTTCACAGTGTATCAGGGACCTGCCAGGTGTGTATGGGGTTTTCACAGTGTATCAGGAACCTGCCAGTTGTGTACGGGGATTCACAGTGTATCAGAGTCCTGCCAGGTGTGTATGGGGTATTCACAGTGTATCAGGATCCTGCCAGGTGTGTATGGGGTTTCACAGTGTATCAAGATCCTGCCAGGTGTGTATGGGGGTTTCACAGTGGATCAGGATCCTGCCAGGTGCATATGGGGTTTTCACAGTGTATCAGGGTCCTGCCAGGTGTGTATGGGGTTTTCACAGTGCATGAGGATCCTGCCTGATGTGTCTGGGGTTTCACAGTGTGTCAGGATCCTGCCAGGTGTGTATGGAATTTCACAGTGTATCAGGATCCTGCCAGATGTGTTGTGGGTGTTTCACAGTAGATCAGGATCCTGTCAGTTGTGTATGGGGTTTTCACAGTGTATCAGGATCGTGCCAGGTGTGTATGGGGTTTCACAGTGGATCAGGATACTGCCAGGTGTGTATGGGGTTTCACAGTGTTTCAGGATCCTGCCAGGAGTGTTTGGGGTTTTCACAGTGTATCAGTGTCCTGCCAGGTGTGTATGGGGTTTTCACAGTGTATCAGGTTCCTGCCAGGAGGGTTTGGTGTTTTCACAGTGTATCAGGGTCCTGCCAGGTGTGTAGGGGGTTTCACAGTGTATCGGGATCCTGCCAGATGTGAATGGGGTTTCACTGTGCATCAGGATCCTGCCAGATGTGAATGGGGTTCCACTGTGCATCAGGATCCTGCCAGATGTGAATGGGGTTCCACTGTGCATCAGGAACCTGACAGGTGTGTACGGGGTTTTCACAGTGTATCTGGCTCCTGCCGGTTGTGAATGGGGGGTTCACAGTGTATCAGTGTCCTGCCAGGTGTGTATGGTGTTTTCACAGTGTATCGGGATCCTGCCAGGTGTGTATGGGGTTCACAGTGTATCAGGGTCCTGCCAGGTGTGTATGGGTTTTTCAAAGTGTATCAGGATCCTGCCAAGTGTGTAAGGGGTTTTCACAGTGTATCATGGTCCTGCCAGGTGTGTATGGTGTTTTCACAGTGTATCGGGATCCTGCCTGGTGTGTATGCGGTTTCACAGTGTATCAGGGTACTTCCAGGTGTGTATGGGCTTTTCACAGTGTATCAGGATCATGCCAGGTGTGTACGGGGATTCACAGTGTATCATGGTCCTGCCAGGTGTGTAATGGTTTCACAGTGTATCAGGGACCTGCCAGGTGTGTATGGGGTTTTCACAGTGTATCAGGGACCTGGCAGGTGTGTATGGTGTTTTCACAGTGTATCGGGATACTGCCCGGTGTGTATGCGGTTTCACTGTGTATCAGGGTCCTTCCAGGTGTGTATGGGGTTTTCACAGTGTATCAGGATCATGCCAGGTGTGTACGGGGATTCACAGTGTATCAGGGTCCTGCCAGGTGTGCATGGGGTTTTTCACAGTGTATCAGGATCCTGCCAGGTGTGTATGGGTTTCACAGTGTATCAGGGACCTGCCAGGTGTGTATGGGGTTTTCACAGTGTATCAGGAACCTGCCAGGTGTTTACGGGGATTCACAGTGTATCAGAGTCCTGCCAGGTGTGTATGGGGTTTTCACAGGGTATCAGGATCCTGCCAGGTGTGTATGGGGTTTCACAGTGTATCAAGATCCTGCCAGGTGTGCATGGGGGTTTCACAGTGGATTAGGATCCTGCCAGGTGCATATCGGATTTTCACAGTGTATCAGGGTCCTGCCAGGTGTGTATGGGGTTTTCACAGTGCATCAGGATCCTGCCAGATGTGTCTGGGGTTTCACAGTGTCTCAGGAGCCTGCCAGGTGTGTATGGGGTTTCACAGTGTATCAGAATCCTGCCAGATGTGTGGTGGGGGTTTCACAGTGGATCAGGATCCTGCCAGTTGTGCATGGGGTTTTCACAGCGTATCAGGATCCTGCCAGGTGTGTATGGGGTTTCACAGTGTATCAGGATACTGCCAGGTGTGTATGGGGTTTCACAGTGTATCAGGATCCTGCCAGGAGTGTATGGGGTTTTCACAGTGTATCAGTGTCCTGCCAGCGATGTACGGGGTTTTCACAGTGTATCAGGTTCCTGCCAGGAGGGTATGGGGGTTTACACAGTGTATCAGGGTCCTGATTGGTGGGTTTTTCACTGTTTATCAGCGTCCTGCCAGGTGTGTATGGCGTTTTCACAGTGGATCAGTATCCTGCCTGGTGTGCATGGGGTTTTCACAGTTCATCAGGATCCTGCCAGGTGTTTATGGGGTTTCACAGTATATCAGGTTTTTGCCAGGTGTGTATGGGGTTTCACAGTGTATCAGGATCCTGTCAGGTGTGTATGGGGTTTCACAGTGTATCAGGATCCTGCCAGATGTGAATGGGGTTTCACTGTGCATCAGGATCCTGACAGATGTGAATGGGGTTTCACAGTGTATCAGGCTCCTGCCGGGTGTGTATGGGGGTTTCACAGTGTATCAGGATCCTGCCAGGTGTGCATGGGGTTTCACAGTGTCTCAGGATCCTACCAGGTGTGTATGAGGGTTTCACAGTGCATCAGGACCCTGCCAGGTGTGTTTGGGGATTTCACAGTGTATCAGGTTCCTGCCAGGTGTGTATGGGTTTTTCACACTGTAACAGGATCCTGCCAGGTGTGAATGGGGTTTTCACAGTGTATCAGGGCCCTGCCAGGTGTGCATGGGGTTTTCACAGTGTATCAGGATCCTGCCAGGTGTGTATGGGGTTTTCACAGTGTATCAGGGTCCTGCCAGGTGTGTATGGGGTTTTCACAAGTGTATCAGGATCCTGCCAGGTGTGTTTGGCATTTTCACAGTGTATCAGGGTCCTGCCAGGTGTGTATGGTGTTTTCACAGTGTATCCGGATCCTGCCAGGTGTGTATGGGGTTTCAAAGTGTATCAGGATCCTGCCAGGTGTGTATGGGGTTTTCACAGTGTATCAGGATCCTGCCAGGTGTGTATGGGTTTTTCACAGTGTGTCAGGTTCCTGCCAGGTGTGTATGCTGTTTTCACAGTGTATCGGGATCCTGCCTGTTGTGTATGCGGTTTCACAGTGCATCAGGGTCCTTACAGGTGTGCATGGGGTTTTCACAGTGTGTCAGGATCCTGCCAGGTGTGTATGGGATTTCACAGTGTATCAGGGACCTGCCAGGTGTGTATGGGGTTTTCACAGTGTATCAGGAACCTGCCAGTTGTGTACGGGGATTCACAGTGTATCAGAGTCCTGCCAGGTGTGTATGGGGTATTCACAGTGTATCAGGATCCTGCCAGGTGTGTATGGGGTTTCACAGTGTATCAAGATCCTGCCAGGTGTGTATGGGGGTTTCACAGTGGATCAGGATCCTGCCAGGTGCATATGGGGTTTTCACAGTGTATCAGGGTCCTGCCAGGTGTGTATGGGGTTTTCACAGTGCATGAGGATCCTGCCTGATGTGTCTGGGGTTTCACAGTGTGTCAGGATCCTGCCAGGTGTGTATGGAATTTCACAGTGTATCAGGATCCTGCCAGATGTGTTGTGGGTGTTTCACAGTAGATCAGGATCCTGTCAGTTGTGTATGGGGTTTTCACAGTGTATCAGGATCGTGCCAGGTGTGTATGGGGTTTCACAGTGGATCAGGATACTGCCAGGTGTGTATGGGGTTTCACAGTGTTTCAGGATCCTGCCAGGAGTGTTTGGGGTTTTCACAGTGTATCAGTGTCCTGCCAGGTGTGTATGGGGTTTTCACAGTGTATCAGGTTCCTGCCAGGAGGGTTTGGTGTTTTCACAGTGTATCAGGGTCCTGCCAGGTGTGTAGGGGGTTTCACAGTGTATCGGGATCCTGCCAGATGTGAATGGGGTTTCACTGTGCATCAGGATCCTGCCAGATGTGAATGGGGTTCCACTGTGCATCAGGATCCTGCCAGATGTGAATGGGGTTCCACTGTGCATCAGGAACCTGACAGGTGTGTACGGGGTTTTCACAGTGTATCTGGCTCCTGCCGGTTGTGAATGGGGGGTTCACAGTGTATCAGTGTCCTGCCAGGTGTGTATGGTGTTTTCACAGTGTATCGGGATCCTGCCAGGTGTGTATGGGGTTCACAGTGTATCAGGGTCCTGCCAGGTGTGTATGGGTTTTTCAAAGTGTATCAGGATCCTGCCAAGTGTGTAAGGGGTTTTCACAGTGTATCATGGTCCTGCCAGGTGTGTATGGTGTTTTCACAGTGTATCGGGATCCTGCCTGGTGTGTATGCGGTTTCACAGTGTATCAGGGTACTTCCAGGTGTGTATGGGCTTTTCACAGTGTATCAGGATCATGCCAGGTGTGTACGGGGATTCACAGTGTATCATGGTCCTGCCAGGTGTGTAATGGTTTCACAGTGTATCAGGGACCTGCCAGGTGTGTATGGGGTTTTCACAGTGTATCAGGAACCTGCCAGGTGTGTACGGGGATTCACAGTGCATCAGAGTCCTGCCAGGTGTGTTTGGGGTTTTCACAGTGTATCAGGATCCTGCCAGGTGTGTATGGGGTTTCACAGTGCATCAAGATCCTGCCAGGTGTGTATGGGGGTTTCACAGTGGATCAGGATCCTGCCAGGTGCATATGGGGTTTTCACAGTGTATCAGGGTCCTGCCAGGTGTGTATGGGGTTTTCACAGTGCATCAGGACCCTGCCAGATGTGTCTGGGGTTTCACAGTGTATCAGGATCCTGCCAGATGTGTTGTGAAGGTTTCACAGTGGATCAGGATCCTGCCAGTTGTGTATGGGGTTTTCACAGTGTATCAGGATCGTGCCAGATGTGTATGGGGTTTCACAGTGGATCAGGATACTGCCAGGTGTGTATGGGGTTTCACTGTGTATCAGGATCCTGCCAGGAGTGTTTGGGGTTTTCACAGTGTATCAGTGTCCTGCCAGGTGTGTATGGGGTTTTCACAGTGTATCAGGTTCCTGCCAGGAGGGCTTGGGGTTTTCACAGTGTTTCAGGGTCCTGCCAGGTGTGTATGGGGTTTTCACAGTTTATCAGCGTCCTGCCAGGTGTGTATGGCGTTTTCGCAGTGGATCAGGATCCTGCCAGGTGTGCATGGGGGTTTCACAGTGTATCAGGATCCTGCCAGGTGTGTATGGGGTTTCACAGTTTATCAAGATCCTGCCAGGTGTGTATGGGATTTTCAAAGTGTATCAGGATCCTGCCAGGTGTGTATGGGGTTTTCACAGTGTATCAGGGTCCTGCCAGGTGTGTATGGTGTTTTCACAGTGTATCGGTATCCTGCCTGGTGTGTATGCGGTTTCACTGTGTATCAGGGTCCTTCCAGGTGTGTATGGGGTTTTCACAGTGTATCAGGATCATGCCAGGTGTGTACGGGGATTCACAGTGTATCAGGATCCTGCCAGGTGTGCATGGGGTTTTTCACAGTGTATCAGGATCCTGCCAGGTGTGTATGGGTTTCACAGTGTATCAGGGACCTGCCAGGTGTGTATGGGGGTTTCACAGTGGATCAGGATCCTGCCAGGTGCATATGGGGTTTTCACAGTGTAGCAGGGTCCTGCCAGGTATGTATGGGGTTTTCACAGTTCATTAGGATCCTGCAAGATGTGTCTGGGTTTTCACAGTGTATCAGGATCCTCCCAGGTGTGTATGGGGTTTCACAGTGTATCAGGATCCTGCCAGATGTGTGGTGGGGGTTTCACAGTGGATTAGGATCCTCCCAGTTGTGCATGGGGTTTTCACAGCGTATCAGGATCTTGCCAGGTGTGTATGGGGTTTCACAGTGGATCAGGATACTGCCAGGAGGGTATGGGGTTTACACAGTGTATCAGGGTCCTGTCAGGTGTGTATGGGTTTTTCACAGTTTATCAGCGTCCTGCCAGGTGTGCATGGCGTTTTCACAGTGGATCAGGATCCTGCCTGGTGTGCATGGGGGTTTCACAGTGTATCAGGATCCTGCCAGGTGTTTCTGGGGTTTCACAGTGTATCAGGATCCTGCCAGGTGTGTATGGGGATTCACAGTGTATCAGGATCCTGCCAGGTGTGTATGGGGTTTCACAGTGTATCAGGATCCTGCCAGATGTGAATGGGGTTTCACTGTGCATCAGGATCCTGACAGATGTGAATGGGGTTCCACCGTGCATCAGGAACCTGCCACGTGTGTATGGGGTTTTCACAGTGTATCAGGCTCCTGCCGGGTGTGTATGGGGGTTTCACAGTGTATCTGAATCCTGCCAGGTGTGTATGGGGTTTCACAGTGTATCTCGATCCTACCAGGTGTGTATGAGGGTTTCACAGTGCATCAGGATCCTGCCAGGTGTGTATGGGGATTTCACAGTGTATCAGGGTCCTGCCACATGTGTATGGGTTTTTCACACTGTAACAGGATCCTGCCAGGTGTGAATGGGGTTTTCACAGTGTATCAGGGTCCTTCCAGGTGTGCATGGGGTTTTCACTGTGTATCAGGATCCTGCCAGGTGTGTATGGGGTTTTCACAGTGTATCAGGGTCCTGCCAGTATTGTATGGGGTTTTCACAGTGTATCAGGATCCAGCCAGTTGTGAATTGGATTTTCAGAGAGTATCAGAATCCTGCCAGGTGTGTATGGGCTTTACACAGTGTATCAGTGTCCCGCCTGGTGTGTATGTGGTTTTCCCAGTGTATCAGGATCCTGCCAAGTGTGTATGCGGTTTTCACAAGTGTATCAGGATCCTGCCAGGTGTGTTTGGGGTTTTCACAGTGTATCAGGGTCCTGCCAGGTGCGTATGGTGTTTTCACAGTGTATCGGGATCCTGCCAGGTATGTATGGGGTTTCACAGTGTATCAGGATCCTGCCAGGTGTGTATGGGGTTTTCACAGTGTATCAGGATCCTGCCAGGTGTGTATGGGGTTTTCATAGTGTATCAGGATCCTGCCAGATGTGTTGTGGGGGTTTCACAGTGGATCAGGATCCTGCCAGTTGTGTATGGGGTTTTCACAGTGTATCAGGATCGTGCCAGGTGTGTATGGGGTTTCACAGTGGATCAGGATACTGCCAGGTGTGTATGGAGTTTCACAGTGTATCAGGATCCTGCCAGGAGTGTTTGGGGTTTTCACAGTGTATCAGTGTCCTGCCAGGTGTGTATGGGGTTTTCACAGTGTATCAGGTTCCTGCCAGGAGGTTTTGGGGTTTTCACAGTGTATCAGGGTCCTGCCAGGTGTGTATGGGTTTTCACAGTGTATCAGGATCCTGCCAGATGTGAATGGGGTTTCACTGTGCATCAGGATCCTGACAGATGTGAATGGGGTTCCACTGTGCATCAGGATCCTGCCAGATGTGAATGGGGTTCCACTGTGCATCAGGAACCTGCCAGGTGTGTACGGGGTTTTCACAGTGTATCTGGCTCCTGCCGGGTGTGTCAGGGGGTTTCACAGTGTATCAGTGTCCTGCCAGATGTGTATGGTGTTTTCACAGTGTATCCGGATCCTGCCAGGTGTGTATGGGGTTCACAGTGTATCAGGGTCCTGCCAGGTGTGTATGGGTTTTTCAAAGTGTATCAGGATCCTGCCAGGTGTGTATGGGGTTTTCACAGTGTATCAGGGACCTGCCAGATGTGTATGGTGTTTTCACAGT
This sequence comes from Heterodontus francisci, assembly GCF_036365525.1. NCBI lineage: Eukaryota > Metazoa > Chordata > Chondrichthyes > Heterodontiformes > Heterodontidae > Heterodontus > Heterodontus francisci. The sequence goes on along the minus strand of NW_027140578.1, from coordinate 3,231,081 downwards.
GTATCGGGATCCTGCCTGGTGTGTATGCGGTTTCACTGTGTATCAGGGTCCTTCCAGGTGTGTATGGGGTTTTCACAGTGTATCAGGATCATGCCAGGTGTGTACGGGGATTCACAGTGTATCAGGGTCCTGCCAGGTGTGCATGGGGTTTTTCACAGTGTATCAGGATGCTGCCAGGGGTGTATGGGTTTCACAGTGTATCAGGGACCTGCCAGGTGTGTATGGGGTTTTCCCAGTGTATCAGGAACCTGCCAGGTGTGTACGGGGATTCACAGTGTATCAGAGTCCTGCCAGGTGTGTTTGGGGTTTTCACAGTGTATCAGGATCCTGCCAGGTGTGCATGTGGTTTCACAGTGTATCAAGATCCTGCCAGGTGTGTATGGGGGTTTCACAGTGGATCAGGATCCTGCCAGGTGCATATGGGGTTTTCACAGTGTATCAGGGTCCTGCCAGGTGTGTATGGGTTTTTCACAGTGCATCAGGACCCTGCCAGATGTGTCTGGGGTTTCACAGTGTATCAGGATCCTGCCAGATGTGTTGTGGGGGTTTCACAGTGGATCAGGATCCTGCCAGTTGTGTATGGGGTTTTCGCAGTGTATCAGGATCGTGCCAGGTGTGTATGGGGTTTCACAGTGGATCAGGATACTGCCAGGTGTGTATGGGGTTTCACTGTGTATCAGGATCCTGCCAGGAGTGTTTGGGGTTTTCACAGTGTATCAGTGTCCTGCCAGGTGTGTATGGGGTTTTCACAGTGTATCAGGTTCCTGCCAGGAGGGCTTGGGGTTTTCACAGTGTTTCAGGGTCCTGCCAGTTGTGTGTGGCGTTTTCACAGTGGATCAGGATCATGCCAGGTGTGTATGGGGTTTCACAGTATATCCGGATCATGCGAGGTGTGTATGGGGTTTCACAGTATTTCAGGATCCTGCCAGGTGTCTATGGGGTTTCACAGTGTATCAGGGTCCTGCCAGGTGTGTATGGGGGTTTCACAGTACAACAGGGTCCTGCCGGTTGTGTATGTGGTTTTCACAGTGTATCAGGGTCCTGCCAGGTGTGTATGGGGTTTTCACAGTTGATCAGGATCCTGCCAGGTGTGTATGGGGTTTCACAGTGTATCAGGATCCTGGCAGGTGTGTATGCGGTTTCACAGTGGATCAGGATCTTGTCAGGTGTGTCTGTGGTTTCACAGTGTATCAAGATCCTGCCAGGTGTGCATGGGGGTTTCACGGGGTATCAGGATCCTGCCAGGTGTATATGGGGGCTACACAGTATATCAGGATCCTGCCAGGTGTGTATGGGGTTTCACAGTTTATCAGGATCCTGCCAGGTGTGTATGGGAGTTTCACAGTTTATCAGGATCCTGCCAGGTGTGTATGGGGGTTTCACAGTTTCTCAGGATCCTGCAAGGTGTGTCTGGGGTTTTCACAGTGTATCAGGGTCCTGCCATGTGTGTATGGGGGTTTCACAGTGTATCAGGAGTCTGCCCGGTGTGTATGGGGTTTCACAGTGTATCAGGTGCCTGCCAGGTGTGTATGGCGGTTTCACATTTTATCAGTATCCTGCCAGGTGTGTATGGGGTTTTCACAGTGTATCAGGGTCCTGCCAGGTGTGTATGGGGGTTTCACTGTGTATCAGGATCCTGCCAGGTGAGTATGGGGTTATCACAGTGTATCAGGGTCCTGCCAGGTGTGTATGGGGGTTTCACAATTTATCAGGATCCTGCCAGGTGTGTATGGGGTTTTCATTGTGTATCAAGATCCTGCCAGGTGTGTAAGGGATTTTCACAGTTTATCAGGATCCTGCCAGGTGTATATGGGTTTTCACAGTGGATCAAGATCCTGCAAGGTGTGTATGGGGGTTTCATAGTTTATCAGGATCCTGCCAGTTGTGTATGGGGGTTTCACAGTACATCAGGATCCTGCCAGGTGTGTATGGGTTTTCACAGTGGATCAAGATCCTGCAAGGCGTTTATGGGGGTTTCATAGTTTATCAGGATCCTGCCAGGTGTGTCTGGGGTTTTCACAGATCATCAGGATCCTGCCAGGTGCGTATGGGTGTTTCATAGTTTATCAGGATACTGCCAGGTGTGTATGGGGTTTTCACATTGTTTCAGGATCCTGCCAGGTTTGTTTGGGGTTTTCACAGTGTATCAGAATGCTGCCAGGTGTGTATGGGGTTTTCACAGTGTATCAGGAACCTGCCAGGTGTGTGTGGGGTTTTCACAGTGCATCAGGATCCTGCCAGGTGCGCATGGGGTTTCCACAGTGTATCAGGATCCTGCCGGGTGTGTATGGCGGTTTAGCAGCGGATCAGGATCCTGCCAGATGTGTTTGGGGTTTTCACAGTGGATCAGGATCCTGCCAGGTGTGTCTCTGATTTTCACAGTGCATCAGGATCCTGCCGGGTTTGTATGGGGTTTTCACAGTATATCAGGATCTGCCAGGTGTGTATGGGGGTTTTCACAGAGTATCAGGATCCTGCCCGGTGTGCATGGGTTTTTCATAGTTTATCAGGATCCTGCCAGGTGTGTGTGGGGTTTTCACAGTTTATCAGGATCCTGCCAGGTGTTTATGGGGTTTTCACAGTTTATCAGGATCCTGCCAGGTGTATATGGGGTTTTCACAGTGCATCAGGACCCTGCATGGTGTGTATGGGTTTTTCACAGTCTATCAAGATCATGCCAGGTGTGTATGGGGTTTCACAGTGGATCAGGGTCCTGCCAGGTGTGTATCTGGGTTTCACAGTGAATCAGGATGCTGCCAGGTGTGTATCTGGGTTTCACAGTGTATCAGGATGCTGCCAGGTGCGTATGGGGTTTTCACAGTGGATCAGGATCCTGCCAGTTGTGTATGGCATTTTCACAGTTTATCTGGATCCTGCCGGGTGTGCACGGGGTTTTCACAGTTTATCAGGATCCTGCCAGGTGTGTATGGGGGTTTCATAGTTTATCAGGATCCTGCCAGGTGTGTATGGGGGTTTCATAGTTTATCAGGATCCTGCCAGGTGTGTATCGGGGTTTCACATTTTATCAGGATCCTGCCAGGTGTGTTTGGGGGTCTCATAGTTTATCAGGATCCTGCCAGGTGTGTATGGGGTTTTCACAGTGTATCAGGATCCTGCCAGGTGTGTGCGGGGTTTTCACAGTGTATCAGGATCCTGCCAGGTGTGTATCGGGGTTTCACATTTTATCAGGATCCTGCCAGGTGTGTTTGGGGGTCTCATAGTTTATCAGGATCCTGCCAGGTGTGTATGGGGTTTTCACAGTTTATCAGGGTGCTGCCAGGTGTGTATGTGGGTTTCACAAATTATCAAGATCCTGCCAGGTGTGCATGTGGTTTTCACCGTTTATCAGGATCCTGCCAGGTGTGTATGGGGTTTTCACAGTTCATCAGGATCCTGCCAGATGTGTATGGGGTTTCACAGTGTATCAGGATCCTGCCAGATGAGAATGGTCTTTCTGTGTATCAGGATCCTGCCAGATGTGAATGGGCTTTCACAGTGTATCAGGATCCTGCCAGATGTTTATGGGGTTTCACAGTGTATCAGAATCATGCCAGATGTGTATGGGGTTTCACAGTGTATCAGGATCCTGACAGGTGTGTTTGTGGTTTGCACAGTGTATCATAATCCTGCCAGGTGTCAGTGGGGTTTCACTGTGTATCAGGTTCCTGCCAGATGTGAATGGGGTTTCACTGTGTATCTGGATCCTGCCAGGTGTGCATGGTGTTCCACAGTGGATCAGGATCCTGCCATGTGTGTATGGGGATTTCACTGTGTATCAGGATCCTGCCAGGTGTGTTTGGGGATTTCACAGTGGATCAGGATCCTGCCAGGTGTGTATGGGGTTTCACAGTGTATCAGGATCCTGCCAGATGTGAATGGGGTTTCACTGTGTATCAGGATCCTGCCAGGTGTGCATGGTGTTCCACAGTGGATCAGGATCCTGCCAGGTGTGTATGGGGTTTCACAGTGTATCAGGATCCTGCCAGGTGTGTATGGGGATTTCACAGTGTATCAGGATCCTGCCAGGTGTGTTTGGGGATTTCACAGTGGATCAGGATACTGCCAAGTGTGTATGGGGTTTCACAGTGTATCAGGAACCTGCCAGGTGTGTATGGGTTTTCACAGTGTATCAGCATCCTGCCAGGTGTGTATGGGGTTTTCACAGTGTATCAGGATCCTGCCTGGTGTGTATGGGGTTTCACAGTGTATCCGGATCATGCGAGGTGTGTATGGGGTTTCACAGTATATCAGGATCCTGCCAGGTGTGTATGGGGTTTCACAGTGTATCATGGTCCTGCCAGGTGTGTATGGGGGTTTCACAGTATAACAGGGTCCTGCCAGTTGTGTATGTGTATTTCACAGTTGATCAGGATCCTGCCAGGTGTGTTTGCGGTTTCACAGTGTATCAGGATCCTGGCAGGTGTGTATGGGGTTCCACAGTGGATCAGGATCCTGTCAGGTGTGTCTGTGGTTTCACAGTGTCGCAGGATCCTGCCAGGTGGGTATGGGGATTCACAGTGGATCAGGATCCTGCCAGGTGTGTCTGGGGTTTCACAGTGTATCAGGATCCTGCCAGGTATGTATGAGGTTTCACAGTGCATCAGGATCCTGCCAGGTGTGTATGGGGTTTCACATTGTATCAGGATCCTGCCAGATGTGAATGGGGTTTCAGTGTTTCAGGATCCTGCCAGTTGTGTGTGGGGTTTTCACAGTGCACAGCATCCTGCCAGATGTGATTTGGGTTTCACTGTGCATCAGGAACCTGCCAGATGTGTACGGGGTTTTCACAGTGTATCAGGATCCTGCCAGATGTGAATGGGGTTTCACTGTGCATCAGGATCCTGCCAGGTGTGTCTGGGGGTTTCACAGTGTATCAGGATGCTGCCAGGTGTGTATGGGGATTTCACAGTGTATCAGGATGCTGCCAGGTGTGAATGGGGGTTTCACCGTGTTTCAGGATCCTGCCAGGTGTGTCTGGGGGTTTCACAATTTATCAGGATCCTGCCAGATGTGAATGGGGTTTCACAGTGTATCAGGATCCTGCCAGGTGTGTATGGGTTTTTCACAGTGTATCAGTATCCTGCCAGATGTGAATGGGGTTTCACAGTTGTTCAGGATCCTGCCAGATGTGAATGGGGTTTCACAGTGTATCAGGATCCTGCCAGGTGTGTATGGTGTTTCACAGGGTATCAGGATCCTGCCGGTGTGTATGGGGTTTCACAGTGTATCAGGATCCTGCCAGGTGCGTATGGGGTTTTCACAGTGTATCAGGATTCTGCCAGGTGTGCATGGGGGTTTCACAGTGTATCAGGAACTTGCCAGGTGTGTATGGGGTTTTCACAGTGCATCAGGATCCTGCCAGGTGTGTGTAGGGTTTTCACAGTTGATCAGCATCCTGCCAGGTGTTTATGGGGTTTCACAGAAAATCAGGATCCTGCCAGGTCTGTATGGGGTTTTCACAGTGGATCAGGATCCTGCTACGTGTGTATGGGGTTTTCACAGTGTCTCAGGATCCTGCCAGGTGTGTATGGGGTTTTCAGAGTGTATCAGGTTCCTGCCAGCTGTGTATGGGGTTTTCACAGTGGATCCGGATCCTGCCAGGTGTGTATGGGGTTTCACAGTGTATCAGGATCCTGCCAGGTGTGTATGGGGTTTCTCAGTGTATCAGAATTCTGCCAGGTATGTATGGGGTTTCACAGTGTCTCAGGATCCTGCCAGATGTGAATGGGGTTTCACAGTGTATCAGGATCCTGCCAGAAGTGAATGGGGTTTCACAGTGTATCAGGATCCTGCCAGTTGTATATGGGGTTTTCACGGTGTACAGGATCCTTCCAGATGTGAATGGGATTTCACTGTGCATCAGGAACCTGCCAGCTTTGAACGGGGTTTTCACTGTGTATCAGGATCCTGCCAGATGTGAATGGGGTTTCACTGTGCATCAGGATCCTGCCAGGTGTGTCTGGGGGTTTCACAATGTATCAGGATCCTGCCAGGTGTGCATAGGGGTTTCACTGTGTATCAGGATCCTGCCAGGTGTGTATGGGGTTTTCACAGTTGATCAGGATCCTGCCAGATGTGAATGGGGTTTCACAGTGTATCAGGATCCTGCCAGGTGTGTATGGGGTTTCACAGTGTATCAGGATCCTGCCAGGTGTGTATGGGGTTTCACGCTGTATCAGGATTCTGCCAGGTGTGTTTGTGGGTTTCACAGTGTATCAGGATCCTGCCAGGTGTGTTTGTGGGTTTCACAGTGTATCAGGATTCTGCCAGGTGTTTATGGGGTTTCACAGAAAATCAGGATCCTGCCAGGTCTGGATGGGGTTTTCTTTTTTTTTAGAATATTACAGCGCAGTACAGGCCCTTCGGTCCTCGATGTTGCGCCGATCATCTGACCTACACTATTCCATTTCCATCCATATGTCTATCCAATGACCACTTAAATGCCCTTAAAGTTGGCGAGTCTACTACTGTTGCAGGCATGGCGTTCCACGCCCCTACTACTCTCTGCGTAAAGAAACTACCTCTGACATCTGTCCGATATCTATCACCCCTCAACTTAAAGCTATGTCCCCTCGTGTTTGCCATCCTCATCCGAGGAAAAATACTCTCACTATCCACCCGATCTAACCCTCTGATTATCTTGTATGTCTCTATTAAGTCACCTCTCCTCCTCCTTCTCTCCAACGAAAACAACCCCAAGTCCCTCAGCCTTTCCTCATAAGACCTTCCTTCCATACCAGGCAACATCCTAGTAAATCTCCTCTGCACCCTTTCCAAAGCTTCCACATCCTTCCTATAATGCGGTGACCAGAACTGCACGCAATACTCAAGGTGCGGCCTCACCAGAGTTTTGTACAGCTGCATCATGACCTCGTGGCTCCGAAACTCGATCCCCCTACTATAAAGGCTAACACATCATTTGCCTTCTTAACAGCCCTATTAACCTGGGTAACAACTTTCAGGGATTTATGTACCTGGATACCAAGATCTCTCTGCTCATCTACACTACCAAGAATCTTCCCATTAGCCCAGTACTCTGCATTGCTGTTACTCCTTCCAAAGTGAATCACCTCACACTTCTCCGCATTAAACTCCATTTGCCATCTCTCAGCCCAGCTCTGCAGCCTATCTATGTCCCTCTGTACCCTACAACACCCTTCGTCACTATCCACAACTCCACCGACCTTCGTGTCATCCGCAAATTTACTAACCCACCCTTCTACACACTCATCCAGGTCGTTTATAAAAATGACAAACAGCAGTGGCCCCAAAACAGAACCTTGCGGTACACCACTAGTAACTAAACTCCAGGATGAACATTTGCCATCAACCACCACCCTCTGTCTTCTTTCAGCTAGCCAATTTCTGATCCAAAGCTCTAAATCACCTTCAACCCCATACTTCCGTATTTTCTGCAATAGCCTACCGTGGGGAACCTTATCAAACGCCTTACTGAAATCCATATACACCACATCCACTGCTTTACCCTCATCCACCTGTTTGGTCACCTTCTCGAAAAACTCAATAAGGTTTGTGAGGCACGACCTACCTTTCACAAAACCGTGCTGACTATCGCAAATGAACTTATTCTTTTCAAGATGATTATAAATCCTGTCTCTTATAACCTTTTCCAACATTTTACCCACAACCGAAGTAAGGCTCACAGGTCTATAATTACCAGGGCTGTCTCTACTCCCCTTCTTGATCAAGGGGACAACATTTGCTATCCTCCAGTCTTCCGGCACTACTCCTGTCGACAATGACGACATAAAGATCAACAACAACGGCTCTGCAATCTCCTCCCTGGCTTCCCAGAGAATCCTAGGATAAATCCCATCTGTCCCAGGGGACTTATCTATTTTCACTCTTTCCAAAATTGCTAACACCTCCTCCTTGTGAATCTCAATCCCATCTAGCCTAGTAGGCTGTATCTCAGTAATCTCCTCGGCAACATTTTCTTTTTCTACTGTAAATACTGACGAAAAATATTCATTTAACGCTTCCCCTATCTCCTCTGATTCCGCACACAACTTCCCACTACTATCCTTGATTGGCCATGTTCTAACTCTTATCATTCGTTTATTCCTGATATACCTATAGAAAGCCTTAGGGTTTTCTTTGATCCTATCCGCCAATGACTTCTCGTGTCCTCTCCTTGCTCTTCTTCGCCCTCCCTTTAGATCCTTCCTGGCGAGCTTGTAACTCTCAAGCGCCCTAACTGAGCCTTCACATCTCATCCTAACATAAGCCGCCCTCTTCCTCTTGACAAGCGCTTCAACTTCTTGAGTAAACCACGGCTCCCTCGCTCGACAACTTCCTCCCTGCCTGACAGGTACATACTTATCAAGGACACGCATTAGCTGCTCCTTGAATAAGCTCCACATTTCGTTTGTGCCCATCCCCTGCAGTTTCCTTCCCCATCCTACACATCCTAAATCTTGCCTAATCGCGTCATAATTTCCTTTCCCCCAGCTATAATTCTTGCCCTGCGGTATATACCTGTCCCTGCCCATCGCTAAGGTAAACCTAACCGAATTGTGATCACTATCGCCAAAGTGATCACCTGCATCTAAATCTAACACCTGGCCGGGTTCATTACCCAGTACCAAATCCAATGTGGCATCGCCCCTGGTTGGCCTGTCCACATACTGTGTCAGAAAACCCTCCTGCACACACTGGACAAAAACAGACCCATCTAAAGTACTCGAACTATAGTATTTCCAGTCAATATTTGGAAAGTTAAAGTCCCCCATAACCACTACCCTGTTACTCTCGCTCCTGTCGAGAATCATCTTCGCTATCCTTTCCTCTACATCTCTGGAACTATTCGGAGGTCTATAGAAAACTCCCAACAGGGTGACCTCTCCTCTCCTGTTTCTAACCTCGGCCCATACTACCTCAGTAGACGAGTCCTCAAACGTCCTTTCTGCCGCTGCAATACTTTCCTTGATTAACAATGCCACACCCCCCCCCCCCCTCTTTTACCCTCTTCTCTGTTCTTACTGAAACATCTAAATCCCGGAACCTGCAACATCCATTCCTGCCCCTGCTCTACCCATGTCTCTGAAATGGCCACAACACCAGGATCCCAGGTACCAACCCATGCTGCAAGCTCACCCACCTTATTCCGGATGCTCCTGGCGTTGAAGTAGACACACTTTAAACCAAGTTATTGCTTGCCAGTGCCCTCTTGCGTCCCTGTAACCTTATCCCCTACCTCACTACTCTCAACAGCCTGTACACTGGAACTACAATTTAGGTTCCCATTCCCCTGCTGATTTAGTTTAAACCCCCCCGAAGAGCACTAACAAATCTCCCCCCCCAGGATATTGGTACCCCTCTGGTTCAGGTGAAGACCATCCTGTTTGTAGAGGTCCCACCAACCACAGAAAGAGCCCCAATTATCCAGGAAACCAAAACCCTCCCTCCTACACCATTCCTGCAGCCACGTGTTCAACTCCTCTCTCTCCCTATTCCTCTCTTCGCTAGCACGTGGCACAGGCAACAACCCAGAGATAACAACTCTGGTTGTTCTCGCTCTAAGCTTCCACCCTAGCTCCCTGAATTTCTGCCTTAAATCCCCATCTCTCTTCCTACCTATGTCGTTGGTGCCTATGTGGACCACGACTTGGGGGTGCTCCCCCTCCCCCTTAAGGATCCCAAAAACACGATCGGAGACATCACGTACCCTGGCACCTGGGAGGCAACACACCAACCGTGAGTCTCTCTCGTTCCCACAGAACCTCCTATCTGTTCCCCTAACTATGGAGTCCCCAATGACTAATGCTCTGCTCCTCGTCCCTTTTCCCTTCTGAGCAACAGGGACAGACTCTGTGCCAGAGACCTGCACCCCATTGCTTACCCCAGGTAAGTCCCCCCCCCTCCCCCAACAGTATCCAAAACGGTATCCCTGTTGTTGAGGGAAACGGCCACAGGGAATCCCTGCACTGCCTGCTGGTTCCCTTTCCTTCCCCTGATGGTAACCCATCTACCTACTTCTTTTACCTGAGGTGTGACTGCCTCCCTATAACTCCTGTCAATAACCCCCTCCGCCTCCCGAATGATCCGAAGTTCATCCAGCTCCAGTTCCCTAACGCGGTCTGCGAGGAGTTGGAGTTGGGTGCACTTCCCGCAGATGCAGTCAGCAGGGACACTCTTGGCGACCCCTACCTCCCACATTCTGCAGGAGGAACATACAACTGCCTTTACCTCCATTCCCACTATTCTAGATTCCCAACAAATCGACTGAAAAACCAAACGAAAAAAAAAGTCAAAAACTTGTTCGCTTCGCAATCCGACGGACTGAACTTTTTAAATAAAAAGCTTACCTTATCAACACACCAGAGTCCTTTTTTTTTTGGTTAGAGGAGGAGGGTGGGTGGGAGACACTACACGTGTAGTGTCTCTGGTACTGCCACTGCCCAAATAAATAGTTTTCCCGTACCCAGCAGTCCCCTGGTCCTCTGAAACAAAAGGGGATTAACTTGTAACTTACTGAAATTGACCGCTCAGCTGAAAGTCCGCTCCGCACCTCGTTCTGTCAAGGCTGCTCCTCGCAAAAGACAAAGATTTTAAAACTGCCCAAATAAATAGTTTTCATAGTGGATCAGTATTCTGCTCGGTGTGTATGGGGTTTTCACAGTGTATCAGGATCCTGCCAGTTGTGTATGGAGTTTTCACAGTGTTTCACGTTCCTGCCAGGTGTGTATGGGGTTTTCACAGTGGATCCGGATCCTGCCAGGTGTGTATAGGGTTTCACAGTGTATCAGGATCCTGCCAGGTGTGTATGGGGTTTCACAGTGCATCAGGATTCTGCCAGGTGTGTATGGGGTTTCACAGTGTCTCAGGATCCTGCCAGATGTGAATGGGGTTTCACAGTGTATCAGGATCCTGCCAGATGTGAATGGGGTTTCAAAGTGTATCAGGATCCTGCCAGTTGTGTAAGGGGTTTTCACAGTGTATCAGGATCCTGCCAGACGAGAATGGGGGTTCAGTGGGCATCAGGAACCTGCCAGGTGTGAATGGGGTTTCACAGTGCATCAGGATCCTGACAGGTGTGTCTGGGGGTTTCACACTGTATCAGGATCCTGCCAGGTGTGTATGGGTGTTTCACAGTTTATCAGGACCCTGCCAGGTGTGTATGGGGGTTTCACAGCGTATCAGGATCCTGCCAGGTGTGTATGGGGGTTTCACAGTGGATCAGGATCCTGCCAGGTGTGTATGGGGTTTCACAGTGTATCAGGATCCTTCCAGGTATGTATGAGGTTTCACAGTGTATCAGGATCCTGCCAGGTGTGTATGGGGTTTCAGTGTATCAGGATCCTGCCAGTTGTGTATGGGGTTTACACAGTGCACAGGATCCTGCCAGATGTGAATGGGGTTTCACTGTGCATCAGGAACCTGCCAGATGTGTACGGGGTTTTCACAGTGTATCAGGATCCTGTCAGATGTGAATGGGGTTTTACTGTACATCAGGATACCTGCCAGATGTGTCTGGGGGTTTCACAGTGTATCAGGATCCTGCCAGGTGTGTATGGGGGTTTCACAGTGTATCAGGATCCTGCCAGGTGTGTACGGGGTTTTCACAGTTTGTCAGGATCCTGCCAGATGTGAATGGGGTTTCACTGTGCTTCAGGAACCTGCCAGGTGTGTACGGGGTTTTCACAGTGTATCAGAATCCTGCCAGGTGTGTATGGGGTTTTCACAGTGTATCAGGATCCTGCCAGGTGTGTTTGGGGTTCCACAGTGTATCAGTATCCTGCCAGATGTGAATGGGGTTTCACAGTTGTTCAGGATCCTGCCAGGTGTGTATGGGGTTTCACAGTGTATCAGGATCCAGCCAAATGTGAACGGGGTTTCACAGTGTATCAGGATCCTGCCAGTTGTGCATGGGGTTTTCACAGTGTATCAGTATCCTGCCAGATGTGAGTGGTGTTTCACAGTGCATCAGGATCCAGCCAGGTGTGAAAGGGGCTTTCACTGTGCATCAGGATCCTGCCGGATGAGAATGGGTTTTCTGTGTATCAGGATCCTGCCAGATGTGAATGAGGTTTCACAGTGTATCAGCATCCTGCCAGATGTGTATGGGGTTTCACAGTGTATCAGGATCCTGCCAGATGTGTATGGGGTTTCACAATGTATCAGTATCCAGCCAGGTGTGTTTGGGGTTTCACAGTGTATCAGTATCCTGCCAGATGTGAATGGGGTTTCACAGTTGTTCAGGATCCTGCCAGGTGTGTATGGGGTTTCACAGTGTATCAGGATCCAGCCAAATCTGAATGGGGTTTCACAGTGGATCAGGATCCTGCCAGGTGTGTATGGGGTTTTCACAGTGTATCAGTATCCTACCAGATGTGAGTGGTGTTTCACAGTGCATCAGGATCCAGCTAGGTGCGAAAGGGGCTTTCACTGTGCATCAGGATCCTGCCAGATGAGAATGGGTTTTCACAGTGTATCAGGATCCTGCCAGATGTGTATGGGGTTTCACAGTGTATCAGGATCCTGCCAGGTGTGTTTGTGGTTTTCACAGTGTATCATAATCCTGCCAGGTGTGAGTGGGGTTTCACTGTGTATCAGGATCCTGCCATATGTGAATGGGGTCTCACTGTGTATCAGGATCCTGACAGGTGTGCATGGTGTTCCACAGTGGATCAGGATCCTGCCAGGTGTGTATGGGGTTTCACAGTGTATCAGGATCCTGCCAGGTGTGTATGGGGATTTCACAGTGTATCAGGATCCTGCCAGGTGTGTATGGGGTTTTCACAGTGTATCAGGATCCTGCCAGGTGTGTATGGGGTTTTCACAGTGTATCAGGATCCTGACAGGTGTGTTTGGGGTTTGCACAGTGTATCAGGATCCTGCCAGGTGTGATTGGGGTCTTCACAATGTCTCAGGTTCCTGCCAGGTGTGTTTGGGGTTTTCACAGAGTATCAGGATACTGCCAGGCCTGTCTGGGGTTTTCACAGTATATCAGGATCATGCCAGGTGTGTATGGGGTTTCACAGTATATCCGGATCATGCGAGGTGTGTATGGGGTTTCACAGTATATCAGGATCCTGCCAGGTGTGTTTGGGGTTTCACAGTATATCAGGGTGCTGCCAGGTGTGTATGGGGGTTTCACAGTATAACAGGGTCCTGCCAGTTGTGTATGTGGTTTTCACAGTGTATCAGGGACTTGCCAGGTGTGTATGGTGTTTTAACAGTGGATCAGGATCCTGCCAGGTGTGTATGGGGTTTCACAGTGTATCAGGATCCTGGCAGGTGTTTATGGGGTTTCACAGTGGATCAGGATCCTGTCAGGTGTGTATGTGGTTTCACAGTGTATCAGGGTCCTGCCAGGTGGGTATGGGGTTTCACAGTGGATCAGGATCCTGCCAGGTGTGTATGTGGTTTCACAGTGTATCAGGATCCTGCCAAGTATGTAGGAGGTTTCACAGTCCATCAGGATCCTGCCAGGTGTGTATGGGGTTTCACAGTGTATCAGGATCCTGCCAGATGTGAATGGGGTTTCACTGTGTCAGGATCCTGCCTGTTGTGTATGGGGTTTTCACAGTGTACAGCATCCTGCCAGATGTGAATGGGGTTTCACAGTGCATCAGGAACCTGCCAGATGTGTACGGGGTTGTCACAGTGTATCAGGATCCTGCCAGATGTGAATGGGTTTTCACTGTGCATCAGGAATCTGCCAGGTGTGTATGGGGGTTTCACAGTGTATCAGGATCCTGCCAGGTGTGTTTGGGGTTTTCACAGTGTATCAGGATCCTGCCAGGTGTGTATAGGGTTGTCACAGTGGATCAGGATCCTGCCAGGTATTTATGGGATTTCACAGAAAATCAGGATCCTGCCAGGTTTGAATGGAGTTTTCACAGTGTTTCAGGTTCCTGCCAGGTGTGTATGGGGTTTTCACAGTGGAATCGGATCCTGCCAGGTGTGTATCGGGTTTCACAGTGTATCAGGATCCTGCCAGTTGTGTATGGGGTTTCGCAGTGTATCAGGATTCTGCCAGGTGTGTATGGGGTTTCACAGTGTCTCAGGATCCTGCCAGATGTGAATGGGGTTTCACTGTGTATCAGGATCCTGCCAGATGTGAATGGGGTTTCACAGTGTATCAGGATCCTACCAGTTGTGTCAGGGGTTTTCACTGTGTATCAGGATCCTGCCAGATGTGAATGGGGTTTCACTGTGCATCAGGAACCTGCCAGATGTGAGTGGTGTTTCACAGTGCATCAGGATCCAGCCAGGTGTGAAAGGGGCTTTCACTGTGCACCAGGATCCTGCCAGATGAGAATGGGTTTTCTGTGTATCAGGATCCTGCCAGGTGTGTATGGGGTTTCACAGTGTATCAGGATCCTGCCAGATGTGAATGGGGTTTCACTGTGACGGGATCATGCCAGTTGTGTATGGGGTTTTCACAGTGTACAGCATCCTGCCAGATGTGAATGGGGTTTCACAGTGCATCAGGAACCTGCCAGATGTGTACGGGGTTGTCACAGTGTATCAGGATCCTGCCAGATGTGAATGGGGTTTCACTGTGCATCAGGATCCTGCCAGGTGTGTCTGGGGGTTTCACAGTGTATCAGGATGCTGCCACGTGTGTGGGGTGGTTTCACAGTATATCAGGATGCTGTCAGGTGTGTATGGGGGTTTCACCGTGTATCAGGATCCTGCCAGATGTGAATGGGGTTTATCAGTGTATCAGGATGCTGTCAGGTGTGTATGGGGTTTTCACAGTGTATCAGGATGCTGCCAGGTGTGTATGGGGTTTCACAGGGTATCAGGATCCTGACAGGTGTGTATGGGGTTTCACAGTGTATCAGGACCCTGCCAGGTGCGTATGGGGTTTTCACAGTGTATCAGGATTCTGCCAGGTGTGTATGTGGGTTTCACAGTGTATCAGGAACTTGCCAGGTGTGTATGGGGTTTTCACAGTGTATCAGGATCCTGCCAGGTGTGTGTGGGGTTTTCACAGTGGATCAGCATCCTGCCAGGTGTTTATGGGGTTTCACAGAAAATCAGGATCCTGCCAGGTCTGCATGGGGTTTTCACAGTGGATCAGGATCCTGCTAGGTCTGCATGGGGTTTTCACAGTGTATCAGGATCCTGCCAGGTGCGTATGGGGTTTTCAGAGTGTATCAGGTTCCTGCCAGGTGTGTATGGGGTTTTCACAGTGGATACGGATCCTGCCAGGTGTGTATGGGGTTTCACAGTGTATCAGGATCCTGCCAGGTGTGTATGGGGTTTCACTGTGTATCAGGATTCTGCCAGTTGTGTATGGGGTTTCACAGTGTCTCAGGATCCTGCCAGATGTGAATGGGGTTTCACAGTGTATCAGGATCCTGCCAGATGTGAATGGGGTTTCACAGTGTATCAGGATCCTGCCAGTTGTGTATGGGGTTTTCACGGTGTACAGGATCCTTCCAGATGTGAATGGGGTTTCACTGTGCATCAGGAACCTGCCAGATTTGTACGGGGTTTTCACAGTGTATCAGGATCCTGCCAGATGTGAATGGGGTTTCACTGTGCATCAGGATCCTGCCAGGTGTTTCTGGGGGTTTCACAATGTATCAGGATCCTGCCAGGTGTGCATAGGGGTTTCACAGTGTATCACGATCCTGCCAGGTGTGTATGGGGGTTTCACAGTTTATCAGGATCCTGCGAGATGTGAATGGGGTTTCACTGTGCATCAGGAACCTGCCAGGTGTGTACGGGGTTTTCACCGTGTATCAGGATCCTGCCAGGTGTGTATGGGGTTTTCACAGTGTATCAGGATCCTGCCAGGTATGTTTGGGGTTTCGCAGTGTATCAGTATCCTGCCAGATGTGAATGGGGTTTCACAGTTGTTCAGGATCCTGCCTGATGTGAATGGGGTTTCACAGTGTATCAGGATCCTGCCAGGTGTGTATGGGGTTTCACAGTGTATCAGGATTCTGCCAGGTGTGTATGGGGTATCATGCTGTATCAGGATTCTGCCAGGTGTGTTTGGGGGTTTCACAGTGTATCAGCATCCTGCCAGGTGTGTTTGGGGTTTTCACAGTGTATCAGGATCCTGCCAGGTGTGTATAGGGTTTTCACAGTGGATCAGGATCCTGCCAGGTATTTATGGGATTTCACAGAAAATCAGGATCCTGCCAGGTTTGAATGGAGTTTTCACAGTGTTTCAGGTTCCTGCCAGGTGTGTATGGGGTTTTCACAGTGGATCCGGATCCTGCCAGGTGTGCATCGGGTGTCACAGTGTATCAGGATCCTGCCAGGTGTGTATGGGGTTTCGCAGTGTATCAGGATTCTGCCAGGTGTGTATGGGGTTTCACAGTGTCTCAGGATCCTGCCAGATGTGAATGGGGTTTCACTGTGTATCAGGATCCTGCCAGATGTGAATGGGGTTTCACAGTGTATCAGGATCCTGCCAGTTGTGTCAGGGGTTTTCACTGTGTCTCAGGATCCTGCCAGATGTGAATGGGGTTTCACTGTGCATCAGGAACCTGCCAGGTGTGAATGGGGTTTCACAGTGCATCAGGATCCTGCCAGGTGTGTATGGGGGTTTCACAGTTTATCAGGATCCTGCCAGGTGTGTATGGGGGTTTCACAGCGTATCAGGATCCTGCCAGGTGTGTATGGGGGTTTCACAGAGGAATTGGATCCTGCCAGGTGTGTCTGGGGTTTCACAGTGTATCAGGATCCTTCCAGGTATATATGAGGTTTCACAGTGTATCATGATCCTGCCAGGTGTGTATGCGGTTTCAGTATATCAGGATCCTGCCAGTTGTGTATGGTGTTTTCACAGTGCACAGGATCCTGCCAGATGTGAATGGGGTTTCACTGTGCATCAGGAACCTGCCAGATGTGTACGGGGTTTTCACAGTGTATCAGGATCCTGCGAGGTGTGTATGGGGTTTACACAGTGTATCAGGATTCTGCCAGGTGTGTATGGGGGTTTCACTGTGTATCAGTATCCTGCCAGGTGTGTATGGGGTTTTCACAGTGTATCAAGATCCTGCCAGATGTGTATAGGGTTTCCACAGTGGATCAGAATCCTGCCAGTTGTGTATGGGGTTTTCACGGTGCACAGGATCCTTCCAGATGTGAATGGGGTTTCACTGTGCATCAGGAACCTGCCAGATTTGTACCTGGTTTTCACAGTGTATCAGGATCCTGCCAGATGTGAATGGGGTTTCACTGTGCATCAGGATCCTGCCAGGTGTGTCTGGGGGTTTCACAATGTATCAGGATCCTGCCAGGTGGGCATAGGGGTTTCACTGTGTATCAGGATGCTGCCAGGTGTGTATGGGGGTTTCACAGTTTATCAGGATCCTGCCAGATGTGAATGGTGTTTCACTGTGCATCAGGAACCTGCCAGGTGTGTACGGGGTTTTCACAGTGTATCAGGATCCTGCCAGATGTGAATGGGGTTTCACAGTGTATCAGGATCCTGCCAGGTGTGTATGGGGTTTTGCAGTGTATCAGTATCCTGCCAGGTGTGTTTGGGGTTTCACGCTGTATCAGGATTCTGCCAGGTGTGTATGGGGGTTTCACAGTGTATCAAGATCCAACCAGGTGTGTCTGGGGTTTTCACAGTGTATCAGGATCCTGCCAGGTGTGTATAGTGTTTTCACAGTGGATCTGGATCCTGCCAGGTGTTTATGGGGTTTCACAGAAAATCAGGATCCTGCCAGGTCTGTATGGGGTTTTCACAGTGGATCAGGATCCTGCTAGGTGTGTATGGGGTTCTCACAGTGGATCCGGATCCTGCCAGGTGTGTATCGGGTTTCACAGTGTATCAGGATCCTGCCAGGTGTGTATGGGGTTTCACAGTGTATTAGGATTCTGCCAGGTGTGTATGGGGTTTCACAATGTCTCAGGATCCTGCCAGATGTGAATGGGGTTTCACAGTGTATCAGGATCCTGCCAGATGTGAATGGGGTTTCACAGTGTATCAGGATCCTGCCAGTTGTGTAAGGGGTTTTCACTGTGTATCAGGATCCTGCCAGATGTGAATGGGGTTTCACTGTGCATCAGGAAACTGCCAGGTGTGAATGGGGTTTCACAGTTCATCAGGATCCTGCCAGGTGTGTCTGGGGGTTTCACAGTGTATCAGGATCCTGCCAGGTGTGTATGGGGGTATCACAGTTTATCAGGATCCTGCCAGGTGTGTATGGGGGTTTCACAGCGTCTCAGGATCCTGCCAGGTGTGTATGGGGGTTTCACAGTGGATCAGGATCCTGCCAGGTGTGTATGGGGTTTCACAGTGTATCAGGATCCTTCCAGGTATGTATGAGGTTTCACAGTGTATCTTGATCATGCCAGGTGTGTATGGGGTTTCAGTGTATCAGGATCCTGCCAGTTGTGTATGGGGTTTTCACAGTGTACTGGATCCAGCCAGATGTGAATGGGGTTTCACTGTGCATCAGGAACCTGCCAGATGTGTACGGGGTTTTCACAGTGTTACAGGATCCTGCCAGATGTGAATGGGGTTTTACTGTGCATCAGGATACCTGCCAGATGTGTCTGGGGGTTTCACAGTGTATCAGGATCCTGCAAGGTGTGTATGGGGTTTCACAGTGTATCAGGATCCCTCCAGGTGTGTATGGGGTTTTCACAGTGTATCAAGATTCTGACAGGTGTGTATGGGGGTTTCACTGTGTATCAGTATCCTGCCAGGTGTGTATGGGGTTTTCACAGTGTATCAGGATCCTGCCAGATGTGTATAGGGTTTTCACAGTGGATCAGGATCCTGCCAGGTGTTTATGGGGTTTCACAGATAATCAGGAACCTGCCAGGTCTGTATGGGGTTTTCACAGTGGATCAGGATCCTGCTCGGTCTGTATGGGGTTTTCACAGTGTATCAGGATCCTGCCAGGTGTGTATGGGCTTTTCACAGAGTATCAGGTTCCTGCCAGGTGTGTGTGGGGTTTTCACAGTGGATCCGGATCCTGCCAGGTGTTTATGGGGTTTCACAGTGTATCAGGATCCTGCCAGGTGTGTATGGGGTTTCACAGTGTATCAGGATCCTGCCAGGTGTTTATGGGGTTTCACAGATAATCAGGAACCTGCCAGATCTGTATGGGGTTTTCACAGTGGATCAGGATCCTGCTTGGTCTGTATGGGGTTTTCACAGTGTATCAGGATCCTGCCAGGTGTGTATGGGCTTTTCACAGAGTATCAGGTTCCTGCCAGGTGTGTATGGGGTTATCACAGTAGATCCGGATCCTGCCAGGTGTGTATGGGGTTTCACAGTGTATCAGGATCCTGCCAGGTGTGTATGGGGTTTCACAGTGTCTCAGGATCCTGCCAGATTAAAATGGGGTTTCGCAGTGTATCAGGATCCTGCCAGATGTGAATGGGGTTTTCACAGTGTACAGGATACTGCCAGATTTGAATGGGGTTTCACTGTGCATCAGGAACCTGCCAGATGTGTACGGGGTTTTCACAGTGTATCATGATCCTGCCACATGTGAATGGGGTTTCACAGTACATCAGGATCCTACCAGGTGTGTATGGGGGTTTCACAGTTTATCAGGATCCTGCCAGGTGTGTTTGGGGTTTCACAGTGTATCAGTATCCTGCCAGATGTGAATGGGGTTTCACAGTTGTTCTGGAGCCTGCCAGATGTGAATGGGGTATTCACAGTGGATCAGGATCCTGCCAGGTTTTTATGGGGTTTCACAGAAAATCAGGATCCTGCCAGGTCTGTATGGGGTTTTCACAGTGTATCATGATCCTGCCTGGTGTGTTTGGGGGTTTCACAGTGTATCATGTTCCTGCCAGGTGCGTATGGGGGTTTCACAGTGTATCAGAATCCTGCCAGGTGTGTATGGGGATTCACAGTGTATCAGTATCCTGCCAGGTGTGTTTGGGGTTTTCACAGTGCATCAGGATTCTGCCAGGTGTGTTTGGGGGTTTCACAGTGTATCAGGATCCTGCCAGGTGTGTTTGGGGTTTTCACAGTGTATCAGTTTCCTGCCAGGTGTGTATCGGGTTTTCACAGTGGATCAGGATCCTGCCTGGTTTTTATGGGGTTTCACATAAAATCTGGATCCTGCCAGGTCGGTATGGGGTTTTCACATTGGATCAGGATCCTGCTAGGTGTGTATGGGGTTTTCACAGTGTATCAGGATCCTGCCAGGTGTGTATGGGGTTTTCACAGTGTATCAGGTTCCTGCCAGGTGCATATTTTTTTTCAACAGTGGATCCGGATCCTGCCAGGTTTGTATGGGGTTTCACAGTGTATCAGGATCCTGCCAGGTGTGTGGGGATTTCACAGTGTATCAGGAACCTACTAGATGTGAATGGGGCTTCACAGTGCATCAGGATCCTGCCAGGTGTGTCTGGGGGTTTCACAGTGTATCAGGATCCTGCCAGGTGTGTATGGGGGTTTCACAGTTTATCAGGATCCTGCCAGGTGTGTATGGGGTTTCACAGTGTATCAGGATCCTGCCAGTTGTGTATGGGGTTTTCACATTGTACAGGATCCTGCCAGATGTGAATCGGGTTTCACTGTGCATCAGGAACCTGCCAGATGTGTACGGGGTTTTCACAGTGTATCAGGATCCTGCCAGATGTGAATGGGGTTTCACAGTGCATCAGGATTTTGCCAGGTGCGTCTTGGGGTTTCACAGTGTATCATGATCCTGCCAGGTGTGTATGGGGGTTTCACAGTGTACCAGGATTCTGCCAGGTGTGTATGGGGGTTTCAAAGTTTATCAGGATCCTGCCAGATGTGCATGGGGTTTCACTGTGCATCAGGAACCTGCCAGGTGTGTTTGGGGTTTCACAGTGTATCAGTATCCTGCCAGATGTGAATGGGGTTTCACAGTTGTTCAGGATCCTGCCAGATGTGAATCGGGTTTCACAGTGTATCAGGATTCTTCCAGGTTTCAATGGAGTTTTCACAGTGTTTCAGGTTCCTGCCAGGTGTGTATGGGGTTTTCACAGTAGATCCGGATCCTGGCAGGTGTGTATCGGGTTTCACAGTGTATCAGGATCCAGCCAGGTGTGTATGGGGTTTCACAGTGTATCAGGATTCTGCCAGGTGTGTGTGGGGTTTCACAGTGTCTCAGGATCCTGCCAGATGTGAATGGGGTTTCACTGTGTATCAGGATCCTGCCAGATGTGAATGGGGTTTCACAGTGTATCAGGATCCTGCCAGTTGTGTCAGGGGTTTTCACTGTGTATCAGGATCCTGCCAGATGTGAATGGGGTTTCACTGTGCATCAGGAACCTGCCAGGTGTGAATGGGGTTTCACAGTGCATCAGGATCCTGCCAGGTGTGTATGGGGGTTTCACAGTTTATCAGGATCCTGCCAGGTGTGTATGGGGGTTTCACAGCGTATCAGGATCCTGCCCGGTGTGTATGGGGGTTTCACAGAGGCATTGGATCCTGCCAGGTGTGTCTGGGGTTTCACAGTGTATCAGGATCCTTCCAGGTATATATGAGGTTTCACAGTGTATCATGATCCTGCCAGGTGTGTTTGGGATTTCAGTGTATCAGGATACTGCCAGTTGTGTATGGTGTTTTCACAGTGCACAGGATCCTGCCAGATGTGAATGGGGTTTCACTGTGCATCAGGAACCTGCCAGATGTGTACGGGGTTTTCACAGTGTATCAGGATCCTGCCAGGTGTGTATGGGGTTTTCACAGTGTATCAGGATTCTGCCAGGTGTGTATGGGGGTTTCACTGTGTATCAGTATCCTGCCAGGTGTGTATGGGGTTTTCTCAGTGTATCAGGATCCTGCCAGATGTGTATAGGGTTTTCACAGTGGATCAGAATCCTGCCAGTTGTGTATGGGGTTTTCACGGTGTACAGGATCCTTCCAGATGTGAATGGGGTTTCACTGTGCATCAGGAACCTACCAGATTTGTACGGGGTTTTCACAGTGTATCAGGATCCTGCCAGATGTGAATGGGGTTTCACTGTGCATCAGGATCCTGCCAGGTGTGTCTGGGGGTTTCACAATGTATCAGGATCCTGCCAGGTGGGCATAGGGGTTTCACTGTGTATCAGGATGCTGCCAGGTGTGTATGGGGGTTTCACAGTTTATCAGGATCCTGCCAGGTGTGTATGGGGTTTTCACAGTGTATCAGGATCCTGCCAGGTATGTTTGGGGTTTTGCAGTGTATCAGTATCTGGCCAGATGTGAATGGGGTTTCACAGTTGTTCAGGATCCTGCCAGATGTGAATGGGGTTTCACAGTGTATCAGGATCCTGCCAGGTGTGTATGGGGTTTCACAGTGTATCAGGATCCTGCCAGGTGTGTATGGGGTTTCACGCTGTATCAGGATTCTGCCAGGTGTGTATGGGGGTTTCACAGTGTATCAGGATCCAGCCAGGTGTGCATAGTGTTTTCACAGTGGATCTGGATCCTGCCAGGTGTTAATGGGGTTTCACAGAAAATCAGGATCCTGCCAGGTCTGTATGGGGTTTTCACAGTGGATCAGGATCCTGCTAGGTGTGTATGGGGTTTTCACAGTGTATCAGGATCCTGCCAGTTGTGTATGGAGTTTTCACAGTGTTTCAGGTTCCTGCCAGGTGTGTATGGGGTTTTCACAGTGGATCCGGATCCTGCCAGGTGTGTATAAGGTTTCACAGTGTCTCAGGATCCTGCCAGGTGTGTATGGGGTTTCACAGTGTATTAGGATTCTGCCAGGTGTGTATGGGGTTTCACAGTGTCTCAGGATCCTGTCAGATGTGAATGGGGTTTCACAGTGTCTCAGGATCCTGCCAGATGTGAATGGGGTTTCACAGTGTATCAGGATCCTGCCAGTTGTGTAAGGGGTTTTCACAGTGTATCAGGATCCTGCCAGATGTGAATGGGGTTTCACTGTGCATCAGGAAACTGCCAGGTGTGAATGGGGTTTCACAGTGCATCAGGATCCTGCATGGTGTGTCTGGGGGTTTCACAGTGTACCAGGATCCTGCCAGGTGTGTATGGGGGTATCACAGTTTATCAGGATCCTGCCAGGTGTGTATGGGGGTTTCACAGCGTCTCGGGATCCTGCCAGGTGTGTATGGGGGTTTCACAGTGGATCAGGATCCTGCCAGGTGTGTATGGGGTTTCACAGTGTATCAGGATCCTTCCAGGTATGTATGAGGTTTCACAGTGTATCTTGATCATGCCAGGTGTGTATGGGGTTTCAGTGTATCAGGATCCTGCCAGTTGTGTATGGGGTTTTCACAGTGTACTGGATCCTACCAGATGTGAATGGGGTTTCACTGTGCATCAGGAACCTGCCAGATGTGTACGGGGTATTCACATTGTATCAGGATCCTGCCAGATGTGAATGGGGTTTCACTGTGCATCAGGATCCTGCCAGGTGTGAATGGGGTTTCACAGTGTATCAGGATCCTGCCAGGTGTGTATGGGGGTATCACAGTTTATCAGGATCCTGCCAGGTGTGTATGGGGGTTTCACAGCGTCTCAGGATCCTGCCAGGTGTGTATGGGGGTTTCACAGTGGATCAGGATCCTGCCAGGTGTGTATGGGGTTTCACAGTGTATCAGGATCCTTCCAGGTATGTATGAGGTTTCACAGTGTATCTTGATCATGCCAGGTGTGTATGGGGTTTCAGTGTATCAGGATCCTGCCAGTTGTGTATGGGGTTTTCACAGTGTACTGGATCCAGCCAGATGTGAATGGGGTTTCACTGTGCATCAGGAACCTGCCAGATGTGTACGGGGTTTTCACAGTGTTACAGGATCCTGCCAGATGTGAATGGGGTTTTACTGTGCATCAGGATACCTGCCAGATGTGTCTGGGGGTTTCACAGTGTATCAGGATCCTGCAAGGTGTGTATGGGGTTTCACAGTGTATCAGGATCCTTCCAGGTGTGTATGGGGTTTTCACAGTGTATCAAGATTCTGCCAGGTGTGTATGGGGTTTCAGTGTATCAGGATCCTGCCAGTTGTGTATGGGGTTTTCACAGTGTACTGGATCCAGCCAGATGTGAATGGGGTTTCACTGTGCATCAGGAACCTGCCAGATGTGTACGGGGTTTTCACAGTGTTACAGGATCCTGCCAGATGTGAATGGGGTTTTACTGTGCATCAGGATACCTGCCAGATGTGTCTGGGGGTTTCACAGTGTATCAGGATCCTGCAAGGTGTGTATGGGGTTTCACAGTGTATCAGGATCCCTCCAGGTGTGTATGGGGTTTTCACAGTGTATCAAGATTCTGCCAGGTGTGTATGGGGGTTTCACTGTGTATCAGTATCCTGCCAGGTGTGTATGGGGTTTTCACAGTGTATCAGGATCCTGCCAGATGTGTATAGGGTTTTCACAGTGGATCAGGATCCTGCCAGGTGTTTATGGGGTTTCACAGATAATCAGGAACCTGCCAGGTCTGTATGGGGTTTTCACAGTGGATCAGGATCCTGCTCGGTCTGTATGGGGTTTTCACAGTGTATCAGGATCCTGCCAGGTGTGTATGGGCTTTTCACAGAGTATCAGGTTCCTGCCAGGTGTGTGTGGGGTTTTCACAGTGGATCCGGATCCTGCCAGGTGTTTATGGGGTTTCACAGTGTATCAGGATCCTGCCAGGTGTGTATGGGGTTTCACAGTGTATCAGGATCCTGCCAGGTGTTTATGGGGTTTCACAGATAATCAGGAACCTGCCAGATCTGTATGGGGTTTTCACAGTGGATCAGGATCCTGCTTGGTCTGTATGGGGTTTTCACAGTGTATCAGGATCCTGCCAGGTGTGTATGGGCTTTTCACAGAGTATCAGGTTCCTGCCAGGTGTGTATGGGGTTATCACAGTAGATCCGGATCCTGCCAGGTGTGTATGGGGTTTCACAGTGTATCAGGATCCTGCCAGGTGTGTATGGGGTTTCACAGTGTCTCAGGATCCTGCCAGATTAAAATGGGGTTTCGCAGTGTATCAGGATCCTGCCAGATGTGAATGGGGTTTTCACAGTGTACAGGATACTGCCAGATGTGAATGGGGTTTCACTGTGCATCAGGAACCTGCCAGATGTGTACGGGGTTTTCACAGTGTATCATGATCCTGCCACATGTGAATGGGGTTTCACAGTACATCAGGATCCTACCAGGTGTGTATGGGGGTTTCACAGTTTATCAGGATCCTGCCAGGTGTGTTTGGGGTTTCACAGTGTATCAGTATCCTGCCAGATGTGAATGGGGTTTCACAGTTGTTCTGGAGCCTGCCAGATGTGAATGGGGTATTCACAGTGGATCAGGATCCTGCCAGGTTTTTATGGGGTTTCACAGAAAATCAGGATCCTGCCAGGTCTGTATGGGGTTTTCACAGTGTATCATGATCCTGCCTGGTGTGTTTGGGGGTTTCACAGTGTATCATGTTCCTGCCAGGTGCGTATGGGGGTTTCACAGTGTATCAGAATCCTGCCAGGTGTGTATGGGGGATTCACAGTGTATCAGTATCCTGCCAGGTGTGTTTGGGGTTTTCACAGTGCATCAGGATTCTGCCAGGTGTGTTTGGGGGTTTCACAGTGTATCAGGATCCTGCCAGGTGTGTTTGGGGTTTTCACAGTGTATCAGTTTCCTGCCAGGTGTGTATCGGGTTTTCACAGTGGATCAGGATCCTGCCTGGTTTTTATGGGGTTTCACATAAAATCTGGTTCCTGCCAGGTCGGTATGGGGTTTTCACATTGGATCAGGATCCTGCTAGGTGTGTATGGGGTTTTCACAGTGTATCAGGATCCTGCCAGGTGTGTATGGGGTTTTCACAGTGTATCAGGTTCCTGCCAGGTGCATATTTTTTTTCAACAGTGGATCCGGATCCTGCCAGGTTTGTATGGGGTTTCACAGTGTATCAGGATCCTGCCAGGTGTGTGGGGATTTCACAGTGTATCAGGAACCTACTAGATGTGAATGGGGCTTCACAGTGCATCAGGATCCTGCCAGGTGTGTCTGGGGGTTTCACAGTGTATCAGGATCCTGCCAGGTGTGTATGGGGGTTTCACAGTTTATCAGGATCCTGCCAGGTGTGTATGGGGTTTCACAGTGTATCAGGATCCTGCCAGTTGTGTATGGGGTTTTCACATTGTACAGGATCCTGCCAGATGTGAATCGGGTTTCACTGTGCATCAGGAACCTGCCAGATGTGTACGGGGTTTTCACAGTGTATCAGGATCCTGCCAGATGTGAATGGGGTTTCACAGTGCATCAGGATTTTGCCAGGTGCGTCTTGGGGTTTCACAGTGTATCATGATCCTGCCAGGTGTGTATGGGGGTTTCACAGTGTACCAGGATTCTGCCAGGTGTGTATGGGGGTTTCAAAGTTTATCAGGATCCTGCCAGATGTGCATGGGGTTTCACTGTGCATCAGGAACCTGCCAGGTGTGTTTGGGGTTTCACAGTGTATCAGTATCCTGCCAGATGTGAATGGGGTTTCACAGTTGTTCAGGATCCTGCCAGATGTGAATCGGGTTTCACAGTGCATCAGGATTCTTCCAGGTTTCAATGGAGTTTTCACAGTGTTTCAGGTTCCTGCCAGGTGTGTATGGGGTTTTCACAGTAGATCCGGATCCTGGCAGGTGTGTATCGGGTTTCACAGTGTATCAGGATCCAGCCAGGTGTGTATGGGGTTTCACAGTGTATCAGGATTCTGCCAGGTGTGTGTGGGGTTTCACAGTGTCTCAGGATCCTGCCAGATGTGAATGGGGTTTCACTGTGTATCAGGATCCTGCCAGATGTGAATGGGGTTTCACAGTGTATCAGGATCCTGCCAGTTGTGTCAGGGGTTTTCACTGTGTATCAGGATCCTGCCAGATGTGAATGGGGTTTCACTGTGCATCAGGAACCTGCCAGGTGTGAATGGGGTTTCACAGTGCATCAGGATCCTGCCAGGTGTGTATGGGGGTTTCACAGTTTATCAGGATCCTGCCAGGTGTGTATGGGGGTTTCACAGCGTATCAGGATCCTGCCCGGTGTGTATGGGGGTTTCACAGAGGCATTGGATCCTGCCAGGTGTGTCTGGGGTTTCACAGTGTATCAGGATCCTTCCAGGTATATATGAGGTTTCACAGTGTATCATGATCCTGCCAGGTGTGTTTGGGATTTCAGTGTATCAGGATACTGCCAGTTGTGTATGGTGTTTTCACAGTGCACAGGATCCTGCCAGATGTGAATGGGGTTTCACTGTGCATCAGGAACCTGCCAGATGTGTACGGGGTTTTCACAGTGTATCAGGATCCTGCCAGGTGTGTATGGGGTTTTCACAGTGTATCAGGATTCTGCCAGGTGTGTATGGGGGTTTCACTGTGTATCAGTATCCTGCCAGGTGTGTATGGGGTTTTCTCAGTGTATCAGGATCCTGCCAGATGTGTATAGGGTTTTCACAGTGGATCAGAATCCTGCCAGTTGTGTATGGGGTTTTCACGGTGTACAGGATCCTTCCAGATGTGAATGGGGTTTCACTGTGCATCAGGAACCTACCAGATTTGTACGGGGTTTTCACAGTGTATCAGGATCCTGCCAGATGTGAATGGGGTTTCACTGTGCATCAGGATCCTGCCAGGTGTGTCTGGGGGTTTCACAATGTATCAGGATCCTGCCAGGTGGGCATAGGGGTTTCACTGTGTATCAGGATGCTGCCAGGTGTGTATGGGGGTTTCACAGTTTATCAGGATCCTGCCAGGTGTGTATGGGGTTTTCACAGTGTATCAGGATCCTGCCAGGTATGTTTGGGGTTTTGCAGTGTATCAGTATCTGGCCAGATGTGAATGGGGTTTCACAGTTGTTCAGGATCCTGCCAGATGTGAATGGGGTTTCACAGTGTATCAGGATCCTGCCAGGTGTGTATGGGGTTTCACAGTGTATCAGGATCCTGCCAGGTGTGTATGGGGTTTCACGCTGTATCAGGATTCTGCCAGGTGTGTATGGGGGTTTCACAGTGTATCAGGATCCAGCCAGGTGTGCATAGTGTTTTCACAGTGGATCTGGATCCTGCCAGGTGTTAATGGGGTTTCACAGAAAATCAGGATCCTGCCAGGTCTGTATGGGGTTTTCACAGTGGATCAGGATCCTGCTAGGTGTGTATGGGGTTTTCACAGTGTATCAGGATCCTGCCAGTTGTGTATGGAGTTTTCACAGTGTTTCAGGTTCCTGCCAGGTGTGTATGGGGTTTTCACAGTGGATCCGGATCCTGCCAGGTGTGTATAAGGTTTCACAGTGTCTCAGGATCCTGCCAGGTGTGTATGGGGTTTCACAGTGTATTAGGATTCTGCCAGGTGTGTATGGGGTTTCACAGTGTCTCAGGATCCTGTCAGATGTGAATGGGGTTTCACAGTGTCTCAGGATCCTGCCAGATGTGAATGGGGTTTCACAGTGTATCAGGATCCTGCCAGTTGTGTAAGGGGTTTTCACAGTGTATCAGGATCCTGCCAGATGTGAATGGGGTTTCACTGTGCATCAGGAAACTGCCAGGTGTGAATGGGGTTTCACAGTGCATCAGGATCCTGCATGGTGTGTCTGGGGGTTTCACAGTGTACCAGGATCCTGCCAGGTGTGTATGGGGGTATCACAGTTTATCAGGATCCTGCCAGGTGTGTATGGGGGTTTCACAGCGTCTCGGGATCCTGCCAGGTGTGTATGGGGGTTTCACAGTGGATCAGGATCCTGCCAGGTGTGTATGGGGTTTCACAGTGTATCAGGATCCTTCCAGGTATGTATGAGGTTTCACAGTGTATCTTGATCATGCCAGGTGTGTATGGGGTTTCAGTGTATCAGGATCCTGCCAGTTGTGTATGGGGTTTTCACAGTGTACTGGATCCTACCAGATGTGAATGGGGTTTCACTGTGCATCAGGAACCTGCCAGATGTGTACGGGGTATTCACATTGTATCAGGATCCTGCCAGATGTGAATGGGGTTTCACTGTGCATCAGGATCCTGCCAGGTGTGAATGGGGTTTCACAGTGTATCAGGATCCTGCCAGGTGTGTATGGGGGTATCACAGTTTATCAGGATCCTGCCAGGTGTGTATGGGGGTTTCACAGCGTCTCAGGATCCTGCCAGGTGTGTATGGGGGTTTCACAGTGGATCAGGATCCTGCCAGGTGTGTATGGGGTTTCACAGTGTATCAGGATCCTTCCAGGTATGTATGAGGTTTCACAGTGTATCTTGATCATGCCAGGTGTGTATGGGGTTTCAGTGTATCAGGATCCTGCCAGTTGTGTATGGGGTTTTCACAGTGTACTGGATCCAGCCAGATGTGAATGGGGTTTCACTGTGCATCAGGAACCTGCCAGATGTGTACGGGGTTTTCACAGTGTTACAGGATCCTGCCAGATGTGAATGGGGTTTTACTGTGCATCAGGATACCTGCCAGATGTGTCTGGGGGTTTCACAGTGTATCAGGATCCTGCAAGGTGTGTATGGGGTTTCACAGTGTATCAGGATCCTTCCAGGTGTGTATGGGGTTTTCACAGTGTATCAAGATTCTGCCAGGTGTGTATGGGGGTTTCACTGTGTATCAGTATCCTGCCAGGTGTGTATGGGGTTTTCACAGTATATCAGGATCCTGCCAGATGTGTATAGGGTTTTCACAGTGGATCAGGATCCTGCCAGGTGTTTATGGGGTTTCACAGATAATCAGGAACCTGCCAGGTCTGTATGGGGTTTTCACAGTGGATCAGGATCCTGCTCGGTCTGTATGGGGTTTTCACAGTGTATCAGGATCCTGCCAGGTGTGTATGGGCTTTTCACAGAGTATCAGGTTCCTGCCAGGTGTGTGTGGGGTTTTCACAGTGGATCCGGATCCTGCCAGGTGTGTATGGGGTTTCACAGTGTATCAGGATCCTGCCAGGTGTGTATGGGGTTTCACAGTGTATCAGGATCCTGCCAGGTGTTTATGGGGTTTCACAGATAATCAGGAACCTGCCAGATCTGTATGGGGTTTTCACAGTGGATCAGGATCCTGCTTGGTCTGTATGGGGTTTTCACAGTGTATCAGGATCCTGCCAGGTGTGTATGGGCTTTTCACAGAGTATCAGGTTCCTGCCAGGTGTGTATGGGGTTATCACAGTAGATCCGGATCCTGCCAGGTGTGTATGGGGTTTCACAGTGTATCAGGATCCTGCCAGGTGTGTATGGGGTTTCACAGTGTCTCAGGATCCTGCCAGATTAAAATGGGGTTTCGCAGTGTATCAGGATCCTGCCAGATGTGAATGGGGTTTTCACAGTGTACAGGATACTGCCAGATGTGAATGGGGTTTCACTGTGCATCAGGAACCTGCCAGATGTGTACGGGGTTTTCACAGTGTATCAGGATCCTGCCACATGTGAATGGGGTTTCACAGTACATCAGGATCCTGCCAGGTGTGTATGGGGGTTTCACAGTTTATCAGGATCCTGCCAGGTGTGTTTGGGGTTTCACAGTGTATCAGTATCCTGCCAGATGTGAATGGGGTTTCACAGTTGTTCTGGAGCCTGCCAGATGTGAATGGGGTATTCACAGTGGATCAGGATCCTGCCAGGTTTTTATGGGGTTTCACAGAAAATCAGGATCCTGCCAGGTCTGTATGGGGTTTTCACAGTGTATCATGATCCTGCCTGGTGTGTTTGGGGGTTTCACAGTGTATCATGTTCCTGCCAGGTGCGTATGGGGGTTTCACAGTGTATCAGAATCCTGCCAGGTGTGTATGGGGATTCACAGTGTATCAGTATCCTGCCAGGTGTGTTTGGGGTTTTCACAGTGCATCAGGATTCTGCCAGGTGTGTTTGGGGGTTTCACAGTGTATCAGGATCCTGCCAGGTGTGTTTGGGGTTTTCACAGTGTATCAGTTTCCTGCCAGGTGTGTATCGGGTTTTCACAGTGGATCAGGATCCTGCCTGGTTTTTATGGGGTTTCACATAAAATCTGGATCCTGCCAGGTCGGTATGGGGTTTTCACATTGGATCAGGATCCTGCTAGGTGTGTATGGGGTTTTCACAGTGTATCAGGATCCTGCCAGGTGTGTATGGGGTTTTCACAGTGTATCAGGTTCCTGCCAGGTGCATATTTTTTTTCAACAGTGGATCCGGATCCTGCCAGGTTTGTATGGGGTTTCACAGTGTATCAGGATCCTGCCAGGTGTGTGGGGATTTCACAGTGTATCAGGAACCTACTAGATGTGAATGGGGCTTCACAGTGCATCAGGATCCTGCCAGGTGTGTCTGGGGGTTTCACAGTGTATCAGGATCCTGCCAGGTGTGTATGGGGGTTTCACAGTTTATAAGGATCCTGCCAGGTGTGTATGGGGTTTCACAGTGTATCAGGATCCTGCCAGTTGTGTATGGGGTTTTCACATTGTACAGGATCCTGCCAGATGTGAATCGGGTTTCACTGTGCATCAGGAACCTGCCAGATGTGTACGGGGTTTTCACAGTGTATCAGGATCCTGCCAGATGTGAATGGGGTTTCACAGTGCATCAGGATTTTGCCAGGTGCGTCTTGGGGTTTCACAGTGTATCATGATCCTGCCAGGTGTGTATGGGGGTTTCACAGTGTACCAGGATTCTGCCAGGTGTGTATGGGGGTTTCAAAGTTTATCAGGATCCTGCCAGATGTGCATGGGGTTTCACTGTGCATCAGGAACCTGCCAGGTGTGTTTGGGGTTTCACAGTGTATCAGTATCCTGCCAGATGTGAATGGGGTTTCACAGTTGTTCAGGATCCTGCCAGATGTGAATGGGGTTTCACAGTGTATCAGGATTCTTCCAGGTTTCAATGGAGTTTTCACAGTGTTTCAGGTTCCGCCAGGTGTGTATGGGGTTTTCACAGTAGATCCGGATCCTGGCAGGTGTGTATCGGGTTTCACAGTGTATCAGGATCCAGCCAGGTGTGTATGGGGTTTCACAGTGTATCAGGATTCTGCCAGGTGTGTGTGGGGTTTCACAGTGTCTCAGGATCCTGCCAGATGTGAATGGGGTTTCACTGTGTATCAGGATCCTGCCAGATGTGAATGGGGTTTCACAGTGTATCAGGATCCTGCCAGTTGTGTCAGGGGTTTTCACTGTGTATCAGGATCCTGCCAGATGTGAATGGGGTTTCACTGTGCATCAGGAACCTGCCAGGTGTGAATGGGGTTTCACAGTGCATCAGGATCCTGCCAGGTGTGTATGGGGGTTTCACAGTTTATCAGGATCCTGCCAGGTGTGTATGGGGGTTTCACAGCGTATCAGGATCCTGCCCGGTGTGTATGGGGGTTTCACAGAGGCATTGGATCCTGCCAGGTGTGTCTGGGGTTTCACAGTGTATCAGGATCCTTCCAGGTATATATGAGGTTTCACAGTGTATCATGATCCTGCCAGGTGTGTTTGGGATTTCAGTGTATCAGGATACTGCCAGTTGTGTATGGTGTTTTCACAGTGCACAGGATCCTGCCAGATGTGAATGGGGTTTCACTGTGCATCAGGAACCTGCCAGATGTGTACGGGGTTTTCACAGTGTATCAGGATCCTGCCAGGTGTGTATGGGGTTTTCACAGTGTATCAGGATTCTGCCAGGTGTGTATGGGGGTTTCACTGTGTATCAGTATCCTGCCAGGTGTGTATGGGGTTTTCACAGTGTATCAGGATCCTGCCAGATGTGTATAGGGTTTTCACAGTGGATCAGAATCCTGCCAGTTGTGTATGGGGTTTTCACGGTGTACAGGATCCTTCCAGATGTGAATGGGGTTTCACTGTGCATCAGGAACCTACCAGATTTGTACGGGGTTTTCACAGTGTATCAGGATCCTGCCAGATGTGAATGGGGTTTCACTGTGCATCAGGATCCTGCCAGGTGTGTCTGGGGGTTTCACAATGTATCAGGATCCTGCCAGGTGGGCATAGGGGTTTCACTGTGTATCAGGATGCTGCCAGGTGTGTATGGGGGTTTCACAGTTTATCAGGATCCTGCCAGGTGTGTATGGGGTTTTCACAGTGTATCAGGATCCTGCCAGGTATGTTTGGGGTTTTGCAGTGTATCAGTATCTGGCCAGATGTGAATGGGGTTTCACAGTTGTTCAGGATCCTGCCAGATGTGAATGGGGTTTCACAGTGTATCAGGATCCTGCCAGGTGTGTATGGGGTTTCACAGTGTATCAGGATCCTGCCAGGTGTGTATGGGGTTTCACGCTGTATCAGGATTCTGCCAGGTGTGTATGGGGGTTTCACAGTGTATCAGGATCCAGCCAGGTGTGCATAGTGTTTTCACAGTGGATCTGGATCCTGCCAGGTGTTAATGGGGTTTCACAGAAAATCAGGATCCTGCCAGGTCTGTATGGGGTTTTCACAGTGGATCAGGATCCTGCTAGGTGTGTATGGGGTTTTCACAGTGTATCAGGATCCTGCCAGTTGTGTATGGAGTTTTCACAGTGTTTCAGGTTCCTGCCAGGTGTGTATGGGGTTTTCACAGTGGATCCGGATCCTGCCAGGTGTGTATCGGGTTTCACAGTGTCTCAGGATCCTGCCAGGTGTGTATGGGGTTTCACAGTGTATTAGGATTCTGCCAGGTGTGTATGGGGTTTCACATTGTACAGGATCCTGCCAGATGTGAATCGGGTTTCACTGTGCATCAGGAACCTGCCAGATGTGTACGGGGTTTTCACAGTGTATCAGGATCCTGCCAGATGTGAATGGGGTTTCACAGTGCATCAGGATTTTGCCAGGTGCGTCTTGGGGTTTCACAGTGTATCATGATCCTGCCAGGTGTGTATGGGGGTTTCACAGTGTACCAGGATTCTGCCAGGTGTGTATGGGGGTTTCAAAGTTTATCAGGATCCTGCCAGATGTGCATGGGGTTTCACTGTGCATCAGGAACCTGCCAGGTGTGTTTGGGGTTTCACAGTGTATCAGTATCCTGCCAGATGTGAATGGGGTTTCACAGTTGTTCAGGATCCTGCCAGATGTGAATGGGGTTTCACAGTGTATCAGGATTCTTCCAGGTTTCAATGGAGTTTTCACAGTGTTTCAGGTTCAGCCAGGTGTGTATGGGGTTTTCACAGTAGATCCGGATCCTGACAGGTGTGTATCGGGTTTCACAGTGTATCAGGATCCAGCCAGGTGTGTATGGGGTTTCACAGTGTATCAGGATTCTGCCAGGTGTGTGTGGGGTTTCACAGTGTCTCAGGATCCTGCCAGATGTGAATGGGGTTTCACTGTGTATCAGGATCCTGCCAGATGTGAATGGGGTTTCACAGTGTATCAGGATCCTGCCAGTTGTGTCAGGGGTTTTCACTGTGTATCAGGATCCTGCCAGATGTGAATGGGGTTTCACTGTGCATCAGGAACCTGCCAGGTGTGAATGGGGTTTCACAGTGCATCAGGATCCTGCCAGGTGTGTATGGGGGTTTCACAGTTTATCAGGATCCTGCCAGGTGTGTATGGGGGTTTCACAGCGTATCAGGATCCTGCCCGGTGTGTATGGGGGTTTCACAGAGGCATTGGATCCTGCCAGGTGTGTCTGGGGTTTCACAGTGTATCAGGATCCTTCCAGGTATATATGAGGTTTCACAGTGTATCATGATCCTGCCAGGTGTGTTTGGGATTTCAGTGTATCAGGATACTGCCAGTTGTGTATGGTGTTTTCACAGTGCACAGGATCCTGCCAGATGTGAATGGGGTTTCACTGTGCATCAGGAACCTGCCAGATGTGTACGGGGTTTTCACAGTGTATCAGGATCCTGCCAGGTGTGTATGGGGTTTTCTCAGTGTATCAGGATTCTGCCAGGTGTGTATGGGGGTTTCACTGTGTATCAGTATCCTGCCAGGTGTGTATGGGGTTTTCACAGTGTATCAGGATCCTGCCAGATGTGTATAGGGTTTTCACAGTGGATCAGAATCCTGCCAGTTGTGTATGGGGTTTTCACGGTGTACAGGATCCTTCCAGATGTGAATGGGGTTTCACTGTGCATCAGGAACCTACCAGATTTGTACGGGGTTTTCACAGTGTATCAGGATCCTGCCAGATGTGAATGGGGTTTCACTGTGCATCAGGATCCTGCCAGGTGTGTCTGGGGGTTTCACAATGTATCAGGATCCTGCCAGGTGGGCATAGGGGTTTCACTGTGTATCAGGATGCTGCCAGGTGTGTATGGGGGTTTCACAGTTTATCAGGATCCTGCCAGGTGTGTATGGGGTTTTCACAGTGTATCAGGATCCTGCCAGGTATGTTTGGGGTTTTGCAGTGTATCAGTATCTGGCCAGATGTGAATGGGGTTTCACAGTTGTTCAGGATCCTGCCAGATGTGAATGGGGTTTCACAGTGTATCAGGATCCTGCCAGGTGTGTATGGGGTTTCACAGTGTATCAGGATCCTGCCAGGTGTGTATGGGGTTTCACGCTGTATCAGGATTCTGCCAGGTGTGTATGGGGGTTTCACAGTGTATCAGGATCCAGCCAGGTGTGCATAGTGTTTTCACAGTGGATCTGGATCCTGCCAGGTGTTAATGGGGTTTCACAGAAAATCAGGATCCTGCCAGGTCTGTATGGGGTTTTCACAGTGGATCAGGATCCTGCTAGGTGTGTATGGGGTTTTCACAGTGTATCAGGATCCTGCCAGTTGTGTATGGAGTTTTCACAGTGTTTCAGATTCCTGCCAGGTGTGTATGGGGTTTTCACAGTGGATCCGGATCCTGCCAGGTGTGTATCGGGTTTCACAGTGTCTCAGGATCCTGCCAGGTGTGTATGGGGTTTCACAGTGTATTAGGATTCTGCCAGGTGTGTATGGGGTTTCACAGTGTCTCAGGATCCTGTCAGATGTGAATGGGGTTTCACAGTGTCTCAGGATCCTGCCAGATGTGAATTTGGTTTCACAGTGTATCAGGATCCTGCCAGTTGTGTAAGGGGTTTTCACAGTGTATCAGGATCCTGCCAGATGTGAATGGGGTTTCACTGTGCATCAGGAAACTGCCAGGTGTGAATGGGGTTTCACAGTGCATCAGGATCCTGCCAGGTGTGTCTGGGGGTTTCACAGTGTACCAGGATCCTGCCAGGTGTGTATGGGGGTATCACAGTTTATCAGGATCCTGCCAGGTGTGTATGGGGGTTTCACAGCGTCTCGGGATCCTGCCAGGTGTGTATGGGGGTTTCACAGTGGATCAGGATCCTGCCAGGTGTGTATGGGGTTTCACAGTGTATCAGGATCCTTCCAGGTATGTATGAGGTTTCACAGTGTATCTTGATCATGCCAGGTGTGTATGGGGTTTCAGTGTATCAGGATCCTGCCAGTTGTGTATGGGGTTTTCACAGTGTACTGGATCCTACCAGATGTGAATGGGGTTTCACTGTGCATCAGGAACCTGCCAGATGTGTACGGGGTATTCACAGTGTTACAGGATCCTGCCAGATGTGAATGGGGTTTTACTGTGCATCAGGATACCTGCCAGATGTGTCTGGGGGTTTCACAATGTATCAGGATCCTGCCAGGTGTGTATGGGGTTTCACAGTGTATCAGGATCCTTCCAGGTGTGTATGGGGTTTTCACAGTGTATCAAGATTCTGCCAGGTGTGTATGGGGGTTTCACTGTGTATCAGTATCCTGCCAGGTGTGTATGGGGTTTTCGCAGTGTATCAGGATCCTGCCAGATGTGTATAGGGTTTTCACAGTGGATCAGGATCCTGCCAGGTGTTTATGGGGTTTCACAGAATTTCAGGAACCTGCCAGGTCTGTATGGGGTTTTCACAGTGGATCAGGATCCTGCTCGGTCTGTATGGGGTTTTCACAGTGTATCAGGATCCTGCCAGGTGAGTATGGCCTTTTCACAGAGTATCAGGTTCCTGCCAGGTGTGTATGGGGTTTCACAGTGTATCAGGATTCTGCCAGGTGTGTATGGGGTTTCACAGTGTCTCAGTATCCTGCCAGATTTAAATGGGGCTTCGCAGTGTATCAGGATCCTGCCAGATGTGAATGGGGTTTCACAGCGTATCAGGATCCTGCCAGTTGTTTTTGGGGTTTTCACAGTGTACAGGATCCTGCCAGATGTGAATGGGGTTTCACTGTGCATCAGGAACCTGCCAGATGTGTACGGGGTTTTCACAGTGTATCAGGATCCTGCCACATGTGAATGGGGTTTCACAGTGCATCAGGATCCTGCCAGGTGTGTATGGGGATTCACAGTGTATCAGTATCCTGCCAGGTGTGTTTGGGGTTTTCACAGTGCATCAGGATTCTGCCAGGTGTGTTTGGGGGTTTCACAGTGTATCAGGATCCTGCCAGGTGTGTTTGGGGTTTTCACAGTGTATCAGTTTCCTGCCAGGTGTGTATTGGGTTTTCACAGTGGATCAGGATCCTGCCTGGTTTTTATGGGGTTTCACATAAAATCTGGATCCTGCCAGGTCGGTATGGGGTTTTCACATTGTTTCAGGATCCTGCTAGGTGTGTATGGGGTTTTCACAGTGTATCATGATCCTGCCAGGTGTGTATGGGGTTTTCACAGTGTATCAGGTTCCTGCCAGGTGCATATTGGTTTTCAACAGTGGATCCGGATCCTGCCAGGTTTGTATGGGGTTTCACAGTGTATCAGGATTCTGCCAGGTGTGTATGGGGTTTCACAGTGTCTCAGTATCCTGCCAGATTTAAATGGGGCTTCGCAGTGTATCAGGATCCTGCCAGATGTGAATGGGGTTTCACAGCGTATCAGGATCCTGCCAGTTGTTTATGGGGTTTTCACAGTGTACAGGATCCTGCCAGATGTGAATGGGGTTTCACTGTGCATCAGGAAGCTGCCAGATGTGTACGGAATTTTCACAGTGTATCAGGATCCTGCCACATGTGAATGGGGTTTCACAGTGCATCAGGATCCTGCCAGGAGTGTATGGGGGTTTCACAGTTTATCAGGATCCTGCCAGATGTGAATGGGGTTTCACTGTGCATCAGGAACCTGCCAGGTGTGTTTGGGGTTTCACAGTGTATCAGTATCCTGCCAGATGTGAATGGGGTTTCACAGTTGTTCTGGAGCCAGCCAGATGTGAATGGGGTATTCACAGTGGATCAGGATCCTGCCATGTTTTTATGGGGTTTCACAGAAAATCAGGATCCTGCCAGGTCTGTATGGGGTTTTCACAGTGTATCATGATCCTGCCTGGTGTGTTTGGGGGTTTCACAGTGTATCATGATCCTGCCAGGTGTGTATGGGGGTTTCACAGTGTATCAGAATCCTGCCAGGTGTGTATGGGGATTCACAGTGTATCAGGATCCTGCCAGGTGTGTTTGGGGTTTCACAGTGTATCAGTATCCTGCCAGATGTGAATGGGGTTTCACAGTTGTTCTGGAGCCTGCCAGATGTGAATGGGGTATTCACAGTGGATCAGGATCCTGCCAGGTTTTTATGGGGTTTCACAGAAAATCAGGATCCGGCCAGGTCTGTATGGGGTTTTCACAGTGTATCATGATCCTGCCTGGTGTGTTTGGGGGTTTCACAGTGTATCATGTTCCTGCCAGGTGTGTATGGGGGTTTCACAGTGTATCAGAATCCTGCCAGGTGTGTATGGGGATTCACAGTGTATCAGTATCCTGCCAGGTGTGTTTGGGGTTTTCACAGTGCATCAGGATTCTGCCAGGTGTGTTTGGGGGTTTCACAGTGTATCAGGATCCTGCCAGGTGTGTTTGGGGTTTTCACAGTGTATCAGTTTCCTGCCAGGTGTGTATCGGGTTTTCACAGTGGATCAGGATCCTGCCTGGTTTTTATGGGGTTTCACATAAAATCTGGATCCTGCCAGGTCGGTATGGGGTTTTCACATTGTTTCAGGATCCTGCTAGGTGTGTATGGGGTTTTCACAGTGTATCAGGATCCTGCCAGGTGTGTATGGGGTTTTCACAGTGTATCAGGTTCCTGCCAGGTGCATATTGGTTTTCAACAGTGGATACGGATCCTGCCAGGTTTGTATGGGGTTTCACAGTGTATCAGGATCCTGTCAGGTGTGTGGGGATTTCACAGCGTATCAGGAACCTACTAGATGTGAATGGGGTTTCACAGTGCATCAGGATCCTGCCAGGTGTGTCTGGGGGTTTCACAGTGTATCAGGATCCTGCCAGGTGTGTATGGGTGTTTCACAGTATATCAGGATCCTGCCAGGTGTGTATGGGCTTTCACAGTGTATCAGGATCCTGCCAGTTGTGTATGGGGTTTTCACATTGTACAGGATCCTGCCAGATGTGAATGGGGTTTCACTGTGCATCAGGAACCTGCCAGATGTGTACGGGGTTTTCACAGTGTATCAGGATCCTGCCACATGTGAATGGGGTTTCACAGTGCATCAGGATCCTGCCAGGAGTGTATGGGGGTTTCACAGTTTATCAGGATCCTGCCAGATGTGAATGGGGTTTCACTGTGCATCAGGAACCTGCCAGGTGTGTTTGGGGTTTCACAGTGTATCAGTATCCTGCCAGATGTGAATGGGGTTTCACAGTTGTTCTGGAGCCAGCCAGATGTGAATGGGGTATTCACAGTGGATCAGGATCCTGCCAGGTTTTTATGGGGTTTCACAGAAAATCAGGATCCTGCCAGGTCTGTATGGGGTTTTCACAGTGTATCATGATCCTGCCTGGTGTGTTTGGGGGTTTCATAGTGTATCATGATCCTGCCAGGTGTGTATGGGGGTTTCACAGTGTATCAGAATCCTGCCAGGTGTGTATGGGGATTCACAGTGTATCAGGATCCTGCCAGGTGTGTTTGGGGTTTCACAGTGTATCAGTATCCTGCCAGATGTGAATGGGGTTTCACAGTTGTTCTGGAGCCTGCCAGATGTGAATGGGGTATTCACAGTGGATCAGGATCCTGCCAGGTTTTTATGGGGTTTCACAGAAAATCTGGATCCTGCCAGGTCTGTATGGGGTTTTCACAATGTATCATGATCCTGCCTGGTGTGTTTGGGGGTTTCACAGTGTATCATGTTCCTGCCAGGTGTGTATGGGGGTTTCACAGTGTATCAGAATCCTGCCAGGTGTGTCTGGGGATTCACAGTGTATCAGTATCCTGCCAGGTGTGTTTGGGGTTTTCACAGTGCATCAGGATTCTGCCAGGTGTGTTTGGGGGTTTCACAGTGTATCAGGATCCTGCCAGGTGTGTGTGGGGTTTTCACAGTGTATCAGTTTCCTGCCAGGTGTGTATCGGGTTTTCACAGTGGATCAGGATCCTGCCTGGTTTTTATGGGGTTTCACATATAATCTGGATCCTGCCAGGTCGGTATGGGGTTTTCACATTGTTTCATGATCCTGCTAGGTGTGTATGGGGTTTTCACAGTGTATCAGGATCCTGCCAGGTGTGTATGGGGTTTTCACAGTGTATCAGGTTCCTGCCAGGTGCATATTGGTTTTCAACAGTGGATCCGGATCCTGCCAGGTTTGTATGGGGTTTCACAGTGTATCAGGATCCTGCCAGGTGTGTGGGGATTTCACAGCGTATCAGGAACCTACTAGATGTGAATGGGGTTTCACAGTGCATCAGGATCCTGCCAGGTGTGTCTGGGGTTTCACAGTGTATCAGGATCCTGCCAGGTGTGTATGGGGGTTTCACAGTTTATCAGGATCCTGCCAGGTGTGTATGGGCTTTCACAGTGTATCAGCATCCTGCCAGTTGTGTATGGGGTTTTCACATTGTACAGGATCCTGCCAGATGTGAATCGGGTTTCACTGTGCAGCAGGAAACTGCCAGATGTGTAAGGGGTTTTCACAGTGTATCAGGATCCTGCCAGATGTGAATGGGGTTTCACAGTGCGTCAGGATTTTGCCAGGTGCGTCTTGGGGTTTCACAGTGTATCATGATCCTGCCAGGTGTGTATGGGAGTTTCACAGTGTATCAGGATTCTGCCAGGTGTGTATGGGGGTTTCAAAATTTATCAGGATCCTGCCAGGTGTGTATCGGGTTTTCACAGTGGATCAGGATCCTGCCTGGTTTTTATGGGGTTTCACATAAAATCTGGATCCTGCCAGGTCGGTATGGGGTTTTCACATTGTTTCAGGATCCTGCTAGGTGTGTATGGGGTTTTCACAGTGTATCAGGATCCTGCCAGGTGTGTATGGGGTTTTCACAGTGTATCAGGTTCCTGCCAGGTGCATATTGGTTTTCAACAGTGGATACGGATCCTGCCAGGTTTGTATGGGGTTTCACAGTGTATCAGGATCCTGTCAGGTGTGTGGGGATTTCACAGCGTATCAGGAACCTACTAGATGTGAATGGGGTTTCACAGTGCATCAGGATCCTGCCAGGTGTGTCTGGGGGTTTCACAGTGTATCAGGATCCTGCCAGGTGTGTATGGGTGTTTCACAGTATATCAGGATCCTGCCAGGTGTGTATGGGCTTTCAC
The DNA here is from genome assembly GCF_036365525.1 of Heterodontus francisci. NCBI lineage: Eukaryota > Metazoa > Chordata > Chondrichthyes > Heterodontiformes > Heterodontidae > Heterodontus > Heterodontus francisci. The sequence continues at coordinate 3,189,841 of NW_027140578.1, read as the reverse complement.
AGTGTATCAGGATCCTGCCAGTTGTGTATGGGGTTTTCACATTGTACAGGATCCTGCCAGATGTGAATGGGGTTTCACTGTGCATCAGGAACCTGCCAGATGTGTACGGGGTTTTCACAGTGTATCAGGATCCTGCCACATGTGAATGGGGTTTCACAGTGCATCAGGATCCTGCCAGGAGTGTATGGGGGTTTCACAGTTTATCAGGATCCTGCCAGATGTGAATGGGGTTTCACTGTGCATCAGGAACCTGCCAGGTGTGTTTGGGGTTTCACAGTGTATCAGTATCCTGCCAGATGTGAATGGGGTTTCACAGTTGTTCTGGAGCCAGCCAGATGTGAATGGGGTATTCACAGTGGATCAGGATCCTGCCAGGTTTTTATGGGGTTTCACAGAAAATCAGGATCCTGCCAGGTCTGTATGGGGTTTTCACAGTGTATCATGATCCTGCCTGGTGTGTTTGGGGGTTTCATAGTGTATCATGATCCTGCCAGGTGTGTATGGGGGTTTCACAGTGTATCAGAATCCTGCCAGGTGTGTATGGGGATTCACAGTGTATCAGGATCCTGCCAGGTGTGTTTGGGGTTTCACAGTGTATCAGTATCCTGCCAGATGTGAATGGGGTTTCACAGTTGTTCTGGAGCCTGCCAGATGTGAATGGGGTATTCACAGTGGATCAGGATCCTGCCAGGTTTTTATGGGGTTTCACAGAAAATCTGGATCCTGCCAGGTCTGTATGGGGTTTTCACAATGTATCATGATCCTGCCTGGTGTGTTTGGGGGTTTCACAGTGTATCATGTTCCTGCCAGGTGTGTATGGGGGTTTCACAGTGTATCAGAATCCTGCCAGGTGTGTCTGGGGATTCACAGTGTATCAGTATCCTGCCAGGTGTGTTTGGGGTTTTCACAGTGCATCAGGATTCTGCCAGGTGTGTTTGGGGGTTTCACAGTGTATCAGGATCCTGCCAGGTGTGTGTGGGGTTTTCACAGTGTATCAGTTTCCTGCCAGGTGTGTATCGGGTTTTCACAGTGGATCAGGATCCTGCCTGGTTTTTATGGGGTTTCACATATAATCTGGATCCTGCCAGGTCGGTATGGGGTTTTCACATTGTTTCATGATCCTGCTAGGTGTGTATGGGGTTTTCACAGTGTATCAGGATCCTGCCAGGTGTGTATGGGGTTTTCACAGTGTATCAGGTTCCTGCCAGGTGCATATTGGTTTTCAACAGTGGATCCGGATCCTGCCAGGTTTGTATGGGGTTTCACAGTGTATCAGGATCCTGCCAGGTGTGTGGGGATTTCACAGCGTATCAGGAACCTACTAGATGTGAATGGGGTTTCACAGTGCATCAGGATCCTGCCAGGTGTGTCTGGGGTTTCACAGTGTATCAGGATCCTGCCAGGTGTGTATGGGGGTTTCACAGTTTATCAGGATCCTGCCAGGTGTGTATGGGCTTTCACAGTGTATCAGCATCCTGCCAGTTGTGTATGGGGTTTTCACATTGTACAGGATCCTGCCAGATGTGAATCGGGTTTCACTGTGCAGCAGGAAACTGCCAGATGTGTAAGGGGTTTTCACAGTGTATCAGGATCCTGCCAGATGTGAATGGGGTTTCACAGTGCGTCAGGATTTTGCCAGGTGCGTCTTGGGGTTTCACAGTGTATCATGATCCTGCCAGGTGTGTATGGGAGTTTCACAGTGTATCAGGATTCTGCCAGGTGTGTATGGGGGTTTCAAAATTTATCAGGATCCTGCCAGATGTGCATGGGGTTTCACTGTGCATCAGGAACCTGCCAGGTGTGTTTGGGGTTTCACAGTGTATCAGTATCCTTCCAGATGTGAATGGGGTTTCACAGTTGTTCAGGATCCTGCCAGATGTGAATGGGGTTTCACAGTGTATCAGGATTCTTCCAGGTTTCAATGGAGTTTTCACAGTGTTTCAGGTTCCTGCCAGGTGTGTATGGGGTTTTCACAGTAGATCCGGATCCTGGCAGGTGTGTATTGGGTTTCACAGTGTATCAGGATCCTGCCAGGTGTGTATGGGGTTTCACAGTGTATCAGGATTCTGCCAGGTGTGTATGGGGTTTCACAGTGTCTCAGGATCCTGCCAGATGTGAATGGGGTTTCACTGTGTATCAGGATCCTGCCAGATGTGAATGGGGTTTCACAGTGTATCAGGATCCTGCCAGTTGTGTCAGGGGTTTTCACTGTGTATCAGGATCCTGCAGATGTGAATGGGGTTTCACTGTGCATTAGGAACCTGCCAGGTGTGAATGGGGTTTCACAGTGCATCAGGATCCTGCCAGGTGTGTATGGGGGTTTCACAGTTTATCAGGATCCTGCCAGGTGTGTATGGGGGTTTCACAGCGTATCAGGATCCTGCCAGGTGTGTATGGGGGTTTCACAGAGGCATTGGATCCTGCCAGGTGTGTCTGGGGTTTCACAGTGTATCAGGATCCATCCAGGTATATATGAGGTTTCACAGTGTATCATGATCCTGCCAGGTGTGTATGGGGTTTCAGTGTATCAGGATACTGCCAGTTGTGTATGGTGTTTTCACAGTGCACAGGATCCTGCCAGATGTGAATGGGGTTTCACTGTGCATCAGGAACCTGCCAGATGTGTACGGGGTTTTCACAGTGTATCAGGATCCTGCCAGGTGTGTATGGGGTTTTCACAGTGTATCAGGATTCTGCCAGGTGTGTGTGGGGGTTTCACTGTGTATCAGTATCCTGACAGGTGTGTATGGGGTTTTCACAGTGTATCAGGATCCTGCCAGATGTGTATAGGGTTTTCACAGTGGATCAGAATCCTGCCAGTTGTGTATGGGGTTTTCACGGTGTACAGGATCCTTCCAGATGTGAATGGGGTTTCACTGTGCATCAGGAACCTACCAGATTTGTACGGGGTTTTCACAGTGTATCAGGATCCTGCCAGATGTGAATGGGGTTTCACTGTGCATCAGGATCCTGCCAGGTGTGTCTGGGGGTTTCACAATGTATCAGGATCCTGCCAGGTGGGCATAGGGGTTTCACTGTGTATCAAGATGCTGCCAGGTGTGTATGGGGGTTTCACAGTTTATCAGGATCCTGCCAGGTGTGTATGGGGTTTTCACAGTGTATCAGGATCCTGCCAGGTATGTTTGGGGTTTTGCAGTGTATCAGTATCTGGCCAGATGTGAATGGGGTTTCACAGTTGTTCAGGATCCTGCCAGATGTGAATGGGGTTTCACAGTGTATCAGGATCCTGCCAGGTGTGTATGAGGTTTCACAGTGTATCAGGATCCTGCCAGGTGTGTATGGGGTTTCACGCTGTATCAGGATTCTGCCAGGTGTGTATGGGGGTTTCACAGTGTATCAGGATCCAGCCAGGTGTGTATGGGGTTTTCACAGTGTATCAGGATCCTGCCAGGTGTGTATAGTGTTTTCACAGTGGATCTGGATCCTGCCAGGTGTTTATGGTGTTTCACAGAAAATCAGGATCCTGCCAGGTCTGTATGGGGTTTTCACAGTGGATCAGGATCCTGCTAGGTGTGTATGGGGTTTTCACAGTGTATCAGGATCCTGCCAATTGTGTATGGAGCTTTCACAGTGTTTCAGGTTCCTGCCAGGTGTGTATGGGGTTTTCACAGTGGATGCGGATCCTGCCAGGTGTGTATCGGGTTTCACAGTGTATCAGGATCCTGCCAGGTGTGTATGGGGTTTCACAGTGTATTAGGATTCTGCCAGGTGTGTATGGGGTTTCACTGTGTCTCAGGATCCTGTCAGATGTCAATGGGGTTTCACAGTGTATCAGGATCCTGCCAGATGTGAATGGGGTTTCACAGTGTATCAGGATCCTGCCAGTTGTGTAAGGGGTTTTCACAGTGTATCAGGTTCCTGCCAGATGTGAATGGGGTTTCAATGTGCATCAGGAAACTGCCAGGTGTGAATGGGGTTTCACAGTGCATCAGGATCCTGCCAGGTGTGTCTGGGGGTTTCACAGTGTATCAGGATCCTGCCAGGTGTGTATGGGGGTATCACAGTTTATCAGGATCCTGCCAGGTGTGTATGGGGGTTTCACAGCGTCTCAGGATCCTGCCAGGTGTGTATGGGGGTTTCACAGTGGATCAGGATCCTGCCAGGTGTGTATGGGGGTTTCAGTGTATCAGGATCCTGCCAGTTGTGTATGGGGTTTTCACAGTGTACTGGATCCTACCAGATGTGAATGGGGTTTCACTGTGCATCAGGAACCTGCCAGATGTGTACGGGGTTTTCACAGTGTTACAGGATCCTGCCAGATGTGAATGGGGTTTTACTGTGCATCAGGATACCTGCCAGATGTGTCTGGGGGTTTCACAATGTATCAGGATCCTGCCAGGTGTGTATGGGGTTTCACAGTGTATCAGGATCCTTCCAGGTGTGTATGGGGTTTTCACAGTGTATCAAGATTCTGCCAGGTGTGTATGGGGGTTTCACTGTGTATCAGTATCCTGCCAGGTGTGTATGGGGTTTTCACAGTGTATCAGGATCCTGCCAGATGTGTATAGGGTTTTCACAGTGGATCAGGATCCTGCCAGGTGTTTATGGGGTTTCACAGAATTTCAGGAACCTGCCAGGTCTGTATGGTGTTTTCACAGTGGATCAGGATCCTGCACGGTCTGTATGGGGTTTTCACAGTGTATCAGGTTCCTGCCAGGTGTGTATGGGGTTTCACAGTGTATCAGGATTCTGCCAGGTGTGTATGGGGTTTCACAGTGTCTCAGTATCCTGCCAGATTTAAATGGGGCTGCGCAGTGTATCAGGATCCTGCCAGATGTGAATGGGGTTTCACAGTGCATCAGGATCCTGCCAGGAGTGTATGGGGGTTTCACAGTTTATCAGGATCCTGCCAGATGTGAATGGGGTTTCACTGTGCATCAGGAACCTGCCAGGTGTGTTTGGGGTTTCACAGTGTATCAGTATCCTGCCAGATGTGAATGGGGTTTCACAGTTGATCTGGAGCCTGCCAGATGTGAATGGGGTATTCACAGTGGATCAGGATCCTGCCAGGTTTTTATGGGGTTTCACAGAAAATCAGGATCCTGCCAGGTCTGTCTGGGGTTTTCACAGTGTATCATGATCCTGCCTGGTGTGTTTGGGGGTTTCACAGTGTATCATGTTCCTGCCAGGTGTGTATGGGGGTTTCACAGTGTATCAGAATCCTGCCAGGTGTGTATGGGGATTCACAGTGTATCAGTATCCTGCCAGGTGTGTTTGGGGTTTTCACAGTGTATCAGGATTCTGCCAGGTGTGTATGGGGGTTTCACAGTGTATCATGATCCTGCCAGGTGTGTTTGGGGTTTTCACAGTGTATCAGTTTCCTGCCTGGTTTTTATGGGGTTTCACATAAAATCTGGATCCTGACAGGTCGGTATGGGGTTTTCACATTGGATCAGGATCCTGCTAGGTGTGTATGGGGTTTTCACAGTGTATCAGGATCCTGCCAGGTGTGTATGGGTTTTTCACAGTGTATCAGGTTCCTGCCAGGTGCATATTGGTTTTTCACAGTGGATCCGGATCCTGCCAGGTTTGTATGGGGTTTCACAGTGTATCAGGATCCTGCCAGGTGTGTATGGGGTTTCACAGTGTATCAGGATTCTGCCAGGTGTGAATGGGGTTTCGCAGTGTCTCAGGATCCTGCCAGATGTGAATGGGGTTTCACAGTGTATCAGGACCCTGCCAGATGTGAATGGGGTTTCACAGTTTATCAGGATCCTGCCAGGTGTGTATGGGCTTTCACAGTGTATCAGGATCCTGCCAGTTGTGTATGGGGTTTTCACATTGTACAGGATCCTGCCAGATGTGAATCGGGTTTCACTGTGCAGCAGGAACCTGCCAGATGTGTACGGGGTTTTCACAGTGTATCAGGATCCTGCCAGATGTGAATGGGGTTTCACAGTGCATCAGGATTTTGCCAGGTGCGTCTTGGGGTTTCACAGTGTATCATGATCCTGCCAGGTGTGCATGGGAGTTTCACAGTGTACCAGGATTCTGCCAGTTGTGTATGGGGGTTTCAAAGTTTATCAGGATCCTGCCAGATGTGCATGGGGTTTCACTGTGCATCAGGAACCTGCGAGGTGTGTTTGGGGTTTCACAGTGTATCAGTATCCTTCCAGATGTGAATGGGGTTTCACAGTTGTTCAGGATCCTGCCAGATGTGAATGGGGTTTCACAGTGTATCAGGATTCTTCCAGGTTTCAATGGAGTTTTCACAGTGTTTCAGGTTCCTGCCAGGTGTGTATGGGGTTTTCACAGTAGATCCGGATCCTGGCAGGTGTGTATCGGGTTTCACAGTGTATCAGGATCCTGCCAGGTGTGTATGGGGTTTCACAGTGTATCAGGATTCTGCCAGGTGTGTATGGGGTTTCACTGTGTCTCAGGATCCTGCCAGATGTGAATGGGGTTTCACTGTGTATCAGGATCCTGCCAGATGTGAATGGGGTTTCACTGTGCATCAGGAACCTACCAGATTTGTACGGGGTTTTCACAGTGTATCAGGATCCTGCCAGATGTGAATGGGGTTTCACTGTGCATCAGGATCCTGCCAGGTGTGTCTGGGGGTTTCACAATGTATCAGGATCCTGCCAGGTGGGCATATTGGTATCACTGTGTATCAGGATGCTGCCAGGTGTGTATGGGGGTTTCACAGTTTATCAGGATCCTGCCAGGTGTGTATGGGGTTTTCACAGTGTATCAGGATCCTGCCAGGTATGTTTGGGGTTTTGCAGTGTATCAGTATCTGGCCAGATGTGAATGGGGTTTCACAGTTGTTCAGGATCCTGCCAGATGTGAATGGGGTTTCACAGTGTATCAGGATCCTGCCAGGTGTGTATGGGGTTTCACAGTGTATCAGGATCCTGCCAGGTGTGTATGGGGTTTCACGCTGTATCAGGATTCTGCCAGGTGTGTATGGGGGTTTCACAGTGTATCAGGATCCAGCCAGGTGTGTATGGGGTTTTCACAGTGTATCAGGATCCTGCCAGGTGTGTATAGTGTTTTCACAGTGGATCTGGATCCTGCCAGGTGTTTATGGGGTTTCACAGAAAATCAGGATCCTGCCAGGTCTGTATGGGGTTTTCACAGTGGATCAGGATCCTGCTAGGTGTGTATGGGGTTTTCACAGTGTATCAGGATCCTGCCAATTGTGTATGGAGTTTTCACAGTGTTTCAGGTTCCTGCCAGGTGTGTATGGGGTTTTCACAGTGGATCCGGATCCTGCCAGGTGTGTATCGGGTTTCACAGTGTATCAGGATCCTGCCAGGTGTGTATGGGGTTTCACAGTGTATTAGGATTCTGCCAGGTGTGTATGGGGTTTCACTGTGTCTCAGGATCCTGTCAGATGTGAATGGGGTTTCACAGTGTATCAGGATCCTGCCAGATGTGAATGGGGTTTCACAGTGTATCAGGATCCTGCCAGTTGTGTAAGGGGTTTTCACAGTGTATCAGGATCCTGCCAGATGTGAATGGGGTTTCACTGTGCATCAGGATCCTGCCAGGTGTGTCTGGGGGTTTCACAGTGTATCAGGATCCTGCCAGGTGTGTATGGGGGTATCACAGTTTATCAGGATCCTGCCAGGTGTGTATGGGGGTTTCACAGCGTCTCAGGATCCTGCCAGGTGTGTATGGGGGTTTCACAGTGGATCAGGATCCTGCCAGGTGTGTATGGGGGTTTCAGTGTATCAGGATCCTACCAGATGTGAATGGGGTTTCACTGTGCATCAGGAACCTGCCAGATGTGTACGTCGTTTTCACAGTGTTACAGGATCCTGCCAGATGTGAATGGGGTTTTACTGTGCATCAGGATACCTGCCAGATGTGTCTGGGGGTTTCACAATGTATCAGGATCCTGCCAGGTGTGTATGGGGTTTCACAGTGTATCAGGATCCTTCCAGGTGTGTATGGGGTTTCACAGTGTATCAGGATCCTTCCAGGTGTGTATGGGGTTTTCACAGTGTATCAAGATTCTGCCAGGTGTGTATGGGGGTTTCACTGTGTATCAGTATCCTGCCAGGTGTGTATGGGGTTTTCACAGTGGATCAGGATCCTGCCAGGTGTTTATGGGGTTTCACAGAATTTCAGGATCCTGCCAGGTCTGTATGGGGTTTTCACAGTGGATCAGGATCCTGCTCGGTCTGTATGGGGTTTTCACAGTGTATCAGGATCCTGCCAGGTGAGTATGGGCTTTTCACAGAGTATCAGGTTCCTGCCAGGTGTGTATGGGGTTTCACAGTGTATCAGGATTCTGCCAGGTGTGTATGGGGTTTCACAGTGTCTCAGTATCCTGCCAGATTTAAATGGGGCTGCACAGTGTATCAGGATCCTGCCAGATGTGAATGGGGTTTCACAGTGTATCAGGATCCTGCCAGTTGTTTATGGGGTTTTCACAGTGTACAGGATCCTGCCAGATGTGAATGGGGTTTCACTGTGCATCAGGAACCTGCCAGATGTGTACGGGGTTTTCACAGTGTATCAGGATCCTGCCACATGTGAATGGGGTTTCACAGTGCATCAGGATCCTGCCAGGAGTGTATGGGGGTTTCACAGTTTATCAGGATCCTGCCAGATGTGAATGGGGTTTCACTGTGCATCAGGAACCTGCCAGGTGTGTTTGGGGTTTCACAGTGTATCAGTATCCTGCCAGATGTGAATGGGGTTTCACAGTTGATCTGGAGCCTGCCAGATGTGAATGGGGTATTCACAGTGGATCAGGATCCTGCCAGGTTTTTATGGGGTTTCACAGAAAATCAGGATCCTGCCAGGTCTGTCTGGGGTTTTTACAGTGTATCATGATCCTGCCTGGTGTGTTTGGGGGTTTCACAGTGTATCATGTTCCTGCCAGGTGTGTATGGGGGTTTCACAGTGTATCAGAATCCTGCCAGGTGTGTATGGGGATTCACAGTGTATCAGTATCCTGCCAGGTGTGTTTGGGGTTTTCACAGTGTATCAGGATTCTGCCAGGTGTGTATGGGGGTTTCACAGTGTATCAGGATCCTGCCAGGTGTGTTTGGGGTTTTCACAGTGTCTCAGTTTCCTGCCTGGTTTTTATGGGGTTTCACATAAAATCTGGATCCTGTCAGGTCGGTATGGGGTTTTCACATTGGATCAGGATCCTGCTAGGTGTGTATGGGGTTTTCACAGTGTATCAGGATCCTGCCAGGTGTGTATGGGTTTTTCACAGTGTATCAGGTTCCTGCCAGGTGCATATTGGTTTTTCACAGTGGATCCGGATCCTGCCAGGTTTGTATGGGGTTTCACAGTGTATCAGGATCCTGCCAGGTGTGTATGGGGTTTCACAGTGTATCAGGATTCTGCCAGATGTGAATGGGGTTTCACAGTGTATCAGGACCCTGCCAGATGTGAATGGGGTTTCACAGTGTATCAGTATACTGCCAGTTGTGTGTGGGGTTTTCACTGTGTATCAGGATCCTGCCAGACTTGAATCGGGTTTCACTGTGTCTCAGGAACCTGCCAGGTGAGTACGGGGATTTCACAGTGTATCAGGAACCTGCCAGATGTGAATGGGGTTTCACAGTGTATCAGTATACTGCCAGTTGTGTGTGGGGTTTTCACTGTGTATCAGGATCCTGCCAGACTTGAATCGGGTTTCACTGTGTCTCAGGATCCTGCCAGGTGCGTCTGGGGGTTTCACAGTGTATCAGGATCCTGCCAGGTGTGTATGGGGGTTTCACAGTTTATCAGGATCCTGCCAGGTGTGTATGGGGTTTCACAGTGTATCAGGATCCTGCCAGTTGTGTATGGGGTTTTCATATTGTACAGGATCCTGCCAGATGTGAATCGGGTTTCACTGTGCATCAGGAACCTGCCAGATGTGTACGGGGTTTTCACAGTGTATCAGGATCCTGCCAGGTGTGTATGGGGGTTTCACAGTGTACCAGGATCCTGCCAGGTGTGTATGGGGGTTTCAAAGTTTATCAGGATCCTGCCAGATGTGCATGGGGTTTCACTGTGCATCAGGAACCTGCCAAGTGTGTTTGGGGTTTCACAGTGTATCAGTATCCTGCCAGATGTGAATGGGGCTTCACAGTTGTTCAGGATCCTGCCAGATGTGAATGGGGTTTCACAGTGTATCACGATTCTTCCAGGTTTGTATGGGGTTTTACAGTGTATCAGGATCCTGCAAGGTGTGTATGGAGTTTCACAGTGTATCAGGATCCTGCCAGGTGTGTATTGGGTTTTCACAGTGTATCAGGATACTGCCAGGTGTGTTTGGGGGTTTCACAGTGTATCAGGATCCTGCCAGGTGTGTATGCGGTTTCACAGTGTATCAGGATTCTGCCAGGTGTGTATGGGGTTTCACATTGTCTCAGGATCCTGCCAGGCTTTTATGGGGTTTCACAGAAAATCAGGATCCTGCCAGGTCTGTATGGGGTTTTCACATTGGATCAGGATCCTGCTAGGTGTGTATGGGGTTTTCAGAGTGTATCAGGACCCTGCCAGGTGTGTATGGGGTTTTCACAGTGTATCAGGTTCCTGCCAGGTGTATATGGGGTTTTCACAGTGGATCCGTATCCTGCCAGGTGTGTCTGGGGTTTCACAGTGTATCAGGATCCTGCCAGGTGCGTATGGGGTTTCACAGTGTATCAGGATTCTGCCAGGTGTGTATGGGGTTTCACAGTGTCTCAGGATCCTGCCAGATGTGAATGGGTTTTCACAGTGTATCAGGACCATGCCAGATGTGAATGGGGTTTCACAGTGTATCAGGATCCTTCCAGTTGTGTGTGGGGTTTTCACATTGTATCAGGATCCTGCCAGATGTGAATGGGGTTTCACTGTGCATCAGGATCCTGCCTGGTGTGTACGGGGTTTTCACAGTGTATCAGGAACCTGCCAGGTGTGAATGGGGTTTCACAGTGCATCAGGATCCTGCCAGGTGTGTATGGGGTTTCACAGTGTATCAGGATCCTTCCAGGTGTCCATGGGGTTTTCACAGTTGCTCAGGATCCTGCCAGATGTGTATGGGGTTTTCACAGTGTATCAGTATCCTGCCACGTGTGCATGGGGTTTTCACAGTGCATCAGGATTTTGCCAGGTGTGCATGGGGTTTTCAAAGTGTTTCAGGATCCTGCCAGATGTGTATGGGGTTTCACAGTGGATCAGGATCCTGCCAGGTGTGTATGGGGTTTTCACAGTATATCAGGATCCTTCCAGGTGTGTATGGGGTTTTCACAGATGATCAGGATCCTGCCAGATGTGTATGGGGCTTTCACAGTGTATCAGGATCCTGCCAGGTGTGTATGGGGTATTCACAGTGGATCTGTTGCCTGCCAGGTGTGTATGGGGTTTTTACTGTTGATCAGGATCCTTCCAGGTGTGTATGGGTTTTTCACAGTGGATCAGGATCCTTCCAGATGTGTATGGGGTTTTCACTGTGGATCAGGATTCTGCCAGGTGTGTATGGGGTTTTCACAGTGCATTAGGATCCTGCCACGTGTGTATGGGTTTTCACAGTGGATCAGGATCCTGCCAGGTGTGTATGAGGTTTTCTCAGTGCATCATGATCTTGCCAGGTGTGTATGGGATTTCACAGTGGATCAGAATCCTGGCAGGTGTGTATGGGGTTTTCACAGTGCATCAGGATCCTGCGACGTGTGTACGGGTTATCACAGTGTCTCATGATCTTGCCAGGTGTGTATGGGGTTTTCACTGTGTATCAGGATCCTGCCAGGGGTGTATGGTGTTTTCACAGTGTATCAGGATCCTGCCAGTTGTGTATGGGGTTTTCACAGTGGATCAGGATCCTGCCAGATGTGTCTGGGATTTTCACAGTGTATCAGGATCCTGCCAGAAGTGTATGGGGTTTCCACATTGTAACAGTAACCTGCCAGACGTGTATGGGTTTTTCACAGTGGATCAGGATCCTGCCAGGTGTGTATGGGGTTTTCACAGTGTATCAGGGACCTGCCAGGTGTGTAAGGGTTTTTCACAGTGTATCAGAATCCTGCCAGGTGTGTATGGGGTTTCACAGTGCATCAGGATCTGCCAGGTGTGGACAGGGTTTTCACAGTGTATCAGGGTCCGGCCAGGTGTGTATGGGGTTTTCACAGTGGATCAGGATCCTGCCAGGTGTGTATGGGGTTTTCACAGTGTATCAGGACCCTGCCAGATGTAAATGGGGTTTCACAGTGGATCAGGATCCTGCCACGTGTGTATGGGGTTTACACAGTGTATCAGGATCCTTACAGGTGTGTATGGCGTTTTCACAGATGATCAGGATCCTGCCAGATGTGCATGGGGTTTTCACAGTGTATCAGGATCCTGCCAGGTGTGTATGGGGTATTCACAGTGGATCAGGTGCCTTCCAGGTGTGTATGGGGTTTTCACTGTTGATCAGGATCCTTCCAGGTGTGTCTGGGTTTTTCACAGTGGATCAGGATCCTTCCAGATGTGTATGGGGTTTTCACAGTGGATCAGGATCCTGCCAGGTGTGTATGGGGTTTTCACAGTGCATCATGATCTTGCCAGGTTTGTATGGGTTTTCACAGTGGATCAGAATCCTGCCAGGTGTGTATGGGGTTTTCACAGTGCATCAGGATCCTGCGACGTGTGTACGGGTTTTCACAGTGCATCATGATCTTGCCAGGTTTGTATGGGTTTTCACAGTGGATCAGAATCCTGCCAGGTGTGTATGGGGTTTTCACTGTGTATCAGGATCCTGCCAGGGGTGTATGGTGTTTTCACAGTGTATCAGGATCCTGCCAGTTGTGTATGGGGTTTTCTCAGTGCATCAGGATCCTGCCAGGTGTGTATGGGATTTTCACAGTGTATCAGGATCCTGCCAGATGTGTATGGGGTTTCCACATTGTAACAGTATCCTGCCAGGCGTGTATGGGGTTTTCACAGTGGATCAGGATCCTGCCAGGTGTGTATGGGGTTTTCAAAGTGTATCAGGGACCTGCCAGGTGTGCAAGGGTTTTTCACAGTGTATCAGGATCCTGCCAGGTGTGTATGGTGTTTCACAGTGCATCAGGATCTGCCAGGTGTGTACACGGTTTTCACAGTGTATCAGGGTCCTGCCAGGTGTGTATGGGGTTTTCACAGTGGATCAGGATCTTGCCAGGTGTGTATGGGGGTTTCACAGTGTACCAGGACCCTGCCAGATGTGAATGTGGTTTCACAGTGGATCAGGATCCTGCCACGTGTGTATGGGGTATACACAGTGTATCAGGATTTTTCCAGGTGTGTATGGGGTTGTCACAGTGTGTCAGTTTCCTGCCAGATGTGTATGGGGTTTTACAGTGGAGCAGGATCCTGCCAGGTGTGCATGGGGTTTTCACAGTGTATCAGGATCCTTCCAGGTGTGTAAGGGGTTTTCACAGTTGATCATGATCTTGCCAGGTGTGTTTCGGGTTTTCACAGTGCATCAGGATCCTGCCACGTGTGTATGGGTATTCACAGTGTATCAGGATCCTGCCAGATGTGAATGGGGTTTCACTGAGCATCAGGAAGCTGCCAGGTGTGCACGGGGTTTTCACGGTGTATCAGGGTCCTGCCAGGTGTGTATGGGGTTTCACTGTGTATCAGGATCCTGCCTGGTGGACATGGGGTTTTGACAGTGCATCATGGTCCTGCCAGGTGTGTATGGGGTTTTCACAGTGTATCGGTATCCTGCCAGTTGTGTATGGGGATTCCACAGTGTATCAGGGTCCTGCCAGGTGTGTATGGGGTTTTCACAGTGTATCAGGATCCTGCCAGGTGTGCATGGGGTTTTCACAATGTATCAGGATCCTGCCAGGTGTGTCTGGGGTTTTCAAAGTGTATCAGTGTACTACCAGGTGTGTATGGGGTTTCACAGTGTATCATAGTCCTGCCAGGTGTGTTCGGGCTTTTCACAGTGTCTCAGGATCCTGCCAAGTGTGTATGGGGATTTCACAGTGGATCAGGATCCTTCCAGATGTGTATGGGTTATTCACAGTGGATCAGGATCCTGCCAGGTGTGTATGGGATTTTCACAGTGCATCAGTATCCTGCCACGTTTGTACGGGCCTTTCACAGTGTCTCAGGATCCTGCCAGGTGTGTATGGGGATTCACAGTGCATCAGGATCTGCCAGGTGTGTACAGGGTTTTCACAGTGTATCTGGGTCCTGCCAGGTGTGTATGGGATTTTCACAGTATATCAGGATCCTGCCAGATGTGAATGTGGTTTCACAGTGGATCAGGATCCTGCCAGCTGTGTATGGGGTTTTCACAGTGTATCAGGAACCTGCCAGATGTGAATGGGGTTTCACAGTGGATCAGGATCCTGCCAGGTGTGTATGGGGTTTTAACAGTGTATCAGGATTTTTCCAGGTGTGTATGGGGTTTTCACAGTGTGTCAGGATCGTGCCAGTTGTGTATGGGGTTTTCACAGTGTATCAAAATCCGTCCAGGTGTGTATGGGGTTTTCACAGTGGATCAGGATCCTGCCAGATGTGTATGGGGTTTTCACAGTGTATCAGGATCCTGCCAGGTGTGTGGGGTTTTCACAGTGGATCAGGATCCTGCCAGGTTTGTGTGGGGTTTTCACAGTGTATCAGGGTCCTGCCAGGTGTGTATGGGGTTTTCACAGTGGATCAGGATCCTGCCAGATGTGAATGGGGTTTCACTGTGCATCAGGAAACTGCCAGGTATGTATGGGGTTTCACAGTGTATCAGGATCCTGCCAGATGTGAATGGGGTTTCACAGTGTATCAGGATCCTACCAGTTGTGTATGGGGTTTCACAGTGTCTCAGGATCCTGCCAGATGTGAATGGGGCTTCACTATGCATCAGTGTCCTGCCAGGTGTGTATGGTGTTTCACACTGTATCAGGGTCCTGCCAGGTGTGTATGGAATTTTCACAGTGTATCAGGATCCTGCCAGGTGTGTATGGGGTGTGCACAGTGGATCAGGAACCTGCCAGGTGTGTATGGGATTTTCACAGTGTATCAGGGTCCTGCCAGGTGTGTAATGGGTTTTCACAGTGTATCAGGATCCTGCCAGGTTTCTATGGGGCTTTCACAGTGTATCAGGATCCTGCCAGTTGTGTATGGGGTTTTCACAGTGTATCAGGATGCAGCCAGGTGTGTATGGGATTTTCACAGTGGATCAGGATCCTGCCAGGTGTGTATGGGGTTTTCACAGTGGATCAGGATCCTGCCAGATGTGCATGGGGTTTCCACCGTGTAACAGGATCCTGCCAGGTGTGTATGGGGTTTTCACAGTGGATCAGGACCCTGCCAGGTGTGTATGGGTTTTCACAGTGGATCAGGATCCTGCCAGGTGTGTATGGGGTTTTCATGGTGTATCAGGATCCTGCCAGATGTGAATGGGGTTTCATAGTGTATCAGGTTCCTGCCAGGTGTGTTTGGGGTTTTCACAGTGTATCAGTATCCTGCCAGGTGTGCATGTGGGTTTCACAGTGTATCAGGGTCCTGCCAGGTGTGTAAGGGGTTTTCACAGTGTATCAGGATCCTGCCGGGTGTGTATGGGGTTTCACAGTGCATCAGGATCTGCCAGGTGTGTGCAGGGATTTCACAGTGCATCAGGGTCCTGCCAGGTGTGTATGGGGTTTTCACAGTGGATCAGGATCTTTCCAGATGTGTAAAAGGTTTTCACAGTGGATCAGGATACAGCCAGGTGCGTATGGGGTTTTCACAGTGCATCAGGATCCTGCCACGTGTGTATGGGGATTTCACTGTGGATCAGGATCCTGCCAGATGTGAATGGGGATTTCACAGTGTATCATGATCTTGCCAGGTGTGTATGGGGTTTTCACAGTGTATCAGGACCCTGCCAGATGTGAATGTGGTTTCACAGTG
This sequence comes from Heterodontus francisci, assembly GCF_036365525.1. NCBI lineage: Eukaryota > Metazoa > Chordata > Chondrichthyes > Heterodontiformes > Heterodontidae > Heterodontus > Heterodontus francisci. The sequence continues at coordinate 3,174,022 of NW_027140578.1, read as the reverse complement.
GATCAGGATCCTGCCAGGTGTGTATGGGGTTTTCACTGTGTATCAGGATTTTTACAGGTGTGTACGGGGTTTTCACAGTGTGTCAGGATCCTGCCAGGTGTGTCTGGGGTTTCACAGTGGATCAGGATCCTGCCAGGTGTGTCTGGGGTTTTCACAGTGTATCAGGATCATTCCAAGTGTGTATGGGGTTTTCACAGTGGATCAGGATACTTCCAGGTGTGTATGGGGTTTTCACAGTGTTTCATGATCTTGCCAGGTGTGTATGGGTTTTCACAGTGGTTCAGTATCCTGCCAGGTGTGTATGGGGTTTTCACAGTGCATCAGGATCCTGCGACGTGTGTATGGGTTTTCACAGTGTATCATGATCTTGCCAGGTGTGTATGGGGTTTTCACAGTGTATCAGGATCCTGCCAGGTGTGTATGGGGTTTTCACAGTGTATCAGTGTCCTGCCAGGTGTGTATGGGGTTTCACAGTGTATCAGAGTCCTGCCAGGTGTGTTCGGGGTTTTCGCAGTGTATCAGGATCCTGCCAGCTGTGTATGGGGTTTCACAGTGCATCAGGATCTGCCAGGTGTGTACAGGGTTTTCACAGTGTATCTGGGTCCTGCCAGGTGTGCATGGGATTTTCACAGTGGATCTGGATACTGCCAGATGTGAATGGGGTTTCACAGAGGATCAGGATCCTGCCTGGTGTGTATGGGGTTTTCACAGAGTATCAGTGACCTGCCAGGTATGCATAGGGTTTCACATTGTATCAGTGTCCTACCACGTGTGCAAGGGGATATCACAGTGCATCAGGATCCTGCCAGTAGTGTATGGGGTTTCACAGTGCATTAGGATCTGCCAGGTGTGCACAGGGTTTTCACAGTGTATCTGGGTCCTGCCAGGTGTGTATGGGATTTTCACAGTGGATCAGGATCCTACCAGGTGTGTATGGGGTTTTCACAGTGTTTCAGGATTTTTCAAGTTGTGTATGGGGTTTTCACAGTGTGTCAGGATCCTGCCAGGTGTGTATGGGTTTTTTACATTGTATCAGGATCCTTCCAGGTGTGTCTGGGGTTTTCACAGTGGATCAGGGTCCTGCCAGATGTGTATGGGGATTTCACAGTGTATCAGGAACCTGCCAGGTGTGTTTGGGTTTTCACAGTGGATCAGGATCCTGCCAGGTGTGTATGAGGTTTTCACAGTGGATCAGGATCCTTTGAGGTGTGTATGGGGTTTTCTCAGAGGATCAGGATCCTTCCAGATGTGTATGGGGTTTTCACAGTGGTTCAGGATCCAGCCAGGTGTGTATGGGGTTTTCACAGTGCATCAGGATCCTGCCACGTGTATATGGGGTTTTCACCGTGGATCAGGATCCTGCCAGGTGTGTATGGGGTTTTCACAGCGTATCATGATCTTGCCAGGTGTGTATGGGTTTTCACAGTGGATCAGGATCCTGCCAGGTGTGTATGGGGTTTTCACCGTGCATCAGGATCCTGCGACGTGTGTATGGGTTTTCACAGTGTATCTTGATCTTGCCAGGTGTGTATGGGGTTTTCACAGTGTATCAGGAACCTGCCAGGTGTGTATGCGGTTTTCACAGTGTATCAGGAACATGCCAGATGTAAATGGGGTTTCACAGTGCATCAGGATCCTGCCAGGTGTGTCTGGGGGTTTCACAGTGTATCAGGATCCAGCCAGGTGTGTACGGGGGTTTCACCGTTTATCAGGATCCTGCCAGGTGTGTATGGGGGTTTCACAGCGGATCAGGATCCTGCCAGCTGTGTATGGGGGTTTCACAGTTTATCAGCATCCTGCCAGATGTGAACGGGGATTCACTGTGCATCAGCAACCTGCCAGGTGTGTATGGGGGTTCACAGTGTATCAGGATCCTGCCAGATGTGAATGGGGTTTCACAGTGTATCAGGATCCTGCCAGTTGTGTATGGGGCTTTCACAGTGTATCAGGATCCTGCCAGATGTGAATGGGGCTTCACTGTGCATCAGGATCCTGCCAGGTGTGTATGGGGTTTTCACAGTGTATCAGTGTCCTGCCAATTAAGTATGGGGTTTCACAGTGTATCAGGATCCTGCCAGGTGTGCATGGGGATTTCACAGTGTATCAGGATCCTGCCAGGTGTGTATCGGGTTTTCACAGTGTATCAGGAACCTGCCAGGTGTGTGGGGGGTTTTCACAGTGTATCAGTGTCCTGCCAGGTGTGTAAGGGGTTTTCACAGTGTATCAGTATCCTGCCAGGTGTGTATGGGGTTTTCACAGTGTATCAGGGTCCTGCCAGGAGTGTGTGGGGTTTTCACAGTGTATCAGGATCCTGCCAGGTGTGTATGGGGTATTCACAGTGGATCAGGATCCTGCCAGATGTGTATGGGGTTTCCATAGTGTAACAGGATCCTGCCAGGTGTGTATCGGATTTTCACTGTGGATCAGGATCCTGCCAGGTGTGTATGGGGGTTTCACAGTTTATCAGGATCCTGACAGGTGTGTATGGGGTTTTCACAGTGGATCAGGTTCCTGCCAGGTGTGTATGGGGTTTTCACAGTGCATCAGGTTCCTGCCAGATGTGTATGGGGTTTTCACAGTGTATCAGGATCCTGCCAGGTGTGTATGGGGTTTCACAGAGTATCAGGATCCTGCCAGGTGTGTCTGGGGTTTCACTGTGTATCAGGATGCTGCCTGGTGTACATGGGGTTTTCACAGTGTATCATGATCTTGCCAGGTGTGTATGGGTTTTCACAGTGGATCAGTATCCTGCGACGTGTGTATGGGTTTTCACAGTGTATCATGGTCTTGCCAGGTGTGTATGGGGTTTTCATAGTGTATCAGGAACCTGCCAGGTGTGTACACGGTTTTCACAGTGTGTCAGGAACATGTCAGATGTGAATGGGGTTTCACAGTGCATCAGGATCCTGCCAGCTGTGTCTGGGCGTTTCACAGTGTATCAGGATCCTGCCAGGAGTGTACGGGGGTTTCACAGTTTATCAGGAGCCTGCCAGGTGCGTATTGGGTTTTCACAGTGTATCAGGAACCTGCCAGGTGTGTATGCGGTTTTCACAGTGTATCAGGAACATGCCAGATGTGAATGGGGTTTCACAGTGCATCAGGATCCTGCCAGGTGTGTCTGGGCGTTTCACAGTGTATCAGGATCCTCTCAGGTGTGTACGGGTGTTTCACAGTTTATCAGGATCCTGCCAGGTGTGTATTGGGTTTTCACAGCGTATCAGGATCCTGCCAGGTGTGTATGGGGGTTTCACATTTTATCAGGATCCTGCCAGATGTGAATGGGGCTTCACTGCGCATCAGCTACCTGCCAGGTGTGTATGGGGGTTCACAGTGTATCAGGATCCTGCCAGATGTGAATGGGGTTTCACAGTGTATCAGGATCCTGCCAGTTGTGTATGGGGCTTTCACAGTGTATCAGGATCCTGCCAGATGTCAATGGGGCTTCACTGTGCATCAGGATCATGCCAGGTGTGTATGGGGTTTTCACCGTGTATCAGTGTCCTGCCAGGTGTGTATCGTGTTTTCACAGTGTATCAGGAACCTGCCAGGTGTGTGTGGGGTTTTCACAATGTATCAGGGTCCTGCCAGGTGTGTACGGGGTTTTCACAGTGTATCAGTATCCTTCCAGGTGTGTACGGGGTTTTCACAGTGCATCAGAAACATGCCAGGTGTGTGTGGTGTTTTCACAGTGTTTCAGGATCCTGCCAGGTGTGTATGGGGTATTCACAGCGGATCAGGATCCTGCCAGATGTGTATGGGGTTTCCACAGTGTAACAGGATCCTGCCAGGTGTGTATGGCATTTTCACAGTGGATCAGGATCCTGCCAGGTGTGTATGGGGGTTTCATAGTGTATCAGGATCCTGACAGGTGTGTATGGGGTTTTCACAGTGGATCAGGATCCTGCCAGTTGTGTTTGGGGTTTTCACTGTGTATCAGGATCCTGCCAGGTGTGTATGGGGTTTTCACAGTGTATCAGGATCCTGCCACGTGTGGATGGGTTTTCCCATGTATCAGGATCCTGCCAGGTGTGTATGGGGTTTCACTGTGTATCAGGATCCTGCCTGGTGTACATGGGGTTTTCACCGTGCATCATGGCCCTGCCAGGTGTGTGTGGGGTTTTCACAGTGTATCAGGATCCTGCCAGATGTGTGTGGGGTTTGCACAGTTTATCAGGGTCCTGCCAGGTGTGCATGGGGGTTTCACGGTGTATCAGGATCCTGCCAGGTGTGTATGGGGTTTTCACAGTGCATCAGGATCATGCCAGGTGTGTAAAGGGTTTTCACAGCGTATCAGTGTCCTGCCAGTTGTGTAAGGTGTTTTCACAGTGTATCAGGATCCGGCCAGGTGTGTATGGGGTTACACATTGCATCAGGATATGCCAGGTGCGTACAGGGTGTTCACAGTGCATCAGGGTCCTGCCAGGTGTGTATGGGGTTTTCACAGTATATCAGGACCCTGCCAGATGTGAATGGGGTTTCACAGTGGATCAGGATCCTCTCAGGTGTGTATGGGGGTTTCACAGTGTATCAGGATCCTTCCAGGTTTGTATGGGGTTTTCACAATGGATCAGGATCCTGCCAGATGTGTATGGGGATTTCACTTTGTATCAGGAGCCTTCCAGGTGTGTATGGGGTTTTCACAGTAGATCAGTATCCTGCCAGGTGTGTCTGGGGTGTTCACAGTGGATCAGGATCCTTCGAGGTGTGTTTGGGGTTTTCACAGTGCATCAGGATTCTGCCACGTGTGTATGGGGTTTTCACAGTGGATCAGGATCCTGCCAGGTGTGTATGGGGTTTTCACAGTGTATCATGATCTTGCCAGGTGTGTATGGGTTTTCACAGTGGATCAGGATCCTGCCAGGTGTGGATATAGTTTACACAGTGCATCGGGATCCTGCGACGTGTGTTTGGGTTTTCACAGTGTATCATGATCTTGCCAGGTGTGTATGGGGTATTCACAGTGGATCAGGATCCTGCCAGATGTGTATGGGGTTTCCACAGTGTAACAGGATCCTGCCAGGTGTGTATGGGATTTTCACAGTGGATCAGGATCCTGCCAGGTGTGTATGGGGGTTTCACAGTGTATCAGGATCCTGACAGGTGTGCATGGGGTTCTCACAGTGGATCAGGTTCCTGCCAGGTGTGTATGGGGTTTTCACAGTGTATCAGGATCCTGCCAGGTGTGTATGGGGTTTCACAGTGTATCAGGATCCTGCCAGGTGTGTATGGGGTTTCACTGTGTATCAGGATCCTGCCTGGTGTACATGGGGTTTTCACAGTGTATCATGATCTTGCCAGGTGTGTATGGGGTTTTCATAGTGTATCAGGAACCTGCCAGGTGTGTACACGGTTTTCACAGTGTATCAGGAACATGCCAGATGTGAATGGGGTTTCACAGTGCATCAGGATCCTGCCAGGTGTGTCTGGGGGTTTCGCAGTGTATCAGGATCCTGCCAGGAGTGTCCGGGGGTTTCACAGTTTATCAGGATCCTGCCAGGTGCGTATGGGGTTTTCACAGTGTATCAGGAACCTGCCAGGTGTGTACGCGGTTTTCACAGTGTATCAGGAACATGCCAGATGTGAATGGGGTTTCACAGTGCATCAGGATTCTGCCAGGTGTTTCTGGGGGTTTCACAGTGTATCAGGATCCTGCCAGGAGTGTCCGGGCGTTTCACAGTTGATCAGGATCCTGCCAGGTGCGTTTGGGGTTTTCACAGTGTATCAGGAACCTGCCAGGTGTGTACGCGGTTTTCACAGTGTATCAGGAACATGCCAGATGTGAATGGGGTTTCACAGTGCATCAGGATTCTGCCAGGTGTTTCTGGGGGTTTTACAGTGTATCAGGATCCTGTCAGGTGTGTATGGGGGTTTCACAGTTTATCAGGATCCTGCCTGATGTGTATGGGGGTTTCACATTTTATCAGGATCCTGCCTGATGTGAATGGGGTTTCACTGCGCATCAGCAACCTGCCAGGTGTGTACGCGGTTTTCACAGTGTATCAGGAACATGCCAGATGTGAATGGGGTTTCACAGTGCATCAGGATTCTGCCAGGTGTTTCTGGGGGTTTTACAGTGTATCAGGATCCTGTCAGGTGTGTATGGTGTTTTCACAGCGTATCAGGATCCTGCCAGGTGTGTATGGGGGTTTCACATTTTATCAGGATCCTGCCTGATGTGAATGGGGTTTCACTGCGCATCAGCAACCTGCCAGGTGTGTATGGGGGTTCACAGTGTATCAGGATCCTGCCAAATGCGAAAGGGGTTTCACAGTGTATCAGGATCCTGCCAGTTGTGTATGGGGCTTTCACAGTGTATCAGGATCCTGCCTTATGTGAATGGGGCTTCACTGTGCATCAGGATCATGCCAGGTGTGTATGGTGTTTTCACAGCGTATCAGTGTCCTGCCAGGTGTGTATGGGGTTTCACAATGTATCAGGATCCTGCCAGGTGTGTATGGGGATTTCACAGTGTATCAGGGTCCTGCCAGGTGTGTATCCGTTTTCACAGTGTATCAGGAACCTGCCAGGTGTGTGTGGGGTTTTCACAGTATATCAGGGTCCTGCCAGGTATGTGCGGGGTTTTCACAGTGTATCAGTATCCTGCCAGGTGTGTATGGGGGTTTCACAGCGTATCAGGATCCTGCCAGGTGTGTATGGGGATTTCACAGTTTATCAGGATCCTGCCAGATGTGAATGGGGTTTCACTGTGCATCAGCAACCTGCCAGGTGTGTATGGGGGTTCACAGTGTATCAGGATCCTGCCAGATGTGAATGGGGTTTCACAGTGTATCAGGATCCTGACAGTTGTGTTTGGGGCTTTCACAGTGTATCAGGATCAGCCAGATGTGAATGGGGCTTCACTGTGCATCAGGATCCTGCCAGGTGTGTATGGGGTTTTCACAGTGTATCAGTGTCCTGCCAGGTGTGTATGGGGTTTCACAGTGTATCAGGATCCTGCCAGGTGTGTATGGGGTTTCACTGTGTATCAGGATCCTAGCTGGTGTACATGGGGTTTTCACAGTGCATCATGGCCCTGCCAGGTGTGTGTGGGGTTTTCACAGTGTATCAGGATCCTGCCAGATGTGTATGGGGTTTGCACAGTTTATCAGGGTCCTGCAAGGTGTGCATGGGGTTTTCACAGTGTATCAGGATCCTGCCAGGTGTGTATGGGGTTTTCACAGTGCATCAGGATCATGCCAGGTGTGTATGGGGTTTTCACAGCGTATCAGTGTCCTGCCAGGTGTTTATGGGGTTTTCACAGTATATCAGGACCCTGCCAGATGTGAATGGGGTTTCACAGTGGATCAGGATCCTGCCAGGTGTGTATGGGGTTTTCACAGTTTATCAGGAATTTTCCAGGTGTGTATGGGGTTTTCACAGTGTGTCAGGATCCTGCCAGATGAGTATAGGGTTTCACAGTGGATCAGGATCCTGCCAGGTTTGTATGGGGGTTTCACAGTGTATCAGGATCCTTCCAGGTGTGTATGGGGTTTTCACAATGGATCAGGATCGTGCAAATTTGTATGGGGATTTAACTTTGTATCAGGATCCTTCCAGGTGTGTATGGGGTTTTCACAGTGGATCAGGATCCTGCCAGGTGTGTCTGGGGTGTTCACAGTGAATCAGGATCCTTCCAGGTGTGTATGGGGTTTTCACAGTGCATCAGGATCCTGCCACGTGTGTATGGGGTTTTCACAGTGGATCAGGATCCTGCCAGGTGTGTATGGGGTTTTCACAGTGTATCATGATCTTGCCAGGTGTGTATGGGTTTTCACAGTGGATCAGGATCCTGCCAGGTGTGGATATAGTTTACACAGTGCATCGGGATCCTGCGACGTGTGTATGGTTTTTCACAGTGGATCTGGAACCTGCCAAGTGTGTATGGGGGTTTCACAGTGTATCAGGATACTGCCAGGTGTGTTTGGGGTTTTCACTATGTATCAGGATCCTGCCAGGTGTGTTTGGGGTTTTCACAGTGTATCAGCATCCTGCCAGGTGTGTTTGGGTTTTTCACAGTGTATCATGATCTTGCCAGGTGAGTATGGGGTTTTCACTCTGTATCAGGATGCTGCCAGGTGTGTTTGGGGTTTTGACAGTGTATCATGATCTTGCCAGGTGTGTATGGGGTTTTCACAGTGGATCAGGATACTGCCAGATGTGAATGGGGTTTCACTATGCATCAGGAGCCTGCCAGGTGTGTACGGGGTTTTCACAGTGTATCAGGATCCTGCCCGGTGTGTATGGGGGTTTCACAGTTTAACAGGATTCTCCCAGATGTGAATGGGTTTCACTGTGCATCAGGAACCTGCCAGGTGTGTATGGGGTTTCACAGTGCATCAGGATCCTGCCAGATGTGAATGGGGTTTCACAGTGTATCAGGATCCCGCCAGTTGTGTATGGGGGATTCATAGTGTATCAGGATCCTGCCAGGTGTGTATGGGGGTTTCACGGTTTATCAGGATCCTGCCAGATGTGAATGGGTTTTCACTGTGCATCAGGAAAATGCCAGGTGTGTATGGCGTTTCACAGTGTATCAGGATCCTGCCAGATGTGAATGGGGTTTCACAGTGTATCAGGATCCTGCCAGTTGTGCATGAGGTTTTCACAGTGTATCAGGATCCTGCCAGATGTGAATGGGGTTTCACTGTGCATCAGGAACCTGCCAGGTGTGTCCGGGGTTTTCACAGTGTATCAGGGTCCTGCTAGGTGTGCATGGGGGTTTCACATTGTATCAGGATCCTGACAGGTGTGTATGGGGTTTTCACAGTGTATCAGCGTCATGCCAGGTGTGTATGGGGTTTCACAGTGTAACAGAGTCCTGCCAGGTGTGTATGGGGTTTTCACAGTGTATCAGGATCCTGCCAGGTGTGTATGGGGGTTTCACAGTGTATCTGGATCCTGCCAGTTGTGTAAGGGGTTTTCACTGTGGATCAGGATCCTGCCAGGTTTGTATGGGGTTTTCACAGTGTATCAGTGTCCTGGCAGGGGTGTATGGGGTTTCACACTTTATCAGGGTCCTGCCAGGTGTGTAATGGGTTTTCACAGTGTATCAGAATCCTGCCAGGTGTATATGGGGTCTTCACAGTGTATCAGGATCCTGCCAGGTGTGTATGGGGTTTCACAGTGTATCAGGATCCTGCGAGATGTGAATGGGGTTTCACAGTGTATCAGGATCCTGCCAGTTGTGTATGGGGTTTTCACAGTGTATCAGAATTCTGCCAGATGTGAATGGGGTTTCACTGTGCATCAGGAACCTGCCAGGTGTGTACGGGGTTTTCACAGTGTATCAGGGTCCTGCCAGGTGTGTGTGGGGTTTTCACATTGTATCAGGATCCTGACAGGTGTGTATGGCGTTTCACAGTGTATCAGAGTCCTGCCAGGTGTGTATGCGTTTTCACAGTGGATCAGGATCCTGCCAAGTGTGTATGGGTTTTCACAGTGTAACAGCATCCTGCCAGGTGTGTTTGGGGTTTTCGCAGTGCATCAGGATCCTGCCACGTGTGTATGGGTTTTTACAGTGTATCAGGATACTGCCAGGTGTGTTTGGGGTTTTCACTATGTATCAGGATCCTGCCAGGTGTGTTTGGGGTTTTCACAGTGTATCAGCATCCTGCCAGGTGTGTTTGGGGTTTTCACAGTGTATCATGATCTTGCCAGGTGAGTATGGGGATTTCACTCTGTATCAGGATGCTGCCAGGTGTGTTTGGGGTTTTGACAGTGTATCATGATCTTGACAAGTGTGTATGGGGTTTTCACAGAGGATCAGGATACTGCCAGATGTGAATGGGGTTTCACTGTGCATCAGGAAACTGCCAGGTGTGTACGGGGTTTTCACAGTGTATCAGGATCCTGCCAGGTGTGTATGGGGGTTTCACAATTTAACAGGATGCTGCCAGATGTGAATGGGTTTTCACTGTGCATCTGGAACATGCCAGGTGTGTATGTGGTTTCACAGTGCATCAGGATCCTGATAGGTGTCTATGGGGGATTCACAGCTTGTCAGGATCCTGCCAGGTGTGTTTGGGGGTTTCACGGTTTATCAGGATCCTGCCAGATGTGAATGGGTTTTCACTGTGCATCAGGAAAATGCCAGGTGTGTATGGGGTTTCACAGTGTATCAGGATCCTGCCAGATGTGAATGGGGTTTCACAGTGTATCAGGATCCTGCCAGTTGTGTATGGGGTTTTCACAGTGTAACAGGATCCTGCCTGATGTGAATGGGGTTTCACTGTGCATCAGGTACCTGCAAGGTGCGTCCGGGGTTTTCACAGTGTATCAGGGTCGTGCCAGGTGTGTATGGGGGTTTCACATTGTGTCAGGATCCTGACATGTGAGCATGGGGTTTTCACAGTGTATCAGTGTCATGCCAGGTGTGTATGGGGTTTCACAGTGTATCAGAGTCCTGCCAGGTGTGTGGGGTTTTCACAGTGTATCAGGATCCTGCCAGGTTTGTATGGGGGCTTCTCAGTGTCTCTGGATCCTGCCAGGTGTGTATGGGTTTTTCACAGTGAATCAGGATCCTGCCAGGTGTGTATGGGGTTTTCACAGTGTATCAGTGTCCTGGCAGGTGTGTATGGGGTTTCACAGTGTATCAGGGCCCTGCCCGGTGTGTAATGGGTTTTCACAGTGTATCAGGATCCTGCCAGGTGTATATGGGGTCTTCACAGTGTATCAGGATCCTGCCAGGTGTGTATGGGGTTTCACAGTGTATCAGGATCCTGCCAGATGTGAATGGGGTTTCACAGTGTATCAGGATCCTGCCAGTTGTTTATGGGGTTTTCACAGTGTATCAGAATCCTGCCAGATGTGAATGGGGTTTCACTGTGCATCAGGAACCTGCCAGGTGTGTACGGGGTTTTCACAGTGTATCAGGGTCCTGCCAGGTGTGTGTGGGGTTTTCACATTGTATCAGGATCCTGACAGGTGTGTATGGGGTTTTCACAGTGTATCAGTGTCCTGCCAGGTGTGTATGGGGTTTCACAGTGTATCAGAGTCCTGCCAGGAGTGTATGGGGTTTTCACAGAGTATCAGGATGCTGTCAGGTGTGTATGGGGTTTTCACAGTGTATCTGGATCCTGCCAGGTGTGTAAGGGGTTTTCTGAGTGTATCCGGATCCTTCCAGGTTTGTATGGGGTTCTCACAGTGTGTCAGGATCCTGCCAGATGTGTATGGGGTTTCACAGTGGATCAGGATCCTGCCAGGTGTGTGGGGGTTTTCACAGTTTATCAGGATTCTTCCAGGTGTTTATGGGGTTTTCACAGTGCATAAGGATCCTGCCAGATGTGTATGGGGTTTTCAGAGTGAATCAGGATTGTTCCAGGCGTTTATGGGGTTTTCACAGTGTGTAAGGATCCTGCCAGATGTGTATGGGGTTTCACAGTGGATCAGGATCCTGCCAGGTGTGTGGGGGTTTTCACAGTTTATCAGGATACTTCCAGGTGTGTATGGGGTTTTCACAGTGCATAAGTATCCTGCCAGATGTGCATGGGGTTTTCAGAGTGAATCAGGATTGTTCCAGGCGTTTATGGGGTTTTCACAGTGGATCATGATCCTGCCAGGTGTGTATGGGGTCTTCACAGTGGATCAGGATCCTCCCAGGTGTGTATGGGGTTTTCAAAGTGGATCAGGAACCTTCCAGATGTGTATGGCGTTTTCACAGTGGATCAGGATCCTGCCAGATGTGTATGGGGCTTTCACGGTGCATCAGGATCCTGCCACGTGTGTATGAGGTTTTCACAGTGTATCAGGATCCTTCCAGGTGTGTATGGGATTTTCACAGTGGATCAGGAACTTGCCAGGTGTGTATGGATTTTCACAGTGGATCAGGATCCTGCCAGGTGTGTATGTGGATTTCACAGTGCATCAGGAATCTGCGACGTGTGTATGGGTTTTCACAGTGTATCATGACCTTGCCAGGTGTGTATGGGGTTTTCACAGTGTATCAGTGTCCTGCCTGTTGTGTATGGGGTTTTCACAGTGTAACAGGATCCTGCCAGGTGTGTATGGGGTCTTCACAGTGGATCAGGATCCTCCCAGGTGTGTATGGGGTTTTCAAAGTGGATCAGGAACCTTCCAGATGTGTATGGCGTTTTCACAGTGGATCAGGATCCTGCCAGATGTGTATGGGGCTTTCACGGTGCATCAGGATCCTGCCACGTGTGTATGAGGTTTTCACAGTGTATCAGGATCCTTCCAGGTGTGTATGGGATTTTCACAGTGGATCAGGAACTTGCCAGGTGTGTATGGATTTTCACAGTGGATCAGGATCCTGCCAGGTGTGTATGTGGATTTCACAGTGCATCAGGAATCTGCGACGTGTGTATGGGTTTTCACAGTGTATCATGACCTTGCCAGGTGTGTATGGGGTTTTCACAGTGTATCAGTGTCCTGCCTGTTGTGTATGGGGTTTTCACAGTGTAACAGGATCCTGCCAGATGTGAATGGGGTTTCACTGTGCATCAGGTACCTGCAAGGTGCGTCCGGGGTTTTCACAGTGTATCAGGGTCGTGCCAGGTGTGTATGGGGGTTTCACATTGTGTCAGGATCCTGACATGTGAGCATGGGGTTTTCACAGTGTATCAGTGTCATGCCAGGTGTGTATGGGGTTTCACAGTGTATCAGAGTCCTGCCAGGTGTGTGGGGTTTTCACAGTGTATCAGGATCCTGCCAGGTGTGTATGGGGGCTTCCCAGTGTCTCTGGATCCTGCCAGGTGTGTATGGGTTTTTCACAGTGTATCAGGATCCTGCCAGGTGTCTATGGGGTTTTCACAGTGTATCAGTGTCCTGGCAGGTGTGTATGGGGTTTCGCAGTGTATCAGGGCCCTGCCAGGTGTGTAATGGGTTTTCACAGTGTATCAGGATCCTGCCAGGAGTATATGGGGTCTTCACAGTGTATCAGGATCCTGCCAGGTGTGTATGGGGTTTCACAGTGTATCAGGATCCTGCCAGATGTGAATGGGGTTTCACAGTGTATCAGGATCCTGCCAGTTGTGTATGGGGGATTCATAGTGTATCAAGATCCTGCCAGGTGTGTATGGGGGTTTCACGGTTTATCAGGATCCTGCCAGATGTGAATGGGATTTCACTGTGCATCAGGAAAATGCCAGGTGTGTATGGCGTTTCACAGTGTATCAGGATCCTGCCAGATGTGAATGGGGTTTCACAGTGTATCAGGATCCTGCCAGTTGTGCATGAGGTTTTCACAGTGTATCAGGATCCTGCCAGATGTGAATGGGGTTTCACTGTGCATCAGGAACCTGCCAGGTGTGTCCGGGGTTTTCACAGTGTATTAGGGTCCTGCTAGGTGTGCATGGGGGTTTCACATTGTATCAGGATCCTGACAGGTGTGTATGGGGTTTTCACAGTGTATCAGCGTCATGCCAGGTGTGTATGGGGTTTCACAGTGTAACAGAGTCCTGCCAGGTGTGTATGGGGTTTTCACAGTGTATCAGGATCCTGCCAGGTGTGTATGGGGGTTTCACAGTGTATCTGGATCCTGCCAGTTGTGTAAGGGGTTTTCTCTGTGGATCAGGATCTTGCCAGGTTTGTATGGGGTTTTCACAGTGTATCAGTGTCCTGGCAGGGGTGTATGGGGTTTCACACTTTATCAGGGTCCTGCCAGGTGTGTAATGGGTTTTCACAGTGTATCAGAATCCTGCCAGGTGTATATGGGGTCTTCACAGTGTATTAGGATCCTGCCAGGTGTGTATGGGGTTTCACAGTGTATCAGGATCCTGCGAGATGTGAATGGGGTTTCACAGTGTATCAGGATCCTGCCAGTTGTGTATGGGGTTTTCACAGTGTATCAGAATTCTGCCAGATGTGAATGGGGTTTCACTGTGCATCAGGAACCTGCCAGGTGTGTACGGGGTTTTCACAGTGTATCAGGGTCCTGCCAGGTGTGTGTGGGGTTTTCACATTGTATCAGGATCCTGACAGGTGTGTATGGCGTTTCACAGTGTATCAGAGTCCTGCCAGGTGTGTATGCGTTTTCACAGTGGATCAGGATCCTGCCAAATGTGTATGGGTTTTCACAGTGTAACAGCATCCTGCCAGGTGTGTTTGGGGTTTTCGCAGTGCATCAGGATCCTGCCACGTGTGTATGGGTTTTCACAGTGTATCAGCATCCTGCCAGGTGTGTTTGGGGTTTTCACAGTGTATCATGATCTTGCCAGGTGAGTATGGGGATTTCACTCTGTATCAGGATGCTGCCAGGTGTGTTTGGGGTTTTGACAGTGTATCATGATCTTGACAAGTGTGTATGGGGTTTTCACAGAGGATCAGGATACTGCCAGATGTGAATGGGGTTTCACTGTGCATCAGGAAACTGCCAGGTGTGCACGGGGTTTTCACAGTGTATCAGGATCCTGCCAGGTGTGTATGGGGGTTTCACAATTTAACAGGATGCTGCCAGATGTGAATGGGTTTTCACTGTGCATCTGGAACATGCCAGGTGTGTATGTGGTTTCACAGTGCATCAGGATCCTGCTAGGTGTCTCTGGGGGTTTCACAGTGTATCAGGATCCTGCCAGATGTGAATGGGGTTTCACAGTGTATCAGGATCCTGCCAGTTGTGTATGGGGTTTTCACAGTGTAACAGGATCCTGCCAGATGTGAATGGGGTTTCACTGTGCATCAGGTACCTGCAAGGTGCGTCCGGGGTTTTCACAGTGTATCAGGGTCCTGCCAGGTGTGTATGGGGGTTTCACATTGTGTCAGGATCCTGACATGTGAGCATGGGGTTTTCACAGTGTATCAGTGTCATGCCAGGTGTGTATGGGGTTTCACAGTGCATCAGGATACTGCGACGTGTGTATGGGTTTTCACAGTGTATCATGACCTTGCCAGGTGTGTATGGGGTTTTCACAGTGTATCAGTGTCCTGCCAGGTGTGTATGGTGTTTTCACAGTGTATCAGGACCCTGCCAGGTGTGTATCGGGTTTTCACAGTGGATCAGGATCCTGCCAGGTGTGTGTGGGGTTTTCAAAGTGGATCAGTATCCTGCCAGTTGTGTATGGGGTTTTCACAGTGTATCAGGTAGCTGCTAGGTGCGTCCGGGGTTTTCACAGTGTATCAGGGTCCTGCCAGGTGTGTATGGGGGTTTCACATTGTGTCAGGATCCTGACATGTGAGCATGGGGTTTTCACAGTGTATCAGTGTCATGCCAGGTGTGTATGGGGTTTCACAGTGCATCAGGATACTGCCAGATGTGTTTCGGGTTTTCACAGTGTATCAGGATCCCACCAGGTGTGTATGGGTGTTTCACAGTGGATCAGGATCCTGCCAGATGTGTTTGGGGTTTTCACAGTGTATCAGGATCCTTCCAGGTGTGTATGAGGGTTTCACAGTGGATCAGGATCCTGCCAAATGTGAAAGGGTTTTCACAGTGGATCAGGATCCAGCCAGATGTGAATGCGGTTTCACTGTGTTTCAGGATCCTGCCAGATGTGAATGCGGTTTCACTGTGCATCAGGAACCTGCCAGGTGAGTCCGGCGATTTCACTGTGCATCAGGCTCCTGCCAGGTGTGTATGGGGGTTTCACAGTATATCAGGATCCTGCCAGGTGTGTATGGGTTTTCACTGTGCATCAGGTTCCTGCCCGGTATGTTTGGGGGTTTCACAGTGTATCAGGTTCCCGCCAGGTGTGTATGGGGGTTTCACAGTTTATCAGCATCCTGCCAGGTGCGGATGGGGTATATACAGTGGATCAGGATCCTGCCAGGTGTGTATGGTGTTTTCACAGTGTATCAGGATCCTGCCAGGTGTGTATGGGGTTTTCACAGTGGATCAGGATCCTGCCTGGTGTGACAGGGATTTCACAGATTATCAGGATCCTGCCAGGTGTGTATGTGGGTTTCACAGTTAATCAGGATCCTTCCAGATGTGAATGGGGTTTTCACAGTGCATCAGGATCCTGCCAGATGTGCATGGCGTTTTCACAGTGCATCAGGATCCTTCCAGATGTGTATGGGGGTTACACAGTGTATCAGGATCCTGCCAGGTGTGCATGAGCGTTTCACATTGTATCAGGATCCTGCCAGGTGTGTATGGGTTTTTCACAGTGTATCAGGATCTGCCAGGTGTGTATGGTGTTTCACAGTGGATCAGGATCCTGCCAGGTGTGTATGGGGTTTTCACAGTGGATCAGGATCCTGCCTGGTGTGACAGGGATTTCACAGATTATCAGGATCCTGCCAGGTGTGTATGTGGGTTTCACAGTTAATCAGGATCCTTCCAGATGTGAATGGGGTTTTCACAGTGCATCAGGATCCTGCCAGATGTGCATGGCGTTTTCACAGTGCATCAGGATCCTTCCAGATGTGTATGGGGGTTACACAGTGTATCAGGATCCTGCCAGGTGTGCATGAGCGTTTCACATTGTATCAGGATCCTGCCAGGTGTGTATGGGTTTTTCACAGTGTATCAGGATCTGCCAGGTGTGTATGGTGTTTCACAGTGGATCAGGATCCTGCCAGATGTGTTTCGGGTTTTCACAGTGTATCAGGTCCTTCCAGGTGTGTATTGGGGTTTCACAGTGGATCAGGATCCTGCCAGGTGTGTATGGGGTTTCACAGTGGATCGGCATTCTGCCAGATGTGTTTGGGGTTTTCACAGTGTATCAGGATCCTTCCAGGTGTGTATGAAGGTTTCACAGTGTATCAGGATCCTCCCAAGTGTGTTTGGGGTTTTCACAGTGCATCAGGATCCTGCCAAATGTGAACAGGGTTTCACAGTGGATCAGGATCCTGCCAGGTGTGTATTGGGTTTTCACAGTGGATCAGGATGCTGCCAGGTGTGTATTGGGGTTTTCACAGAGTATCAGGATCCCTCCAGGTGTGCTTGGGGGTTTTCACAGTGTATCAGGAACCTGCCAGGTGTGTATGGGGTTTCACAGTGTATCTGGATCCTGCCAGATGTGAATGGGGTTTCACTACGTATCAGGATCCTGCCAGATGTGAATGGGGTTTCACAGTTAATCAGGATCATGCCAGGTGTGTCCGGGTTTTTCACAGTTTATCAGGATCCTGCCAGGTGTGTATGGGTGTTTCACATTTTATCAGGATCCTGCCAGATGTGTATGTGGGTTTCACAGTTTATCAGGATCCTGCAAGATGTGAATGGGGTTTTCACAGTGCATCAGTATCCTGCCAGATGTGCACAGGGTTTTCACAGTCCATCAGGATCCTTCCAGATGTGTATGGGTGTTTCGCAGTGTCTCAGGATCCTGCATGGTGTGTATGGGGTTTCACAGTTTATCAGGATCCTGCCAGGTGTGCATGGGGTTTTCATAGTGTATCAAGATCCTGCCAGGTGTGTATGGGGTTTTCACAGTGTATCAGGATCCTTCCAGGTGTGTATGTGGGTTTCACAGTTTATCAGGATCCTGCCTGGTGTGTATGGGGTTTCACAGTAGATCAGGATCCTGCCAGGTGTGCATGTGGGGTTCACAGTTTATCAGGATATTGCCAGATGTGTATGGAGTTTTCACAGTGGATCAGGATCCTGCCAGGTGTCTATGGGGTTTTCACAGTGGATCAGGATCCTGCCTGGTGTGTCAGGGATTTCACAGATTATCAGGATCCTGCCAGGTGTGTATGTGGGTTTCACAGTTTATCAGGATCTTGCCAGATGTGAATGTGGTTTTTACAGTGCATCAGGATCCTGCCAGATGTGCATGGGGTTTTGACAGTGCATCAGGATCCTTCCAGATGTGTATGGGGGTTACACAGTGTATCAGGATCCTGCCTGGTGTGTTTGAGCGGTTCACAGTGTTTCAGGATCCTGACAGGTGTGTATGGGTTTTTCACAGTGTATCAGGATCTGCCAGGTGTGTATGGGGTTTCACAGTGTATCAGGATCCTGCCAGATGTGTTTCGGGTTTTCACAGTGTATCAGGATCCCACCAGGTGTGTATGGGTGTTTCACAGTGTATCAGGTTCCCGCCAGGTGTGTATGGGGGTTTCACAGTTTATCAGCATCCTGCCAGGTGCGGATGGGGTATATACAGTGGATCAGGATCCTGCCAGGTGTGTATGGTGTTTTCACAGTGGATCAGGATCCTGCCAGGTGTGTATGGGGTTTTCACAGTGGATCAGTATCCTGCGTGGTGTGACAGGGATTTCACAGATTATCAGGATCCTGCCAGGTGTGTATGTGGGTTTCACAGTTTATCAGGATCCTTCCAGATGTGAATGGGGTTTTCACAGTGCATCAGGATCCTTCCAGATGTGTATAGGGGTTACACAGTGTATCAGGATCCTGCCAGGTGTGCATGAGCGTTTCACATTGTATCAGGATCCTGCCAGGTGTGTATGGGTTTTTCACAGTGTATCAGGATCTGCCAGGTGTGTATGGTGTTTCACAGTGGATCAGGTTCCTGCCAGATGTGTTTCGGGTTTTCACAGTGTATCAGGTCCTTCCAGGTGTGTATTGGGGTTTCACAGTGGATCAGGATCCTGCCAGGTGTGTATGGGGTTTCACAGTGGATCGGCATTCTGCCAGATGTGTTTGGGGTTTTCACAGTGTATCAGGATCCTTCCAGGTGTGTATGAAGGTTTCACAGTGTATCAGGTTCCTGCCAGGTGTGCATGGGGGTTCACAGTGTATCAGGATCCTCCCAGGTGTGTTTGGGGTTTTCACAGTGCATCAGGATCCTGCCAAATGTGAACGGGGTTTCACAGTGGATCAGGATCCTGCCAGGTGTGTATTGGGTTTTCACAGTGGATCAGGATGCTGCCAGGTGTGTATTGGGGTTTTCACAGAGTATCAGGATCCCTCCAGGTGTGCTTGGGGGTTTTCACAGTGTATCAGGAACCTGCCAGGTGTGTATGGGGTTTCACAGTGTATCTGGATCCTGCCAGATGTGAATGGGGTTTAACTACGTATCAGGATCCTGCCAGATGTGAATGGGGTTTCACAGTTAAACAGGATCCTGCCAGGTGTGTCCGGGTGTTTCACAGTTTATCAGGATCCTGCCAGATGTGTATGTGGGTTTCACAGTTTATCAGGATCCTGCAAGATGTGAATGGGGTTTTCACAGTGCATCAGTATCCTGCCAGATGTGTACAGGGTTTTCACAGTCCATCAGGATCCTTCCAGATGTGTATGGGTGTTTCGCAGTGTATCAGGATCCTGCATGGTGTGTATGGGGTTTCACAGTTTATCAGGATCCTGCCAGGTGTGCATGGGGTTTTCATAGTGTATCAAGATCCTTCCAGGTGTGTATGGGGTTTTCACAGTGTATCAGGATCCTGCCAGGTGTGTATGTGGGTTTCACAGTTTATCAGGATCCTGCCTGGTGTGCATGGGGTTTTCACAGTGGATCAGGATCCTGCCAGGTGTGCATGTGGGTTTCACAGTTTATCAGGATATTGCCAGATGTATATGGAGTTTTCACAGTGGATCAGGATCCTGCCAGGTGTGTATGGGGTTTTCACAGTGGATCAGGATCCTGCCTGGTGTGTCAGGGATTTCACAGATTATCAGGATCCTGCCAGGTGTGTATGTGGGTTTCACAGTTTATCAGGATCTTGCCAGATGTGAATGGGGTTTTTACAGTGCATCAGGATCCTTCCAGATGTGTATGTGGGTTACACAGTGTATCAGGATCCTGCCTGGTGTGTTTGAGCGGTTCACAGTGTTTCAGGATCCTGACAGGTGTGTATGGGTTTTTCACAGTGTATCAGGATCTGCCAGGTGTGTATGGGGTTTTACAGTGCATCAGGATACTGCCAGATGTGTTTCGGGTTTTCACAGTGTATCAGGATCCCACCAGGTGTGTATGGGTGTTTCACAGTGGATCAGGATCCTGCCAGATGTGTTTGGGGTTTTCACAGTGTATCAGGATCCTTCCAGGTGTGTATGAGGGTTTCACAGTGGATCAGGATCCTGCCAAATGTGAAAGGGTTTTCACAGTGGATCAGGATCCAGCCAGATGTGAATGCGGTTTCACTGTGTATCAGGATCCTGCCAGATGTGAATGCGGTTTCACTGTGCATCAGGAACCTGCCAGGTGAGTCCGGGGATTTCACTGTGCATCAGGCTCCTGCCAGGTGTGTATGGGGGTTTCACAGTATATCAGGATCCTGCCAGGTGTGTATGGGTTTTCACTGTGCATCAGGATCCTGCCCGGTATGTTTGGGGGTTTCACAGTGTATCAGGTTCCCGCCAGGTGTGTATGGGGGTTTCACAGTTTATCAGCATCCTGCCAGGTGCGGATGGGGTATATACAGTGGATCAGGATCCTGCCAGGTGTGTATGGTGTTTTCACAGTGTATCAGGATCCTGCCAGGTGTGTATGGGGTTTTCACAGTGGATCAGGATCCTGCCTGGTGTGACAGGGATTTCACAGATTATCAGGATCCTGCCAGGTGTGTATGTGGGTTTCACAGTTAATCAGGATCCTTCCAGATGTGAATGGGGTTTTCACAGTGCATCAGGATCCTGCCAGATGTGCATGGCGTTTTCACAGTGCAGCAGGATCCTTCCAGATGTGTATGGGGGTTACACAGTGTATCAGGATCCTGCCAGGTGTGCATGAGCGTTTCACATTGTATCAGGATCCTGCCAGGTGTGTATGGGTTTTTCACAGTGTATCAGGATCTGCCAGGTGTGTATGGTGTTTCACAGTGGATCAGGATCCTGCCAGATGTGTTTCGGGTTTTCACAGTGTATCAGGTCCTTCCAGGTATCTATTGGGGTTTCACAGTGGATCAGGATCCTGCCAGGTGTGTATGGGGTTTCACAGTGGATCGGCATTCTGCCAGATGTGTTTGGGGTTTTCACAGTGTATCAGGATCCTTCCAGGTGTGTATGAAGGTTTCACAGTGTATCAGGATCCTCCCAAGTGTGTTTGGGGTTTTCACAGTGCATCAGGATCCTGCCAAATGTGAACGGGGTTTCACAGTGGATCAGGATCCTGCCAGGTGTGTATTGGGTTTTCACAGTGGATCAGGATGCTGCCAGGTGTGTATTGGGGTTTTCACAGAGTATCAGGATCCCTCCAGGTGTGCTTGGGGGTTTTCACAGTGTATCAGGAACCTGCCAGGTGTGTATGGGGTTTCACAGTGTATCTGGATCCTGCCAGATGTGAATGGGGTTTCACTACGTATCAGGATCCTGCCAGATGTGAATGGGGTTTCACAGTTAATCAGGATCATGCCAGGTGTGTCCGGGTTTTTCACAGTTTATCAGGATCCTGCCAGGTGTGTATGGGTGTTTCACATTTTATCAGGATCCTGCCAGATGTGTATGTGGGTTTCACAGTTTATCAGGATCCTGCAAGATGTGAATGGGGTTTTCACAGTGCATCAGTATCCTGCCAGATGTGCACAGGGTTTTCACAGTCCATCAGGATCCTTCCAGATGTGTATGGGTGTTTCGCAGTGTCTCAGGATCCTGCATGGTGTGTATGGGGTTTCACAGTTTATCAGGATCCTGCCAGGTGTGCATGGGGTTTTCATAGTGGATCAAGATCCTGCCAGGTGTGTATGGGGTTTTCACAGTGTATCAGGATCCTTCCAGGTGTGTATGTGGGTTTCACAGTTTATCAGGATCCTGCCTGGTGTGTATGGGGATTCACAGTGGATCAGGATCCTGCCAGGTGTGCATGTGGGGTTCACAGTTTATCAGGATATTGCCAGATGTGTATGGAGTTTTCACAGTGAATCAGGATCCTGCCAGGTGTGTATGGGGTTTTCACAGTGGATCAGGACCCTGCCTGGTGTGTCAGGGATTTCACAGATTATCAGGATCCTGCCAGGTGTGTATGTGGGTTTCACAGTTTATCAGGATCTTGCCAGATGTGAATGTGGTTTTTACAGTGCATCAGGATCCTGCCAGATGTGCATGGGGTTTTGACAGTGCATCAGGATCCTTCCAGATGTGTATGGGGGTTACACAGTGTATCAGGATCCTGCCTGGTGTGTTTGAGCGGTTACCAGTGTTTCAGGATCCTGACAGGTGTGTATGGGATTTTCACAGTGTATCAGGATCTGCCAGGTGTGTATGGGGTTTCACAGTGTTTCAGGATACTGCCAGATGTGTTTCGGGTTTTCACAGTGTATCAGGATCCCACCAGGTGTGTATGGGTGTTTCACAGTGGATCAGGATCCTGCCAGGTGTGTATGAGGTTTCACTGTGTATCAGGATCGTGCCAGATGTGTTTGGGGTTTTCACAGTGTATCAGGATCCTTCCAGGTGTGTATGAGGGTTTCACAGTGGATCAGGATCCTGCCAAATGTGAAAGGGTTTTCACAGTGGATCAGGATCCTGCCAGGTGTGTAGGGTGTTTCACAGTGCATCAGGATCCTGCCAAATGTGAACGGGGGTTCACAGTGTATCAGGATACTGCCAAATGTGAACGGGGTTTCACAGTGGATCAGGATCCTGCCAGGTGTGTACGGGGTTTCACAGTGTCTCAGGATCCTGCCCAATGTGAAGGGGGTTTCACAGTATAGCAGGATCCTGCCAGGTGTGTATATGGTTTTCACAGTGCATCAGTATCCTGCCAGATGTGTACAGGGTTTTCACAGTCCATCAGGATCCTTCCAGATGTGTATGGGTGTTTCGCAGTGTATCAGGATCCTGCATGGTGTGTATGGGGTTTCACAGTTTATCAGGATCCTGCCAGGTGTGCATGGGGTTTTCATAGTGTATCAAGATCCTGCCAGGTGTGTATGGGGTTTTCACAGTGTATCAGGATCCTGCCAGGTGTGTATGTGGGTTTCACAGTTTATCAGGATCCTGCCAGGTGTGTATGGGGTTTCACAGTGGATCAGGATCCTGCCAGGTGTGCATGTGGGTTTCACAGTTTATCAGGATATTGCCAGATGTGTATGGAGTTTTCACAGTGGATCAGGATCCTGCCAGGTGTGTATGGGGTTTTCACAGTGGATCAGGATCCTGCCTGGTGTGTCAGGGATTTCACAGATTATCAGGATCCTGCCAGGTGTATATGTGGGTTTTGCAGTTTATCAGGATCTTGCCAGATGTGAATGGGGTTTATACAGTGCATCAGGATCCTGCCAGATGTGCATGGGGTTTTGACAGTGCATCAGGATCCCTCCAGATGTGTATGGGGGTTACACAGTGTATCAGGATCCTGCCTGGTGTGTTTGAGCGGTTCACAGTGTTTCAGGATCCTGACAGGTGTGTATGGGTTTTTCACAGTGTATCAGGATCTGCCAGGTGTGCATGGGGTTTCACAGTGTATCAGGATCCTGCCAGATGTGTTTCGGGTTTTCACAGTGTATCAGGATCCCACCAGGTGTGTATGGGTGTTTCACAGTGGATCAGGATCCTGCCAGGTGTGTATGGGGTTTCACTGTGGATCAGGATCCTGCCAGATGTGTTTGGGGTTTTCACAGTGTATCAGGATCCATCCAGGTGTGTATGAGGGTTTCACAGTGGATCAGGATCCTGCCAAATGTGAACGGGGTTTCACAGTGTATCAGGATCCTGCCAAATGTGAACGGGGTTTCACAGTGGATCAGGAGCCTGCCAGGTGTGTATGGGGTTTCACAGTGTCTCAGGATCCTGCCCAATGTGAAGGGGGTTTCACAGTATAGCAGGATCCTGCCAGGTGTGTATATGGTTTTCACTGTGGATCAGGATCCTGCCAGGTGTGTATGGGGGTTTTCACAGTGTATCAGGATCCTTCCAGGTGTGCTTGGTGGTTTTCACAGTGTATCCGGATTCTTCCAGGTGTGTATGGGGTTTTCACAATGGATCAGGATCCTGAAAGGTGTGTATGGGGTTTCACAGTGTATCAGGATCCTGCCAGATGTGAATGGGGTTTCACTGCGTATCAGGATCCTGCAAGAAGTGTTTGGAGATTTCACAGTGGATCAGGACCCTGCCAGATGTGAATGTGGTTTTCACAGTGCATCAGGTTCCTGCCAGATGTGTATGGGGTTTTCACAGTGCATCAGGATCCTTCCAGATGTGTATGGGTGTTTAACAGTGTATCAGGATCCTGCATCGTGTGTATGGGGTTTCATAGTTTTTCAGATTCCTGCCAGGTGTGTATGGGGTTTTCACAGTGTATCAGGATCCTGCCAGGTGTGTATGGGGTTTTCACAGTGTATCAGGATCCTGCCAGGTGTGTATGTGGGTTTCACAGTTTATCAGGATCCTGCCAGGTGTGTCTGGGGTTTTCACATTTTATCAGGATCCTGCCAGGTGTGTATGGGGGTTTCACAGTTTATCAGGATCCTGCCAGCTGTGTATGTGGGTTTCACAGTTTATCAGTATCCTGCCAGATGTGTATGGGGTTTTCACAGTGCATCAGTATCCTGCCAGATGTGTATGGGGTTTTCACAGTCCATCATGTTCCTTCCAGATGTGTATGGGTGTTTCACAGTTTATCAGGATCCTGCATCGTGTGTATGGAGTTCCACGGTTTATCGGGAGCCTGCCAGGTGTGTATGGGGTTTTCACAGTGTATCAGGATCCGGCCAGGTGTGTATGGGGTTTTCACAGTGTATCAGGATCCTGCGAGGTGTGCTTGTGGGTTTCAAAGATTATCAGCATCCTGCCTGGTGTGTATGGGTATTTCACAGTGCATCAGGTTCCTGCCAGGAGTGTATGTGGGTTTCACAGTTTATCAGGATCCTGCCAGGTGTGTATGGGGTTTCACAGTGGATCAGGATCCTGCCAGGTGTGTATGTGGGTTTCACAGTTTATCAGTATCCTGCCAGATGTGAATGGGGTTTCACAGTGGATCAGGATCCTGCCAGGTGTGCACGGGCTTTTCACAGTGGATCCGTATCCTGCCAGATGTGTATGAAGATTTCACAGTGGATCAGTATCCTGCCAGGTGTGTATGGGGTTTTCACAGTGTATCTGGATCCTGCCAGTTGTGTATGGGGTGTTCCCAGCTTATCAAGGTCCTGCCAGGCGTGTATGGAGTTTTCACAGTGGATCACGATCCTGCCAGGTGTGTATGGGGGTTTCACAGTGTATCATGATCCTGCCTGATGTGTATGGGGTTTCACAGTGTATCAGGATCCTGCCTGGTGTGTATGGGGTTTCACAGTGAATCAGGATCCAGCCAGATGTGAATGCGATTTCACTGTGTATCAGGATCCTGCCAGATGTGAATGGGGTTTCACTGTGCATCAGGAACCTGCCAGGTGTGTCCGGGGATTTCACAGTGCATCAGGCTCCTGTCAGGTGTGTATGGGGGTTACACAGTATATCAGGATACTGCCAGGTGTGTATGGGTTTTCACTGTGTATCAGGATCCTTCCAGCTTTGTTTGGGGGTTTCACAGTTTATCAGGTACCCGCCAGGTGTGTATGGGGGTTTCACAGATTATCATCATCCTGCCAGGTGCGGATGGGGTATATACAGTGGATCAGGATCCTGCCAGGTGTGTATGGTGTTTTCACAGTGTATCAGGATCCTCCCAGGTGTGCATGGGGTTTTCACTGTGTATCAGGATCCTGCCAAGTGTGTATGGGGTTTTCACAGTGGATCAGGATCCTGCCAGGTGTGTATGGGGTTTTCACAGTGGATCAGGATCCTGCCAGGTGTGTGTGGGGTTTTCACAGTGTATCAGTATCCCGCCAGGTATGTATGGGGTTTTCACAGTGTATCAGGATCCTGCCAGATGTGCATGGGGTTTCACTGCGTATCAGGATCCTGTCAGATGTGAATGGTGTTTCACAGTGGATCAGGATCCTGCCAGGTGTGTACGGGGTTTTCTCAGTGTATCAGGATCCTGCCAGATGTGTATGGAGATTTCACAGTGGATCCGGATACTGCCAGATGTGAATGAGGTTTTCACAGTGCATCAGGATCCTTCCAGATGTGTATGGGGTTTTCACAGTGCATCAGGATCCTTCCAGATGTGTATGGGTGTTTCACAGTGCATCAGGATCCTGCATCGTGTGTATGGGGTTTCACAGTTTATCAGCTTCCTGCCAGATGTGAATGGGGTTTCTCTGTGTATCAGGATCCTGCCAGATGTGAATGGGGTTTCACTTTGCATCAGGATCCTGCCAGATGTGAATGGGGTTTCATTGTGCATCAGGAACCTGCCAGGTGTGTACGGGGATTTCACAGTGCATCAGGCTCCTGCCAGGTGTGTATGGGGGTTTCACAGTATATCAGGATCCTGCCAGGTGTGTATGGGTTTTCACAGTATATCAGGATCCTGCCAGGTATGTTTGGGGGTTTCACAGTTTATCAGGATCCCGCCAGGTGTGTATGGGAGTTTCACAGTTTATCAGCATCCTGTCAGGTGCGTATGGGGTATATACAGTGGATCAGGATCCTGCCAGATGTGTATGGTGTTTTCACAGTGTATCAGGATCCTGCCAGGTGTGTATGGGGTTTTCACAGTGTAACAGGATCCTGCCAAGTGTGTATGGGGTTTTCACAGTGGATCAGGATCCTGCCAGATGTGTATGGTGATTTCACAGTGGATCCGGATACTGCCAGATGTGAATGAGGTTTTCACAGTGCATCAGGATCCTGCCAGATGTGTATGGTGTTTTCACAGTGTATCAGGATCCTGCATCGTGTGCATGGGGTTTCACAGTTTATCAGGTTCCTGCCAGATGTGAATGGGGTTTCACTGTGTATCAGGATCCTGCCAGATGTGAATGGGGTTTCACTGTGCATCTGGAACCTGCCAGGTGTGTACGGGGATTTCACAGTGCATCAGGCTCCTGCCAGGTGTATATGGGGGTTTCACTGTATATCAGGATCCTGCCAGGTGTGTATGGGCTTTCACAGTATATCAGGATACTGCCAGGTGTGTATGGGGGCTTCACAGTTTATCATGATCCCGCCAGTTGTGTATGGGAGTTTCACAGTTTATCAGCATCCTGCCAGGTGCGTATGGGGTATATACAGTGGATCAGGATCCTGCCAGATGTGTATGGTGTTTTCACAGTGTATCAGGATCCTGCCAGGTGTGTATGGGGTTTTCGCAGTGTGACAGGATCCTGCCAAGTGTGTATGGGGTTTTCGCAGTGGATCAGGATCCTGCCAGGTGTGTATGGGGTTTCACAGTGGATCAAGATCTTGCCAGGTGTGTGTGGGGTTTTCACAGTGTATAAGGATCCTGCCAGGTGTGTATGGGGTTTTCACAGTGCATCAGGATCCTGCCAGATGTGAATGGGGTTTCACTGCGTATCAGGATCCTGCCAGATGTGAATGGTGTTTCACAGTGGATCAGGATCCTGCCAGGTGTGTACGGGGTTTTCACAGTGTATCAGGATCCTGCCAGATGTGTAAGGAGATTTCACAGCGTATCAGGATCCTGCCAGATGTGAATGAGGTTTTCATAGTGCATCAGGATCCTGCCAGATGCATATGGTGTTTTCACAGTGCATCAGGATCCTTCCAGATGTGTATGTGTGTTTCACAGTGTATCAGGATCCTGCATCGTGTGTATGGGGTTTCACAGTTTATCAGGATCCTGCCAGGTGTGTATGGGGTTTTCTCAGTGTTTCAGGATCCTGCCAGGTGTGTATGGGGTTTTGACAGTGTATCAGGATCCTGCCAGGTGTGTATGTGGGTTTCACAGATTATCAGCATCCTGCCTGGTGTGTATGGGGATTTCACAGTGTATCAGTATCCTGCCAGGTGTGTATGTGGGTTTCACAGTTTATCAGGATCCTGCCTGGTGTGTATGGGGTTTCACAGTGGATCAGGATCCTGCCAGGTGTGTATGTGGGTTTCACAGTTTATCAGGATCCTGCCAGATGTGAATGGGGTTTCACAGTGGATCAGGATCCTGCCAGGTGTGTACGGGGTTTTCACAGTGGATCAGGATCCTGCCAGGTGTGTATGGGGTTTTCACAGTGGATCAGGATACTGCCAGGGGTGTCAGGGATTTCACAGTGTATCAGGATCCTGCCAGGTGTGTATGGGGTGTTTACAATTTATCAAGGTGCTGCCAGGCGTGTATGGAGTTTTCACAGTGGATCAGGATCCTGCCAGGTGTGTATGGGGGTATCACTGTGTATCAGGATCCTGGCAGGTGTGTATGGGATTTCAATGTGTATCAGGATTCTTTCAGGTGTGTATGGGGTTTCACAGTGTATCAGGATCCTGCCAGATGTGAGTGGGGATTCACTGTGGATCAGGATCCTGCCAGATGTGAATGGGTTTTCACTGTGCATCAGGAACCTGCCAGGTGTGCACGGGGATTTCACAGTGCATCAGGCTCCTGCCAGGTGTGTATGGGGGTTTCACAGTATATCAGGATCCTGCCAGATGTGAATGGTGTTTCACTGCGTATCAGGATCCTGCCAGATGTGAATGGTGTTTCACAGTGTATCAGGATCCTGCCAGGTGTGTACGGGGTTTTCACAATGTATCAGGATTCTGCCAGAAGTGTATGGAGATTTCACAGTGGATCAGGATACTGCCAGATGTGAATGCGTTTTTCGCAGTGCATCAGTATCCTGCCAGATGTGTATGGGGCTTTCACAGTGCATCAGGACCCTTCCAGATGTGTATGGGTGGTTAACAGTGTATCAGGATCCTGCATCGTGTGTATGGGGTATCACAGTTTATCAGGTTCCTGCCAGGTGTGTATGGGGTTTTCACAGTTCATCAGGGTCCTGCCAGCTGTGTATGGGGTTTTCACAGTGTATCAGGATCCTGCCAGGTGTGTATGTGGGTTTCACAGTTTATCAGGATCCTGCCAGGTGTGTATAGGGGTTCCACAGTTTATCAGGATCCTGCCAGGTGTGCATGTGGGTTTCACAGTTTATCAGGATCCTGGCAGATGTGAATGGGGTTTTCACAGTGCATCAGGATCCTGCCAGATGTGTATGGGGTTTTCACAGTCCATCAGGTTCCTTCCAGATGTGTATGGGTGTTTCATAGTGTATCGGGATCCTGCATCGTGTGTATGGGGTATCACAGTGTATCAGGATCCTGCCAGGTGTGTATGGGGTTTTCGCAGTGTATGAAGATCCTGCCAGGTGTGTATGTGGGTTTCACAGTTTATCAGGATCCTGCCAGGGATGTATGGGGTTTTCACAGTGTATCAGGATCCTGCCAGGTGTGTTTGGGGTTTTCACAGTGTATCAGGATCCTGCCAGGTGTGTATGTGGGCTTCACAGTTTATCAGCATCCTGCCTGGTGTGTATGGGGATTTCACAGTGTATCAGGATCCTGCCAGGTGTGTATGTGGGTTTCACAGTTTATCAGGATCCTGCTTGGTGTGTATGGGTTTTCACAGTGTATCAGGATCCTGCCAGGTGTGTATGTAGGTTTCACAGTTTATCAGGATCCTGCCAGATGTGTACGGGTTTTCACAGTGGATCAGGATCCTGCCAGATGTGTATGGAGATTTCACAGTGGATCAGGATACTGCCGGGTGTGTATGGGGTTTTCACAGTGGATCAGGATCCTGCCAGGTGTGTCAGGGATTTCACAGTGGATCAGGACGCTGCCAGGTGTGTGTGGGGTGTTCACAGTTTATCAAGGTCCTGCCAGGCGTGTATGGGGTTTTCACAGTGGATCAGGATCCTGCCAGGTGTGCATGGGGGTTTCACTGTGTATCACGATCCTGCCAGGTGTGTATGGGGTTTCTCAGTGTATCAGTATCCTGCCAGGTACGTATGGGGTTTCACAGTGTCTCAGGATCCTGCCAGATGTGAATGGGGTTTCACTGTGTATCAGGATCCTGCCAGATGTGAAATGGGTTTTACTGTGCATCAGGAACCTGCCAGGTGTGCACGGGGATTTCACAGTGCATCAGGCTCCTGCCAGGTGTGTCTGGGGGTTTCACATTATATCAGGATCCTGCCAGGTGTGTATGGGGTTTCACAGTATATCAGGATCCTGCCAGGTGTGTATGGAGGTATCACAGTTTATCAGGATCCTGCCAGGTGTGTATGGGGGATTGACAGTTTATCAGCATCCTGCCAGGTGCGTATGGGGTATATGTACAGTGGATCAGGATCCTGCCAGGTGTGTATGGTGTTTTCACAGTGTATCAGGATCCTGCCAGATGTGTATGGAGATTTCACAGTGGATCAGGATCCTGCCAGATGTGAATGAGGTTTTCACAGTGCATCAGGATCCTGCCAGATGTGTATGGGGTTTTCACAGTGCATCAGGAACCTTCCAGATGTGTCTGGGTGTTTCACAGTGTATCAGGATCCTGCATCGTGTGTATGGGGTTTCACAGTTTATCTGGTTCCTGCCAGTTGTGTATGGGGTTTTCACAGTGTATCAGGATCCTGCCAGGTGTGTATGTGGGTTTCACAGTTTATCACAACACTGCCTGGTGTGTCTGGGGTTTTCCCAGATTATCAGGATCCTGCCAGGTGTGTATGTGGGTTTCACAGTTTATCAGGATCCTGCCTGGTATGTATGTGGGTTTCACAGTTTATCAGGATCCTGCCAGATGTGAATGGGGTTTTCACAGTGCATCAGGATCCTGTCAGATGTGTATGGGGTTTTCACAGTCCATCAGTTTGCTTCCAGATGTGTATGGGGTATATATACAGTGGATCTGGATCCTGCCAGGTGTGTATGGGGTTGCACAGTTTATCAGGATCCTGCCAGGGGTGTATGGGGTTTTCACAGTGTATCAGGATCCTGCCAGCTTTGTATGGGGTTTTCACAGTGTATCAGGATCCTGCCAGGTGTGTATGTGGGTTTCACAGTTTATCAGCATCCTGCCTGGTGTGTATGGGTATTTCACTGTGTATCAGGAACCTGCCAGGTGCGTAGGTGAGATTCACAGATTATCAGGATCCTGGTTGGTGTGTATGGGATTTCACAGTGGATCAGGATCCTGCCAGGTGTGTATGTGGGTTTCACAGTTTATCAGGATCCTGCCAGATGTGAATGGGGTTTCACAGTGGATCAGGATCCTGCCAGGTGTGTACGGGTTTTCACAGTGGATCAGGATCCTGCCAGATGTGTATGGAGATGTCACAGTGGATCAGGATACTGCCAGGTGTGTATGGGTGTTTCACAGTGTATCAGGATCCTGCATCGCCTGTATGGGGTTTCACAGTTTATCTGGTTCCTGGCAGGTGTGTATGGGGTTTTCACAGTGTATCAGGATCCTGCCAGGTGTGTATGTGGGTTTCACAGTTTATCAGGACACTGCCAGGTGTGTCTGGGGTTTTCACAGATTATCAGGATCCTGACAGGTGTGTATGGGGGTTTCACAGTTTATCAGGATCCTGCCTGGTGTGTATATGGGTTTCACAGTTTATCAGGATCCTGCCAGATGTGAATGGGGTTTTCACAGTGCATCAGAATCCTGTCAGATGTGTATGGGGTTTTCACAGTCCATCAGTTTGCTTCCAGATGTGTATGGGGTATATATACAGTGGATCAGGATCCTGCCAGGTGTGTATGGGGTTTCACAGTTTATCAGGATCCTGCCAGGGATGTATGGGGTTTTCACAGTGTATCAGGATCCTGCCAGGTGTGTATGGGGTTTTCACAGTGTATCAGGATCCTGCCAGGTGTGTATGTGGGCTTCACAGTTTATCAGCATCCTGCCTGGTGTGTATGGGGATTTCACAGTGTATCAGGATCCTGCCAGGTGTGTATGTGGGTTTCACAGTTTATCAGGATCCTGCTTGGTGTGTATGGGTTTTCACAGTGTATCAGGATCCTGCCAGGTGTGTATGTGGGTTTCACAGTTTATCAGGATCCTGCCAGATGTGAATGGGGTTTCACAGTGGATCAGGATCCTGCCAGGTGTGTACGGGTTTTCACAGTGGATCAGGATCCTGCCAGATGTGTATGGAGATTTCACAGTGGATCAGGATACTGCCAGGTGTGTATGAGGTTTTCACAGTGGATCAGGACCCTGCCAGGTGTGTCAGGGATTTCACAGTGGATCAGGATCCTGCCAGGTGTGTGTGGGGTGTTCACAGTTTATCAAGGTACTGCCAGGCGTGTATGGGGTTTTCACAGTGGATCATGATCCTGCCAGGTGTGCATGGGGGTTTCACTGTGTATCAGGATCCTGACAGGTGTGTGTGGGGTTTCTCAGTGTATCAGGATCCTGCCCGGTGTGTATGGGGGTTTCACAGTATATCAGGATCCTGCCAGGTGTGTATGGGTTTTCGCAGTATATCAGGATCCTGCCAGGTGTGTATGGGCGTTTCACAGTTTATCAGGATCCCGCCAGGTGTGTATGGGGGTTTCACCGTTTATCAGCATCCTGCCAGGTGCGTATGGGGTATGTTCAGTGGGTCAAGATCCTGCCAGATGTGTATGGTGTTTTCACAGTGTATCAGGATCCTGCCAGGTGTGTATGGTGTTTTCACAGTGGATCAGGATCCTGCCAGGTGTGTATGGGGTTTAACAGTGGATCAAGATCCAGCCAGGTGTGTGTGGGGATTTCACAATGTATCAGGAACCTGCCAGGTGTGTATGGGCTTTTCACAGTGTATCAGGATCCTGCCAGATGTGAATGGGATTTCACTGCGTATCAGCATCCTGCCAGATGTGAATGGTGTTTCACAGTGGATCAGGGTCCTGCCAGGTGTGTACGGGGTTTTCACAGTGGATCAGGATCCTGCCAGATGTGAATGAGGTTTTCATAGTGCATCAGGATCCTGCCAGATGTGTATGGGGTTTTCACAGTGCATCAGGACCCTTCCAGATGTGCATGTGTGTTTCACAGTGTATCAGGATCCTGCATCGTGTGTATGGGGTTTCACAGTTTATCAGGATCCTGCCAGGTGTGTATGGGGTTTTCACAGTGTATCAGGATCCTGCCAGGTGTGTATGGGGTTTTCACAGTGTATCAGGATCCTGCCAGGTGTATATGTGGGTTTCACAGTTTATCAGGACACTGCCAGGTGTGTCTGCGGTTTTCACAGATTATCAGGATCCTGCCAGGTGTGTATGGGGGTTTCACAGTTTATCAGGATCCTGCCTGGTGTGTATGTGGGTTTCACAATTTATCAGGATCCTGTCAGATGTGTATGGGGTTTTCACAGTCCAACAGTTTGCTTCCAGATGTGTATGGGGTATATATCCAGTGGATCAGGATCCTGCCAGGTGTGTATGGGGTTTCACAGTTTATCAGGATCCTGCCAGGGGTGTATGGGGTTTTCACAGTGTATCAGGAACCTGCCAGGTGTCTATGGGGTTTTCACAGTGTATCAGGATCCTGCCAGGTATGTATGTGTGTTTCACAGTTTATCAGCATCCTGCCTGGTGTGTATGGGGATTTCACAGTGTATCAGTATCCTGCCAGGTGTGTATGTGGGTTTCACAGTTTATCAGGATCCTGCTTGGTGTGTATGGGTTTTCACTGTGGATCAGGATCCTGCCAGGTGTGTATGTTTGTTACACAGTTTATCAGAATCCTGCCAGATGTGAATAGGGTTTCACAGTGGATCAGGATCCTGCCAGGTGTGTACGGGTTTTCACAGTGGATCAGGATCCTGCCAGATGTGTATGGAGATTTCACAGTGGATCAGGATACTGCCAGGTGTGTATGGGTGTTTCACAGTGTATCAGGATCCTGCATCGCCTGTATGGGGTTTCACAATTTATCTGGTTCCTGCCAGGTGTGTATGGGGTTTTCACTGTGTATCAGGATCCTGCCAGGTCTGTATGGTGTTTTCAAAGTGTATCAGGATCCTACCAGGTGTGCATGTGGGTTTCACAGTTTATCAGGACACTGCCAGGTGTGTCTGGGGTTTTCACAGATTAGCAGGATCCTGCCAGATGTGTATGGAGATTTCACAGTGGATCAGGATACTGCCAGGTGTGTATGGGTGTTTCACAGTGTATCAGGATCCTGCATCGCCTGTATGGGGTTTCACAGTTTATCTGGTTCCTGCCAGGTGTGTATGGGGTTTTCACAGTGTTTCAGGATCCTGCCAGGTCTGTATGGTGTTTTCACAGTGCATCAGGCTCCTGCCAGGTGTGTATGGGGGTTTCACAGTATATCAGGATCCTGCCAGGTGTGTATGGGTTTTCACAGTATATCAGGATCCTGCCAGGTGTGTATGGGGGTTTCACAGTTTATCAGGATCCCGCCAGGTGTGTATGGGGGTTTCACCGTTTATCAGCATCCTGCCAGGTGCGTATGGGGTATGTTCAGTGGGTCAAGATCCTGCCAGATGTTTATGGTGTTTTCAGAGTGTATCAGGATCCTGCCAGGTGTGTATGGGGTTTTCACAGTGTAACAGGATTCTGCCAAGTGTGTATGGTGTTTTCACAGTGGATCAGGATCCTGCCAGGTGTGTATGGGGTTTAACAGTGGATCAAGATCCAGCCAGGTGTGTGTGGGGATTTCACAATGTATCAGGAACCTGCCAGGTGTGTATGGGGTTTTCACAGTGTATCAGGATCCTGCCAGATGTGAATGGGATTTCACTGCGTATCAGGATCCTGCCAGATGTGAATGGTGTTTCACAGTGGATCAGGGTCCTGCCAGGTGTGTACGGGGTTTTCACAGTGTATCAGGAGTTTTCACAGTGGATCAGGATCCTGCCAGATGTGAATGAGGTTTTCACAGTGCATCAGGATCCTGCCAGATGTGTATGGGGTTTTCACAGTGCATCAGGACCCTTCCAGATGTGCATGTGTGTTTCACAGTGTATCAGGATCCTGCATCGTGTGTATGGGGTTTCACAGTTTATCAGGATCCTGCCAGGTGTGTATGGGGTTTTCACAGTGTATCAGGGTCCTGCCAGGTGTGTATGGGGGTTTCACAGTGTATCAGGATCCTGCCAGGTGTATATGTGGGTTTCACAGTTTATCAGGACACTGCCAGGTGTGTCTGCGGTTTTCACAGTTTATCAGGATCCTGCCAGGTGTGTATGGGGGTTTCACAGTTTATCAGGATCCTGCCTGGTGTGTATGTGGGTTTCACAATTTATCAGGATCCTGCCAGATGTGAATGGGGTTTTCACAGTGCATCAGGATCCTGTCAGATGTGTGGGGTTTTCACAGTCCAACAGTTTGCTTCCAGATGTGTATGGGATATATATCCAGTGGATCAGGATCCTACCAGGTGTGTATGGGGTTTCACAGTTTATCAGGATCCTGCCAGGGGTGTATGGGGTTTTCACAGTGTATCAGGATCCTGCCAGGTGTGTATGGGGCTTTCACAGTGTATCAGGATCCTGCCAGGTGTGTATGTGGGTTTCACAGTTTATCAGCATCCTGCCTGGTGTGTATGGGGGTTTCACAGTTTATCAGGATCCTGCTTGGTGTGTATGTGGGTTTCACAGTTTATCAGGATCCTGCTTGGTGTGTATGGGTTTTCACTGTGGATCAGGATCCTGCCAGGTGTGTATGTGGGTTACACAGTTTATCAGAATCCTGCCAGATGTGAATAGGGTTTCACAGTGGATCAGGATCCTGCCAGGTGTGTACGGGTTTTCACAGTGGATCAGGATCCTGCCAGATGTGTATGGAGATTTCACAGTGGATCAGGATACTGCCAGGTGTGTATGGGTGTTTCACAGTGTATCATGATCCTGCATCGCCTGTATGGGGTTTCACAGTTTATCTGGTTCCTGCGAGGTGTGTATGGGGTTTTCACAGTGTATCAGGATCCTGCCAGGTCTGTATGGTGTTTTCACAGTGTATCAGGATACTGCCAGGTGTGCATGTGGGTTTCACAGTTTATCAGGACACTGCCAGATGTGTCAGCGGTTTTCACAGATTAGCAGTATCCTGCCAGGTGTGTATGGGGGTTTCACAGTTTATCAGGATCCTGCCTGGTGTGTATGTGGGTTTCACAGTTTATCAGGATCCTGCCAGATGTGAATGGGGTTTTCACAGTGCATCAGTATCCTGTCAGATGTGTATGGGGTTTTCACAGTCCATCAGTTTGCTTCCAGATGTGTATGGGGTATATATACAGTGGATCAGGATCCAGCCAGGTGTGTATGGGGTTTCACAGTTTATCAGGATCCTGCCAGGGGAGTATGGGGTTTGCACAGTGTATCAGGATCCTGCCAGCTGTGTATGGGGTTTTCACAGTGTATCAGGATCCTGCCAGGTGTGCATGTGGGTTTCACAGTTTATCAGCATCCTGCCTGGTGTGCATGGGGATTTCACAGTGTATCAGGATCCTGCCAGGTGTGTATGTGGGTTTCACAGTTTATCAGGATCCTGCTTGGTGTGTATGGGTTTTCACAGTGGATGAGGACCCTGCCAGGTGTGTATGTGGGTTTCACAGTTTCTCAGGATCCTGCCAGATGTGAATGGTGTTTCACAGTGGATCAGGATCCTGCCAGGTGTGTACGGGTTTTCACAGTGGATCAGGATCCTGCCAGATGTGCATGGAGCTTTCACAGTGGATCAGGATACTGCTAGGTGTGTATGGGGTTTTCACATTGGATCAGGATCCTGCCAGGTGTGTCAGGGATTTCACAGTGTATCAGGATCCTGCCAGGTATGTATGGGGTTTTCACAGTTTATCAAGGACCTGCCATGCGTGTATGGGGTTTTCACAGTGGATCATGATCCTGCCAGGTGTGCATGGGGGTTTCACTGTGTATCAGGATCCTGCTAGGTGTGTATGGGGTTTCACAGTGTCTCAGGTTCCTGCCAGATGTGAATGCGGTTTCACTGTGTATCAGGATCCTGCCAGATGTGAATGAGATTTCACTGTGCATCAGGATCCTGCCAGGTGTTTATGGGGGTTTCACAGTTTATCAGGATCCCGCCAGGTGTGTATGGGGGTTTCATAGTTTATCAGCATCCTGCCAGGTGCGTATGGGGCATATACAGTGGATCAGGATCCTGCCAGATGTGTATGGTGTTTTCACAGTGTATCAGGATCCTGCCAGGTGTGTATGGGATTTTCACAGTGTAACAGGATCCTGCCAAGTGTGTATGGTGTTTTCACAGTGGATCAGTATCCTGCCATGTGTGCATGGGGTTTCACAGTGGATCAAGATCCTGCCAGGTGTGTGTGGGGCTTTCACAATGTATCAGGAACCTGCCAGGTGTGTATGGGGTTTTCACAGTGTATCAGGATGCTGCCAGATGTGAATGGGATTTCACTGCGTATCAGGATCCTGCCAGGTGTGAATGTTGTTTCACAGTGGATCAGGATCCTGCCAGGTGTGCATAGGGGCTTCACAGTATATCAGGATCCTGCCAGGTGTGTTTGGGGTTTCACAGTATATCAGGATCCTGCCCTGTGTGTATAGGGGATGGACAGATAATCAGCATCCTGCCAGGTGCGTATGGGGTATATATACAGTGGATCAGGATCCTGCCAGTTGTGTATGGTGTTTTCACAGTGTATCAGGATCCTGTTAGGTGTGTATGCGGTTCACACAGTGTATCAGGATCCTGCCAAGTGTGTATGGGGTTTTCACAGTGAATCAGGATCCTGCCAGGTGTGTATGGGGTTTTCTCAGTGGATCAGGATCCTGCCAGGTGTGTGTGGGGTTTTCACAGTGTATCAGGATCCTGCCAGGTGTGTATGGGGTTTTCACAGTCCATCAGGATCCTGCCAGGTGTGTCATGGGTTTTCACAGTTTATCAGGATCCTGACAGGTGTGTTTGGGGGTTTCACAGTTTATCACGATCCTGCCAGGTGTGTATGTGGGTTTCACAGATTATCAGGATCCTGCCAGATGTGAATGGGGTTTCACTGTGTATCAGAATCCTGCCAGATGTAAATGGGGTTTCACTGTGCATCAGGAACCTGCCAGGTGTGTATGGGGGTTCCACAGTATATCAGGATCCTGCCAGGTGTGTATGGGTTTTCACAGTATATCAGGATCCTGCCAGGTGTGTATGGTGTTTTCACAGTGTATCAGGATCCTGCCAGGTGTGTATGGGGTTTTCACAGTGTAACAGGATCCTGCCAAGTGTGTATGGTGTTTTCACAGTGGATCAGGATCCTGCCATGTGTGTATGGGGTTTCACGGTGGATCAAGATCCTGCCAGGTGTTTGTGGGGCTTTCACAATGTATCAGGAACCTGCCAGGTGTGTATGGGGTTTTCACAGTGTATCAGGATCCTGCCAGATGTGAATGGGATTTCACTGCGTATCAGGATCCTTCCAGGTGTGAATGTTGTTTCACAGTGGATCAGGATCCTGCCAGGTGTGTACGGGGTTTTCACAGTGTATCAGGATCCTGCCAGATGTGTATGGAGATTTCACAGTGGATCAGGATCCTGCCTGATGTGAATGAGGTTTTCACAGTGCATCAGGATCCTTCCAGATGTGTATGTGTGTTTCGCAGTGTATCAGGATCCTGCATCGTGTGTATGGGGTTTCACAGTTTATCAGGATCCTGCCAGGTGTGTATGGGGTTTTCACAGTGTATCAGGATCCTGCCAGGTGTGTATGGGGTGTTCATAGTCCATCAGGATCCTGCCAGGTGTGTCTTGGGTTTTCACAGTTTATCAGGATCCTGACAGGTGTGTATGGGGGTTTCACAGTTTTTCAGGATCCTGCCAGGGGTGTATGTGGGTTTCACAGATTATCAGGATCCTGCCAGATGTGAATGGGGTTTCACTGTGCATCAGGATCCTGCCAGATGTGAATGGGGTTTCACTGTGCATCAGGAACCTGCCAGGTGTGTACGGGGATTTCACAGTGCATCAGGCTCCTGCCAGGTGTGTATGGGTGTTTCACAGTATATCAGGATCCTGCCAGGTGTGTATGGGTTTTCACAGTATATCAGGTTCCTGCCAGGTGTGTATGGGGGTTTCACAGTTTATCAATATCCCGCCAGGTGTGTATGGGGGTTTCACAGTTTATCAGCATCCTGCCAGGTGCGCATGGGGTACATACAGTGGATCAGGATCCTGCCAGATGTGTATGGAGTTTTCACAGTGTATCAGGATCCTGCCAGGTGTGTATGGGGTTTTCACAGTGTAACAGGATCCTGCCAAGTGTGTATGGTGTTTTCACAGTGGATCACGATCCTGCCAGGTGTGTATGGGGTTTTCGCAGTGGATCAGGATCCTGCCAGGTGTGTGTGGGGTTTTCACAGTGTATCAGGATCCTGCCAGGTGTGTATGGGGTTTTCACAGTGTATCAGGATCCTGCCAGATGTGAATGGGGTTTCACTGCGTATCAGGATCCTGCCAGATGTAAATGGTGTTTCACAGCGGATCAGGATCCTGCCAGGTGTGTACGGGGGTTTTCACAGAGTATCAGGATCCTGCCAGATGTGTATGGAGAATTCACAGTGGATCAGGATCCTGCCAGATATGAATGAGGTTTTCACAGTGCATCTGGATCCTGCCAGATGTGTATGGAATTTTCACAGTGCATCAGGATCCTTCCAGATGTGTATGGGTGTTTCACAGTGTATCAGGATCCTGCATCGTGTGGATGGGGTTTCACAGTTTATCAGGTTCCTGCCAGGTGTGTATGGGGTTTTCACAGTGTATCAGGATCCTGCCAGGTGTGTATGGGGTTTTCACAGTGTATCCGGATCCTGCCAGGTGTGTATGTGGGTTTCACAGATCATCAGGATCCTGCCAGGTGTGTCTGGGATTTTCCCAGTATATCAGGATCCTGCCGGTTGTGTATGGGGGTTTCACAGTTTATCAGGATCCTGCCAGGTGTGTATGTGGGTTTCGCAGTTTATCCGGATCCTGCCAGATGTGAATGGGGTTTCACTGTGTATCAGGATCCTGCCAGATGTGAATGGTGTTTCACTGTGCATCAGGAACCTGCCAGGTGTGTACGGGGATTTCACAGTGCATCAGGCTCCTGCCAGGTGATTATGGGGGTTTCACAGTATATCAGGATCCTGCCAGGTGTGCATGGGTTTTCACAGTATGTCAGGATCCTGCCTGGTGTGTTTGGGGGTTTCAGTTTATCAGGATCCCGCCAGATGGGTATGGGGGTTTCACAGTTTATCAGCATCCTGCCAGGTGCGTATGGGGTATGTACAGTGGATCAGGATCCTGCCAGGTGTGTATGGGGTTTTCACAGTGTATCAGGATCCTGCCAAGTGTGTCTGGGGTTCTCACAGTGGATCAGCATCCTGCCAGATGTGTATGGGGATTTCACAGTGGATCAGGATCCTGCCAGGTGTGTGTGGGGTTTTCACAGTGTATCAGGATCCTGCCAGGTGTGTATGGGGTTTTCACAGTGTATCAGGATCCTGCCAGATGTGAATGGGGTTTCACTGCGTATCAGGATCCTGCCAGATGTGAATGGTGTTTCACAGTGGATCAGGATCCTGCCAGGTGTGTACGTGGTTTTCACAGTGTATCAGGATCCTGCCAGATGTGTATGGAGATTTCACAGTGGATCAGGATACTGCCAGGTGTGAATGAGGTTTTCACAGTGCATCAGGATCCTGCCAGATGTGTATGGGGTATTCACAGTGCATCAGTATCCTGCATCTTGTGTATGGGGTTTCACAGTTTACCTGGTTCCTGCCAGGTGTGTATGGGGTTTTCACAGTGTATCAGGATCCTGCCAGGTGTGTTTGGGGTTTTCACAGTGTATCAGGATCCTGCCAGGTGTGTATGTGGGTTTCACAGTTTATCAGGACCCTGCCAGGTGTGTCTGGGATTTTCACAGTATATCAGCGTCCTGCCGGTTGTGTATGGGGGTTTCACAGTTTATCAGGATCCTGCCAGATGTGAATGGGATTTCACTGTGTATCAGGATCCTGCCAGATGTGAATGGTGTTTCACTGTGCATCAGGAACCTGCCAGGTGTGTACGGGGATTTCACAGTGCATCAGGCTCCTGCCAGGTGTGTATGGGGGTTTCACAGTATATCAGGATCCTGCCAGGTGTGCATGGGTTTTCACAGTATATCAGGATCCTGCCTGGTGTGTTTGGGGGTTTCAGTTTATCAGGATCCCGCCAGGTGGGTATGGGGGTTTCACATTTTATCAACATCCTGCCAGGTGCGTATGGGGTATATACAGTGGATCAGGATCCTGCCAGGTGTGTATGGGGTTTTCACAGTGTATCAGGATCCTGCCAAGTGTGTATGGGGTTTTCACAGTGGATCAGGATCCTGCCAGGTGTGTATGGGGATTTCACAGTGGATCAGGATCCTGCCAGGTGTGTGTGGGGTTTTCACAGTGTATCAGGATCCTGCCAGGTGTGTATGGCGTTTTCACTGCGTATCAGGATCCTGCCAGATGCGAATGGTGTTTCACAGTGGATCAGGATACTGCCAGGTGTGTATTGGGTTTTCACAGTGTATCAGGATCCTGCCAGATGTGTATGGAGATTTCACAGTGGATCAGGATCCTGCCAGATGTGAATGAGGTTTTCACAGTGCATCAGGATCCTGCCAGATGTGTATGGGTGTTTCACAGTGTATCAGGATCCTGCATCGTGTGTGTGGGGTTTCACAGTTTACCTGGTTCCTGCCAGGTGTGTATGGGGTTTTCACAGTGTATCAGGATCCTGCCAGGTGTGTATGGGGTTTTCACAGTGTATCAGGATCCTGCCAGGTGTGTGTGTGGGTTTCACAGTTTATCAGGACCCTGCCAGGTGTGTATGTGGGTTTCACAGATTATCAGGATCCTGCCAGGTGTGTCTGGGGTTTTCACAGTATATCAGGATCCTTCCCGTTGTGTATGGGGGTTTCACAGTGTATCAGGATCCTGCCAGGTGTGTGTGGGGTTTTCACAGTGTCTCAGGATACTGCCAGATGTGAATGGGGTTTCACTGCGTATCAGGATCCTGCCAGATGTGAATGGTGTTTCACAGCGGATCAGGATCCTGCCAGGTGTGTACGGGGTTTTAACAGTGTATCAGGATCCTGTCAGATGTGTATGGAGATTTCACAGTGGATCAGGATCCTGCCAGATGTGAATGAGGTTTTCACAGTGCATCAGGATCCTGCCAGATGTGTATGGAGTTTTCACAGTGCATCAGGATCCCTCCAGATGTGTATGGGTGTTTCACAGTGTATCAGGATCCTGCATCGTGTGGATGGGGTTTCACAGTTTATCAGGTTCCTGCCAGGTGTGTATGGGGTTTTCACAGTGTATCAGGATCCTGCCAGGTGTGTATGGGGTTTTCACAGTGTATCAGGATCCTGCCGGTTGTGTATGGGGATTTCATAGGTTATCAGGATCCTGCCAGTTGTGTCTGGGATTTTCACAGTATATCAGGATCCTGCCGGTTGTGTATGGGGGTTTCACAGTATATCAGGATCCTGCCAGGTGTGTATGTGGTTTTCACAGTTTATCAGGATCCTGCCAGATGTGAATGCGATTTCACTGTGTATCAGGATGCTGCCAGATGTGAATGGTGTTTCACTGATCATCAGGAACCTGCCAGGTGTGTACGGTGATTTCACAGTGCATCAGACTCCTGCCAGGTGTGTATGGGGTTTTCACAGTATATCAGGATCCTGCTAGATGTGAATGGGGTTTTCACAGTGCACCAGGATCCTGTCAGATGTGTATGGGGTTTTCACAGTCCATCAGTTTGCTTCCAGATGTGTATGGGGTATATATACAGTGGATCAGGATCCTGCCAGGTGTGTATGGGGTTTCACAGTGTATCAGGATCCTGCCACGTGTGCATGGGGATTTCACAGTGTATCAGGATCCTGCCAGGTGTGTATGTGGGTTTCACAGATTATCAGCATCCTGCCTGGTGTGTATGGGGTTTTCGCAGTGGATCAGGATCCTGCCAGGTGTGTGTGGGGTTTTCACAGTGTATCAGGATCCTGCCAGGTGTGTATGGGGTTTTCACAGTGTATCAGGATCCTGCCAGATGTGAATGGGGTTTCACTGCGTATCAGGATCCTGCCACATGTGAATGGTGTTTCACAGTAGATCAGGATACTGCCAGGTGTGTACGGGGTTTTCACAGTGTATCAGGATCCTGCCAGATGTGTATGGAGATTTCACAGTGGATCAGGATCCTGCCAGATGTGAATGAGTTTTTCACAGTGCATCAGGATCCTGCCAGATGTGTATGGAGTTTTCACAGTACATCAGGATCCTTCCAGATGTGTATGGGTGTTTCGCAGTGTATCAGGATCCTGCATCATGTGGATGGGGTTTCACAGTTTATCAGGTTCCAGCCAGGTTAGTATGGGGTTTTCACAGTTTATCAGGATCCTGCATCGTGTGGATGGGGTTTTCACAGTGTATCAGGATCCTGCCAGGTGTGTATGTGGGTTTCACAGATTATCAGCATCCTGCTTGGTGTGTCTGGGGTTTTCACAGTGTATCAGTATCCTGCTAGGTGTGTATGTGGGTTTCACAGATTATCGGGATCCTGCCAGGTGTGTCTGGGATTTTCACAGTATATCAGGATCCTGCCGGTTGTGTATGGGGGTTTCACAGTTTATCAGGATCCTGCCAGGTGTGTATGTGGGTTTCACAGTTTATCAGGATCCTGCCAAATGTGAATGGGGTTTCACTGTGTATCAGGATCCTGCCAGATGTGAATGGTGTTTCAATCTGCATCAGGAACCTGCCAGGTGTGTACGGGGATTTCACAGTGCATCAGGCTCCTGCCAGGTGTGTATGGGGGTTTCACAGTATATCAGGATCCTGCCAGGTGTGTATGGGGTTTCACAGTGTATCAGGATCCTGCCACGTGTGCATGGGGATTTCACAGTGTATCAGGATCCTGCCAGGTGTGTATGTGGGTTTCACAGATTATCAGCATCCTGCCTGGTGTGTATGGGGTTTTCGCAGTGGATCAGGATCCTGCCAGGTGTGTGTGGGGTTTTCACAGTGTATCAGGATCCTGCCAGGTGTGTATGGGGTTTTCACAGTGTATCAGGATCCTGCCAGATGTGAATGGGGTTTCACTGCGTATCAGGATCCTGCCACATGTGAATGGTGTTTCACAGTAGATCAGGATACTGCCAGGTGTGTACGGGGTTTTCACAGTGTATCAGGATCCTGCCAGATGTGTATGGAGATTTCACAGTGGATCAGGATCCTGCCAGATGTGAATGCGTTTTTCACAGTGCATCAGGCTCCTGCCAGGTGATTATGGGGGTTTCACAGTATATCAGGATCCTGCCAGGTGTGCATGGGTTTTCACAGTATGTCAGGATCCTGCCTGGTGTGTTTGGGGGTTTCAGTTTATCAGGATCCCGCCAGATGGGTATGGGGGTTTCACAGTTTATCAGCAT
This sequence comes from Heterodontus francisci, assembly GCF_036365525.1. NCBI lineage: Eukaryota > Metazoa > Chordata > Chondrichthyes > Heterodontiformes > Heterodontidae > Heterodontus > Heterodontus francisci. Next base: position 3,129,986 of record NW_027140578.1, on the reverse strand, counting down.
CCTGCCAGGTGCGTATGGGGTATGTACAGTGGATCAGGATCCTGCCAGGTGTGTATGGGGTTTTCACAGTGTATCAGGATCCTGCCAAGTGTGTCTGGGGTTCTCACAGTGGATCAGCATCCTGCCAGATGTGTATGGGGATTTCACAGTGGATCAGGATCCTGACAGGTGTGTGTGGGGTGTTCACAGTGTATCAGGATCCTGCCAGGTGTGTATGGGGTTTTCACAGTGTATCAGGATCCTGCCAGATGTGAATGGGGTTTCACTGCGTATCAGGATCCTGCCAGATGTGAATGGTGTTTCACAGTGGATCAGGATCCTGCCAGGTGTGTACGTGGTTTTCACAGTGTATCAGGATCCTGCCAGATGTGTATGGAGATTTCACAGTGGATCAGGATACTGCCAGGTGTGAATGAGGTTTTCACAGTGCATCAGGATCCTGCCAGATGTGTATGGGGTATTCACAGTGCATCAGTATCCTGCATCTTGTGTATGGGGTTTCACAGTTTACCTGGTTCCTGCCAGGTGTGTATGGGGTTTTCACAGTGTATCAGGATCCTGCCAGGTGTGTTTGGGGTTTTCACAGTGTATCAGGATCCTGCCAGGTGTGTATGTGGGTTTCACAGTTTATCAGGACCCTGCCAGGTGTGTCTGGGATTTTCACAGTATATCAGCGTCCTGCCGGTTGTGTATGGGGGTTTCACAGTTTATCAGGATCCTGCCAGATGTGAATGGGATTTCACTGTGTATCAGGATCCTGCCAGATGTGAATGGTGTTTCACTGTGCATCAGGAACCTGCCAGGTGTGTACGGGGATTTCACAGTGCATCAGGCTCCTGCCAGGTGTGTATGGGGGTTTCACAGTATATCAGGATCCTGCCAGGTGTGCATGGGTTTTCACAGTATATCAGGATCCTGCCTGGTGTGTTTGGGGGTTTCAGTTTATCAGGATCCCGCCAGGTGGGTATGGGGGTTTCACAGTTTATCAACATCCTGCCAGGTGCGTATGGGGTATATACAGTGGATCAGGATCCTGCCAGGTGTGTATGGGGTTTTCACAGTGTATCAGGATCCTGCCAAGTGTGTATGGGGTTTTCACAGTGGATCAGGATCCTGCCAGGTGTGTATGGGGATTTCACAGTGGATCAGGATCCTGCCAGGTGTGTGTGGGGTTTTCACAGTGTATCAGGATCCTGCCAGGTGTGTATGGCGTTTTCACTGCGTATCAGGATCCTGCCAGATGCGAATGGTGTTTCACAGTGGATCAGGATACTGCCAGGTGTGTATTGGGTTTTCACAGTGTATCAGGATCCTGCCAGATGTGTATGGAGATTTCACAGTGGATCAGGATCCTGCCAGATGTGAATGAGGTTTTCACAGTGCATCAGGATCCTGCCAGATGTGTATGGGTGTTTCACAGTGTATCAGGATCCTGCATCGTGTGTGTGGGGTTTCACAGTTTACCTGGTTCCTGCCAGGTGTGTATGGGGTTTTCACAGTGTATCAGGATCCTGCCAGGTGTGTATGGGGTTTTCACAGTGTATCAGGATCCTGCCAGGTGTGTATGTGGGTTTCACAGTTTATCAGGACCCTGCCAGGTGTGTATGTGGGTTTCACAGATTATCAGGATCCTGCCAGGTGTGTCTGGGGTTTTCACAGTATATCAGGATCCTTCCCGTTGTGTATGGGGGTTTCACAGTGTATCAGGATCCTGCCAGGTGTGTGTGGGGTTTTCAGAGTGTCTCAGGATACTGTCAGATGTGAATGGGGTTTCACTGCGTATCAGGATCCTGCCAGATGTGAATGGTGTTTCACAGCGGATCAGGATCCTGCCAGGTGTGTACGGGGTTTTAACAGTGTATCAGGATCCTGTCAGATGTGTATGGAGATTTCACAGTGGATCAGGATCCTGCCAGATGTGAATGACTTTTTCACAGTGCATCAGGATCCTGCCAGATGTGTATGGAGTTTTCACAGTGCATCAGGATCCCTCCAGATGTGTATGGGTGTTTCACAGTGTATCAGGATCCTGCATCGTGTGGATGGGGTTTCACAGTTTATCAGGTTCCTGCCAGGTGTGTATGGGGTTTTCACAGTGTATCAGGATCCTGCCAGGTGTGTATGGGGTTTTCACAGTGTATCAGGATCCTGCCGGTTGTGTATGGGGATTTCATAGGTTATCAGGATCCTGCCAGTTGTGTCTGGGATTTTCACAGTATATCAGGATCCTGCCGGTTGTGCATGGGGGTTTCACAGTATATCAGGTTCCTGCCAGGTGTGTATGTGGTTTTCACAGTTTATCAGGATCCTGCCAGATGTGAATGCGATTTCACTGTGTATCAGGATGCTGCCAGATGTGAATGGTGTTTCACTGTTCATCAGGAACCTGCCAGGTGTGTACGGTGATTTCACAGTGCATCAGGCTCCTGCCAGGTGTGTATGGGGTTTTCACAGTATATCAGGATCCTGCTAGATGTGAATGGGGTTTTCACAGTGCACCAGGATCCTGTCAGATGTGTATGGGGTTTTCACAGTCCATCAGTTTGCTTCCAGATGTGTATGGGGTATATATACAGTGGATCAGGATCCTGCCAGGTGTGTATGGGGTTTCACAGTGTATCAGGATCCTGCCACGTGTGCATGGGGATTTCACAGTGTATCAGGATCCTGCCAGGTGTGTATGTGGGTTTCACAGATTATCAGCATCCTGCCTGGTGTGTATGGGGTTTTCGCAGTGGATCAGGATCCTGCCAGGTGTGTGTGGGGTTTTCACAGTGTATCAGGATCCTGCCAGGTGTGTATGGGGTTTTCACAGTGTATCAGGATCCTGCCAGATGTGAATGGGGTTTCACTGCGTATCAGGATCCTGCCACATGTGAATGGTGTTTCACAGTAGATCAGGATACTGCCAGGTGTGTACGGGGTTTTCACAGTGTATCAGGATCCTGCCAGATGTGTATGGAGATTTCACAGTGGATCAGGATCCTGCCAGATGTGAATGAGTTTTTCACAGTGCATCAGGATCCTGCCAGATGTGTATGGAGTTTTCACAGTACATCAGGATCCTTCCAGATGTGTATGGGTGTTTCGCAGTGTATCAGGATCCTGCATCATGTGGATGGGGTTTCACAGTTTATCAGGTTCCAGCCAGGTTAGTATGGGGTTTTCACAGTGTATCAGGATCCTGCCAGATGTGAATGGGGTTTCACTGCGTATCAGGATCCTGCCACATGTGAATGGTGTTTCACAGTAGATCAGGATACTGCCAGGTGTGTACGGGGTTTTCACAGTGTATCAGGATCCTGCCAGATGTGTATGGAGATTTCACAGTGGATCAGGATCCTGCCAGATGTGAATGCGTTTTTCACAGTGCATCAGGCTCCTGCCAGGTGATTATGGGGGTTTCACAGTATATCAGGATCCTGCCAGGTGTGCATGGGTTTTCACAGTATGTCAGGATCCTGCCTGGTGTGTTTGGGGGTTTCAGTTTATCAGGATCCCGCCAGATGGGTATGGGGGTTTCACAGTTTATCAGCATCCTGCCAGGTGCGTATGGGGTATGTACAGTGGATCAGGATCCTGCCAGGTGTGTATGGGGTTTTCACAGTGTATCAGGATCCTGCCAAGTGTGTCTGGGGTTCTCACAGTGGATCAGCATCCTGCCAGATGTGTATGGGGATTTCACAGTGGATCAGGATCCTGACAGGTGTGTGTGGGGTGTTCACAGTGTATCAGGATCCTGCCAGGTGTGTATGGGGTTTTCACAGTGTATCAGGATCCTGCCAGATGTGAATGGGGTTTCACTGCGTATCAGGATCCTGCCAGATGTGAATGGTGTTTCACAGTGGATCAGGATCCTGCCAGGTGTGTACGTGGTTTTCACAGTGTATCAGGATCCTGCCAGATGTGTATGGAGATTTCACAGTGGATCAGGATACTGCCAGGTGTGAATGAGGTTTTCACAGTGCATCAGTATCCTGCATCTTGTGTATGGGGTTTCACAGTTTACCTGGTTCCTGCCAGGTGTGTATGGGGTTTTCACAGTGTATCAGGATCCTGCCAGGTGTGTTTGGGGTTTTCACAGTGTATCAGGATCCTGCCAGGTGTGTATGTGGGTTTCACAGTTTATCAGGACCCTGCCAGGTGTGTCTGGGATTTTCACAGTATATCAGCGTCCTGCCGGTTGTGTATGGGGGTTTCACAGTTTATCAGGATCCTGCCAGATGTGAATGGGATTTCACTGTGTATCAGGATCCTGCCAGATGTGAATGGTGTTTCACTGTGCATCAGGAACCTGCCAGGTGTGTACGGGGATTTCACAGTGCATCAGGCTCCTGCCAGGTGTGTATGGGGGTTTCACAGTATATCAGGATCCTGCCAGGTGTGCATGGGTTTTCACAGTATATCAGGATCCTGCCTGGTGTGTTTGGGGGTTTCAGTTTATCAGGATCCCGCCAGGTGGGTATGGGGGTTTCACAGTTTATCAACATCCTGCCAGGTGCGTATGGGGTATATACAGTGGATCAGGATCCTGCCAGGTGTGTATGGGGTTTTCACAGTGTATCAGGATCCTGCCAAGTGTGTATGGGGTTTTCACAGTGGATCAGGATCCTGCCAGGTGTGTATGGGGATTTCACAGTGGATCAGGATCCTGCCAGGTGTGTGTGGGGTTTTCACAGTGTATCAGGATCCTGCCAGGTGTGTATGGCGTTTTCACTGCGTATCAGGATCCTGCCAGATGCGAATGGTGTTTCACAGTGGATCAGGATACTGCCAGGTGTGTATTGGGTTTTCACAGTGTATCAGGATCCTGCCAGATGTGTATGGAGATTTCACAGTGGATCAGGATCCTGCCAGATGTGAATGAGGTTTTCACAGTGCATCAGGATCCTGCCAGATGTGTATGGGTGTTTCACAGTGTATCAGGATCCTGCATCGTGTGTGTGGGGTTTCACAGTTTACCTGGTTCCTGCCAGGTGTGTATGGGGTTTTCACAGTGTATCAGGATCCTGCCAGGTGTGTATGGGGTTTTCACAGTGTATCAGGATCCTGCCAGGTGTGTATGTGGGTTTCACAGTTTATCAGGACCCTGCCAGGTGTGTATGTGGGTTTCACAGATTATCAGGATCCTGCCAGGTGTGTCTGGGGTTTTCACAGTATATCAGGATCCTTCCCGTTGTGTATGGGGGTTTCACAGTGTATCAGGATCCTGCCAGGTGTGTGTGGGGTTTTCAGAGTGTCTCAGGATACTGTCAGATGTGAATGGGGTTTCACTGCGTATCAGGATCCTGCCAGATGTGAATGGTGTTTCACAGCGGATCAGGATCCTGCCAGGTGTGTACGGGGTTTTAACAGTGTATCAGGATCCTGTCAGATGTGTATGGAGATTTCACAGTGGATCAGGATCCTGCCAGATGTGAATGACTTTTTCACAGTGCATCAGGATCCTGCCAGATGTGTATGGAGTTTTCACAGTGCATCAGGATCCCTCCAGATGTGTATGGGTGTTTCACAGTGTATCAGGATCCTGCATCGTGTGGATGGGGTTTCACAGTTTATCAGGTTCCTGCCAGGTGTGTATGGGGTTTTCACAGTGTATCAGGATCCTGCCAGGTGTGTATGGGGTTTTCACAGTGTATCAGGATCCTGCCGGTTGTGTATGGGGATTTCATAGGTTATCAGGATCCTGCCAGTTGTGTCTGGGATTTTCACAGTATATCAGGATCCTGCCGGTTGTGCATGGGGGTTTCACAGTATATCAGGATCCTGCCAGGTGTGTATGTGGTTTTCACAGTTTATCAGGATCCTGCCAGATGTGAATGCGATTTCACTGTGTATCAGGATGCTGCCAGATGTGAATGGTGTTTCACTGTTCATCAGGAACCTGCCAGGTGTGTACGGTGATTTCACAGTGCATCAGGCTCCTGCCAGGTGTGTATGGGGTTTTCACAGTATATCAGGATCCTGCTAGATGTGAATGGGGTTTTCACAGTGCACCAGGATCCTGTCAGATGTGTATGGGGTTTTCACAGTCCATCAGTTTGCTTCCAGATGTGTATGGGGTATATATACAGTGGATCAGGATCCTGCCAGGTGTGTATGGGGTTTCACAGTGTATCAGGATCCTGCCACGTGTGCATGGGGATTTCACAGTGTATCAGGATCCTGCCAGGTGTGTATGTGGGTTTCACAGATTATCAGCATCCTGCCTGGTGTGTATGGGGTTTTCGCAGTGGATCAGGATCCTGCCAGGTGTGTGTGGGGTTTTCACAGTGTATCAGGATCCTGCCAGGTGTGTATGGGGTTTTCACAGTGTATCAGGATCCTGCCAGATGTGAATGGGGTTTCACTGCGTATCAGGATCCTGCCACATGTGAATGGTGTTTCACAGTAGATCAGGATACTGCCAGGTGTGTACGGGGTTTTCACAGTGTATCAGGATCCTGCCAGATGTGTATGGAGATTTCACAGTGGATCAGGATCCTGCCAGATGTGAATGAGTTTTTCACAGTGCATCAGGATCCTGCCAGATGTGTATGGAGTTTTCACAGTACATCAGGATCCTTCCAGATGTGTATGGGTGTTTCGCAGTGTATCAGGATCCTGCATCATGTGGATGGGGTTTCACAGTTTATCAGGTTCCAGCCAGGTTAGTATGGGGTTTTCACAGTTTATCAGGATCCTGCATCGTGTGGATGGGGTTTTCACAGTGTATCAGGATCCTGCCAGGTGTGTATGTGGGTTTCACAGATTATCAGCATCCTGCTTGGTGTGTCTGGGGTTTTCACAGTGTATCAGTATCCTGCTAGGTGTGTATGTGGGTTTCACAGATTATCGGGATCCTGCCAGGTGAGTCTGGGATTTTCACAGTATATCAGGATCCTGCCGGTTGTGTATGGGGGTTTCACAGTTTATCAGGATCCTGCCAGGTGTGTATGTGGGTTTCACAGTTTATCAGGATCCTGCAAAATGTGAATGGGGTTTCACTGTGTATCAGGATCCTGCCAGATGTGAATGGTGTTTCAATCTGCATCAGGAACCTGCCAGGTGTGTACGGGGATTTCACAGTGCATCAGGCTCCTGCCAGGTGTGTATGGGGGTTTCACAGTATATCAGGATCCTGCCAGGTGTGTATGGGGTTTCACAGTGTATCAGGATCCTGCCACGTGTGCATGGGGATTTCACAGTGTATCAGGATCCTGCCAGGAGTGTATGTGGGTTTCACAGATTATCAGCATCCTGCCTGGTGTGTATGGGGTTTTCGCAGTGGATCAGGATCCTGCCAGGTGTGTGTGGGGTTTTCACAGTGTATCAGCATCCTGCCAGGTGTGTATGGGGTTTTCACAGTGTATCAGGATCCTGCCAGATGTGAATGGGGTTTCACTGCGTATCAGGATCCTGCCACATGTGAATGGTGTTTCACAGTAGATCAGGATACTGCCAGGTGTGTACGGGGTTTTCACAGTGTATCAGGATCCTGCCAGATGTGTATGGAGATTTCACAGTGGATCAGGATCCTGCCAGATGTGAATGAGTTTTTCACAGTGCATCAGGATCCTGCCAGATGTGTATGGAGTTTTCACTTTACATCAGGATCCTTCCAGATGTGTATGGGGGTTTCACAGTTTATCAGGATCCTGCCAGGTGTGTATGTGGGTTTCACAGTTTATCAGGATCCTGCCAAAAGTGAATGGGGTTTCACTGTGTATCAGGATCCTGCCAGATGTGAATGGTGTTTCAATCTGCATCAGGAACCTGCCAGGTGTGTACGGGGATTTCACAGTGCATCAGGCTCCTGCCAGGTGTGTATGGGGGTTTCACAGTATATCAGGATCCTGCCAGGTGTGCATGGGTTTTCACAGTATATCAGGATCCTGCCTGGTGTGTTTGGGGGTTTCAGTTTATCAGGATCCCGCCAGATGGGTATGGGGGTTTTACAGTTTATCAGCATTCTGCCAGGTGTATATGGGGTATATACAGTGGATCAGGATCCTGCCAGGTGTGTATGGGGTTTTCACAGTGTATCAGGATCCTGCCAAGTGTGTATGGGGTTTTCACAGTGGATCAGGATACTGCCAGGTGTGTATGGGGTTTTCACAGTGGATCAGGATCCTGCCAGGTGTGTGTGGGGTTTTCACAGTGTATCAGGATACTGCCAGGTGTGTATGGGGTTTTCACAGTGTATCAGGATCCTGCCAGATGTGAATGGGTTTTCACTGCGTATCAGGATCCTGCCAGATGTGAATGGTGTTTCACAGTGGATCAGGATGCTGCCAGGTGTGTGCGGGGTTTTCACAGTGTATCATGATCCTGCCAGATGTGTATGGAGATTTCACAGTGTATCAGTATCCTGCCAGATGTGAATGAGGTTTTCACAGTGCATCAGGCTCCTGCCAGATGTGTATGGGGTTTTCACAGTGGATCAGGATCCTGCATCGTGTGTATGGGGTTTCACAGTTTACCTGGTTCCTGCCAGGTGTGTATGGGGTTTTCACAGTGTATCAGGATCCTGCCAGGTGTGTATGGGGTTTTCACAGTGTATCAGGATCCTGCCAGGTGTGTATGTGTGTTTCACAGTTTATCAGGACCCTGCAAGGTGTGTCTGGGATTTTCACAGTATCTCAGCGTCCTGCCGGTTGTGTATGGGGGTTTCACAGTTTATCAGGATCCAGCCAGGTGTGTATGTGGGTTTCACAGTTTATCAGGATCCTGCCAGATGTGAATGGGGTTTCACTGTGTATCAGGATCCTGCCAGATGTGAATGGTGTTTCACTGTGCATCAGGAACCTGCCAGGTGTGTACGGGGATTTCACAGTTCATCAGGCTCCTGCCAGGTGTGTATGGTGGTTTACAGTATATCAGGATCCTGCCAGGTGTGCATGGGCTTTCACAGTATATCAGGATCCTGCCTGGTGTGTTTGGGGGTTTCAGTTTATCAGGATCCCGCCAGGTGGGTATGGGGGTTTCACAGTTTATCAGCATCCTGCCAGGTGCGTATGGGGTATATACAGTGGATCAGGATCCTGCCAGGTGTGTATGGGGTTTTCACATTGTATCAGGATCCTGCCAAGTGTGTATGGGGTTTTCACAGTGTATCAGGATCCTGCCAGGTGTGTATGGGGTTTTCACAGTGTAACAGGATCCTGCCAGATGTGAATGGTGTTTCACAGTGGATCAGGATCCTGCCAGGTGTGTCCGGGGTTTTCACAGTGTATCAGGATCCTGCCAGATGTGTATGGAGATTTCACAGTGGATCAGGATCCTGCCAGATGTGAATGAGGTTTTCACAGTGCATCAGGATCCTGCCAGATGTGTATGGAGTTTTCACAGTGCATCAGGATCCTTCCAGATGTGTATGGGTGTTTCACAGTGTATCCGGATCCTGCATCGTGTGGATGGGGTTTCACAGTATATCAGGGTCCTGCCAGGTGTGTATGGGGTTTTCACAGTGTATCAGGATTCTGCCAGGTGTGTATGTGGGTTTCACAGTTTATCAGGACCCTGCCTGGTGTGTATGTGGGTTTCACAGTTTATCAGGATCCTGCCAGATGTGAATGGGGTTTTCACAGTGCATCAGGATCCTGCCAGATGTGTTTGGAGATTTCACAGTGGATCAGGATTTGCCTGATGTGAATGAGGTTTTCACAGTGCATCAGGATCCTGCCAGGTGTGTATGTGGGTTTCACAGTTTATCAGGACCCTGCCAGGTGTGTATGTGGGTTTCACAGATTATCAGGATCCTGCCAGGTGTGTCTGGGGTTTTCACAGTATATCAGGATCCTTCCCGTTGTGTATGGGGGTTTCACAGTGTATCAGGATCCTGATAGGTGTGTATGGTGTTTTCACAGTGTATCAGGATACTGCCAGATGTGAATGGGGTTTCACTGCGTATCAGGATCCTGCCAGATGTGAATGGTGTTTCACAGTGGATCAGGATCCTGCCAGGTGTGTACGGGGTTTTAACAGTGTATCAGGATCCTGTCAGATGTGTATGGAGATTTCACAGTGGATCAGGATCCTGCCAGATGTGAATGAGTTTTTCACAGTGCATCAGGATCCTGCCAGATGTGTATGGAGTTTTCACAGTACATCAGGATCCTTCCAGATGTGTATGGGTGTTTCGAAATGTATCAGGATCCTGCATCGTGTGGATGGGGTTTCACAGTTTATCAGGTTCCTGCCAGGTTAGTATGGGGTTTTCACTGTTTGTCAGGATCCTGCCAGGTGTGTATGGGGTTTCCACAGTGTATCAGGATCCTGCCAGGTGTGTATGTGGGTTTCACAGATTAACTCGATCCTACCAGGTGTGTCTGGGGTTTTCACAGTATTTCAGGATCCTGCCGGTTGTGTATGGGGGTTTCACAGTGTATCAGGATCCTGCCAGGTGTGTATGGGGTTTTCACAGTGTATCAGGATACTGCCAGATGTGAATGGTGTTTCACAGCGGATCAGGATCCTGCCAGGTGTGTACGGGGTTTTCACAGTGTATCAGGATCCTGCCAGATGTGTATGGAGATTTCACAGTGGATGAGGATCCTGCCAGATGTGAATGAGGTTTTCACAGTGCATCAGGATCCTGCCAGATGTGTATGGAGTTTTCACAGTGCATCAGGATCCTTCCAGATGTGTATGGGTGTTTCACAGTGTATCAGGATCCTGCATCGTGTGGATGGGGTTTCACAGTGTATCAGGATCCTGCCAGGTGTGTCTGGGGTTTTCACAGTGTATCAGGATCCTGCCAGGTGTGTATGTGGGTTTCACAGATTATCAGGATCCTGCCAGGTGCGTCTGGGATTTTCACAGTATATCAGGGTCCTGCCGGTTGTGTATGGGGGTTTCACAGTTTATCAGGATCCTGCCAGGTGTGTATGTGGGTTTCACAGTTTATCAGGATCCTGCCAGATGTGAATGGGGTTTCACTGTGTATCAGGATCCTGCCAGATGTGAATGGTGTTTCACTCTGCATCAGGAACCTGCCAGGTGTGTACGGGGATTTCACAGTATATCAGGATCCTGCCAGGTGTGCATGGGTTTTCACAGTATATCAGAATCCTGCCTGGTGTGTTTGGGGGTTTCAGTTTATCAGGATCCCGACAGATGGGTATGGGGGTTTCACAGTTTATCAGCATCCTGCCAGGTGTGTATGGGGTATATACAGTGGATCAGGATCCTGCCAGGTGTGTATGGGGTTTTCACAGTGTATCAGGATCCTGCCAAGTGTGTATGGGGTTTTCACAGTGGATCAGGATCCTGCCAGGTGTGTATGGGGTTTTCACAGTGGATCAGGATCCTGCCAGGTGTGTGTGGGGTTTTCACAGTGGATCAGGATCCTGCCAGGTGTGTGTGGGGTTTTCACAGTGTATCAGGATCCTGCCAGGTGTGTATGGGGTTTTCACAGTGTATCAGGATCCTGCCAGAAGTGAATGGTGTTTCACAGTGGATCAGGATCCTGACAGGTGTGTACGGGTTTTCACAGTGTATCAGGATCCTGCCAGATGTGTATGGAGATTTCACAGTGGATCAGGATCCTGCCAGATGTGAATGAGTTTTTCACAGTGCATCAGGGTCCTGCCAGATGTGTATGGGGTTTTCACAGTGGATCAGGATCCTGCATCGTGTGTATGGGGTTTCACAGTTTACCTGGTTCCTGCCAGGTGAGTTTGGGGTTTTCACAGTGTATCAGGATCCTGCCAGGTGTGTATGTGTGTTTCACAGTTTATCAGGACCCTGCCAGGTGTGTCTGGCATTTTCACAGTATATCAGCGTCCTGCCGGTTGTGTATGGGGGTTTCACAGTTTATCAGGATCCAGCCAGGTGTGTATGTGGGTTTCTCAGTTTATCAGGATCCTGCCAGATGTGAATGGGGTTTCACTGAGTATCAGGATCCTGCCAGATGTGAATGGTGTTTCACTGTGCATCAGTAACCTGCCAGGTGTGTACGGGGATTTCACAGTGCATCAGGCTCCTGCCAGGTGTGTATGGTGGTTTCACAGTATATCAGGATCGTGCCAGGTGTGCATGGGCTTTCACAGTATATCAGGATGCTGCCTGGTGTGTTTGGGGGTTTCAGTTTATCAGGATCCCGCCAGGTGGGTATGGGGGTTTCACAGTTTATCAGCATCCTGCCAGGTGCGTATGGGGTATATACAGTGGATCAGGATCCTGCCAGGTGTGTATGGGGTTTTCACAGTGGATCAGGATCCTGCTAAGTGTGTATGGGGTTTTCACAGTGGATCAGGATCCTGCCAGGTGTGTATGGGGTTTTCACAGTGGATCAGGATCCTGCCAGGTGTGTGTGGGGTTTTCACAGTGTATCAGGATCCTGCCAGGTGTGTATGGGGTTTTCACAGTGTAACAGGATCCTGCCAGATGTGAATGAGGTTTCACTGTGTATCAGGATCCTGCCAGATGTGAATGGTGTTTCACAGTGGATCAGGATCCTGCCAGGTGTGTACGGGGTTTTCACAGTGTATCAGGATCCTGCCAGATGTGTATAGAGATTTCACAGTGGATCAGGATCCTGCCAGATGTGAATGGTGTTTTCACAGTGCATCAGGATCCTGCCAGATGTGTATGAGTGTTTCACAGTGTATCAGGATCCTGCATCGTGTGTATGGGGTTTCACAGTTTACCTGGTTCCTGCCAGGTGTGTATGGGATTTTCACAGTGTATCAGGATCCTGCCAGGTGTGTATGGGGTTTTCACAGTGTATCAGGATCCTGCCAGGTGTGTATGTGGGTATCGCAGTTTATCAGGACCCTGCCTGGTGTGTCTGGGGTTTTCACAGGTTATCAGGATCCTGCCAGGTGTGTATGGGTGTTTCACAGTTTATCAGGATCCTGCCTGGTGTGTATGTGGGTTTCAAAGTTTATCAGGATCCTGCCAGATGTGAATGGGGTTTTCACAGTGCATCAGGATCCTGTCAGATGTGTATGGGGTTTTCACAGTCCATCAGTTTGCTTCCAGATGTGTATGGGGTATATATACAGTGGATCAGGATCCTGCCAGGTGTGTATGGGGTTTCATAGTTTATCAGGATCCTGCCAGGTGTGTATGGGGTTTTCACAGTATATCAGGATCCTGCCAGGTGTGCATGGGTTTTCACAGTATATTAGGATCCTGCCTGGTGTGTTTGGGGGTTTCAGTTTATCAGGATCCCGCCAGATGGGTATGGGGGTTTCACAGTTTATCAGCATCCTGCCAGGTGTGTATGTGGTATATACAGTGGATCAGGATCCTGCCAGGTGTGTATGGGGTTTTCACAGTGTATCAGGATCCTGCCAAGTGTGTATGGGGTTTTCACAGTGGATCAGGATCCTGCCAGGTGTGCATGGGGTTTTCACAGTGGATCAGGATCCTGCCAGGTGTGTGTGGGGTTTTCACAGTGGATCAGGATCCTGCCAGGTGTGTGTGGGGTTTTCACAGTGCATCAGGATCCTGCCAGGTGTGTATGGGGTTTTCACAGTGTATCAGGATCCTGCCAGATGTGTATGGAGATTTATCAGTGGATCAGGATCCTGCCAGATGTGAATGAGTTTTTCACAGTGCATCAGGGTCCTGCCAGATGCGTATGGGGTTTTCACAGTGGATCAGGATCCTGCATCGTGTGTATGGGGTTTCACAGTTTACCTGGTTCCTGCCAGGTGTGTATGGGGTTTTCACAGTGTATCAGGATCCTGCCAGGTGTGTATGGGGTTTTCACAGTGTATCAGGATCCTGCCAGGTGTGTATGTGTGTTTCACAATTTATCAGGACCCTGCCAGGTGTGTCTGGGATTTTCACAGTATATCAGCGTCCTGCCGGTTGTGTATCGGGGTTTCACAGTTTATCAGGATCCAGCCAGGTGAGTATGTGGGTTTCACAGTTTATCAGGATCTTGCCAGATGTGAATGGGATTTCACTGTGTATCAGGATCCTGCCAGATGTGAATGGTGTTTCACTGTGCATCAGGAACCTGCCAGGTGTGTACGGTGATTTCACAGTGCATCAGGCTCCTGCCAGGTGTGTATGGTGGTTTCACAGTATATCAGGTTCCTGCCAGGTGTGCATGGGCTTTCACAGTATATCAGGATCCTGCCTGGTGTGTTTGGGGGTTTCAGTTTATCAGGATCCCGCCAGGTGGGTATGGGGGTTTCACAGTTTATCAGCATCCTGCCAGGTGCGTATGGGGTATATACAGTGGATCAGGATCCTGCCAGGTGTGTATGGGGTTTTCACAGTGGATCAGGATCCTGCTAAGTGTGTATGGGGTTTTCACAGTGGATCAGGATCCTGCCAGGTGTGTATGGGGTTTTCACAGTGGATCAGGATCCTGCCAGGTGTGTGTGGGGTTTTCACAGTGTATCAGGATCCTGCCAGGTGTGTATGGGGTTTTCACAGTGTAACAGGATCCTGCCAGATGTGAATGGGGTTTCACTGCGTATCAGGATCCTGCCAGATGTGAATGGTGTTTCACAGTGGATCAGGATCCTGCCAGGTGTGTACGGGGTTTTCACAGTGTATCAGGATCCTGCCAGATGTGTATGGAGATTTCACAGTGGATCAGGATCCTGCCAGATGTGAATGGTGTTTTCACAGTGCATCAGGATCCTGCCAGATGTGTACGGGTGTTTCACAGTGTATCAGGATCCTGCATCGTGTGTATGGGGTTTCACAGTTTACCTGGTTCCTGCCAGGTGTGTATGGGATTTTCACAGTGTATCAGGATCCTGCCAGGTGTGTATGGGGTTTTCACAGTGTATCAGGATCCTGCCAGGTGTGTATGTGGGTTTCACAGTTTATCAGGACGCTGCCTGGTGTGTCTGGGGTTTTCACAGGTTATCAGGATCCTGCCAGTTTTGTATGAGGGTTTCACAGTTTATCAGGATCCTGCCTGGTGTGTATGTGGGTTTCAAAGTTTATCAGGATCCTGCCAGATGTGTATGGGGTTTTCACAGTCCATCAGTTTGCTTCCAGATGTGTATGGGGTATATATACAGTGGATCAGGATCCTGCCAGGTGTGTATGGGGTTTCACAGTTTATCAGGATCCTGCCAGGTGTGTATGGGGTTTTCACAGTGTATCAGGATACTGCCACGTGTCGCTGGGGTTTTCACAGTGTATCAGGATCCTGCCAGGTGTGTATGTGGGTTTCACAGATTATCAGAATCCTTCCTGGTGTGGATGGGGTTTTCGCATTGGATCAGGATCCTGCCAGGTGTGTGTGGGGTTTTCACAGTGTATCAGGATCCTGCCAGGTGTGTATGGGGTTTTCACAGTGTATCAGGATCCTGCCAGATGTGAATGGGGTTTCACTGCGTATCAGGTTCCTGCCAGATGTGAATGGTGTTTCACAGTGGATCAGGATCCTGCCAGGTTTGTACGGGGTTTTCACAGAGTATCAGGGTCCTGCCAGATGTGTATGGAGATTTCACAGTGGATCAGGATCCTGCCAGATGTGAATGAGTTTTTCACAGTGCATCAGGATCCTGCCAGATGTGTATGGAGTTTTCACAGTACATCAGGATCCTTCCAGATGTGTATGGGTGTTTCGCAGTGTATCAGGATCCTGCATCGTGTGGATGGGGTTTCACAGTTTATCAGGTTCCTGCTAGGTGTGTATGGGGTTTTCACAGTTTATCAGGATCCTGCCAGGTGTGTATGGGGTTTTCACAGTGTATCAGGATCCTGCCAGGTGTGTATGTGGGTTTCACAGATTATCAGGATCCTGCCAGGTGTGTCTGGGGTTTTCGCAGTGTATCAGGATCCTGCCGGTTGTGCATGGGGGTTTCACAGTTTATCAGGATCCTGCCAGAAGTGAATGGGGTTTCACTGTGTATCAGGATCCTGCCAGATGTGAATGGTGTTTCACTGTGCATCAGGAACCTGCCAGGTGTGTCCGGGGATTTCACAGTGCATCAGGCTCCTGCCAGGTGTGTATGGGGGTTTCACAGTATATCGGGATCCTGCCAGGTGTGCATGGGTTTTCACAGTATATCAGGATCCTGCCTTGTGTGTATGGGGGTTCCAGTTTATCAGGATCCCGCCAGGTGGGTATGGGGGTTTCACAGTTTATCAGCATCCTGCCAGGTGCGTATGGGGTATATACAGTGGATCAGGAACCTGCCAGGTGTGTATGGGGTTTTCACAGTGGACCAGGATCCTGCTAAGTGTGTATGGGGTTTTCACAGTGGATCAGGATCCTGCCAGGTGTGTATGGGGTTTTCACAGTGGATCAGGATCCTGCCAGGTGTGTGTGGGGTTTTCACAGTGTATCAGGATCCTGCCAGGTGGGTATGGGGGTTTCACAGTTTATCAGCATCCTGCCAGGTGCGTATGGGGTATATACAGTGGATCAGGATCCTGCCAGGTGTGTATGGGGTTTTCACAGTGGATCAGGATCCTGCTAAGTGCGTATGGGGTTTTCACAGTGGATCAGGATCCTGCCAGGTGTGTATGGGGTTTTCACAGTGGATCAGGATCCTGCCAGGTGTGTGTGGGGTTTTCACAGTGTATCAGGATCCTGCCAGGTGTGTATGGGGTTTTCACAGTGTAACAGGATCCTGCCAGATGTGAATGGGGTTTCACTGCGTATCAGGATCCTGCCAGATGTGAATGGTGTTTCACAGTGGATCAGGATCCTGCCAGGTGTGTACGGGGTTTTCACAGTGTATCAGGATCCTGCCAGATGTGTATGGAGATTTCACAGTGGATCAGGATCCTGCCAGATGTGAATGGTGTTTTCACAGTGCATCAGGATCCTGCCAGATGTGTACGGGTGTTTCACAGTGTATCAGGATCCTGCATCGTGTGTATGGGGTTTCACAGTTTACCTGGTTCCTGCCAGGTGTGTATGGGATTTTCACAGTGTATCAGGATCCTGCCAGGTGTGTATGGGGTTTTCACAGTGTATCAGGATCCTGCCAGGTGTGTATGTGGGTTTCACAGTTTATCAGGACGCTGCCTGGTGTGTCTGGGGTTTTCACAGGTTATCAGGATCCTGCCAGTTGTGTATGAGGGTTTCACAGTTTATCAGGATCCTGCCTGGTGTGTATGTGGGTTTCAAAGTTTATCAGGATCCTGCCAGATGTGTATGGGGTTTTCACAGTCCATCAGTTTGCTTCCAGATGTGTATGGGGTATATATACAGTGGATCAGGATCCTGCCAGGTGTGTATGGGGTTTCACAGTTTATCAGGATCCTGCCAGGTGTGTATGGGGTTTTCACAGTGTATCAGGATACTGCCACGTGTCGCTGGGGTTTTCACAGTGTATCAGGATCCTGCCAGGTGTGTATGTGGGTTTCACAGATTATCAGCATCCTTCCTGGTGTGGATGGGGTTTTCGCATTGGATCAGGATCCTGCCAGGTGTGTGTGGGGTTTTCACAGTGTATCAGGATCCTGCCAGGTGTGTATGGGGTTTTCACAGTGTATCAGGATCCTGCCAGATGTGAATGGGGTTTCACTGCGTATCAGGTTCCTGCCAGATGTGAATGGTGTTTCACAGTGGATCAGGATCCTGCCAGGTTTGTACGGGGTTTTCACAGAGTATCAGGGTCCTGCCAGATGTGTATGGAGATTTCACAGTGGATCAGGATCCTGCCAGATGTGAATGAGTTTTTCACAGTGCATCAGTATCCTGCCAGATGTGTATGGAGTTTTCACAGTACATCAGGATCCTTCCAGATGTGTATGGGTGTTTCGCAGTGTATCAGGATCCTGCATCGTGTGGATGGGGTTTCACAGTTTATCAGGTTCCTGCTAGGTGTGTATGGGGTTTTCACAGTTTATCAGGATCCTGCCAGGTGTGTATGGGGTTTTCACAGTGTATCAGGATCCTGCCAGGTGTGTATGTGGGTTTCACAGATTATCAGGATCCTGCCAGGTGTGTCTGGGGTTTTCGCAGTATATCAGGATCCTGCCGGTTGTGCATGGGGGTTTCACAGTTTATCAGGATCCTGCCAGAAGTGAATGGTGTTTCACTGTGCATCAGGAACCTGCCAGGTGTGTCCGGGGATTTCACAGTGCATCAGGCTCCTGCCAGGTGTGTATGGGGGTTTCACAGTATATCGGGATCCTGCCAGGTGTGCATGGGTTTTCACAGTATATCAGGATCCTGCCTGGTGTGTATGGGGGTTCCAGTTTATCAGGATCCCGCCAGGTGGGTATGGGGGTTTCACAGTTTATCAGCATCCTGCCAGGTGCGTATGGGGTATATACAGTGGATCAGGAACCTGCCAGGTGTGTATGGGGTTTTCACAGTGGACCAGGATCCTGCTAAGTGTGTATGGGGTTTTCACAGTGGATCAGGATCCTGCCAGGTGTGTATGGGGTTTTCACAGTGGATCAGGATCCTGCCAGGTGTGTGTGGGGTTTTCACAGTGTATCAGGATCCTGCCAGGTGTGTATGGGGTTTTCACAGCGTAACAGGATACTGCCAGATGTGAATGGGGTTTCACTGCGTATCAGGATCCTGCCAGATGTGAATGGTGCTTCACAGTGGATCAGGATCCTGCCAGGTGTGTACGGGGTTTTCACAGTGTATCAGGATCCTGCCAGATGTGTATGGAGATTTCACAGTGGATCAGGATCCTGCCAGATGTGAATGGTGTTTTCACAGTGCATCAGGATCCTGCCAGATGTGTATGGGTGTTTCACAGTGTATCAGGATCCTGCATCGTGTGTATGGGGTTTCACAGTTTACCTGGTTCCTGCCATGTGTGTATGGGATTTTCACAGTGTATCAGGATCCTGCCAGGTGTGTATGGGGTTTTCACAGTGTATCAGGTTCCTGCCAGGTGTGTATGTGGGTTTCACAGTTTATCAGGACGCTGCCTGGTGTGTCTGGGGTTTTCACAGGTTATCAGGATCCTGCCAGTTGTGTATGAGGGTTTCACAGATTATCAGGATCCTGCCTGGTGTGTATGTGGGTTTCAAATTTTATCAGGATCCTGCCAGATGTGAATGGGGTTTTCACAGTGCATCAGGATCCTGTCAGATGTGTATGGGGTTTTCACAGTCCATCAGTTTGCTTCCAGATGTGTATGGGGTATATATACAGTGGATCAGGATCCTGCCAGGGGTGTATGGGGTTTCACAGTTTATCAGGATCCTGCCAGGTGTGTATGGGGTTTTCACAGTGTATCAGGATCCTGCCACGTGTCGCTGGGGTTTTCACAGTGTATCAGGATCCTGCCAGGTGTGTATGTGGGTTTCACATATTATCAGCATCCTTCCTGGTGTGGATGGGGTTTTCGCATTGGATCAGGATCCTGCCAGGTGTGTGTGGGGTTTTCACAGTGTATCAGGATCCTGCCAGGTGTGTATGGGGTTTTCACAGTGTATCAGGATCCTGCCAGATGTGAATGGGGTTTCACTGCGTATCAGGATCCTGCCAGATGTGAATGGTGTTTCACAGTGGATCAGGATCCTGCCAGGTTTGTACGGGGTTTTCACAGAGTATCAGGGTCCTGCCAGATGTGTATGGAGATTTCACAGTGGATCAGGATCCTGCCAGATGTGAATGAGTTTTTCACAGTGCATCAGGATCCTGCCAGATGTGTATGGAGTTTTCACAGTACATCAGGATCCTTCCAGATGTGTATGGGTGTTTCGCAGTGTATCAGGATCCTGCATCGTGTGGATGGGGTTTCACAGTTTATCAGGTTCCTGCTAGGTGTGTATGGGGTTTTCACAGTTTATCAGGATCCTGCCAGGTGTGTATGGGGTTTTCACAGTGTATCAGGATCCTGCCAGGTGTGTATGTGGGTTTCACAGATTATCAGGATCCTGCCAGTTGTGTCTGGGGTTTTCGCAGTATATCAGGATCCTGCCGGTTGTGCATGGGGGTTTCACAGTTTATCAGGATCCTGCCAGGTGTGTATGTGGGTTTCACAGTTTATCAGGATCCTGCCAGATGTGAATGGGGTTTCACTGTGTATCAGGATCCTGCCAGATGTGAATGGTGTTTCACTGTGCATCAGGAACCTGCCAGGTGTGTCCGGGGATTTCACAGTGCATCAGGCTCCTGCCAGGTGTGTATGGGGGTTTCACAGTATATCGGGATCCTGCCAGGTGTGCATGGGTTTTCACAGTATATCAGGATCCTGCCTGGTGTGTATGGGGGTTCCAGTTTATCAGGATCCCGCCAGGTGTGTATGGGGGTTTCACAGTTTATCAGCATCCTGCCAGGTGCGTATGGGGTATATACAGTGGATCAGGATCCTGCCAGGTGTGTATGGGGTTTTCACAGTGGATCAGGTTCCTGCCAAGTGTGTATGGGGTTTTCACAGTGTATCAGGATCTTGCCAGCTGTGTATGGGGTTTTCACAGTGAATCAGGATCCTGCCAGGTGTGTGTGGGGTTTTCACAGTGTATCAGGATCCTGCCAGGTGTGTATGGGGTTTTCACAGTGTATCAGGATCCGGCCAGATGTGAATGGGGTTTCACTGCGTATCAGGATCCTGCCAGATGTGAATGGTGTTTCACAGTGGAACAGGATCCTGCCAGGTGTGTCCGGGGTATTCACAGTGTATCAGGATCCTGCCAGATATGTATGGAGATTTCACAGTGGATCAGGATCCTGCCAGATGTGAATGAGGTTTTCACAGTGCATCAGGATCCTTCCAGATGTGTATGGGTGTTTCACAGTGTATCTGGATCCTGCATCGTGTGCATGGGGTTTCACAGTTTATCTGGTTCCTGCCAGGTGTGTATGGGGTTTTCACAGTGTATCAGGATCCTGCCAGGTGTGTATGGGGTTTTCACAGTGTATCAGGATCCTGCCAGGTGTGTATGTGGGTTTCACAGTTTATCAGGACCCTGCCAGGTGTGTCTGGGTTTTTCACAGATTAACAGGATCCTGCCAGGTGTGTCTGGGGCATTCACAGTTTATCGGGACCCTGCCTGGTGTGTATGTGGGTTTCACAGTTTATCAGGATCCTGCCAGATGTTAATGGGGTTTTCACAGTGCATCAGGATCCTGTCAGATGTGAATGGGGTTTTCACAGTCCATCAGTTTGCTTCCAGTTGTGAATGGGGTATATATACAGTGGATCAGGATCCTGCCATGTGTGTATGGGGTTTCACAGTTTATCAGGATCCTGCCAGGTGTGTATGGGGTTTTCACAGTGCATCAGGATCCTGCCATGTGTGTATGGGGTTTTCACAGTGGATCAGGATCCTGCCAGGTGTGTATGTGGGTTTCACAGGTTATCAGCATCCTGCCTGGTGTGTATGGGGATTTCACAGTGTATCAGGATCCTGCCAGATGTGTATGGGGTTTCACAGTGTATCAGGATCCTGCCAGATGTGAATGGGGTTTCACTGTGTATCAGGATCCTGCCAGATGTGAATGGGGTTTCACTGTGCATCAGGAACCTGCCAGGTGTGCACGGGAATTTCACAGTGCATCAGGCTCCTGCCAATTGTGTATGGGGGTTTCACAGTATATCAGGATCCTGCCAGGTGTGTATGGGGTTTCACAGTATATCAGGATCCTGCCAGGTGTGTATGGGGGTTTCACAGTTTATCAGGATCCTGCCAGGTGTGTATGGGGAATTGACAGTGTATAAGGATCCTGCCAAGTGTTAATTGGGTTTTCACAGTGGATCAGAATCCTGCCAGGTGTGTATGGGGTTTTCACAGTGGATCAGGATTCTGCCAGTTGTGTGCGGGGTTTTCACAGTGTATCAGGCTCCTGCCAGGATGTATGGGGTTTTCACATTGCATCAGGATCCTGCCAGATGTGTGTGGGGTTTTTACAGTGTATCAGGATCCTGCCAGGTGTGTATGGGGTTTTCACTGTGCATCAGGATCCTGCCAGGTGTGTATGGGATTTTCACAGTGTATCAGGATCCTGCCAGGTGTGTATGTGGGTTTCACAGTTTATCAGGATCATGCCAGGTGTGTATGGGGGTTTCACTGTGTATCAGGATCCTGCCAGGTGTGTATGTGTGTTTCACAGTTTATCAGGATGCTGCCAGGTGTGTCTGGGATTTTGGCAGTTTATTAGGATCCTGCCAGGTCTGTATGGGGGTTTCACAGTTTATCAGGCTCCTGCCAGGTGTGTTTGGGGGTTTCACAGTATATCAGGATCCTGCCAGGTGTGTATGGGGTTTTCACAGTCCATCAGTTTGCTTCCAGATGTGTATGGGGTATATATACAGTGGATCAGGATCCTGCCAGGTGTGTATGGGGTTTCACAGTTTATCAGGATCCTGCCAGGTGTGTATGGGGTTTTCACAGTGTATCAGGATCCTGCCAGGTGTGTATGGGGTTTTCACAGTGTATCAGGATCCTGCCAGGTGTGTATGTGGGTTTCACAGATTAAATGCATCCTTCCTGATGTGGATGGGTTTTTCGCATTGGATCAGGATCCTGCATCGTGTGTATGGGGTTTTACAGTTTATCAGGTTCCTGCCAGGTGTGTTTGGGGTTTCACAGTGGATCAGGATCCTGCATCGTGTGTATGGGGTTTCACAGTTTATCAGGTTCCTGCCAGGTGTGTATGTGGGTTTCACAGTTTATCAGGATCCTGCCAGGTGTGTATGGGGGTTTCACAGTTCATCAGGATCCTGCCAGGAGTGTCTGGCGGTTTCACAGTTCATCAGGATCCTGCCAGGTGTGTGTGGGTTTCACAGCATATCAAGATCCTGCCTGGTGTGTCTGGGGTTTTCACAGTGCATCAGGATCCTGCCAGAAGTGTATGGGTTTTCACAGTGCATCAGGATCCTTCCAGATGTGTATGGGGGGTTTCACCGTTTATCAGGATCCTGCCAGGTGTGTCTGGGGGTTTCACAGTTCATCAGGATCCTGCCAGGTGTGTATGTGGGTTTCACAGTTTATCAGAATCCTGCCTGGTGTGTCTGGGGGTTTCACAGTTCATCAGGATCCTGCCAGGTGTGCATGTGGGTTTCAAAGTTTATCAGGAAACTGCCAGATGTGAATGGGGTTTTCACAGTGCTTCCGGTGCCTGCCAGATGTGTATGGGGTTTTCACAGTGCATCAGGATCCTTCCAGATGTGTATGCGGGTTTCACAGTGTATCAGGATCCTGCATCGTGTGTATGGGGTTTCAAAGTTTATAAGGATCCTGCCAGGTGTGTATGTGGGTTTCACAGTTCATCAGGATCCTGCCAGGTGTGTATGTGGGTTTCACAGTTTATCAGGATCCTGCCAGGTGTGTATGTGGTTTTCTCAGTTTATCAGCATCCTGCCAGATGTGTCTGGGGGTTTCACAGTTCATCAGGATCCTGCCAGGTGTATAAGGGGTTTTCACAGTGTATCAGCATCCTGCCAGGTGTGTATGGGGTTTTCACAGTGTATCAGGATCCTTCCAGGTGTGTACGGGGTTGTTCACAGTGTATCAGGATCTTGCCAGGTGTGTATGGGGTTTTCACAGTGTATCAGGATCCTGCCAGATGTGTATGGAGTTTTCACAGTGTATCAGGATCCTTCCAGGTGTGTACGGGGTTGTTCACAGTGTATCAGGATCTTGCCAGGTGTGTATGGGGTTTTCACAGTGTATCAGGATCCTGCCAGATGTGTATGGAGTTTTCACAGTGGATCAGGAACCTGCCAGGTGTCTACGGGGATTTCACAGTGTATCAGGATCCTGCCAGGTGTGTATGTGTGTTTCACAGTATATCAGGATCCTGCCACTTGTGTATGGGGTTTCACAGTGGTTCAGGATCCTGCCAGGTGTGTCTGGGGTTTCACTGTGCATCAGGATCATGCTAGGTGTGTATGGGGATTTGACAGTGTATCAGGATCCTGCCAGGTGTTTATGTGGGTTTCACAGTTTATCAGGATCCTGCCAGATGTAAATGGGGTTTCACAGTGGATCAGGATATTGCCAGGTATGTACGGGGTTTACGCAGTGGATCAGGATCCTGCCAGATGTGTTGGAGTTTTCACAGTGTGTCTGGATCCTGCCAGGTTTGTAACGGGTTTTCACAGTGGATCAGGATCCTGCCAGGTATGTCAGGGATTTCACAGTGTATCAGGACGCTGCCTGGTGTGTATGGAGTGTTCACAGTTTATCAAGGTCCTGCCAGGTGTGTATGGAGTTTTCACAGTGGATCAGGATCCTTCCAGGTGTGTATGGGGGTGTCAATGTTTATCAGGATCCTGCCAGGTGTGTATGGGGTTTCACAGTGTATCAGGATCCTGCCAGATGTGAATGGGGTTTCACTGTGTATTAGGATCCTGCCAGATGTGAATGGGGTTTCACTGTGCATCAGGATCCTGCCAGATGTGAATGGGGTTTCACTGTGCATCAGGAACCTGCCAGGTGTGTACGGGGATTTCACAGTGCATCAGGCTCCTGCCAGGTGTGTATGGGGGTTTCACAGTATATCAGGATCCTGCCAGGTGTGTATGGGTTTTCACAGCATATCAGGATCCTGCCAGGTGTGTATGGGGTTTCACAGTTTATCAGGATCCTGCCAGGTGTGTATGGGGTTTTCACAGTGTATCAGGATCCTGCCACGTGTGTATGGGGTTTTCACAGTGTAACAGTATCCTGCCAGGTGTGTATGTGGGTTTCACAGATTATCAGCATCCTTCCTGGTGTGGATGGGGTTTTCGCATTGGATCAGGATCCTGCCAGGTGTATGTGGGGTTTTCACAGTGTATCAGGATCCTGCCAGGTGTGTATGGGGTTTTCACAGTGTATCAGGATCCTGCCAGATGTGAATGGGGTTTCACTGCGTATCAGGATCCTGCCAGATGTGAATGGTGTTTCACAGTGGATCAGGATCCTGCCAGGTTTGTACGGGGTTTTCACAGTGTATCAGGGTCCTGCCAGATGTGTATGGAGATTTCACAGTGGATCAGAATCCTGCCAGATGTGAATGAGTTTTTCACAGTGCATCAAGATCCTGCCAGATGTGTATGGAGTTTTCACAGTACATCAGGATCCTTCCAGATGTGTATGGGTGTTTCGCAGTGTATCAGGATCCTGCATCGTGTGGATGGGGTTTCACAGTTTTTCAGGTTCCTGCCAGGTGTGTATGGGGTTTTCACAGTTTATCAGGATCCTGCCAGGTGTGTATGGGGTTTTCACAGTGTATCAGGATCCTGCCAGGTGTGTATGTGGGTTTCACAGATTATCAGGATCCTGCCAGGTGTGTCGGGGGATTTCACAGTATATCAGGATCCTGCCGGTTGTGCATGGGGGTTTCACAGTTTATCAGGATCCTGCCAGGTGTGTATGTGGGTTTCACAGTTTATCAGGATCCTGCCAGATGTGAATGGGGTTTCACTGTGTATCAGGATCCTGCCAGATGTGAATGGTGTTTCACTGTGCATCAGGCTCCTGCCAGGTGTGTATGGGGGTTTCACAGTATATCGGGATCCTGCCAGGTGTGCATGGCTTTTCACAGTATATCAGGATCCTGCCTGGTGTGTTTGGGGGTTTCAGTTTATCAGGATCCCGCCAGGTGGGTATGGGGGTTTCACAGTTTTTCAGCATCCTGCCAGGTGCGTATGGGGTATATACAGTGGATCAGGATCCTGCCAGGTGTGTATGGGGGTTTCACAGTGTATCAGGATCCTGCCAAGTTTGTATGGGGTTTTCACAGTGGATCAGGATCCTGTCAGCTGTGTATGGGGTTTTCACAGTGTATCAGGATCCTGCCAGGTGTGTGTGGGGTTTTCACAGTGTATCAGGATCCTGCCAGGTGTGTATAGGGTTTTCACAGTGTATCAGGATCCTGCCAGATGTGAATGGGGTTTCACTGCGTATCAGGATCCTGCCAGATGTGAATGGTGTTTCACAGTGGATCAGGATCCTGCCAGGTGTGTCCGGGGTTTTCACAGTGTATCAGGATCCTGCCAGATGTGTATGGAGATTTCACAGTGGATCAGGATCCTGCCAGATGTGAATGAGGTTTTCACAGTGCATCAGGATCCTTCCAGATGTGTATGGGTGTTTCACAGTGTATCTGGTTCCTGCCAGGTGTGTATGGGGTTTTCACAGTGTATCAGGATCCTGCCAGGTGTGTATGGGGTTTTCACAGTGTATCAGGATCCTGCCAGGTGTGTATGTCGGTTTCACAGTTTATCAGGACCCTGCCAGGTGTGTCTGGGGTTTTCACAGATTATCAGGATCCTGCCAGGTGCGTCTGGGGGATTCACAGTTTATCGGAACCCTGCCTGGTGTGTATGTGGGTTTCACAGTTTATCAGGATCCTGCCAGATGTTAATGGGGTGTTCACAGTGCATCAGGATCCTGTCAGATGTGTATGGGGTTTTCACAGTCCATCAATTTGCTTCCAGATGTGCATGGGGTATATATACAGTGGATCAGGATCCTGCCATGTGTGTATGGGGTTTCACAGTTTATCAGGATCCTGACAGGTGTGTATGGGGTTTTCACAGTGCATCAGGATCCTGCCATGTGTGTATGGGGTTTTCACAGTGTATCAGGATCCTGCCAGGTGTGTATGTGGGTTTCGCAGATTATCAGCATCCTGCCTGGTGTGTTTGGGGATTTCACAGTGTATCAGGATCCTGCCAGGTGTGTATGTGGGTTTCACAGTTTATCAGGATCCTGCCAGATGTGAATAGGGTTTCACAGTGGATCAGGATCCTGCCAGGTGTGTACGGGGTTTTCACAGTGAAACAGGATCCTGCCAGATGTGTATGGAGATTTCACAGTGGATCAGGATCCTGCCAGGTGTGTATGAGATTTTCACAGTGGATCAGGATCCTGCCAGATGTGTATGGGGTGTTCACAGTTTATCAAGGTACTGCCAGGCGTGTATGGGGATTTCACAGTGGATCAGTATCCTGCCAGGTATGCATGGGGGTTTCACTGTGTATCAGGATCCTGCCAGGTGTGTATGGGGTTTCTCAGTGTATCAGGATCCTGCCAGGTGTGTATGGGGTTTCACAGTGTATCAGGATCCTGCCAGACGTGAATGGGGTTTCACTGTGTATCAGGATCCTGCCAGATGTGAATGGGGTTTCACTGTGCATCAGGAACCTGCCAGGTGTGCACGGGGATTTCACAGTGCATCAGGCTCCTGCCAATTGTGTATGGGGGTTTCACAGTATATCAGGATCCTGCCAGGTGTGTATGGGGTTTCACAGTATATCAGGATCCTGCCAGGTGTGTATGGGGGTTTCACAGTTTATCAGGATCCTGCCAGGTGTGTCTGGGGAATTGACAGTGTATAAGGATCCTGCCAAGTGTGAATTGGGTTTTGACAGTGGATCAGGATCCTGCCAGGTGTGTATGGGGTTTTCACAGTGGATCAGGATTCTGCCAGGTGTGTGCGGGGTTTTCACAGAGCATCAGGATCCTACCAAATGTGTGTGGGGTTTTTACAGTGTATCAGGATCCTGCCAAGTGTGTTTGGTGTTTTCACTGTGCATCAGGATCCTGCCAGGTGTGTATGGGGTTTTCACTGTGCATCAGGATCCTGCCAGGTGTGTGTGGGGTTTTCACAGTGTATCAGGATCCTGCCAGGTGTGTATGTGGGTTTCACAGTTTATCAGGATCATGCCAGGTGTGTATGGGGGTTTCACTGTGTATCAGGATGCTGCAAGGTGTGTCTGGGATTTTGGCAGTTTATTAGGATCCTGCCAGGTCTGTATGGGGGTTTCACAGTTTATCAGGATCCTGCCAGATGTGTTTGGGGGTTTCACAGTATATCAGGATCCTGCCAGGTGTGTATGGGGTTTCACAGTACATCAGGATCCTGCCAGGTGTGTATGGGGGTTTCACAGTTTATCAGGATCCTGCCAGGTGTGTATGGGGGTTTGACAGTTTATCATCATCCTGCCAGGTGCGTATGGGGTATATATACAGTGGATCAGGATCCTGCCAGGTGCGTATGTTGTTTTCACAGTGTATCAGGATCCTGCCAAGTGTGTATGGGGTTTTGACAGTGGATCAGGATACTGGAATGTGTGTATGGGGTTTTCACAGTGGATCAGGATCCTGCCAGTTGTGTGTGGAATTTTCACAGTGTATCGGGATCCTGCCAGGTGTGTATGGGGATTTCACAGTGCATCAGTTTCCTGCCAGGTGTGTTTGGGGTTTTGTATTAGGATCCTGCCAGGTGTGTATGTGGGTTTCACAGTTTATCAGGATGCTGCCAGGTGTGTCTGGGGTTTTCACTGTGCATCAGGATCCTGCCAGGTGTGTGTGGGGTTTTCACAGTGTATCAGGATCCTGCCAGGTGTGTATGTGGGTTTCACAGTTTATCAGGATCATGCCAGGTGTGTATGGGGGTTTCACTGTGTATCAGGATGCTGCAAGGTGTGTCTGGGATTTTGGCAGTTTATTAGGATCCTGCCAGGTCTGTATGGGGGTTTCACAGTTTATCAGGATCCTGCCAGATGTGTTTGGGGGTTTCACAGTATATCAGGATCCTGCCAGGTGTGTATGGGGTTTCACAGTACATCAGGATCCTGCCAGGTGTGTATGGGGGTTTCACAGTTTATCAGGATCCTGCCAGGTGTGTATGGGGGTTTGACAGTTTATCATCATCCTGCCAGGTGCGTATGGGGTATATATACAGTGGATCAGGATCCTGCCAGGTGCGTATGTTGTTTTCACAGTGTATAAGGATCCTGCCAAGTGTGTATGGGGTTTTGACAGTGGATCAGGATACTGGAATGTGTGTATGGGGTTTTCACAGTGGATCAGGATCCTGCCAGTTGTGTGTGGAATTTTCACAGTGTATCGGGATCCTGCCAGGTGTGTATGGGGATTTCACAGTGCATCAGTTTCCTGCCAGGTGTGTTTGGGGTTTTGTATTAGGATCCTGCCAGGTGTGTATGTGGGTTTCACAGTTTATCAGGATGCTGCCAGGTGTGTCTGGGGTTTTTGCAGTTTATCAGGATCCTGCCAGGTCTGTATGGGTGTTTCACAGTTTATCAGGATCCTGCCATGTGTGTATGGGGTTTTCACAGTGTATCAGGATCCGGCCAGGTGAGTATGTGGGTTTCACAGATTATCAGCATCCTGCCTGGTGTGTTTGGGGATTTCACAGTGTATCAGGATCCTGCCAGGTGTGTATGTGGGTTTCACAGTTTATCAGGATCCTGCCAGATGTGAATGGGGTTTCACAGTGGATCAGGATCCTGCCAGGTGTGTACGGGGTTTTCACAGTGAAACAGGATCCTGCCAGATGTGTATGGAGATTTCACAGTGGATCAGGATCCTGCCAGGTGTGTATGGGGTTTTCACAGTGGATCAGGATCCTGCCAGATGTGTATGGGGTGTTCACAGTTTATCAAGGTACTGCCAGGCGTGTATGGGGATTTCACAGTGGATCAGTATCCTGCCAGGTATGCATGGGGGTTTCACTGTGTATCAGGATCCTGCCAGGTGTGTATGGGGTTTCTCAGGGTATCAGGATCCTGCCAGGTGTGTATGTGGGTTTCACAGTTTATCAGGATCCTGCCAGATGTGAATGGGGTTTCACAGTGGATCAGGATCCTGCCAGGTGTGTACGGGGTTTTCACAGTGAAACAGGATCCTGCCAGATGTGTATGGAGATTTCACAGTGGATCAGGATCCTGCCAGGTGTGTATGGGGTTTTCACAGTGGATCAGGATCCTGCCAGATGTGTATGGGGTGTTCACAGTTTATCAAGGTACTGCCAGGCGTGTATGGGGATTTCACAGTGGATCAGTATCCTGCCAGGTATGCATGGGGGTTTCACTGTGTATCAGGATCCTGCCAGGTGTGTATGGGGTTTCTCAGGGTATCAGGATCCTGCCAGGTGTGTATGGGGTTTCACAGTGTATCAGGATCCTGCCAGATGTGAATGGGGTTTCACTGTGTATCAGGATCCTGCCAGATGTGAATGGGGTTTCACTGTGCATCAGGAACCTGCCAGGTGTGCACGGGGATTTCACAGTGCATCAGGCTCCTGCCAATTGTGTATGGGGTTTCACAGTATATCAGGATCCTGCCAGGTGTGTATGGGGTTTCACAGTATATCAGGATCCTGCCAGGTGTGTATGGGGGTTTCACAGTTTATCAGGATCCT
The DNA here is from genome assembly GCF_036365525.1 of Heterodontus francisci. Lineage (NCBI taxonomy): Eukaryota > Metazoa > Chordata > Chondrichthyes > Heterodontiformes > Heterodontidae > Heterodontus > Heterodontus francisci. Next base: position 3,099,997 of record NW_027140578.1, on the reverse strand, counting down.
GCCAGGTGTGTATGGGGAATTGACAGTGTATAAGGATCCTGCCAAGTGTGAATTGGGTTTTCACAGTGGATCAGGATCCTGCCAGGTGTGTATGGGGTTTTCACAGTGGATCAGGATTCTGCCAGGTGTGTGCGTGGTTTTCACAGAGTATCAGGATCCTGCCAGGTTTGTATGTGGTTTTCACAGTGCATCAGGATCCTACCAGATGTGTGTGGGGTTTTTACAGTGTATCAGGATCCTGCCAGGTGTGTTTGGTGTTTTCACTGTGCATCAGGATCCTGCCAGGTGTGTATGGGGTTTTCACTGTGCATCAGGATCCTGCCAGGTGTGTGTGGGGTTTTCACAGTGTATCAGGATCCTGCCAGGTGTGTATGTGGGTTTCACAGTTTATCAGGATCATGCCAGGTGTGTATGGAGGTTTCACTGTGTATCAGGATGCTGCAAGGTGTGTCTGGGATTTTGGCAGTTTATTAGGATCCTGCCAGGTCTGTATGGGGGTTTCACAGTTTATCAGGATCCTGCCAGGTGTGTTTGGGTGTTTCACAGTATATCAGGATCCTGCCAGGTGTGTATGGGGTTTCACAGTACATCAGGATCCTGCCAGGTGTGTATGGGGGTTTCACAGTTTATCAGGATCCTGCCAGGTGTGTATGGGGGTTTGACAGTTTATCATCATCCTGCCAGGTGCGTATGGGGTATATATACAGTGCATCAGGATCCTGCCAGGTGCGTATGTTGTTTTCACAGTGTATCAGGATCCTGCCAAGTGTGTATGGGGTTTTCACAGTGGATCAGGATACTGCCATGTGTGTATGGGGTTTTCACAGTGTATCAGGATCCTGCCAGGTGTGTATGTGTGTTTCGCATTTTATCAGGATCATGCCAGGTGTGTCTGGGGGCTTCACAGTTCATCAGGATACTGCCAGGTGTGTGTGGGGTTTTCACAGTGTATCAGGATCCTGCCAGGTGTGTATGGGGTTTTCACTGTGCGTCAGGATCCTGCCAGGTGTGTATGGGGTTTTCACAGTGTATCAGGATCCTGCCAGGTGTGTATGTGTGTTTCGCATTTTATCAGGATCATGCCAGGTGTGTATGGGGGTTTCACAGTGTATTAGGATCCTGCCAGGTGTGTATGTGGGTTTCACAGTTTATCAGGATGCTGCCAGGTGTGTCTGGGGTTTTCGCAGTTTATCAGGATCCTGCCAGGTCTGTATGGGTGTTTCACAGTTTATCAGGATCCTGCCAGGTGTGTCTGGGGGCTTCACAGTTCATCAGGATCCTGCCAGGTGTGTATGTGGGTTTCACAGTGTATCAGGAAACTGCCAGATGTGAATGGGGTTTTCACAGTGCATCAGGATCCTGCCAGATGTGTATGGGGTTTTCACAGTACATCAGGATCCTGCCAGGTGTGTATGGGGGTTTCACAGTTTATCAGGATCCTGCCAGGTGTGTATGGGGGTTTGACAGTTTATCAGCATCCTGCCAGGTGTGTATGGGGTATATATACAGTGGATCAGGATCCTGCCTGGTGTGTATGGTGTTTTCAAAGTGTATCAGGATCCTGCCGGGTGTGTATGTGGTTTTCACAGTGTATCAGGATCCTGCCAAGTGTGCATGGGGTTTTCACAGTGAATCAGGATCCTGCCAGGTGCGTATGGGGTTTTCACAGTGGATCAGGATCCTGCCAGATGTGTGTGGGGTTTTCACAGTGTATCAGGATCCTGCCAGGTGTGTATGGGGATTTCACTGTGCATCAGTTTCCTGCCAGGTGTGTATGGGGTTTTCACAGTGTATCAGGATCCTGCCAGGTGTGTGTGGGGTTTTTACAGTGTATCAGTATCCTGCTAGGCGTGTATGGGGTTTTCACTGTGCATCAGGATCCTGCCAGGTGTGTATGGGGTTTTCACAGTGTATCAGGATCCTGCCAGATGTGTCTGGGGTTTTTGCATTTTATCAGGATCATGCCAGGTGTGCATGGGGGTTTCAAAGTGTATTAGGATCCTGCCAGGTGTGTATGTGGGTTTCACAGTTTATCAGGATGCTGCCAGGTGTGTCTGGGGTTTTCGCAGTTTATCAGGATCCTGCCAGGTCTGTATGGGTGTTTCACAGTTTATCAGGATCCTGCCAGGTGCGTATTTTGGTTTCACAGTTTATCAGTTTCCTGACAGGTGTGTATGGGCGTTTCACAGTTTATCGGGATCCTGCCTGATGTGTCTGGGGGTTTCACAGTTTATCAGGATCCTGCCAGGTGTGTATGTGGGTTTCACAGTTTATCAGGATCATGCCAGGTGTGTATGTGGGTTTCACAGTTTATCAGGATCCTGCCATGTGTGTATGGGGTTTTCACAGTGTATCAGGATCCGGCCAGGTGAGTATGTGGGTTTCACAGATTATCAGCATCCTGCCTGGTGTGTTTGGGGATTTCACAGTGTATCAGGATCCTGCCAGGTGTGTATGTGGGTTTCACAGTTTATCAGGATCCTGCCAGATGTGAATGGGGTTTCACAGTGGATCAGGATCCTGCCAGGTGTGTACGGGGTTTTCACAGTGAAACAGGATCCTGCCAGATGTGTATGGAGATTTCACAGTGGATCAGGATCCTGCCAGGTGTGTATGGGGTTTTCACAGTGGATCAGGATCCTGCCAGATGTGTATGGGGTGTTCACAGTTTATCAAGGTACTGCCAGGCGTGTATGGGGATTTCACAGTGGATCAGTATCCTGCCAGGTATGCATGGGGGTTTCACTGTGTATCAGGATCCTGCCAGGTGTGTATGGGGTTTCTCAGGGTATCAGGATCCTGCCAGGTGTGTATGTGGGTTTCACAGTTTATCAGGATCCTGCCAGATGTGAATGGGGTTTCACAGTGGATCAGGATCCTGCCAGGTGTGTACGGGGTTTTCACAGTGAAACAGGATCCTGCCAGATGTGTATGGAGATTTCACAGTGGATCAGGATCCTGCCAGGTGTGTATGGGGTTTTCACAGTGGATCAGGATCCTGCCAGATGTGTATGGGGTGTTCACAGTTTATCAAGGTACTGCCAGGCGTGTATGGGGATTTCACAGTGGATCAGTATCCTGCCAGGTATGCATGGGGGTTTCACTGTGTATCAGGATCCTGCCAGGTGTGTATGGGGTTTCTCAGGGTATCAGGATCCTGCCAGGTGTGTATGGGGTTTCACAGTGTATCAGGATCCTGCCAGATGTGAATGGGGTTTCACTGTGTATCAGGATCCTGCCAGATGTGAATGGGGTTTCACTGTGCATCAGGAACCTGCCAGGTGTGCACGGGGATTTCACAGTGCATCAGGCTCCTGCCAATTGTGTATGGGGTTTCACAGTATATCAGGATCCTGCCAGGTGTGTATGGGGTTTCACAGTATATCAGGATCCTGCCAGGTGTGTATGGGGGTTTCACAGTTTATCAGGATCCTGCCAGGTGTGTATGGGGAATTGACAGTGTATAAGGATCCTGCCAAGTGTGAATTGGGTTTTCACAGTGGATCAGGATCCTGCCAGGTGTGTATGGGGTTTTCACAGTGGATCAGGATTCTGCGAGGTGTGTGCGTGGTTTTCACAGAGTATCAGGATCCTGCCAGGTTTGTATGTGGTTTTCACAGTGCATCAGGATCCTACCAGATGTGTGTGGGGTTTTTACAGTGTATCAGGATCCTGCCAGGTGTGTTTGGTGTTTTCACTGTGCATCAGGATCCTGCCAGGTGTGTATGGGGTTTTCACTGTGCATCAGGATCCTGCCAGGTGTGTGTGGGGTTTTCACAGTGTATCAGGATCCTGCCAGGTGTGTATGTGGGTTTCACAGTTCATCAGGATCATGCCAGGTGTGTATGGAGGTTTCACTGTGTATCAGGATGCTGCAAGGTGTGTCTGGGATTTTGGCAGTTTATTAGGATCCTGCCAGGTCTGTATGGGGGTTTCACAGCTAATCAGGATCCTGCCAGGTGTGTTTGGGTGTTTCACAGTATATCAGGATCCTGCCAGGTGTGTATGGGGTTTCACAGTACATCAGGATCCTGCCAGGTGTGTATGGGGGTTTCACAGTTTATCAGGATCCTGCCAGGTGTGTATGGGGGTTTGACAGTTTATCATCATCCTGCCAGGTGCGTATGGGGTATATATACAGTGCATCAGGATCCTGCCAGGTGCGTATGTTGTTTTCACAGTGTATCAGGATCCTGCCAAGTGTGTATGGGGTTTTCACAGTGGATCAGGATACTGCCATGTGTGTATGGGGTTTTCACAGTGTATCAGGATCCTGCCAGGTGTGTATGTGTGTTTCGCATTTTATCAGGATCATGCCAGGTGTGTCTGGGGGCTTCACAGTTCATCAGGATACTGCCAGGTGTGTGTGGGGTTTTCACAGTGTATCAGGATCCTGCCAGGTGTGTATGGGGTTTTCACTGTGCGTCAGGATCCTGCCAGGTGTGTATGGGGTTTTCACAGTGTATCAGGATCCTGCCAGGTGTGTATGTGTGTTTCGCATTTTATCAGGATCATGCCAGGTGTGTATGGGGGTTTCACAGTGTATTAGGATCCTGCCAGGTGTGTATGTGGGTTTCACAGTTTATCAGGATGCTGCCAGGTGTGTCTGGGGTTTTCGCAGTTTATCAGGATCCTGCCAGGTCTGTATGGGTGTTTCACAGTTTATCAGGATCCTGCCAGGTGTGTCTGGGGGCTTCACAGTTCATCAGGATCCTGCCAGGTGTGTATGTGGGTTTCACAGTGTATCAGGAAACTGCCAGATGTGAATGGGGTTTTCACAGTGCATCAGGATCCTGCCAGATGTGTATGGGGTTTTCACAGTACATCAGGATCCTGCCAGGTGTGTATGGGGGTTTCACAGTTTATCAGGATCCTGCCAGGTGTGTATGGGGGTTTGACAGTTTATCAGCATCCTGCCAGGTGTGTATGGGGTATATATACAGTGGATCAGGATCCTGCCTGGTGTGTATGGTGTTTTCAAAGTGTATCAGGATCCTGCCGGGTGTGTATGTGGTTTTCACAGTGTATCAGGATCCTGCCAAGTGTGCATGGGGTTTTCACAGTGAATCAGGATCCTGCCAGGTGCGTATGGGGTTTTCACAGTGGATCAGGATCCTGCCAGATGTGTGTGGGGTTTCACTGTGCATCAGGAACCTGCCAGGTGTGCACGGGGATTTCACAGTGCATCAGGCTCCTGCCAATTGTGTATGGGGTTTCACAGTATATCAGGATCCTGCCAGGTGTGTATGGGGTTTCACAGTATATCAGGATCCTGCCAGGTGTGTATGGGGGTTTCACAGTTTATCAGGATCCTGCCAGGTGTGTATGGGGAATTGACAGTGTATAAGGATCCTGCCAAGTGTGAATTGGGTTTTCACAGTGGATCAGGATCCTGCCAGGTGTGTATGGGGTTTTCACAGTGGATCAGGATTCTGCGAGGTGTGTGCGTGGTTTTCACAGAGTATCAGGATCCTGCCAGGTTTGTATGTGGTTTTCACAGTGCATCAGGATCCTACCAGATGTGTGTGGGGTTTTTACAGTGTATCAGGATCCTGCCAGGTGTGTTTGGTGTTTTCACTGTGCATCAGGATCCTGCCAGGTGTGTATGGGGTTTTCACTGTGCATCAGGATCCTGCCAGGTGTGTGTGGGGTTTTCACAGTGTATCAGGATCCTGCCAGGTGTGTATGTGGGTTTCACAGTTCATCAGGATCATGCCAGGTGTGTATGGAGGTTTCACTGTGTATCAGGATGCTGCAAGGTGTGTCTGGGATTTTGGCAGTTTATTAGGATCCTGCCAGGTCTGTATGGGGGTTTCACAGCTAATCAGGATCCTGCCAGGTGTGTTTGGGTGTTTCACAGTATATCAGGATCCTGCCAGGTGTGTATGGGGTTTCACAGTGCATCAGGATCCTGCCAGGTGTGTATGGGGGTTTCACAGTTTATCAGGATCCTGCCAGGTGTGTATGGGGGTTTGACAGTTTATCATCATCCTGCCAGGTGCGTATGGGGTATATATACAGTGCATCAGGATCCTGCCAGGTGCGTATGTTGTTTTCACAGTGTATCAGGATCCTGCCAAGTGTGTATGGGGTTTTCACAGTGGATCAGGATACTGCCATGTGTGTATGGGGTTTTCACAGTGTATCAGGATCCTGCCAGGTGTGTATGTGTGTTTCGCATTTTATCAGGATCATGCCAGGTGTGTCTGGGGGCTTCACAGTTCATCAGGATACTGCCAGGTGTGTGTGGGGTTTTCACAGTGTATCAGGATCCTGCCAGGTGTGTATGGGGTTTTCACTGTGCGTCAGGATCCTGCCAGGTGTGTATGGGGTTTTCACAGTGTATCAGGATCCTGCCAGGTGTGTATGTGTGTTTCGCATTTTATCAGGATCATGCCAGGTGTGTATGGGGGTTTCACAGTGTATTAGGATCCTGCCAGGTGTGTATGTGGGTTTCACAGTTTATCAGGATGCTGCCAGGTGTGTCTGGGGTTTTCGCAGTTTATCAGGATCCTGCCAGGTCTGTATGGGTGTTTCACAGTTTATCAGGATCCTGCCAGGTGTGTCTGGGGGCTTCACAGTTCATCAGGATCCTGCCAGGTGTGTATGTGGGTTTCACAGTGTATCAGGAAACTGCCAGATGTGAATGGGGTTTTCACAGTGCATCAGGATCCTGCCAGATGTGTATGGGGTTTTCACAGTACATCAGGATCCTGCCAGGTGTGTATGGGGGTTTCACAGTTTATCAGGATCCTGCCAGGTGTGTATGGGGGTTTGACAGTTTATCAGCATCCTGCCAGGTGTGTATGGGGTATATATACAGTGGATCAGGATCCTGCCTGGTGTGTATGGTGTTTTCAAAGTGTATCAGGATCCTGCCGGGTGTGTATGTGGTTTTCACAGTGTATCAGGATCCTGCCAAGTGTGCATGGGGTTTTCACAGTGAATCAGGATCCTGCCAGGTGCGTATGGGGTTTTCACAGTGGATCAGGATCCTGCCAGATGTGTGTGGGGTTTTCACAGTGTATCAGGATCCTGCCAGGTGTGTATGGGGATTTCACTGTGCATCAGTTTCCTGCCAGGTGTGTATGGGGTTTTCACAGTGTATCAGGATCCTGCCAGGTGTGTGTGGGGTTTTTACAGTGTATCAGTATCCTGCTAGGCGTGTATGGGGTTTTCACTGTGCATCAGGATCCTGCCAGGTGTGTATGGGGTTTTCACAGTGTATCAGGATCCTGCCAGATGTGTCTGGGGTTTTTGCATTTTATCAGGATCATGCCAGGTGTGCATGGGGGTTTCAAAGTGTATTAGGATCCTGCCAGGTGTGTATGTGGGTTTCACAGTTTATCAGGATGCTGCCAGGTGTGTCTGGGGTTTTCGCAGTTTATCAGGATCCTGCCAGGTCTGTATGGGTGTTTCACAGTTTATCAGGATCCTGCCAGGTGCGTATTTTGGTTTCACAGTTTATCAGTTTCCTGACAGGTGTGTATGGGCGTTTCACAGTTTATCGGGATCCTGCCTGATGTGTCTGGGGGTTTCACAGTTTATCAGGATCCTGCCAGGTGTGTATGTGGGTTTCACAGTTTATCAGGATCATGCCAGGTGTGTATGTGGGTTTCACAGTTTATCAGGATCCTGCCAGGTGAGCATGGGAGTTTCACAGTTCATCAGGATCCTGCCAGGTGTGTATGGGGGTCTCACAGTTTATTAGGATCCTGCCAGGTGTGTCTGGGGGCTTCACAGTTCATCAGGATCCTGCCAGGTGTGTATGTGGGTTTCACAGTGTATCAGGAAACTGCCAGATGTGAATGGGGTTTTCACAGTGCATCAGGATCCTGCCAATGTGTATGGGGTTTTCACAGTGCATCAGGATCCTTCCAGATGTTTGTGGGGGTTTCACATTGTATCAGGATCCTGCATCGTGTGTATGGGGTTTTCACAGTGCATCAGGATCCTGCCAGGTGTGTATGGGGTTTTCACAGTGTATTTGGATCCTGCCAGTTGTGTGTGGGGTTTTCACAGTGTATCAGGATACTGCCAGGTGTGTATGGGGTTTTCACAGTGTATCAGGATCATCGCAAGTGTGTATGGGGTTCTCACAGTGGATCAGGATCCTGCCAGGTGTGCATGCGATTTTCACAGTGGATCAGGATCCTGCCAGGTGTGTGTGGGGTTTTCACAGTGTATCAGTATCCTGCCAGGTGTGCAAGGGGTTTTCACACTGCATCAGGATCCTGCCAGGTGTGTTTGGGGTTTTCACAGTGTATCAGGATACTGCCAGGTGTGTTTGGTGCTTTCTCTGTGCATCAGGATCCTGCCAGGTGAGTGTGGGGTTTTCACAGTGTATCAGGATACTGCCAGGTGTGTATGGGGTTTTCACTGTGCATCAGGATCCTGCCAGGTGTGTATGGGGTTTTCACAGTGTATCAGGATCCTGCCAGGTGTGTATGTGGGTTTCACAGTTTATCAGGGTCATGCCAGGTGAGTATGGGGGTTTCGCAGTGTATCAGGATCCTGCCAGGTGTGTATGCGGCTTTCGCAGTTCATCAGGATCCTGCCAGGTGTGTATGTGGGTTTCACAGTGTATCAGGAAACTGCCAGATGTGAATGGGGTTTTCACAGTGCATCAGGATCCTGCCAGATGTGTATGGGGTTTTCACAGTACATCAGGATCCTGCCAGGTGTGTATGGGGGTTTCACAGTTTATCAGGATCCTGCCAGGTGTGTATGGGGGTTTGACAGTTTATCAGCATCCTGCCAGGTGTGTATGGGGTATATATACAGTGGATCAGGATCCTGCCTGGTGTGTATGGTGTTTTCAAAGTGTATCAGGATCCTGCCGGGTGTGTATGTGGTTTTCACAGTGTATCAGCATCCTGCCAAGTGTGCATGGGGTTTTCACAGTGAATCAGGATCCTGCCAGGTGCGTATGGGGTTTTCACAGTGGATCAGGATCCTGCCAGATGTGTGTGGGGTTTTCACAGTGTATCAGGATCCTGCCAGGTGTGTATGGGGATTTCACTGTGCATCAGTTTCCTGCCAGGTGTGTATGGGGTTTTCACAGTGTATCAGGATCCTGCCAGGTGTGTGTGGGGTTTTTACAGTGTATCAGTATCCTGCTAGGCGTGTATGGGGTTTTCACTGTGCATCAGGATCCTGCCAGGTGTGTATGGGGTTTTCACAGTGTATCAGGATCCTGCCAGATGTGTCTGGGGTTTTTGCATTTTATCAGGATCATGCCAGGTGTGCATGGGGGTTTCAAAGTGTATTAGGATCCTGCCAGGTGTGTATGTGGGTTTCACAGTTTATCAGGATGCTGCCAGGTGTGTCTGGGGTTTTCGCAGTTTATCAGGATCCTGCCAGGTCTGTATGGGTGTTTCACAGTTTATCAGGATCCTGCCAGGTGCGTATTTTGGTTTCACAGTTTATCAGTTTCCTGACAGGTGTGTATGGGCGTTTCACAGTTTATCGGGATCCTGCCTGATGTGTCTGGGGGTTTCACAGTTTATCAGGATCCTGCCAGGTGTGTATGTGGGTTTCACAGTTTATCAGGATCATGCCAGGTGTGTATGTGGGTTTCACAGTTTATCAGGATCCTGCCAGGTGAGCATGGGAGTTTCACAGTTCATCAGGATCCTGCCAGGTGTGTATGGGGGTCTCACAGTTTATTAGGATCCTGCCAGGTGTGTCTGGGGGCTTCACAGTTCATCAGGATCCTGCCAGGTGTGTATGTGGGTTTCACAGTGTATCAGGAAACTGCCAGATGTGAATGGGGTTTTCACAGTGTATCAGGATCCTGCCAAGTGTGTATGGGGTTTTCACAGTGGATCAGGATACTGCCATGTGTGTATGGGGTTTTCACAGTGTATCAGGATCCTGCCAGGTGTGTATGTGTGTTTCGCATTTTATCAGGATCATGCCAGGTGTGTCTGGGGGCTTCACAGTTCATCAGGATACTGCCAGGTGTGTGTGGGGTTTTCACAGTGTATCAGGATCCTGCCAGGTGTGTATGGGGTTTTCACTGTGCGTCAGGATCCTGCCAGGTGTGTATGGGGTTTTCACAGTGTATCAGGATCCTGCCAGGTGTGTATGTGTGTTTCGCATTTTATCAGGATCATGCCAGGTGTGTATGGGGGTTTCACAGTGTATTAGGATCCTGCCAGGTGTGTATGTGGGTTTCACAGTTTATCAGGATGCTGCCAGGTGTGTCTGGGGTTTTCGCAGTTTATCAGGATCCTGCCAGGTCTGTATGGGTGTTTCACAGTTTATCAGGATCCTGCCAGGTGTGTCTGGGGGCTTCACAGTTCATCAGGATCCTGCCAGGTGTGTATGTGGGTTTCACAGTGTATCAGGAAACTGCCAGATGTGAATGGGGTTTTCACAGTGCATCAGGATCCTGCCAGATGTGTATGGGGTTTTCACAGTACATCAGGATCCTGCCAGGTGTGTATGGGGGTTTCACAGTTTATCAGGATCCTGCCAGGTGTGTATGGGGGTTTGACAGTTTATCAGCATCCTGCCAGGTGTGTATGGGGTATATATACAGTGGATCAGGATCCTGCCTGGTGTGTATGGTGTTTTCAAAGTGTATCAGGATCCTGCCGGGTGTGTATGTGGTTTTCACAGTGTATCAGGATCCTGCCAAGTGTGCATGGGGTTTTCACAGTGAATCAGGATCCTGCCAGGTGCGTATGGGGTTTTCACAGTGGATCAGGATCCTGCCAGATGTGTGTGGGGTTTCACTGTGCATCAGGAACCTGCCAGGTGTGCACGGGGATTTCACAGTGCATCAGGCTCCTGCCAATTGTGTATGGGGTTTCACAGTATATCAGGATCCTGCCAGGTGTGTATGGGGTTTCACAGTATATCAGGATCCTGCCAGGTGTGTATGGGGGTTTCACAGTTTATCAGGATCCTGCCAGGTGTGTATGGGGAATTGACAGTGTATAAGGATCCTGCCAAGTGTGAATTGGGTTTTCACAGTGGATCAGGATCCTGCCAGGTGTGTATGGGGTTTTCACAGTGGATCAGGATTCTGCGAGGTGTGTGCGTGGTTTTCACAGAGTATCAGGATCCTGCCAGGTTTGTATGTGGTTTTCACAGTGCATCAGGATCCTACCAGATGTGTGTGGGGTTTTTACAGTGTATCAGGATCCTGCCAGGTGTGTTTGGTGTTTTCACTGTGCATCAGGATCCTGCCAGGTGTGTATGGGGTTTTCACTGTGCATCAGGATCCTGCCAGGTGTGTGTGGGGTTTTCACAGTGTATCAGGATCCTGCCAGGTGTGTATGTGGGTTTCACAGTTCATCAGGATCATGCCAGGTGTGTATGGAGGTTTCACTGTGTATCAGGATGCTGCAAGGTGTGTCTGGGATTTTGGCAGTTTATTAGGATCCTGCCAGGTCTGTATGGGGGTTTCACAGCTAATCAGGATCCTGCCAGGTGTGTTTGGGTGTTTCACAGTATATCAGGATCCTGCCAGGTGTGTATGGGGTTTCACAGTGCATCAGGATCCTGCCAGGTGTGTATGGGGGTTTCACAGTTTATCAGGATCCTGCCAGGTGTGTATGGGGGTTTGACAGTTTATCATCATCCTGCCAGGTGCGTATGGGGTATATATACAGTGCATCAGGATCCTGCCAGGTGCGTATGTTGTTTTCACAGTGTATCAGGATCCTGCCAAGTGTGTATGGGGTTTTCACAGTGGATCAGGATACTGCCATGTGTGTATGGGGTTTTCACAGTGTATCAGGATCCTGCCAGGTGTGTATGTGTGTTTCGCATTTTATCAGGATCATGCCAGGTGTGTCTGGGGGCTTCACAGTTCATCAGGATACTGCCAGGTGTGTGTGGGGTTTTCACAGTGTATCAGGATCCTGCCAGGTGTGTATGGGGTTTTCACTGTGCGTCAGGATCCTGCCAGGTGTGTATGGGGTTTTCACAGTGTATCAGGATCCTGCCAGGTGTGTATGTGTGTTTCGCATTTTATCAGGATCATGCCAGGTGTGTATGGGGGTTTCACAGTGTATTAGGATCCTGCCAGGTGTGTATGTGGGTTTCACAGTTTATCAGGATGCTGCCAGGTGTGTCTGGGGTTTTCGCAGTTTATCAGGATCCTGCCAGGTCTGTATGGGTGTTTCACAGTTTATCAGGATCCTGCCAGGTGTGTCTGGGGGCTTCACAGTTCATCAGGATCCTGCCAGGTGTGTATGTGGGTTTCACAGTGTATCAGGAAACTGCCAGATGTGAATGGGGTTTTCACAGTGCATCAGGATCCTGCCAGATGTGTATGGGGTTTTCACAGTACATCAGGATCCTGCCAGGTGTGTATGGGGGTTTCACAGTTTATCAGGATCCTGCCAGGTGTGTATGGGGGTTTGACAGTTTATCAGCATCCTGCCAGGTGTGTATGGGGTATATATACAGTGGATCAGGATCCTGCCTGGTGTGTATGGTGTTTTCAAAGTGTATCAGGATCCTGCCGGGTGTGTATGTGGTTTTCACAGTGTATCAGGATCCTGCCAAGTGTGCATGGGGTTTTCACAGTGAATCAGGATCCTGCCAGGTGCGTATGGGGTTTTCACAGTGGATCAGGATCCTGCCAGATGTGTGTGGGGTTTTCACAGTGTATCAGGATCCTGCCAGGTGTGTATGGGGATTTCACTGTGCATCAGTTTCCTGCCAGGTGTGTATGGGGTTTTCACAGTGTATCAGGATCCTGCCAGGTGTGTGTGGGGTTTTTACAGTGTATCAGTATCCTGCTAGGCGTGTATGGGGTTTTCACTGTGCATCAGGATCCTGCCAGGTGTGTATGGGGTTTTCACAGTGTATCAGGATCCTGCCAGATGTGTCTGGGGTTTTTGCATTTTATCAGGATCATGCCAGGTGTGCATGGGGGTTTCAAAGTGTATTAGGATCCTGCCAGGTGTGTATGTGGGTTTCACAGTTTATCAGGATGCTGCCAGGTGTGTCTGGGGTTTTCGCAGTTTATCAGGATCCTGCCAGGTCTGTATGGGTGTTTCACAGTTTATCAGGATCCTGCCAGGTGCGTATTTTGGTTTCACAGTTTATCAGTTTCCTGACAGGTGTGTATGGGCGTTTCACAGTTTATCGGGATCCTGCCTGATGTGTCTGGGGGTTTCACAGTTTATCAGGATCCTGCCAGGTGTGTATGTGGGTTTCACAGTTTATCAGGATCATGCCAGGTGTGTATGTGGGTTTCACAGTTTATCAGGATCCTGCCAGGTGAGCATGGGAGTTTCACAGTTCATCAGGATCCTGCCAGGTGTGTATGGGGGTCTCACAGTTTATTAGGATCCTGCCAGGTGTGTCTGGGGGCTTCACAGTTCATCAGGATCCTGCCAGGTGTGTATGTGGGTTTCACAGTGTATCAGGAAACTGCCAGATGTGAATGGGGTTTTCACAGTGCATCAGGATCCTGCCAATGTGTATGGGGTTTTCACAGTGCATCAGGATCCTTCCAGATGTTTGTGGGGGTTTCACATTGTATCAGGATCCTGCATCGTGTGTATGGGGTTTTCACAGTGCATCAGGATCCTGCCAGGTGTGTATGGGGTTTTCACAGTGTATTTGGATCCTGCCAGTTGTGTGTGGGGTTTTCACAGTGTATCAGGATACTGCCAGGTGTGTATGGGGTTTTCACAGTGTATCAGGATCATCGCAAGTGTGTATGGGGTTCTCACAGTGGATCAGGATCCTGCCAGGTGTGCATGCGATTTTCACAGTGGATCAGGATCCTGCCAGGTGTGTGTGGGGTTTTCACAGTGTATCAGTATCCTGCCAGGTGTGCAAGGGGTTTTCACACTGCATCAGGATCCTGCCAGGTGTGTTTGGGGTTTTCACAGTGTATCAGGATACTGCCAGGTGTGTTTGGTGCTTTCTCTGTGCATCAGGATCCTGCCAGGTGAGTGTGGGGTTTTCACAGTGTATCAGGATACTGCCAGGTGTGTATGGGGTTTTCACTGTGCATCAGGATCCTGCCAGGTGTGTATGGGGTTTTCACAGTGTATCAGGATCCTGCCAGGTGTGTATGTGGGTTTCACAGTTTATCAGGGTCATGCCAGGTGAGTATGGGGGTTTCGCAGTGTATCAGGATCCTGCCAGGTGTGTATGCGGCTTTCGCAGTTCATCAGGATCCTGCCAGGTGTGTATGTGGGTTTCACAGTGTATCAGGAAACTGCCAGATGTGAATGGGGTTTTCACAGTGCATCAGGATCCTGCCAGATGTGTATGGGGTTTTCACAGTACATCAGGATCCTGCCAGGTGTGTATGGGGGTTTCACAGTTTATCAGGATCCTGCCAGGTGTGTATGGGGGTTTGACAGTTTATCAGCATCCTGCCAGGTGTGTATGGGGTATATATACAGTGGATCAGGATCCTGCCTGGTGTGTATGGTGTTTTCAAAGTGTATCAGGATCCTGCCGGGTGTGTATGTGGTTTTCACAGTGTATCAGCATCCTGCCAAGTGTGCATGGGGTTTTCACAGTGAATCAGGATCCTGCCAGGTGCGTATGGGGTTTTCACAGTGGATCAGGATCCTGCCAGATGTGTGTGGGGTTTTCACAGTGTATCAGGATCCTGCCAGGTGTGTATGGGGATTTCACTGTGCATCAGTTTCCTGCCAGGTGTGTATGGGGTTTTCACAGTGTATCAGGATCCTGCCAGGTGTGTGTGGGGTTTTTACAGTGTATCAGTATCCTGCTAGGCGTGTATGGGGTTTTCACTGTGCATCAGGATCCTGCCAGGTGTGTATGGGGTTTTCACAGTGTATCAGGATCCTGCCAGATGTGTCTGGGGTTTTTGCATTTTATCAGGATCATGCCAGGTGTGCATGGGGGTTTCAAAGTGTATTAGGATCCTGCCAGGTGTGTATGTGGGTTTCACAGTTTATCAGGATGCTGCCAGGTGTGTCTGGGGTTTTCGCAGTTTATCAGGATCCTGCCAGGTCTGTATGGGTGTTTCACAGTTTATCAGGATCCTGCCAGGTGCGTATTTTGGTTTCACAGTTTATCAGTTTCCTGACAGGTGTGTATGGGCGTTTCACAGTTTATCGGGATCCTGCCTGATGTGTCTGGGGGTTTCACAGTTTATCAGGATCCTGCCAGGTGTGTATGTGGGTTTCACAGTTTATCAGGATCATGCCAGGTGTGTATGTGGGTTTCACAGTTTATCAGGATCCTGCCAGGTGAGCATGGGAGTTTCACAGTTCATCAGGATCCTGCCAGGTGTGTATGGGGGTCTCACAGTTTATTAGGATCCTGCCAGGTGTGTCTGGGGGCTTCACAGTTCATCAGGATCCTGCCAGGTGTGTATGTGGGTTTCACAGTGTATCAGGAAACTGCCAGATGTGAATGGGGTTTTCACAGTGCATCAGGATCCTGCCAATGTGTATGGGGTTTTCACAGTGCATCAGGATCCTTCCAGATGTTTGTGGGGGTTTCACATTGTATCAGGATCCTGCATCGTGTGTATGGGGTTTTCACAGTGCATCAGGATCCTGCCAGGTGTGTATGGGGTTTTCACAGTGTATTTGGATCCTGCCAGTTGTGTGTGGGGTTTTCACAGTGTATCAGGATACTGCCAGGTGTGTATGGGGTTTTCACAGTGTATCAGGATCATCGCAAGTGTGTATGGGGTTCTCACAGTGGATCAGGATCCTGCCAGGTGTGCATGCGATTTTCACAGTGGATCAGGATCCTGCCAGGTGTGTGTGGGGTTTTCACAGTGTATCAGTATCCTGCCAGGTGTGCAAGGGGTTTTCACACTGCATCAGGATCCTGCCAGGTGTGTTTGGGGTTTTCACAGTGTATCAGGATACTGCCAGGTGTGTTTGGTGCTTTCTCTGTGCATCAGGATCCTGCCAGGTGAGTGTGGGGTTTTCACAGTGTATCAGGATACTGCCAGGTGTGTATGGGGTTTTCACTGTGCATCAGGATCCTGCCAGGTGTGTATGGGGTTTTCACAGTGTATCAGGATCCTGCCAGGTGTGTATGTGGGTTTCACAGTTTATCAGGGTCATGCCAGGTGAGTATGGGGGTTTCGCAGTGTATCAGGATCCTGCCAGGTGTGTATGCGGCTTTCGCAGTTTATCAGGATCCTGCCAGGTGTGTCTGGGGTTTTCACAGTTTATCAGGATCCTGCCAGGTGTTTATGGGGGTCTCACAGTTTATCAGGATCCTGCCAGGTGTGTATGTGGGTTTCACAGTTTATCAGGATCCTGCCAGGTGTGTATGGGGGTCTCACAGTTTATCAGGCTCCTGCCAGGTGTGTCTGGGGGCTTCACAGTTCATCAGGATACTGCCAGGTGTGTCTGTGGGTTTCACAGTGTATCAGGAAACTGCCAGATGTGAATGGGGTTTTCACAGTGCATCAGGATCCTGCCAGATGTGTATGGGGTTTTCACTGTGCATCAGGATCCTTCCAGATGTGTGTGGGGGTTTCACAGTGTATCAGGATCCTGCATCGTGCGTATGGGGTTTTCACAGTGCATCAGGATCCTGCCAGGTGTGTATGGGGTTTTCACAGTGTATTTGGATCCTGCCAGGTGTGTGTGGGGTTTTCACAGTGTATCAGGATACTGCCAGGTGTGTATGGGGTTTACACAGTGTATCAGGATCCTCCCAAGTGTGTTTGGGATTCTCACAGTGGATCAGGATCCTGCCAGGTGTGTATGCGGTTTTCACAGTGGATCAGGATCCTGCCAGGTGTGTGTGGGGTTTTCACAGTGTATCAGGATCCTGCCAGGTGTGCAAGGGGTTTTCACATTGCTTCAGGATCCTGCCTGGTGTGTATGGCTTTTTCACAGTGTATCAGGATCCTGCCAGGTGTGTTTGGTGCGTTCTCTGTGCATCGGGATCCTGCCAGGTGTGTGTGGGGTTTTCACAGTGTATCAGTATCCTGCCAGGTGTGTATGGGGTTTTCACTGTGCATCAGGATCCTGCCAGGTGTGTATGGGTGTTTTCACAGTGTATCAGGATCCTGCCAGGTGTGTATGTGGGTTTCACAGTTTATCAGGATCATGCCAGGTGAGTATGGGGGTTTCGCAGTGTATCAGGATCCTGCCAGGTGTGTTTGCGGCTTTCACAGTTTATCAGGATCCTGCCAGGTGTGTCTGGGGTTTTCACAGTTTATCAGGATCCTGCCAGGTGTGCATATGGGTTTCACAGTTTATCAGGATCCTGCCAGGTGTGTATGGGGGTTTCACAGTTCATCAGGATCCTGCCAGGTGTGTATGGGGGTCTCACAGTTTATCAGGATCCTGCCAGGTGTGCCTGGGGGCTTCACAGTTCATCAGGATCCTGCCAGGTGTGTATGTGGGTTTCACAGTGTATCAGGAAACTGCCAGATGTGAATGGGGTTTTCACAGTGCATCAGGATCCTGCCAGATGTGTATGGGGTTTTCACTGTGCATCAGGATCCTTCCAGATGTGTGTGGGGGTTTCACAGTGTATCAGGATCCTGCATCGTGCGTATGGGGTTTTCACAGTGCATCAGGATCCTGCCAGGTGTGTATGGGGTTATCACAGTGTATTTGGATCCTGCCAGGTGTGTGTGGGGTTTTCACAGCGAATCAGGATACTGCCAGGTGTGTATGGGGTTTTCACAGTGTATCAGGATCCTCCCAAGTGTGTTTGGGGTTCTCACAGTGGATCAGGATCCTGCCAGGTGTGTATGCGGTTTTCACAGTGGATCAGGATCCTGCCAGTTGTGTGTGGGGTTTTCACAGTGTATCGGGATCCTGCCAGGTGTGTATGGGGATTTCACAGTGCATCAGTTTCCTGCCAGGTGTGTTTGGGGTTTTGTATTAGGATCCTGCCAGGTGTGTATGTGGGTTTCACAGTTTATCAGGATGCTGCCAGGTGTGTCTGGGGTTTTCGCAGTTTATCAGGATCCTGCCGGGTTTGTATGGGTGTTTCACAGTTTATCAGGATCCTGCCAGGTGTGTCTGGGGCTTCACAGTTCATCAGGATACTGCCAGGTGTGTGTGGGGTTTTCACAGTGTATCAGTATCCTGCCAGGTGTGTATGGGGTTTTCACTGTGCGTCAGGATCCTGCCAGGTGTGTCTGGGGTTTTCACAGTGTATCAGGATCCTGCCAGGTGTGTATGTGTGTTTCGCATTTTATCAGGATCATGCCAGGTGTGTATGGGGGTTTCACAGTGTATTAGGATCCTGCCAGGTGTGTATGTGGGTTTCACAGTTTATCAGGATGCTGCCAGGTGTGTCTGGGGTTTTCGCAGTTTATCAGGATCCTGCCAGGTCTGTATGGGTGTTTCACAGTTTATCAGGATCCTGCCAGGTGTGTCTGGGGGCTTCACAGTTCATCAGGATACTGCCAGGTGTGTATGTGGGTTTCACAGTGTATCAGGAAACTGCCAGATGTGAATGGGGTTTTCACAGTGCATCAGGATCCTGCCAGATGTGTATGGGGATTTCACAGTACATCAGGATCCTGCCAGGTGTGTATGGGGGTTTCACAGTTTATCAGGATCCTGCCAGGTGTGTCTGTGGGTTTCACAGTGTATCAGGAAACTGCCAGATGTGAATGGGGTTTTCACAGTGCATCAGGATCCTGCCAGATGTGTATGGGGTTTTCACTGTGCATCAGGATCCTTCCAGATGTGTGTGGGGGTTTCACAGTGTATCAGGATCCTGCATCGTGCGTATGGGGTTTTCACAGTGCATCAGGATCCTGCCAGGTGTGTATGGGGTTTTCACAGTGTATTTGGATCCTGCCAGGTGTGTGTGGGGTTTTCACAGTGTATCAGGATACTGCCAGGTGTGTATGGGGTTTACACAGTGTATCAGGATCCTCCCAAGTGTGTTTGGGATTCTCACAGTGGATCAGGATCCTGCCAGGTGTGTATGCGGTTTTCACAGTGGATCAGGATCCTGCCAGGTGTGTGTGGGGTTTTCACAGTGTATCAGGATCCTGCCAGGTGTGCAAGGGGTTTTCACATTGCTTCAGGATCCTGCCAGGTGTGTATGGCTTTTTCACAGTGTATCAGGATCCTGCCAGGTGTGTTTGGTGCGTTCTCTGTGCATCGGGATCCTGCCAGGTGTGTGTGGGGTTTTCACAGTGTATCAGTATCCTGCCAGGTGTGTATGGGGTTTTCACTGTGCATCAGGATCCTGCCAGGTGTGTATGGGTGTTTTCACAGTGTATCAGGATCCTGCCAGGTGTGTATGTGGGTTTCACAGTTTATCAGGATCATGCCAGGTGAGTATGGGGGTTTCGCAGTGTATCAGGATCCTGCCAGGTGTGTTTGCGGCTTTCACAGTTTATCAGGATCCTGCCAGGTGTGTCTGGGGTTTTCACAGTTTATCAGGATCCTGCCAGGTGTGCATATGGGTTTCACAGTTTATCAGGATCCTGCCAGGTGTGTATGGGGGTTTCACAGTTCATCAGGATCCTGCCAGGTGTGTATGGGGGTCTCACAGTTTATCAGGATCCTGCCAGGTGTGCCTGGGGGCTTCACAGTTCATCAGGATCCTGCCAGGTGTGTATGTGGGTTTCACAGTGTATCAGGAAACTGCCAGATGTGAATGGGGTTTTCACAGTGCATCAGGATCCTGCCAGATGTGTATGGGGTTTTCACTGTGCATCAGGATCCTTCCAGATGTGTGTGGGGGTTTCACAGTGTATCAGGATCCTGCATCGTGCGTATGGGGTTTTCACAGTGCATCAGGATCCTGCCAGGTGTGTATGGGGTTATCACAGTGTATTTGGATCCTGCCAGGTGTGTGTGGGGTTTGCACAGCGAATCAGGATACTGCCAGGTGTGTATGGGGTTTTCACAGTGTATCAGGATCCTCCCAAGTGTGTTTGGGGTTCTCACAGTGGATCAGGATTCTGCCTGGTGTGTATGCGGTTTTCACAGTGGATCAGGATCCTGCCAGTTGTGTGTGGGGTTTTCACAGTGTATCGGGATCCTGCCAGGTGTGTATGGGGATTTCACAGTGCATCAGTTTCCTGCCAGGTGTGTTTGGGGTTTTGTATTAGGATCCTGCCAGGTGTGTATGTGGGTTTCACAGTTTATCAGGATGCTGCCAGGTGTGTCTGGGGTTTTCGCAGTTTATCAGGATCCTGCCGGGTTTGTATGGGTGTTTCACAGTTTATCAGGATCCTGCCAGGTGTGTCTGGGGCTTCACAGTTCATCAGGATACTGCCAGGTGTGTGTGGGGTTTTCACAGTGTATCAGTATCCTGCCAGGTGTGTATGGGGTTTTCACTGTGCGTCAGGATCCTGCCAGGTGTGTCTAGGGTTTTCACAGTGTATCAGGATCCTGCCAGGTGTGTATGTGTGTTTCGCATTTTATCAGGATCATGCCAGGTGTGTATGGGGGTTTCACAGTGTATTAGGATCCTGCCAGGTGTGTATGTGGGTTTCACAGTTTATCAGGATGCTGCCAGGTGTGTCTGGGGTTTTCGCAGTTTATCAGGATCCTGCCAGGTCTGTATGGGTGTTTCACAGTTTATCAGCATCCTGCCAGGTGTGTCTGGGGGCTTCACAGTTCATCAGGATCCTGCCAGGTGTGTATGTGGGTTTCACAGTGTATCAGGAAACTGCCAGATGTGAATGGGGTTTTCACAGTGCATCAGGATCCTGCCAGATGTGTATGGGGATTTCACAGTACATCAGGATCCTGCCAGGTGTGTATGGGGGTTTCACAGTTTATCAGGATCCTGCCAGGTGTGTATGGGGGTTTGACAGTTTATCAGCATCCTGCCAGGTGTGTATGGGGTATATATACAGTGGATCAGGATCCTGCCTGGTGTGTATGGTGTTTTCAAAGTGTATCAGGATCCTGCCGGGTGTCTATGTGGTTTTCACAGTGTATCAGGATCCTGCCAAGTGTGCATGGGGTTTTCACAGTGAATCAGGATCCTGCCACGTGCGTATGGGGTTTTCACAGTGGATCAGGATCCTGCCAGATGTGTGGGGTTTTCACAGTGTATCAGGATCCTGCCAGGTGTGTATGGGGATTTCACTGTGCATCAGTTTCCTGCCAGGTGTGTATGGGGTTTTCACAGTGTATCAGGATCCTGCCAGGTGTGTGTGGGGTTTTTACAGTGTATCAGTATCCTGCTAGGCGTGTATGGGGTTTTCACAGTGCATCAGGATCCTGCCAGGTGTGTATGGGATTTTCACAGTGTATCAGGATCCTGCCAGGTGTGTATGTGGGTTTCGCATTTTATCAGGATCATGCCAAGTGTGCATGGGGGTTTCAAAGTGTATTCGGATCCTGCCAGGTGTGTATGTGGGTTTCACAGTTTATCAGGATGCTGCCAGGTGTGTCTGGGGTTTTCGCAGTTTATCAGGATCCTGTCAGGTCTGTATGGGTGTTTCACAGTTTATCAGGATCCTGCCAGGTGCGTATTTTGGTTTCACAGTTTATCAGTTTCCTGCCAGGTGTGTATGGGCGTTTCACAGTTTATCAGGATCCTGCCAGGTGTGTATGTGGGTTTCACAGTTTATCAGGATCATGCCAGGTGTGTATGTGGGTTTCACAGTTTATCGGGATCCTGCCAGGTGAGTATGGGGGTTTCACAGTTCATCAGGATCCTGCCAGGTGTCTATGGGGGTCTCACAGTTTATCAGGATCCTGCCAGGTGTGTCTGGGGGCATCACAGTTCATCAGGATCCTGCCAGGTGTGTATGTGGGTTTCACAGTGTATCAGGAAACTGCCAGATGTGAATGGGGTTTTCACAGTGCATCAGGATCCTGCCAGATGTGTATGGGGTTTTCACAGTGCATCAGGATCCTTCCAGATGTGTGTGGGGGTTTCACAGTGTATCAGGATCCTGCATCGTGTGTATGGGGTTTTCACAGTGCATCAGGATCCTGCCAGGCGTGTATGGGGTTTTCACAGTGTATTTGTAACCTGCCAGTTGTGTGTGGGGTTTTCACAGTGTATCAGGATACTGCCAGGTGTGTATGGGGTTTTCACAGTGTATCAGGATCATCGCAAGTGTGTATGGGGTTCTCACAGTGGATCAGGATCCTGCCAGGTGTGCATGCGATTTTCACAGTGGATCAGGATCCTGCCAGGTGTGTGTGGGGTTTTCACAGTGTATCAGTATCCTGCCAGGTGTGCAAGGGGTTTTCACACTGCATCAGGATCCTGCCAGGTGTGTTTGGGGTTTTCACAGTGTATCAGGATACTGCCAGGTGTGTTTGGTGCTTTCTCTGTGCATCAGGGTCCTGCCAGGTGAGTGTGGTGTTTTCCCAGTGTATCAGGATCCTGCCAGGTGTGTATGGGGTTTTCACTGTGCATCAGGATCCTGCCAGGTGTGTATGTGGGTTTCACAGTTTATCAGGGTCATGCCAGGTGAGTATGGGGGTTTCGCAGTGTATCAGGATCCTGCCAGGTGTGTATGCGGCTTTCACAGTTTATCAGGATCCTGCCAGGTGTGTCTGGGGTTTTCACAGTTTATCAGGATCCTGCCAGGTGTTTATGGGGGTCTCACAGTTTATCAGGATCCTGCCAGGTGTGTATGGGGGTCTCACAGTTTATCAGGATCCTGCCAGGTGTGTCTGGGGGCTTCACAGTTTATCAGGATCCTGCCAGGTGTGTCTGGGGGCTTCACAGTTCATCAGGATCCTGCCAGGTGTGTATGTGGGTTTCACAGTGTATCTGGAAACTGCCAGATGTGAATGGGGATTTCACAGTGCATCAGGATCCTGCCAGATGTGTATGGGGTTTTCACTGTGCATCAGGATCCTTCCAGATGTGTGTGGGGTTTTCACAGTGCATCAGGATCCTGTCAGGTGTGTATGGGGTTTTCACAGTGTATTTGGATCCTGCCAGGTGTGTGTGGGGTTTTCACAGTGTATCAGGATACTGCCAGGTGTGTATGGGGTTTTCACAGTGTATCAGGATCCTCCCAAGTGTGTTTGGGATTCTCACAGTGGATCAGGATCCTGCCACGTGTGTATGCGGTTTTCACAGTGGATCAGGATCCTGCCAGGTGTGTGTGGGGTTTTCACAGTTTATCAGGATCCTGCCAGGTGTTTATGGGGGTTTCACAGTTTATCAGGATCCTGCCAGCTGTGTATGGGTTTTTCACAGTGTATCAGGATCCTGCCAGGAGTGTTTGGTGCGCTCTCTGTGCATCGGGATCCTGCCAGGTGTGTGTGGGGTTTTCACAGTGTATCAGTATCCTGCCAGGTGTGTATGGGGCTTTCACTGTGCATCAGGATCCTGCCAGGTGTGTATGGGGTTTTCACAGTGTATCAGGATCCTGCCAGGTGTGTATGTGGGTTTCACAGTTTATCAGGTTCATGCCAGGTGAGTGTGGGAGTTTCGCAGTGTGTCAGGATCCTGCCAGGTGTGTTTGCGGCTTTCACAGTTTATCAGGATCCTGCCAGGTCTGTCTGGGGTTTTCACAGTTTATCAGGATCCTGCCAGGTGTTTATGGGGGTTTCACAGTTTATCAGGATCCTGCCAGCTGTGTATGGGGGTTTCACAGTTCATCAGGATCCTGCCAGGTGTGTATGGGGGTCTCACAGTTTATCAGGATCCTGCCAGGTGTGCCTGGGGGCTTCACAGTTCATCAGGATCCTGCCAGGTGTGTATGTGGGTTTCACAGTGTATCAGGAAACTGCCAGATGTGAATGGGGTATTCACAGTGCATCAGGATCCTGCCAGATGTGCATGGGGTTTTCACTGTGCATCAGGATCCTTCCAGATGTGTGTGGGGGTTTCACAGTGTATCAGGATCCTGCATCGTGCGTATGGGGTTTTCACAGTGCATCAGGATCCTACCAGGTGTGTATGGGTTTATCACAGTGCATTTGGATCCTGCCAGGTGTGTGTGGGGTTTTCACAGTGTATCAGGATACTGCCAGGTGTGTATGGGGTTTTCACAGTGTATCAGGATCCTCCCAAGTGTGTTTGGGGTTCTCACAGTGGATCAGGATCCTGCCAGGTGTGTATGCGGTTTTCACAGTGGATCAGGATCCTGCCAGGTGTGTGTGGGGTTTTCACAGTGTATCAGGATCCTGCCAGGTGTGCAAGGGGTTTTCACATAGCTTCAGGATCCTGCCAGGTGTGTATGGGGTTTTCACAGTGTATCAGGATCCTGCCAGGTGTGTTTGGTGCGTTCTCTGTGCATCAGGATCCTGCCAGGTGTGTGTGGGGTTTTCACAGTGTATCAGCATCCTGCCAGTTGTGTATGGGGTTTTCACTGTGCATCAGGATCCTGCCAGGTGTGTATGGGGTTTTCACAGTGTATCAGGATCCTGCCAGGTGTGTATGTGGGTTTCCCAGTTTATCAGGATGATACCAGGTGCGTATGGGGGTTTCGCAGTGTATCAGGATCCTGCCAGGTGTGTCTGGGGTTTTCACTGTTTATGAGGATCCTGCCAGGTGTGTATGGGGGTTTCACAGTTTTTCAGGATCCAGCCAGGTGTGGATGTTGGTTTCACAGTTCATCAGTTACCTGCCAGTTGTGTTTGGTGCTTTCTCTGTGCATCAGGATCCTGCCAGGTGTGTGTGGGGGTTTCACAGTGTATCAGGATCCTGCCAGTTGTGTATGGGGTTTTCACTGTGCATCAGGATCCTTCCAGGTGTGTATGGGGTTTTCACAGCGTATCAGGATCCTGCCAGGTGTGTATGTGGGTTTCACAGTTGATCAGGATCATGCCAGGTGAGTATGGGTGTTTCGCAGTGTATCAGGATCGTGCCAGGTGTGTATGTGGCTTTCACAGTTTATCAGGATCCTGCCAGGTGTGTTTGGGGTGGTCACAGTTTATGAGGATCCTGCCAGGTGTGTATGGGGGTTTCACAGTTTGTCAGGATCCTGCCAGGTGTGTATGGGGTTTTCACAGTTTATCGGGATCCTGCCTTTTGTGTCTGGGGTTTCACAGTTTATCAGGATCCTGCCAGGTGTGTATGTGGGTTTCACAGTTTATCAGGATCCTGCCAGATGTGAATGGAGTTTTCACAGTGCATCAGGATCCTGCCAGTTGTGTATGGGTTTTTCACAGTGCATCAGGATCCTTCCAGATGTGTCTGGGGGTTTCACAGTGCATCAGGATCCTGCCAGGTGTGTATGGGGTTTCACAGTTGATCAGGATCCTGCCAGGTGTATTTGTGGGTTTCACAGTTTATCAGGATCCTGCCTGGTGTGTCTGGGGTTTTCACAGTGTACCAGGCTCCTGCCAGGTGTGTATGTGGGTTTCACAGTTTATCAGTATCCTGCCTGCAGTGTATGGGGTTTCACAGTGGATCAGGATCCTGCCACGTGTGTATGTGGGTATCACAGTTTATCAGGATCCTGCCAGGTGTGTATGGGGGTTTCACAGTTTATCAGGATCCTGCCTGGTGTGTCTGGGGGTTTCACAGTTCATCAGGATCCTGCCAGGTGTGTATGTGGGTTTCGCAGTTTATCAGGATCCTGCCAGGTGTGTATGGGGGTTTCACAGTTCATCAGGATCCTGCCAGGTGTATATGGGGGTCTCACAGTACATCAGGATCCTGCCAGGTGTGTCTGGAAGCTTCACAGTTCATCAGGATCCTGCCAGGTGTGTATGTGGGTTTCACAGTGTATCAGGAAACTGCCAGATGTGAATGGGGTTTTCACAGTGCATCATGATCCTGCCAGATGTGTATGGGGCTTTCACAGTGCATCAGGATCCTTCCAGATGTGTGTGGGGGTTTCACAGTGTATCAGGATACTGCATCGTGTGTATGGGGTTTTCACAGTGAATCAGGATACTGCCAGGTGTGTATGGGGTTTTCACAGTGTGTCTGGATCCTGCCAGGTGTGTGTGGGGTTTTCACAGTGTATCAGGATACTGCCAGGTGTGTATGGGGTTTTCACAGTGTATCAGGATCCTCCCAAGTGTGCATGGGGTTTTCACAGTGGATCTGGGTCCTGCCAGGTGTGTGTGGGGTTTTCACAGTGGATCAAGATCCTGCCAGGTGTGCAAGGGGTTTTCACATGGTATCAGGATCCTGCCAGGTGTGTATGGGGTTTTCACAGTGTATCAGCATCCTGCCAGGTGTGTTTGGTGCTTTCTCTGTGCATCAGGATCCTGCCAGGTGTGTGTGGGGTTTTCACAGTGTATCAGGATCCTGCCAGGTGTGTATGGGGTTTTCACTGTGCATCAGGATCCTGCCAGGTGTGTATGGGCTTTTCGCAGTGTATCAGGATCCTGCCAGGTGTGTATGTGGGTTTCACAGTTTATCAGGATCATGCCAGGTGCGTATGGGGGTTTCGCAGTGTATCAGGATCCTGCCAGGTGTGTATGTGGGTTTCACAGTTTATCAGGATCCTGCCAGGTGTGTATGGGGGTTTCACAGTTTTTCAGGATCCAGCCAGGTATGGATGTTGGTTTCACAGTTCATCAGTTTCCTGCCAGGTGTGTATGGGGTTTTCACAGTTTGTCAGGATCCTGCCATGTGTGTATGGGGTTTTCACAGTTTATCGGGATCCTGCCTTTTGTGTCTGGGGTTTCGCAGTGTATCAGGATCCTGCCAGGTGTGTATGTGGGTTTCACAGTTTATCAGGATCCTGCCAGGTGTGTCTGGGGTTTTCACAGTTTATGAGGATCCTGCCAGGTGTGCATGGGGGTTTCACAGTTTTTCAGGATCCAGCCAGGTGTGGATGTTGGTTTCACAGTTCATCAGTTTCCTGCCAGGTGTGTATGGGGGTTTCACAGTTTGTCAGGATCCTGCCAGGTGTGTATGGGGTTTTCACATTTTATCGGGATCCTGCCTTTTGTGTCTGGGGTTTCACAGTTTATCAGGATCCAGCCAGGTGTGTATGTGGGTTTCACAGTTTATCAGGATCCTGCCAGATGTGAATGGGGTTTCACAGTGGATCAGGATCCTGCCACGTGTGTATGTGGGTATCACAGTTTATCAGGATCCTGCCAGGTGTGTATGGGGGTTTCACAGTGTATCAGGATCCTGCCACGTGTGTATGTGGTTTCACAGTTTATCAGGATACTGCCAGGTGTATAAGTGGGTTTCACAGTTTATCAGGATCCTGCCTGGTGTGTCTGGGGTTTTCACAGTGTATCAGGATTCTGCCAGGTGTGTATGGGGGTTTCACAGTGTACCAGGCTCCTGCCAGGTGTGTATGTGTGTTTCACAGTTTATCAGTATCCTGCCTGGTGTGTATGGGGTTTCACAGTGGATCAGGATCCTGCCACGTGTGTATGTGGGTTTCACAGTTTATCAGGATCCTGCCAGGTGTGTATGGGGGTTTCACAGTTCATCAGGATCCTGCCAGGTGAGTATGGGGGTTTCACAGTTTATCAGGATCCTCCCTGGTGTGTCTGGGGGTTTCACAGTTCATCAGGATCCTGCTAGGTGTGTATGTGGGTTTCACAGTTTATCAGGATCCTGCCAGATGTGAATGGGGTTTCACAGTGGATCAGGATCCTGCCAGGTGTGAACGCGGTTTTCACAGTGGATCAGGATCCTGCCAGATGTGTATGGAGATTTCACAGTGGATCAGTATCCTGCCAGGAGTGTATGGGGTTTTCAGAGTGGATCAGGATCCTGCCAGGTGTGTCTGGGATTTGACAGTGTGTCAGGATCCTTCCAGGTGTGTTTGGGGTGTTCACAGTTTATCACGGTCCTGCCAGGCGTGTATGGGGTTTTCACAGTGGATCAGGATCCTGCCAGGTGTGCATGGGGGTTTCACTGTGTATCAGGATCCTGCCAGGTGTGTATGGGGTTTCTCAGAGTATCAGGATCCTGCCAGGTGTGTTTGGGGTTTCACAGTGTATCAGGATCCTGCCAGATGTGAATGGGGTTTCACTGTGTTTCAGGATCCTGCCAGATGTGAATGGGGTTTCACTGTGCATCAGGAACCTGCCAGGTGTGCACGGGGATTTCACTGTGCATCAGGCTGCTGCCAGGTGTGTATGGTGGTTTCACAGTATATCAGCATTCTGCCAGGTGTATATGGGGGTTTCACAGTTTATCAGGATCCTGCCAGGTGTGTATGGGGAATTGCCAGCTTATCAGCATCCTGCCAGGTGCGTATGGGGTATATATACAGTGGATCAGGATCCTGCCAGGTGTGTATGGTGTTTTCTCAATGTATCAGGATCCTGCCAGGTGTGTATGGGGTTTTCACAGTGTATAAGGATCCTGCCAAGTGTGAATGGTGTTTTCACAGTGGATCAGGATCCTGCCAGGTGTGTATGGGGTTTTCACAGTGGATCAGGATCCTGCCAGGTGTGTGCGGGGTTTTCACAGTGTATCAGGATCCTGCCAGGTGTCTATGGGGTTTTCACAGTCCATCAGGATCCTGCCAGGTGTGTATGGGGTTTTCACAGTGTATCAGGATCCTGCCAGGTGTGTTTGGTGTTTTCACTGTGCATCAGGATCCTGCCAGGTGTGTGTGGGGTTTTCACAGTGTATCAGGATCATGCCAGGTGTGTATGGGGTTTTCACTGTGCATCAGGATCCTGCCAGGTGTATATGGGGTTTTCACAGTGTATCAGGATCCTGCCAGGTGTGTTTGTGGGTTTCACAGTTTATCAGGATGCTGCCAGGTGTGTCTGGGATTTTCGCAGTTTATCAGGATCCTGCCAGGTCTGTATGGGGGTTTCACAGTTTATCAGGCTCCTGCCAGGTGTGTATGGGGGTTTCACAGTTTATCAGGCTCCTGCCAGGTGTGTATGGGGGTTTCACAGTTTATCAGGATGCTGCCAGGTGTGTATGGGGGTTTGACAGTTTATCAGCATCCTGCCAGGTGCGTATGGGGTATATATACAGTGGATCAGGATCCTGCCAGGTGTGTATGGTGTTTTCAAAGTATATCAGGATCCTCCCAGGTGTGCATGTGTTTTTCACAGTGTATCAGGATCCTGCCAAGTGTGCATGGGGTTTTCACATTGGATCAGGATCCTGCCAGGTGTGTATGGGGCTTTCACAGTGGATCAGGATCCTGCCGGATGTGTGTGGGGTTTTCACAGTGTATCAGGAACCTGCCGTGTGTGTGGGGTTTTCACAGTGCATCAGGATACTGCCAGGTGTGTATGGGTTTTTCACAGTGTATCATGATCCTGCCAGGTGTATTTGGGGTTTTCACTGTGCAACAGGATCCTGCCAGGAGTGTGTGGGGTTTTCACTGTGTATCAGGATCCTCCCAAGTGTGCATGGGGTTTTCACAGTGGATCAGGATCCTGCCAGGTGTGCATGCGGTTTTCACAGTGGATCAGGATCCTGCCAGGTGTGTGTGGGGTTTTCACAGTGCATCAGGATACTGCCAGGTGTGTATGGGTTTTTCACAGTGTATCATGATCCTGCCAGGTGTATTTGGGGTTTTCACTGTGCAACAGGATACTGCCAGGTGTGTATGGGGTTTTCACTGTGCATCAGGATCCTGCCAGGTGTGCATGTGGGTTTCACAGTTTATCAGGATCATGCCAGGTGTGTATGGGGGTTTCGCAGTGTATCAGGATCCTGCCAGGTGTTTATAGGGGTTTCACAGTTTATCAGGATCCAGCCAGGTGTGGATGTTGGTTTCACAGTTCATCAGTTTCCTGCCAGGTGTGTATGGGGGTTTCACGTTTTGTCAGGATCCTGCCAGGTGTGTATGGGGTTTTCACAGTTTATCAGGATCCTGCCAGGTGTGTCTGGGGTTTTCACAGTTTATGAGGATCCTGCCAGGTGTGTATGGGGGTTTCACAGTTTTTCAGGATCCAGCCAGGTGTGGATGTTGGTTTCACAGTTCATCAGTTTACTGCCAGGTGTGTATGGGGGTTTCACAGTTTGTCAGGATCCTGCCAGGTGTGTCTGGGGTTTTCACAGTTTATCAGGATCCTGCCTTTTGTGTCTGGGGTTTCACAGTTTATCAGGATCCTGCCAGGTGTGTATGTGGGTTTCACAGTTTATCAGGATCCTGCCAGATGTGAATGGGGCTTTCACAGTGCATCAGGATCCTGCCAGTTGTGTTTGGGTTTTTCACAGTGCATCAGGATTCTGCCAGGTGTGTATGGGGGTTTCACAGTGTACCAGGCTCCTGCCAGGTGTGTATGTGGGTTTCACAGTTTATCAGTATCCTGCCTGGTGTGTATGGGGTTTCACAGTGGAGCAGGATTCTGCCACGTGTGTATGTGGGTTTCACAGTGTATCAGGATCCTGCCAGGTGAGTATGGGGGTTTCACAGTTTATCAGGATCCTCCCTGGTGTGTCTGGGGGTTTCACAGTTCATCAGGATCCTGCTAGGTGTGTATGTGGGTTTCACAGTTTATCAGGATCCTGCCAGATGTGAATGGGGTTTCACAGTGGATCACGATCCTGCCAGCTGTGAACGCGGTTTTCACAGTGGATCAGGATCCTGCCAGATGTGAATGGAGATTTCACAGTGGATCAGTCTCCTGCCAGGAGTGTATGGGGTTTTCACAGTGGATCAGGATCCTGCCAGGTGTGTCAGGGATTTGAAGTGTGCCAGGATCCTGCCAGGTGTGTATGGTGTTTTCAAAGTATATCAGGATCCTCCCAGGTGTGCATGTGGTTTTCACAGTGTATCAGGATCCTGCCAAGTGTGCATGGGGTTTTCACATTGGATCAGGATCCTGCCAGGTGTGTATGGGGTTTTCACAGTGGATCAGGATCCTGCCGGGTGTGTGTGGGGTTTTCACAGTGTATCAGGAACCTGCCGTGTGTGTGGGGTTTTCACAGTGCATCAGGATACTGCCAGGTGTGTATGGGTTTTTCACAGTGTATCATGATCCTGCCAGGTGTATTTGGGGTTTTCACTGTGCAACAGGATCCTGCCAGGTGTGTGTGGGGTTTTCACTGTGTATCAGGATCCTCCCAAGTGTGCATGGGGTTTTCACAGTGGATCAGGATCCTGCCAGGTGTGCATGCGGTTTTCACAGTGGATCAGGATCCTGCCAGGTGTGTGTGGGGTTTTCACAGTGCATCAGGATACTGCCAGGTGTGTATGGGTTTTTCACAGTGTATCATGATCCTGCCAGGTGTATTTGGGGTTTTCACAGTGCAACAGGATCCTGCCAGGTGTGTATGGGGTTTTCACTGTGCATCAGGATCCTGCCAGGTGTGTATGGGGTTTTCGCAGTGTATCAGGATCCTGCCAGGTGTGCATGTGGGTTTCACAGTTTATCAGGATCATGCCAGGTGTGTATGGGGGTTTCGCAGTGTATCAGGATCCTGCCAGGTGTGTATGTGGGTTTCACAGTTTATCAGGATCCTGCCAGGTGTTTATAGGGGTTTCACAGTTTATCAGGATCCAGCCAGGTGTGGATGTTGGTTTCACAGTTCATCAGTTTCCTGCCAGGTGTGTATGGGGGTTTCACGTTTTGTCAGGATCCTGCCAGGTGTGTATGGGGTTTTCACAGTTTATCAGGATCCTGCCAGGTGTGTCTGGGGTTTTCACAGTTTATGAGGATCCTGCCAGGTTTGTATGGGAGTTTCACAGTTTTTCAGGATCCAGCCAGGTGTGGATGTTGGTTTCACAGTTCATCAGGTTCCTGCCAGGTGTGTATGGGGGTTTCACAGTTTGTCAGGATCCTGACAGGTGTGTCTGGGGTTTTCACAGTTTATCGGGATCCTGCCATTTGTGTCTGGGGTTTCACAGTTTATCAGGATCCTGCCAGGTGTGTATGTGGGTTTCACAGTTTATCAGGATCCTGCCAGATGTGAATGGGGCTTTCACAGTGCATCAGGATCCTGCCAGTTGTGTTTGGGTTTTTCACAGTGCATCAGGATCCTTCCAGATGTGTCTGGGGGTTTCACAGTGTATCAGGATCCTGCCACGTGTGTATGTGGTTTCACAGTTTATCAGGATCCTGCCTGGTGTGTCTGGGGTTTTCACAGTGTATCAGGATTCTGCCAGGTGTGTATGGGGGTTTCACAGTGTACCAGGCTCCTGCCAGGTGTGTATGTGGGTTTCACAGTTTATCAGTATCCTGCCTGGTGTGTATGGGGTTTCACAGTGGATCAGGATCCTGCCACGTGTGTATGTGGGTTTCACAGTGTATCAGGATCCTGCCAGGTGAGTATGGGGGTTTCACAGTTTATCAGGATCCTCCCTGGTGTGTCTGGGGGTTTCACAGTTCATCAGGATCCTGCTAGGTGTGTATGTGGGTTTCACAATTTATCAGGATCCTGCCAGATGTGAATGGGGTTTCACAGTGGATCACGATCCTGCCAGGTGTGAACGCGGTTTTCACAGTGGATCAGGATCCTGCCAGTTGTGAATGGAGATTTCACAGTGGATCAGTATCCTGCCAGGAGCGTATGGGGTTTTCACAGTGGATCAGGATCCTGCCAGGTGTGTCAGGGATTTGACAGTGTGCCAGGATCCTGCCAGGTGTGTTTGGGGTGTTCACAGTTTATCAAGGTCCTGCCAGGCGTGTATGGGGTTTTCACAGTGTATCAGGATCCTGCCAGGTGTGCATGGGGGTTTCACTGTGTTTCAGGATCCTGCCAGATGTGAATGGGGTTTCACTGTGCATCAGGAACCTGCCATGTGTGCACGGGGATTTCACAGTGCATCAGGCTCCTGCCAGGTGTGTATGGGGGTTTCACAGTATATCAGGATTCTGCCAGGTGTATATGGGTGTTTCACAGTTTATCAGGATCCTGCCAGGTGTGTATGGGGAATTGACAGATTATCAGCATCCTGCCAGGTGCGTATGGGGTATATATACAGTGGATCAGGATCCTGCCAGGTGTGTATGGTGTTTTCACAATGTATCAGGATCCTGCCAGGAGTGTATGGGGTTTTCACAGTGCATAAGGATCCTGCCAAGTGTGAATGGGGTTTTCACAGTGGATCAGGATCCTGACAGGTGTGTATGGGGTTTTCACAGTGGATCAGGATCCTGCCAGGTGTGTGCGGGGTTTTCACAGTGTATCAGGATCCTGCCAGGTGTGTATGGGGTTTTCACTGTGCATCAGGATCCTGCCAGGTGTGTATGGGGTTTTCACAGTTCATCAGGATCATGCCAGGTGTTTATGGGGGTTTCACTGTGTATCAGGATCCTGCAAGGTGTGTATGTGGGTTTCACAGTTTATCAGGATGCTGCCAGGTGTGTCTGGGATTTTCGCAGTTTATCAGGATGCTGCCAGGTCTGTATGGGGGTTTCACAGTTTATCAGGCTCCTGCCAGGTGTGTATGGGGGTTTCACAGTATATCAGGATCCTGCCAGGTGTGTATGGGGTTTCACAGTACATCAGGAACCTGCCAGGTGTGTATGGGTGTTTCACAGTTTATCAGGATGCTGCCAGCTGTGTATGGGGGTTTGACAGTTTATCAGCATCGTGCCAGGTGCGTATGGGGTATATATGCAGTGGATCAGGATCCTGCCAGGTGTGTATGGTGTTTTCAAAGTATATCAGGATCCTGCCAGGTGTGCATGCGGCTTTCACAGTGTATCAGGATCCTGCCAAGTGTGCATGGGGTTTTCACATTGGATCAGGATCCTGCCAGGTGTGCATGGGGTTTTCACAGTGTATCAGTATCCTGCCAGGTGTGTATGGGGTTTTCACTGTGCATCAGAATCCTGCCAGGTGTGTATGTGGGTTTCGCATTTTATGAGGATCATGCCAGGTGTGTATGGGGGTTTCACAGTGCATTTGGATCCTGCCAGGTGTGCATGTGGGTTTCTCAGTTTATCAGGATGCTGCCAGGTGTGTCTGGGGTTTTCGCAGTTTATCAGTATCCTGCCAGGTCTGTATGTGTGTTTCACAGTTTAACAGGATCCTGCCAGGTGTGTATGTTGGTTTCACAGTTTATCAGTTTCCTGCCAGGTGTGTATGGGGGTTGCACAGTTTGTCAGGATCCTCCCAGGTGTGTATGGGGGTTTCACAGTTTGTCGGGATCCTGCCTGGTGTGTCTGGGGGTTTCACAGTTTATCAGGATCCAGCCAGGTGTGTATGTGGGATTCACAGTTTATCAGGATCCTGCCAGGTGTGTATGTGGGTTTCACTGTTTATCAGGATCCTGCCAGGTGTGTATAGGGGTTTCACAGTTCATCAGGATCCTGCCAGGTGTGTATGGGCGTCTCACAGTTTATCAGGATCCTGCCAGGTGTGTCTATTGGCTTCACAGTTCATCAGGATCCTGCCAGGTGTGTATGTGGGTTTCACAGTGTATCAGGATCCTGCCAGGTGTGTATGGGGGTTTCACAGTTCATCAGTGTCCTCCCAGGTGTGTATGGGGGTCTCACAGTTTATCAGGATCCTGCCACGTGTGTCTGGGGTTTTCACAGTGTGTCAGGATCCTTCCAGGTGTGTATGTGGGTTTCACAGTGTATCAGGCTCCTGCCAGGTGTGTATGTGGTTTTCACATTTTATCAGGATCCTGCCAGGTGTGTTTGGTGTTTTCACTGTGCATCAGGATCCTGCCAGGTGTGTGTGGGGTTTTCACAGTGTATCAGGATCCTGCCAGGTGTGTATGGGGTTCTCACTGTGCATCAGGATCCTGCCAGGTGTGTATGGGGTTATCACAGTGTATCAGGATCCTGCCAGGTGTGTATGTGGTTTTCACAGTTTATCAGGATCATGCCAGGTGTGTATGGGGGTTTCACTGCTTATCAGGATCCTGCCAGGTGTGTATGTGGGTTTCACAGTTTATCAGGATGCTGCCAGGTGTGTCTGGGATTTTCGCAGTTTATCAGAATCCTGCCAGGTCTGTATGGGGGTTTCACAGTTTATCAGGCTCCTGCCAGGTGTGTTTGGGCGTTTCACAGTATATCAGGATCCTGCCAGGTGTGTATGGGGTTTCACAGTACATCAGGATCCTGCCAGGTGTGTATGGGGGATTCACAGTTTATTAGGATCCTGCCAGGTGTGTATGGGGGTTTGACAGTTTATCAGCATCCTGCCAGGTGCATATGGGGTATATATACAGTGGATCAGGATCCTGCCAGGTGTGTATGGTGTTTTCAAAGTGTATCAGGATCCTGCCAGGTGTGTATGTGGTTTTCACAGTGTATCAGGATCCTGCATCGTGTGTATGGGGTTTTCACAGTGGATCAGGATCCTGCCAGGTGTGTATGGGGTTTTCACAGTGGATCGGGATCCTGCCAGATGTGTGTGGGATTTTCACAGTGTATCAGGATCCTGCCAGGTGTGTGTGGGGTTTTCACAGTGTATCAGGATCCTGCCAGGTGTGTATGGGGTTTTCACTGTGCATCAGGATCCTGCCAGGTGTGTATGGGGTTTTCACACTGTATCAGGATCCTGCCAGGTGTGTATGTGGGTTTCGCATTTTATCAGGATCATGCCAGCTGTGTATGGGGGTTTCACAGTGTATTAGGACCCTGCCAGGTGTGTATGTGGGTTTCACAGTTTATCAGGACGCTGCCAGGTGTGTCTGGGGTTTTCGCAGTTTATCAGGATCCTGCCATGTCTGTATGGGTGTTTCACAGTTTATCAGGAAATTGCCAGGTGTGTTTGTTGGTTTCACAGTTTATCAGTTTCCTGCCAGGTGTTAATGGGGGTTTCACAGTTTATCGGGATCCTGCCTGGTGTGTCTGGGGGTTTCACAGTTTATCAGGATCCTGCCGTGTGTGTGTGGGATTCACAGTTTATCAGGATCCTGCCAGATGTGAATGGGGTTTTCACAGTGCATCAGGATCCTGCCAGGTATGTGTGGGGTTTTCACAGTGTATCAGGATCCTGCCAGGTGTGTATGGGGTTTTCACTGTGCATCAGGATCCTGCCAGGTGTGTATGGGGTTTTCACAGTGTATCAGGATCCTGCCAGGTGTGTATGTGGGTTTCACAGTTTATCAGGATCATGTCAGGTGTGTATGGGGGTTTCACTGTGTATCAGGATCCTGCCAGGTGTGCATGTGGGTTTCACAGTTTATCAGGATGCTGCCAGGTGTGTCTGGGATTTTCGCAGTTTATCAGGATCCTGCCAGGTCTGTATGGGGGTTTCACAGTTTATCAGGCTCCTGCCAGGTGTGTATGGGCGTTTCACTGTATATCAGGATCCTGCCAGGTGTGTATGGGGTTTCACAGTACATCAGGATCCTGCCAGGTGTGTATGGGGGATTCACAGTTTATTAGGATCCTGCCAGGTGTGTATGGGGGTTTGACAGTTTATCAGCATCCTGCCAGGTGCGTATGGGGTATATATACAGTAGATCAGGATCCTGCCAGGTATGTATGGTGTTTTCAAAGTGTATCAGGATTCTGCCAGGTGTGTATGTGGTTTTCACAGTGTATCAGGATCCTGCCAGGTGTGTATGGGGTTTTCACAGTGGATCAGTATCCTGCCAGGTGTGTATGTGGTTTTCACAGTGGATCGGG
This sequence comes from Heterodontus francisci, assembly GCF_036365525.1. Classification (NCBI taxonomy): domain Eukaryota; kingdom Metazoa; phylum Chordata; class Chondrichthyes; order Heterodontiformes; family Heterodontidae; genus Heterodontus; species Heterodontus francisci. Next base: position 3,063,716 of record NW_027140578.1, on the reverse strand, counting down.
ATCCTGCCAGGTGTGTGTGGGATTTTCACAGTGTATCAGGATCCTGCCAGGTGTGTATGGGGATTTCACAGTGCATCTGTTTCCTGCCAGGTGTGTATGGGGTTTTCACAGTCTGTCAGTATCCTGCCAGGTGTGTGTGGGGTTTTCACAGTGTATCAGGAACCAGCCAGGTGTGTATGGGGTTTTCACTGTGCATCAGGATCCTGCCAGGTGTGTATGGGGATTTCACACTGTATCAGGATCCTGCCAGGTGTGTATGTGGGTTTCGCATTTTATCAGGATCATGCCAGGTGTGTATGGGGGTTTCACAGTGTATTTGGACCCTGCCAGGTGTGTATGTGGGTTTCACAGTTTATCAGGATGCTGCCAGGTGTGTCTGGGGTTTTCGCAGTTTATCAGGATCCTGCCATGTCTGTATGGGTGTTTCACAGTTTATCAGGATCCTGCCAGGTGTGTTTGTTGGTTTCACAGTTTATCTGTTTCCTACCAGGTGTGTATGGGGGTTTCACAGTTTATCGGGATCCTGCCTGGTGTGTCTGGGGGTTTCACAGTTTATCAGGATCCTGCCGTGTGTGTGTGGGATTCACAGATTATCAGGATCCTGCCAGATGTGAATGGGGTTTTCACAGTGCATCAGGATCCTACCAGATGTGTATGGGTTTTTCACAGTGCATCAGGATCCTTCCAGATGTGTCTGGGGGTTTCACAGTGTATCATGATCCTGCCACCTGTGTATGGGGTTTCACAGTTTATCAGGATCCTGCCAGGTGTATATGTGGGTTTCACAGTTTATCAGGATCCTGCCTGGTGTGTCTGGGGTTTTCACAGTGTGTCAGGATTCTTCCAGGTGTGTATGTGGGTTTCACAGTGTATCAGGCTCCTGCCAGGTGTGTATGTGGGTTTCACAGTTTATCAGGATGCTGCCTGGTGTGTTTGGGGTTTCACAGTGGATCAGGATCCTGCCACGTGTGTATGGGGTTTTCACAGTGTATCAGGATCCTGCCAGGTGTTTATGGGGGTTTCACAGTTTATCAGGTTCCTGCCAGGTGTGTATGTGGGTTTCACAGTTTATCAGGATCCTGCCAGGTGTGTATGGGGGTTTCACAGTTGATCAGGATCCTGCCAGGTGTTTATGGGGGTTTCACAGTTTATCAGGATCCTGCCAGGTGTGTCTGGGGGCTTCACAGTTCATCAGGATCCTGCCAGGTGTGTATGTGGGTTTCACAGTGGATCAGGAAACTGCCAGATGTGAATGGGGTTTTCACAGTGTATCAGGATCCTGCATCGTGTGCATGGGGTTTTCACAGTGCATCAGGATCCTGCCAGGTGTGTATGGGGTTTTCACAGTGTATTTGGATCCTGCCAGGTGTGTGTGGGGTTTTCACAGTGTATCAGGCTACTGCCAGGTGTGTATGCGGTTTTCACAGTGGATCAGGATCCTGCCAGGTGTGTATGCGGTTTTCACAGTGGATCAGGATCCTGCCAGGTGTGTGTGGGGTTTTCACAGTGTATCAGAATCCTGCCAGGTGTGCAAGGGGTTTTCACATTGCATCAGGTTACTACCAGGTGTGTATGGGGTTTTCACAGTGTATCTGGATCCTGCCAGGTGTGTATGCGGTTTTCACAGTGGATCAGGATCCTGCCAGGTGTGTATGCGGTTTTCACAGTGGATCAAGATCCTGCCAGGTGTGTGTGGGGTTTTCACAGTTTATCAGAATCCTGCCAGTTGTGCAAGGGTTTTTCACATTGCATCAGGTTACTACCAGGTGGGTATGGGGTTTTCACAGTGTATCAGGATCCTGCCAGGTGTGTTTGGTGCTTTCTCTGTGCATGAGGATCCTGCCAGGTGTGTGTGGGGTTTTCACAGTGTTTCAGGATCCTGCCAGGTGTGTATGGGGTTTTCACTGTGCATCAGGATCCTGCCAGGTGTGTATGGGGTTTTCACAGTGTATCAGGATCCTGCCAGGTGTGTATGTGGGTTTCACAGTTTATCAGGATCCTGCCAGGTGTGACTGGGGTTTTCACAGTTTATGAGGATCCTGCCAGGTGTGTTTGGGGGTTTCACAGTTTTTCAGGATCCTGCCAGGTGTGGATGTTGGTTTCACAGTTCATCAATTTCCTGCCAGGTGTATATGGGTGTTTCACAGTTTGTCAGGATCCTGCCAGGTGTGTATGGGGTTTTCACAGTTTATTGGGATCCTGCCTTTTGTGTCTGGGGTTTCACAGTTAATCAGGATCCTGCCAGGTGTGTATGTGGGTTTTACAGTTTATCAGGATCATGCCAGATGTGAATGGGGTTTTCACAGTGCATCAGGATCCTCCCAGTTGTGTATGGGTTTTTCACAGTTCATCAGGATCCTTCCAGATGTGTCTGGGGGTTTCACAGTGTATCAGGATCCTGCCACGTGTGTATGGGGTTTCACAGTTCATCAGGATCCTTCCAGGTGTATATGTGGGTTTCACAGTTTATCAGGATCCTGCCTGGTGTGTCTGGGGTTTTCACAGTGTATCAGGATTCTGCCAGGTGTGTATGGGGGTTTCACAGTGTACCAGGCTCCTGCCAGGTGTGTCTGTGGGTTTCACAGTTTATCAGTATCCTGCCTGGTGTGTATGGGGTTTCACAGTGGATCTGGATCCTGCCACGTGTGTATGGGGGTTTCACAGTTTATCAGGATCCTGTCTGGTGTGTCTGGGGGTTTCACAGTTCATCAGGATCCTGCCAGGTGTGTATGTGGGTTTCACAGTTTATCAGGATCCTGCCAGATGTGAATGGGGTTTCACAGTGGATCAGGATCCTGCCAGGAGTGTATGGGGTTTTAACAGTGTATCAGGATCCTGCCAGGTGTGTCAGGGATTTAACAGTGTATCAGGATCCTGCCAGTTGTGTATGGGGTGTTCACAGTGGATCAGGATCCTGCCAGGTGTGCATGGGTGTTTCACTGTGTATCAGGATCCTGCCAGGTGAGTATGGGGTTTCTCAGGGTATCAGGATCCTGCCCGGTGTGTATGGGGTTTCACAGTGTATCAGGATCCTGCCAGATGTGAATGGGGTTTCACTGTGCATCAGGAACATGCCAACTGTGCACGGGGATTTCACAGTGCATCAGGCTCCTGCCAGGTGTGTATGGGAGTTTCACAGTTTATCAGGATCCTGGCAGGTGTGTATGGGGAATTGACAGTTTATCAGCATCCTGCCAGGTGCGTATGGGGTATATATGCAGTGGATCAGGATCCTGCCAGGTGTGTATGGTGTTTTCACAATGTATCAGGATCCTGCCAGGTGTGTATGGGGCTTTCACAGTGTATAAGAATCCTGCCAAGTGTGAATGGGGTTTTCACAGTGGATCAGGATCCTGCCAGGTGTGTATGGGGTTTTCACAGTGGATCAGGATCCTGCCAGGTGCATATGGGGATTTCACAGTGTATCAGGATCCTGCCAGGTGTGTATGTGGGTTTCACAGTTTATCAGGATCATGCCAGGTGTGTTTGGGGATTTCGCAGTGTATCAGGATCCTGCCAGGTGTGTATGTGGGTTTCACAGTTTATCAGGATCCTGCCAGGTGTGTCTGGGGTTTTCACAGTTTCTGAGGATCCTGCCAGGTGTGTATGGGGGTTTCACAGTTTTTCAGGATCCTGCCAGGTGTGGATGTTGGTTTCACAGTTCATCAGTATCCTGCCAGGTGTGTATGGGGGTTTCACAGTTTGTCAGGATCCTGCCAGGTGTGTATGGGGTTTTAGCAGTTTATCGGGATCCTGCCTTTTGTGTCTGGGGTTACATAGTTAATCAGGATCCTGCCAGGTGTGTATGTGGGTTTCACAGTTTATCAGGTTCCTGCCAGATGTGAATGGGGTCTTCACAGTGCATCAGGATCCTGCCAGTTGTATATGGGTTTTTCACAGTGCATCAGGATCCTTCCAGATGTGTCTGGGGGTTTCACAGTGTATCAGGATCCTGCCACGTGTGTATGGGGTATCACAGTTTATCAGGATCCTGCCAGGTGTATATGTGGGTTTCACAGTTTATCAGGATCCTGCCTGGTGTGTCTGGGGTTTTCACAGTGTATCAGGATTCTGCCAGGTGTGTATGGGGGTTTCACAGTGTACCAGGCTCCTGCCAAGTGTGTTTGTGTGTTTCACAGTTTATCAGTATCCTGCCTGGTGTGTATGGGGTTTCACAGTGGATCAGGATCCTGCCACGTGTGTATGTGGGTTTCACAGTTTATCAGGATCCTGCCAGGTGTGTATGGGGTTTTCACAATTTATCAGGATCCTGCCAGGTGTGTATGGGGGTTTCACAGTTTATCAGGCTCCTGCCTGGTGTGTCTGGGGGTTTCACAGTTCATCAGGATCCTGCCAGGTGTGTATGTGGGTTTCACAGTTTATCAGGATCCTGCCAGATGTGATTGGGGTTTCACAGTGGATCAGGATCCTGCCAGGTGTGAACGGGGTTTTCACAGTGGATCAGGATCCTGCCAGATGTGTATGGAGATTTCACAGTGGATCAGGATCCTGCCAGGAGTGTATGGGGTTTTCACAGTGTCTCAGGATCCTGCCAGGTGTGTCAGGGATTTAACAGTGTATCAGGATCCTGCCAGTTGTGTATGGGGTGTTCACAGTGGATCAGGATCCTGCCAGGTGTGCATGGGGGTTTCATTGTGTATCAGGATCCTGCCAGGTGTGTATGGGGTTTCTCAGGGTATCAGGATCCTGCCAGGTGTGTATGGGGTTTCACAGTGTATTAGGATCCTGCCAGATGTGAATGGGGTTTCACTGTGCATCAGGATCCTGCCAGATGTGAATGGGGTTTCACTGTGCATCAGGAACATGCCAACTGTGCACGGGGATGTCACAGTGCATCAGGCTCCTGCCAGGTGTGTATGGGGGTTTCACAGTATATCAGGATCCTGCCAGGTGTGTATGGGGTTTCACAGTATATCAGGATCCTGCCAGGTGTGTATGGGGGTTTCACAGTTTATCAGGATCCTGCCAGGTGTGTATGGGGAATTGACAGTTTATCAGCATCCTGCCAGGTGCGTATGGGGTATATATACAGTGGATCAGGATGCTTCCAGGTGTGTATGGTCTTTTCACAATGTATCAGGATCCTGCCAGGTGTGTATGGGGTTTTCACAGTGTATAAGGATCCTGCCAAGTGTGAATGGGGTTTTCACAGTGGATCAGGATCCTGCAAGGTGTGTATGGGGTTTTCACAGTGGATCAGGATCCTGCCAGGTGTGTATGGGGCTTTCACAGTGTATCAGGATCCTGCCAGGTGTGTTTGGTGCTTTCCCTGTTCATCAGGATCCTGCCAGGTGTGTGTGGGGTTTTCACAGTGTATCAGTATCCTGCCAGGTGTGTATGGGGTTTTCACTGTGCATCAGGATCCTGCCAGGTGTGTATGGGGGTTTCACAGTTTGTCAGGATCCTGCCAGGTGTGTATGGGGTTTTTGCAGTTTATCGGTATCCTGCCTTTTGTGTCTGGGGTTTCACAGTTAATCAGGATCCTGCCAGGTGTGTATGTGGGTTTCACAGTTTATCAGGTTCCTGCCAGATGTGAATGGGGTCTTCACAGTGCATCAGGATCCTGCCAGTTGTGTATGGGTTTTTCACAGTGCATCAGGATCCTTCCAGATGTGTCTGGGGGTTTCACAGTGTATCGGGATCCTGCCACGTGTGTCTGGGGTTTCACAGTTTATCAGGATCCTGCCAGGTGTATATGTGGGTTTCACAGTTTATCAGGATCCTGCCTGGTGTGTCTGGGGTTTTCACAGTGTATCAGGATTCTGCCAGGTGTGTATGGGGGTTTCACAGTGTACCAGGCTCCTGCCAAGTGTGTTTGTGGGTTTCACAGTTTATCAGTATCCTGCCTGGTGTGTATGGGGTTTCACAGTGGATCAGGATCCTGCCACGTGTGTATGTGGGTTTCACAGTTTATCAGGATCCTGACAGGTGTGTATGGGGGTTTCACAGTTCATCAGGATCCTGCCAGGTGTGTATGGGGGTTTCACAGTTTATCAGGATCCTGCCTGGTGTGTCTGGGGGTTTCATAGTTCATCAGGATCCTGCCAGGTGTGTATGTGGGTTTCACAGTTTTTATCAGGATCCTGCCAGATGTGAATGGGGTTTCACAGTGGATCAGGATCCTTCCAGGTGTGAACGGGGTTTTCACAGTGGATCAGGATCCTGCCAGATGTGTATGGAGATTTCACAGTAGATCAGGATCCTGCCAGGAGTGTATGGAGTTTTCACAGTGTCTCAGGATCCTGCCAGGTGTGTCAGGGATTTAACAGTGTATCAGGATCCTGCCAGTTGTGTATGGGGTGTTCACAGTGGATCAGGATCCTGCCAGGTGTGCATGGGGGTTTCACTGTGTATCAGGATCCTGCCAGGTGTGCATGGGGTTTCTCATGGTATCATGATCCTGCCCGGTGTGTAAGGGGTTTCACAGTGTATCAGGATCCTGCCAGATGTGAATGGTGTTTCACTGTGTATCAGGATCCTGCCAGATGTGAATGGGGTTTCACTGTGCATCAGGAACATGCCAACTGTGCACGGGGATGTCACAGTGCATCAGGCTCCTGCATGGTGTGTATGGGGGTTTCACAGTATATCAGGATCCTGCCAGGTGTGTATGGGGTTTCACAGTATATCAGGATCCTGCCAGGTGTGTATGGGGGTTTCACAGTTTATCAGGATCCTGCCAGGTGTGAATGGGGAATTGACAGTTTATCAGCATCCTGCCAGGTGCGTATGGGGTATATACACAGTGGATCAGGATCCTGCCAGGTGTGCATGGTGTTTTCACAATGTATCAGGATCCTGCCAGGTGTGTATGGGGTTTTCACAGTGTATAAGGATCCTGCCAAGTGTGAATGGGGTTTTCACAGTGGATCAGGATCCTGCCAGTTGTGTATGGGGTTTTCACAGTGGATCAGGATCCTGCCAGGTGTGTATGGGGCTTTCACAGTGTATCAGGATCCTGCCAGGTGTGTTTGGTGCTTTCCCTGTTCATCAGGATCCTGCCAGGTGTGTGTGGGGTTTTCACAGTGTATCAGTATCGTGCCAGGTGTGTATGGGGTTTTCACTGTGCATCAGGATCCTGCCAGGTGTTTATGGGGTTTTCACAGTGTATCAGGATCCTGCCAGGTGTGTATGTGGGTTTCACAGTTTATCAGGATCATGCCAGGTGTGTGTGGGGGTTTCGCAGTGTATCAGGATCCTGCCAGGTGTGTATGTGGGTTTCACAGTTTATCAGGATCCTGCCAGGTGTGTCTGGGTTTTTCACTGTTTATGAGGATCCTGCCAGGTGTGTATGGGGGTTTCACAGTTTTTCAGGATCCTGCCAGGTTTGGATGTTGATTTCACAGTTCATCAGTTTCCTGCCAGGTGTGTATGGGGGTTTCACAGTTTGTCAGGATCCTGCCAGGTGTGTATGGGGTTTTCACAGTTTATCGGGATCCTGCCTTTTGTGTCTGGGGTTTCACAGTTAATCAGGATCCTGCCAGGTGTGCATGTGGGTTTCACAGTTTATCAGGATCCTGCCAGATGTGAATGGGGTTTTCACAGTGCATCAGGATCCTGCCAGTGGTGTATGGGTTCTTCACAGTGCATCAGGATCCTTACAGATGTGTCTGGCGGTTTCACAGTGTATCAGGATCCTGCCACGTGTGTGTGGGGTTTCACAGTTTATCAGGATCCTGCCAGGTGTATATGTGGGTTTCACAGTTTATCAGGATCCTGCCTGATGTGTCTGGGGTTTTCACAGTGTATCAAGATTCTGCCAGGTGTGTATGGGGTTTTCACTGTGCATCAGGATCCTGCCAGGTGTTTATGGGGTTTTCACAGTGTATCAGGATCCTGCCAGGTGTGTATGTGGGTTTCACAGTTTATCAGGATCATGCCAGGTGTGTGTGGGGGTTTCGCAGTGTATCAGGATCCTGCCAGGTGTGTATGTGGGTTTCACAGTTTATCAGGATCCTGCCAGGTGTGTCTGGGTTTTTCACTGTTTATGAGGATCCTGCCAGGTGTGTATGGGGGTTTCACAGTTTTTCAGGATCCTGCCAGGTTTGGATGTTGATTTCACAGTTCATCAGTTTCCTGCCAGGTGTGTATGGGGGTTTCACAGTTTGTCAGGATCCTGCCAGGTGTGTATGGGGTTTTCACAGTTTATCGGGATCCTGCCTTTTGTGTCTGGGGTTTCACAGTTAATCAGGATCCTGCCAGGTGTGCATGTGGGTTTCACAGTTTATCAGGATCCTGCCAGATGTGAATGGGGTTTTCACAGTGCATCAGGATCCTGCCAGTGGTGTATGGGTTCTTCACAGTGCATCAGGATCCTTACAGATGTGTCTGGCGGTTTCACAGTGTATCAGGATCCTGCCAGGTGTATATGTGGGTTTCACAGTTTATCAGGATCCTGCCTGATGTGTCTGGGGTTTTCACAGTGTATCAGGATTCTGCCAGGTGTGTATGGGGGTTTCACAGTGTACCAGGCTCCTGCCAGGTGTGTATGTGGGTTTCACAGTTCATCAGTATCGTGCCTGGTGTGTATGGGGTTTCACAGTGGATCAGGATCCTGCCACGTGTGTATGTGGGTTTCACAGTTTATCAGGATCCTGCCAGGTGTGTATAGGGTTTTCACAGTTCATCAGGATCCTGCCAGGTGTGAACGGGGTTTTCACAGTGGATCAGGATCCTGCCGGATGTGTATGAAGATTTCACAGTGGATCAGGATCCTGCCAGGAGTGTATGGGGTTTTCACAGTGTATCAGGATCCTGCCAGGTGTGTCAGGGATTTAACAGTGTATCAGGATCCTGCCAGGTGTGTATGGGGTGTTCACAGTTTATCTAGGTCCTGCCAGGTGTGTATGGGGATTTCACAGTGGATCCGTATCCTGCCAGGTGTGTATGGGGGTTTCACAGTTTATCAGGTTCCTGCCTGGTGTGTCTGGGGTTTCACAGTTCATCAGGATCCTGCCAGGTGTGTATGTGGGTTTCACAGTTTATCAGGATCCTGCCAGGTGTGAACGGGGTTTTCACAGTGGATCAGAATCCTGCCAGATGTGTATGGAGATTTCACAGTGGATCAGGATCCTGCCTGGAGTGTATGGGGTGTTCACAGTGTATCAGGATCCTGCCAGGTGTGTCAGGGATTTAACAGTGTATCAGGATCCTGCCAGGTGTGTATGGGGTGTTCACAGTTTATCTAGGTCCTGCCAGGCGTGTATGGGGTTTTCACAGTGGATCAGGATCCTGCCAGGTGTGCATGGGGGTTTCACTGTGTATCAGGATCCTGCCAGGTGTGTATGGGGTTTCTCAGGGTATCAGGCTCCTGCCAGGTGTGTATGGGGGTTTCACAGTATATCAGGATCCTGCCAGGTGTGTATGCGGTTTCACAGTTTATCAGGATCATGCCAGGTGTGTATGGTGTTTTCACAATGTATCAGGATCCTGCCAGGTGTGTTTGGTGCTTTCCCTGTTCATCAGGATCCTGCCAGGTGTGTGTGGGGTTTTCACAGTGTATCAGTATCGTGCCAGGTGTGTATGGGGTTTTCACTGTGCATCAGGATCCTGCCAGGTGTTTATGGGGTTTTCACAGTGTATCAGGATCCTGCCAGGTGTGTATGTGGGTTTCACAGTTTATCAGGATCATGCCAGGTGTGTATGGGGGTTTCACAGTGTATCAGGATCCTGCCAGGTGTGTATGTGGGTTTCACAGTTTATCAGGATCCTGACAGGTGTGTCTGGGGTTTTCACAGTTTATGAGGATCCTGCCAGGTGTGTATGGGGGTTTCACAGTTTGTCAGGATCCTGCCAGGTGTGGATGTTGGTTTCACAGTTCATCAGTTTCCTGCCAGGTGTGTATGGGGGTTTCACAGTTTGTCAGGATCCTGCCAGGTGTGTATGGGGTTTTCACAGTTTATCGGGATCCTGCCTTTTGTGTCTGGGGTTTCACAGTTTATCAGGATCCTGCCAGGTGTCGATGTGGGTTTCACAGTTTATCAGGATCCTGCCAGATGTGAATGGGGTTTTCACAGTGCATCAGGATCCTGCCAGATGTGTATGGGTTTTTCACAGTGCATCAGGATCCTTCCAGATGTGTCTGGGGGTTTCACAGTGTATCAGGATCCTGCCATGTGTATATGTGGGTTTCACAGTTTATCAGGATCCTGCCTGGTGTGGATGTTGGTTTCACAGTGGATCAGGATTTTCCACGTGTGTATGTGGGTTTCACAGTTTATCAGGATCCTGCCAGGTGTGTATGGGGGTTTCACAGTTCATCAGGATCCTGCCAGGTGTGTATGGGGGTTTCGCAGTGTCTCTGGATCCTGCCAGGTGTGTATGTGGGTTTCACAGTTAATCAGGATCCTGCCAGGTGTGTCTGGGGTTTTCACAGTTTCTGAGGATCCTGCCAGGTGTGTATGGGGGTTTCACAGTTTGTCAGGATCCTGCCAGGTGTGGATGTTGTTTTCACAGTTCATCAGTTTCCTGCCAGGTTTGTATGGGGGTTTCACAGTTTGTCAGGATCCTGCCAGGTGTGTATGGGGGTTTCACAGTTTATCAGGATCCTGCCTGGTGTGTCTGGGGGTTTCACAGTTCATCAGGATGCTGCCAGGTGTGTATGTGGGTTTCACAGTTTATCGGGATCCTGCCTGGTGTGCCTGGGGTTTTCACAGTGCATCAGGATCCTGCCAGATGTGTATGGGTTTTCACAGTGCATCAGGATCCTTCCAGATGTGTATGGTGGTTTCACAGTGTATCAGGATCCTGCATCGTGTGTATGGGGTTTTCACATTGCATCAGGATCCTGCCAGGTGAGTATGCGGGTTTCACAGTGTATCAGGACCCTGCCAGGTGTGTATGGGGTTTTCACAGTGTATCAGGATCCTGCCAGGTGTGTATGTGGGTTTCACAGTTTATCAGTATCCTGCCTTGTGTGTATGGGGTTTCACAGTGGATCATGATCCTGCCAGGTATCTATGTGGGTTTCACAGTTTATCAGGATCCTGCCACATGTGTATGGGGTTTCACAGTGGTTCAGGATCCTGCCAGGTGTGTTTGCGGTATTCACTGTGCATCAGGATCCTGCCAGGTGTGCAAGGGGTTTTCACAGTTTATCAGGATCCTGCCTGGTGTGCCTGGGGTTTTGACAGTGCATCAGGATCCTGCCAGATGTGTATGGGTTTTCACAGTGCATCAGGATCCTTCCAGATGTGTATGGGGGTTTCACATTGTATCAGCATCCTGCCAGGTTTGTGTGGGGTTTTCACAGAGTATCAGGATACTGCCACGTGTGTACGGGGTTGTTCACAGTGCATCAGTATCTTGCCAGGTGTGTATGGGGTTTCCACAGTGTATCAGGATCCTGCCAGATGTGTCTGGGGTTTTCACAGTGGATCAGGAACCTGCCAGGTGTCTACGGGGATTTCACAGTGTATCAGGATCCTGCCACGTGTGTATGGGGTTTCACAGTGGTTCAGGATCCTGCCAGGTGTGTCTGGGGTTTCACTGTGCATCAGGATCATGCTAGGTGTGTATGGGGTTTTGACAGTGTATCAGGATCCTGCCAGATGTGCATGTGGGTTTCACAGTTTATCAGGATCCTGCCAGATGTGAATGGGGTTTCACAGTGGATCAGGATCCTGCCAGGTATGTATGGGGTTTTCTCAGTGGATCAGGATCCTGCCAGAAGTTTATGGCGTTTTCACAGTGGATCTGGATCCTGCCAGGTGTGTAAGGGTTTTTCACAGTGGATCAGGATCCTGCCAGGTATGTCAGGGATTTCACAGTGTATCAGGATCCTGCCACATGTGTATGGGGTTTCACAGTGGTTCAGGATCCTGCCAGGTGTGTTTGCGGTACTCACTGTGCATCAGGATCCTGCCAAATGTGTAAGGGGTTTTCACAGTGGATCAGGATCCTGCCTGGTGTGCCTGGGGTTTTCACAGTGCATCAGGATCCTGCCAGATGTGTATGGGTTTTCACAGTTTATCAAGGTCCTGCCAGGCGTGTATGGAGTTTTCACAGTGGATCAGGACCCTGCCAGGTGTGTATGGGGGTGTCACTGTGTATCAGGATACTGCCAGGTGTGTATGGGGTTTCACAGTGCATCAGGATCCAGCCAGGTGTGTATGGGGTTTCACAGTGTATCAGGATCCTGCCAGATGTGAATGGGGTTTCACTGTGTATCAGGATCCTGCCAGATGTGAATGGGGTTTCATTGTGCATCAGGAACCTGCCAGGTGTGTACGGGGATTTCACAGTGCATCAGGCTCCTGCCAGGTGTGTATGGGGGCTTCACAGTATCTCAGGATCCTGCCAGGTGTGTATGGGTTTTCACAGCATGTCAGGATCCTGCCAGGTGTGTGTGGGGGATTCACAGTTTATCAGGATCCTGCCAGGTGTGTATGGGGTATTTACAGTTTTCGGCATTCTGCCAGGTGCGTATGGGCTATATACTGTGGATCAGGATCCTGCCAAGTGTGCACAGTGTTTTCACAGTGTATCAGGATCCTGCCAGGTGTGTATGGGGTTTTCACAGTGGATCAGGATCCTGCCAGGTGTGTATGTGGGTTTCACAGTGTATCAGGATCCTGCCACGTGTGTATGGCGTTTTCACAGTGTATCAGGATCCTGCCAGGTGTGTATGGGGGTTTCACAGTTTATCAGGATCCTGCCAGGTGTGTATGTGGGTTTCAAAGTTTATCAGGAAACTGCCAGATGTGAATGGGGTTTTCATAGTGCATCAGGATCCTGCCAGATGTGTATGGGGTTTTCACAGTGCATCAGGATCCTTCCAGATGTGTATGGGGGTTTCACAGTGTATCGGGATCCTGCATCGTGTGTATATGGGTTTCACAGTTTATCAGGATCCTGCCTGGTGTGTATGGGGTTTCACAGTGGATCAGGATCCTGCCACGTTTGTATGGGGATTTCACAGTGTATCAGGATCCTGCATCGTGTGTATGGGGTTTCACAGTTTATCAGGATCCTGCCAGGTGTGTATGTGGGTTTCACAGTTTATCAGGATCCTGCCAGGTGTGTATGGGGGTTTCACAGTTCATCAGGATCCTGCCAGGTGTGTCTGGGCGTTTCACAGATTATCAGGATCCTGCCAGGTGTGTCTGGGGGTTTCACAGTTCATCAGGATCCTGCCAGGTGTGTATGTGGGTTTCAAAGATTATCAGGAAACTGCCAGATGTGAATGGGGTTTTCTCAGTGCATCCGGAGCCTGCCAGATGTGTATGGGGTTTTCACAGTGCATCAGGATCCTTCCAGATGTGTATGGGGGTTTCACAGTGTATCAGGATCCTGCATCGTGTGTATGGGTTTTCACAGTTTATCAGGATCCTGCCAGGTGTGTATGTGGGTTTCACAGTTCATCAGGATCCTGCCAGGTGTGTATGTGGGTTTCACAGTTCATCAGGATCCTGCCAGGTGTGTATGTGGGTTTCGCAGTTTATCAGGATCCTGCAACATGTATGTGGGGTTTCACAGCGGTTCAGGATCCTGCCAGGTGTGTTTGGGGTATTCACTGTGCATCAGGATCCTGCCAGATGTGTATGGGGTTTTCACAGTGCATCAGGATCCTTCCAGATGAGTGTGGGGGTTTCACAGTGTATCAGGAAACTGCCAGATGTGAATGGGGTTTTCACAGTGCATCAGGATCCTGCCAGATGTGTATGGGGTTTTCACAGTGCATCAGGATCCTTCCAGATGTGTGTGGGGGTTTCACAGTGTATCAGGATCCTGCATCGTGTGTATGGGGTTTCCACTGTGCATCAGGATCCTGCCAGGTGTGTACGGGGTTTTCACAGTGTATCAGCATCCTGCCAGGTGTGTGTGGGGTTTTCACAGTGTAGCAGGATACTGCCACGTGTGTACGGGGTTGTTCACAGTGCATCAGTATCTTGCCAGGTGTGTATGGGGTTTCCACAGTGTATCAGGATCCTGCCAGATGTGTATGGGGTTTTCACAGTGGATCAGGAACCTGCCAGGTGTCTACGGGGATTTCACAGTGTATCAGGATCCTGCCACGTGTGTATGGGGTTTCACAGTGGTTCAGGATCCTGCCAGGTGTGTCTGGGGTTTCACAGTGCATCAGGATCATGCTAGGTGTGTATGGGGTTTTGACAGTGTATCAGGATCCTGCCAGATGTGCATGTGGGTTTCACAGTTTATCAGGATCCTGCCAGATGTGAATGGGGTTTCACAGTGGATCAGGATCCTGCCAGGTATGTACGGGGTTTTCTCAGTGGATCAGGATCCTGCCAGAAGTTTATGGCGTTTTCACAGTGGATCTGGATCCTGCCAGGTGTGTAAGGGTTTTTCACAGTTGGTCAGGATCCTGCCAGGTATGTCAGGGATTTCACAGTGTATCAGGATCCTGCCACATGTGTATGGGGTTTCACAGTGGTTCAGGATCCTGCCAGGTGTGTTTGCGGTACTCACTGTGCATCAGGATCCTGCCAGATGTGTATGGGTTTTCACAGTTTATCAAGGTCCTGCCAGGCGTGTATGGAGATTTCACAGTGGATCAGGACCCTGCCAGGTGTGTATGGGGGTGTCACTGTGTATCAGGATACTGCCAGGTGTGTATGGGGTTTCACAGTGCATCAGGATCCAGCCAGGTGTGTATGGGGTTTCACAGTGTATCAGGATCCTGCCAGATGTGAATGGGGTTTCACTGTGTATCAGGATCCTGCCAGATGTGAATGGGGTTTCATTGTGCATCAGGAACCTGCCAGGTGTGTACGGGGATTTCACAGTGCATCAGGCTCCTGCCAGGTGTGTATGGGGGCTTCACAGTGTCTCAGGATCCTGCCAGGTGTGTATGGGTTTTCATAGCATGTCAGGATCCTGCCAGGTGTGTGTGGGGGATTCACAGTTTATCAGGATCCTGCCAGGTGTGTATGGGGGTTTTACAGTTTTCGGCATTCTGCCAGGTGCGTATGGGGTATATACTGTGGATCAGGATCCTGCCAAGAGTGCACAGTGTTTTCACAGTGTATCAGGATCCTGCCAGGTGTGTATGGGGTTTTCACAGTGGATCAGCATCCTGCCAGGTGTGTATGTGGGTTTCACAGTGTATCAGGATCCTGCCACGTGTGTATGGCGTTTTCACAGTGTATCAGGATCCTGCCAGGTGTGTATGGGGGTTTCACAGTTTATCAGGATCCTGCCAGGTGTGTATGTGGGTTTCAAAGTTTATCAGGAAACTGCCAGATGTGAATGGGGTTTTCACAGTGCATCAGGATCCTGCCAGATGTGTATGGCGTTTTCACAGTGCATCAGGATCCTTCCAGATGTGTATGGGGGTTTCACAGTGTATCAGGATCCTGCATCGTGTGTATGTGGGTTTCACAGTTTATCAGGATCCTGCCTGGTGTGTATGGGGTTTCACAGTGGATCAGGATCCTGCCACGTTTGTATGGGGTTTTCACAGTGTATCAGGATCCTGCATCGTGTGTATGGGGTTTCACAGTTTATCAGGATCCTGCCAGGTGTGTATGTGGGTTTCACAGTTTATCAGGATCCTGCCAGGTGTGTATGTGGGTTTCACAGTTTATCAGGATCCTACCAGGTGTGTATGGGGGTTTCACAGTTCATTAGGATCCTGCCAGGTGTGTATGTGGGTTTCACAGTATATCAGGATCCTGCCTGGTGTGTCTGGGGTTTTCACAGTGCATCAGGATCCTGCCAGATGTGTATGGGTTCTCACAGTGCATCAGGATTCTTCCAGATGTGTATGGGGGGTTTCACAGATTATCAGGATCCTGCCAGGTGTGTCTGGGGGTTTCACAGTTCATCAGGATCCTGCCAGGTGTGTATGTGGGTTTCAAAGATTATCAGGAAACTGCCAGATGTGAATGGGGGTGTCACTGTCTATCAGGATACTGCCAGGTGTGTATGGGGTTTCACAGTGCATCAGGATCCAGCCAGGTGTGTATGGGGTTTCACAGTGTATCAGGATCCTGCCAGATGTGAATGGGGTTTCACTGTGTATCACAATCCTGCCAGATGTGAATGGGGTTTCACTGTGCATCAGGAACCTGCCAGGTGTGCACGGGGATTTCACAGTGCATCAGGCTCCTGCCAGGTGTGTATGGGTTTTCACAGCATGTCAGGATCCTGCCAGGTGTTTTTGGGGGATTCACAGTTTTTCAGGATCCTGCCAGGTGTGTATGGGGGTTTTACAGTTTATCGGCATTCTGCCAGGTGCGTATGGGGTATATACTGTGGATCAGGATCCTGCCAAGAGTGCACAGTGTTTTCACAGTGTATCAGGATCCTGCCAGGTGTGTATGGGGTTTTCACAGTGGATCAGGATCCTGCCAGGTGTGTATGTGGGTTTCACAGTGTATCAGGATCCTGCCACGTGTGTATGGCGTTTTCACAGTGTATCAGGATCCTGCCAGGTGTGTATGGGGGTTTCACAGTTTATCAGGATCCTGCCAGGTGTGTATGTGGGTTTCAAAGTTTATCAGGAAACTGCCAGACGTGAATGGGGTTTTCACAGTGCATCAGGATCCTGCCAGATGTGTATGGGGTTTTTACAGTGCATCAGGATCCTTCCAGATGTGTAAGGGAGTGTCACAGTGTATCAGGATCCTGCATCGAGTGTATGTGGGTTTCACAGTTTATCAGGATACTGCCTGGTGTGTATGGGGTTTCACAGTGGATCAGGATCCTGCCACGTGTGTATGGGGTTTTCACAGTGTATCAGGATCCTGCATCGTGTGTATGGGGTTTCACAGTTTATCAGGATCCTGCCAGGTGTGTATGTGGGTTTCACAGTTTATCAGGATCCTACCAGGTGTGTATGGGGGTTTCACAGTTTATCAGGATCCTGCCTGGTGTGTCTGGGGGTTTCACAGTTCATCAGGATCCTGCCAGGTGTGTATGTGGGTTTCACAGTATATCAGGATCCTGCCTGGTGTGTCTGGGGTTTTCACAGTGCATCAGGATCCTGACAGATGTGTATGGGTTCTCACAGTGCATCAGGATTCTTCCAGATGTGTATGGGGGTTTCACAGATTATCAGGATCCTGCCAGGTGTGTCTGGGGGTTTCACAGTTCATCAGGATCCTGCCAGGTGTGTATGTGGGTTTCAAAGATTATCAGGAAACTGCCAGATGTGAATGGGGTTTTCTCAGTGCATCCGGAGCCTGCCAGATATGTATGGGGTTTTCACAGTGCATCAGGATCCTTCCAGATGTGTATGGGGGTTTCACAGTGCATCAGGATCCTGCATCGTGTGTATGGGGTTTCACAGTTTATCAGGATCCTGCCAGGTGTGTATGTTGGTTTCACAGTTCATCAGGATCCTGCCAGGTGTGTATGTGGGTTTCACAGTTTATCAGGATCCTGCAACATGTGTGTGGGGTTTCACAGCGGTTCAGGATCCTGCCAGGTGTGTTTGGGGTATTCACTGTGCATCAGGATCCTGCCAGATGTGTATGGGGTTTTCACAGTGCATCAGGATCCTTCCAGATGTGTGTGGGTGTTTCACAGTGTATCAGGAAACTGCCAGATGTGAATGGGGTTTTCACAGTGCATCAGGATCCTGCCAGATGTGTATGGGGTTTTCACAGTGCATCAGGATCCTTCCAGATGTGTGTGGGGGTTTCACAGTGTATCAGGATCCTGCCTGGTGTGCCTGGGGTTTTCACAGTGCATCAGGATCCTGCCAGATGTGTATGGGTTTTCACAGTGCATCAGGATCCCTCCAGATGTGTATGGGGGTTTCACAGTGTATCAGGATCCTGCATCGTGTGTATGGGGTTTTCACAGTGCATCAGGATCCTGCCAGGTGAGTATGCGGTTTTCACAGTGTATCAGGATCCTGCCAGGTGTGTATGGGGTTTTCACAGTGTATCAGGATCCTGCCAGGTGTGCATGTGGGTTTCACAGTTTATCAGGATCCTGCCTGGTGTGTATGGGGTTTTCACACTGCATCAGGATCCTGCCTGGTGTGTATCGGGTTTCACAGTGGATCAGGATCCTGCCAGGTGTCTGTGTGGGTTTCACAGTTTATCAGGATCCTGCCAGGTGTGTTTGGTGGTTCCACAGTTTATCAGGATCCTGCCACATGTGTATGGGGTTTCACAGTGGTTCAGGATCCAGCCAGGTGTGTTTGGGGTATTCTATGTGCATCAGGATCCTGCCAGGTGTGTACGGGGTTTTCACAGTGTATCAGCATCCTGCCAGGTGTGTGTGGGGTTTTCACAGTGTATCAGGATACTGCCACGTGTGTACGGGGTTGTTCACAGTGCATCACTATCTTGCCAGGTGTGTATGGGGTTTCCACAGTGTATCAGGATCCTGCCAGATGTGTATGGGGTTTTCACAGTGGATCAGGAACCTGCCAGGTGTCTACGGGGATTTCACAGTGTATCAGGATCCTGCCACGTGTGTATGGGTTTTCACAGTGGTTCAGGATCCTGCCAGGTGTGGCTGGCGTTTCACTGTGCATCAGGATCATGCTAGGTGTGTATGGGGTTTTGACAGTGTATCAGGATCCTGCCAGATGTGCATGTGGGTTTCACAGTTAATCAGGATCCTGCCAGATGTGAATGGGGTTTCACAGTGGATCAGGATCCTGCCAGGTATGTACGGGGTTTTCTCAGTGGATCAGGATCCTGCCAGAAGTTTATGGAGTTTTCACAGTGGATCTGGATCCTGCCAGGTATGTCAGGGATTTCACAGTGTATCAGGATCCTGCCACATTTGTATGGGGTTTCACAGTGGTTCAGGATCCTGCCAGGTGTGTTTGCGGTACTCACTGTGCATCAGGATCCTGCCACGTGTGTAAGGGGTTTTCACAGTGGATCAGGATCCTGCCTGGTGTGCCTGGGGTTTTCACAGTGCATCAGGATCCTGTCAGATATGTATGGGTTTTCACAGTTTATCAAGGTCCTGCCAGGCGTGTATGGAGTTTTCACAGTGGATCAGGACCCTGCCAGGTGTGTATGGGGGTGTCACTGTGTATCAGGATACTGCCAGGTGTGTATAGGGTTTCACAGTGCATCAGGATCCTGCCAGGTGTGTATGGGGTTTCACAGTGTATCAGGATCCTGCCAGATGTGAATGGGGTTTCACTGTGTATCAGGATCCTGCCAGATGTGAATGGGGTTTCACTGTGCATCAGGAACCTGCCAGGTGTGTACGGGGATTTCACAGTGCATCAGGCTCCTGCCAGGTGTGTATGGGGGCTTCACAGTATCTCAGGATCCTGCCAGGTGTGTATGGGTTTTCACAGCATGTCAGGATCCTGCCAGGTGTGTGTGGGGGATTCACAGTTTATCAGGATCCTGCCAGGTGTGTATGGGGGTTTTACAGTTTATCGGCATTCTGCCAGGTGCGTATGGGCTATATACTGTGGATCAGGATCCTGCCAAGTGTGCACAGTGTTTTCACAGTGTATCAGGATCCTGCCAGGTGTGTATGGGGTTTTCACAGTGGATCAGGATCCTGCCAGGTGTGTATGTGGGTTTCACAGTGTATCAGGATCCTGCCACGTGTGTATGGCGTTTTCACTGTGTATCAGGATCATGCCAGGTGTGTATGGGGGTTTCACAGTTTATCAGGATCCTGCCAGGTGTGTATGTGGGTTTCAAAGTTTATCAGGAAACTGCCAGATGTGAATGGGGTTTTCACAGTGCATCAGGATCCTGCCAGATGTGTATGGGGGTTTAACAGTGCATCAGGATCCATCCAGATGTGTATGGGGGTTTCACAGTGTATCAGGATCCTGCATCGTGTGTATGTGGGTTTCACAGTTTATCAGGATCCTGCCTGGTGTGTATGGGGTTTCACAGTGGATCAGGATCCTGCCACGTGTGTATGGGGTTTTCACAGTGTATCAGGATCCTGCATCGTGTGCATGGGGTTTCACAGTTTATCAGGATCCTGCCAGGTGTGTATGTGGGTTTCACAGTTCATCAGGATCCTGCCAGGTGTGTATGTGGGTTTCACAGTTTATCAGGATCCTGCAACATGTGTGTGGGGTTTCACAGCGGTTCAGGATCCTGCCAGGTGTGTTTGGGGTATTCACTGTGCATCAGGATCCTGCCAGAGGTGTATGGGGTTTTCACAGTGCATCAGGATCCTTCCAGATGTGTGTGGGGGTTTCACAGTGTATCAGGAAACTGCCAGATGTGAATGGGGTTTTCACAGTGCATCAGGATCCTGACAGATGTGTATGGGGTTTTCACAGTGCATCAGGATCCTTCCAGATGTGTGTGGGGGTTTCACAGTGTGTCAGGATCCTGCATCGTGTGTATGGGGTTTCCACAGTGTATTAGGATCCTGCCAGGTGTGTGTGGGTTTTTCACAGTGTATCAGGATACTGCCAGGTGTGTTTGGGGTTTTCACAGTGTATCAGGATCCTCCCAAGTGTGTATGGGGTTTTCAAAGTGGATCAGGATCCTGCCAGGTGTGCATGGGGTTTTCACAGTGGATCAGGATCCTGCCAGGTGTGTGTGGGGTTTTCACAGTGTATCAGAATCCTGCCAGGTGTGCATGGGGTTTTCACATTGCATCAGGATCCTGCCAGGTGTGTATGGGGTTTTCACAGTGTATCAGGATCCTGCCAGGTGTGTTTGGTGCTTTCTCTGTGCATCAGGATCCTGCCAGGTGTGTGTGGTGTTTCCACAGTGTATCAGGATCCTGCCAGGTGTGTATGGGTTTTTCACTGTGCATCAGGATGCTGCCAGGTGTGTTTGGGGTTTTCACAGTATATCAGGATCCTGCCAGGTGTGTATGTGGGTTTCACAGTTTATCAGGTTCATGCCAGGTGTGTATGGAGGTTTCACAGTGTATCAGGATCCTGCCAGGTGTGTATGTGGGTTTCACAGTTTATCAGGATCGTGCCAGATGTGTCTGGGGTTTTCACAGTTTATGAGGATCCTGCCAGGTGTGTATGGGGGTTTCACAGTTTGTCAGGATCCTGCCAGGTGTGGATGTTGGTTTCACAGTTCATCAGTTTCCTAACTGGTGTGTATGGGGGTTTCTCAGTTTGTCAGGATCCTGCCAGGAGTATATGGGGTTTTCAGAGTTTATCAGGATCCTGCCTTTTGTGTCTGGGGTTTCACAGTTCATCAGGATCCTGCCTGGTGTGTCTGGGGGTTTCACAGTTCATCACGATCCTGCCAGGTGTGCATGTGGGTTTCAAAGTTTATCAGGAAACTGCCAGATGTGAATGGGGTATTCACAGTGCATCAGGATCCTGCCAGATGTGTATGGGGTTTTCACAGTGCATCAGGATCCTTCCAGATGTGTGTGGGGGTTTCACAGTTCATCAGGATCCTGCCAGGTGTGTATGTGGGTTTCACAGTTTATCAGGATCCTGCAACATGTGTGTGGGGTTTCACAGCGGTTCAGGATCCTGCCAGGTGTGTTTGGGGTATTCACTGTGCATCAGGATCCTGCCAGATGTGTATGGGGTTTTCACAGTGCATCAGGATCCTTCCAGATGTGTGTGGGGGTTTCACAGTGTATCAGGAAACTGCCAGATGTGAATGGGGTTTTCACAGTGCATCAGGATCCTGACAGATGTGTATGGGGTTTTCACAGTGCATCAGGATCCTTCCAGATGTGTGTGGGGGTTTCACAGTGTGTCAGGATCCTGCATCGTGTGTATGGGGTTTCCACAGTGTATTAGGATCATGCCAGGTGTGTGTGGGTTTTTCACAGTGTATCAGGATACTGCCAGGTGTGTTTGGGGTTTCACAGTGTATCAGGATCCTCCCAAGTGTGTATGGGGTTTTCAAAGTGGATCAGGATCCTGCCAGGTGTGCATGGGGTTTTCACAGTGGATCAGGATCCTGCCAGGTGTGTGTGGGGTTTTCACAGTGTATCAGGATCCTGCCAGGTGTGCATGGGGTTTTCACATTGCATCAGGTTCCTGCCAGGTGTGTATGGAGTTTTCACAGTGTATCAGGATCCTGCCAGGTGTGTTTGGTGCTTTCTCTGTGCATCAGGATCCTGCCAGGTGTGTGTGGTGTTTCCACAGTGTATCAGGATCCTGCCAGGTGTGTATGGGTTTTTCACTGTGCATCAGGATGCTGCCAGGTGTGTTTGGGGTTTTCACAGTATATCAGGATCCTGCCAGGTGTGTATGTGGGTTTCACAGTTTATCAGGTTCATGCCAGGTGTGTATGGAGGTTTCACAGTGTATCAGGATCCTGCCAGGTGTGTATGTGGGTTTCACAGTTTATCAGGATCGTGCCAGATGTGTCTGGGGTTTTCACAGTTTATGAGGATCCTGCCAGGTGTGTATGGGGGTTTCACAGTTTGTCAGGATCCTGCCAGGTGTGGATGTTGGTTTCACAGTTCATCAGTTTCGTAACTGGTGTGTATGGGGGTTTCTCAGTTTGTCAGGATCCTGCCAGGAGTATATGGGGTTTTCAGAGTTTATCGGGATCCTGCCTTTTGTGTCTGGGGTTTCACAGTTCATCAGGATCCTGCCTGGTGTGTCTGGGGGTTTCACAGTTCATCACGATCCTGCCAGGTGTGCATGTGGGTTTCAAAGTTTATCAGGAAACTGCCAGATGTGAATGGGGTTTTCACAGTGCATCAGGATCCTGCCAGATGTGTATGGGGTTTTCACAGTGCATCAGGATCCTTCCAGATGTGTATGGGGGTTTCACAGTGTATCAGGATCCTGCATCGTGTGTATGTGGGTTTCACAGTTTATCAGGATCCTGCCTGGTGTGTATGGGGTTTCACAGTGGATCAGGATCCTGCCACGTGTGTATGGGGTTTTCACAGTTTATCAGGATCCTGCATCGTGTGTATGGGGTTTCACAGTTTATCAGGATCCTGCCAGTTGTGTATGTGGGGTTCACAGTTTATCAGGATACTGCCAGGTGTGTATGGGGGTTTCACAGTTCATCAGGATCCTGCCAGGTGTGTCTGGGCGTTTCACACTTTATCAGGATCCTACCTGGTGTGTCTGGGGGTTTCACAGTTCATCAGGATCCTGCCAGGTGTGTATGTGGGTTTCACAGTATATCAGGATCCTGCCTGGTGTGTCTGGGGATTTCACAGTGCATCAGGATCCTGCCAGATGTGTATGGGTCTTCACAGTGCATCAGGATTCTTCCAGATGTGTATGGGGGGTTTCACAGATTATCAGGATCCTGCCAGGTGTGTCTGGGGGTTTCACAGTACATCAGGATCCTGCTAGGTGTGTATGTGGGTTTCAAAGTTTATCAGGAAACTGCCAGATGTGAATGGGGTTTTCTCAGTGCATCCAGAGCCTGCCAGATGTGTATGGGGTTTTCACAGTGCATCAGGATCCTGCCAGATGTGTATGGGGGTTTCACAGTGTATCAGGATCCTGCATCGTGTGTATGGGGTTTCACAGTTTATCAGGAACCTGCCAGGTGTGTATGTGGGTTTCACAGTTCATCAGGATCCTGCCAGGTGTGTATGTGGGTTTCACAGTTTATCAGGATCCTGCCACATGTGTGTGGGGTATTCACTGTGCATCAGGATCCTGCCAGATGTGTATGGGGTTTTCACAGTGCATCAGGATCCTTCCAGATGTGTGTGGGGGTTTCACAGTGTATCAGGAAACTGCCAGATGTGAATGGGGTTTTCACAGTGCATCAGGATCCTGCCAGATGTGTATGGGGTTTTCACAGTGCATCAGGATCCTTCCAGATGTGTGTGGGTGTTTCACAGTGTATCAGGATCCTGCACAGTGTGTATGGGGTTGTCACAGTGCATTAGGATCCTGCCAGGTGTGTGTGGGGTTTTCACAGTGTATCAGGATACTGCCAGGTGTGTTTGGGGTTTTCACAGTGTATCAGGATCCTCACAAGTGTGTATGGGGTTTTCAAAGTGGATCAGGATCCTGCCAGGTGTGCATGGGGTTTTCACAGTGGATCAGGATCCTGCCAGGTGTATGTGGGGTTTTCACAGTGTATCAGGATCCTGCCAGGTGTGCATGGGGTTTTCACATTGCATCAGGATCCTGCCAGGTGTGTATGGGGTTTTCACAGTGTATCAGGATCCTGCCAGGTGTGTTTGGTGCTTTCTCTGTGCATCAGGATCCTGCCAGGTGTGTGTGGTGTTTCCACAGTGTATCAGGATCGTGCCAGGTGTGTATGGGGTTTTCACTGTGCATCAGGATGCTGCCAGGTGTGTTTGGGGTTTTCACAGTATATCAGGATCCTGCCAGGTGTGTATGTGGGTTTCACAGTTTATCAGGATCATGCCAGGTGTGTATGGAGGTTTCACAGTGTATCAGGATCCTGCCAGGTGTGTATGGGGGTTTCACAGTTCATCAGGATCCTGCCAGGTGTGTCTGGGCGTTTCACACTTTATCAGGATCCTGCCTGGTGTGTCTGGGGGTTTCACAGTTCATCAGGATCCTGCCAGGTGTGTATGTGGGTTTCACAGTATATCAGGATCCTGCCTGGTGTGTCTGGGGATTTCACAGTGCATCAGGATCCTGCCAGATGTGTATGGGTCTTCACAGTGCATCAGGATTCTTCCAGATGTGTATGGGGGGTTTCACAGATTATCAGGATCCTGCCAGGTGTGTCTGGGGGTTTCACAGTACATCAGGATCCTGCTAGGTGTGTATGTGGGTTTCAAAGTTTATCAGGAAACTGCCAGATGTGAATGGGGTTTTCTCAGTGCATCCAGAGCCTGCCAGATGTGTATGGGGTTTTCACAGTGCATCAGGATCCTGCCAGATGTGTATGGGGGTTTCACAGTGTATCAGGATCCTGCATCGTGTGTATGGGGTTTCACAGTTTATCAGGAACCTGCCAGGTGTGTATGTGGGTTTCACAGTTCATCAGGATCCTGCCAGGTGTGTATGTGGGTTTCACAGTTTATCAGGATCCTGCCACATGTGTGTGGGGTATTCACTGTGCATCAGGATCCTGCCAGATGTGTATGGGGTTTTCACAGTGCATCAGGATCCTTCCAGATGTGTGTGGGGGTTTCACAGTGTATCAGGAAACTGCCAGATGTGAATGGGGTTTTCACAGTGCATCAGGATCCTGCCAGATGTGTATGGGGTTTTCACAGTGCATCAGGATCCTTCCAGATGTGTGTGGGTGTTTCACAGTGTATCAGGATCCTGCACAGTGTGTATGGGGTTGTCACAGTGCATTAGGATCCTGCCAGGTGTGTGTGGGGTTTTCACAGTGTATCAGGATACTGCCAGGTGTGTTTGGGGTTTTCACAGTGTATCAGGATCCTCCCAAGTGTGTATGGGGTTTTCAAAGTGGATCAGGATCCTGCCAGGTGTGCATGGGGTTTTCACAGTGGATCAGGATCCTGCCAGGTGTATGTGGGGTTTTCACAGTGTATCAGGATCCTGCCAGGTGTGCATGGGGTTTTCACATTGCATCAGGATCCTGCCAGGTGTGTATGGGGTTTTCACAGTGTATCAGGATCCTGCCAGGTGTGTTTGGTGCTTTCTCTGTGCATCAGGATCCTGCCAGGTGTGTGTGGTGTTTCCACAGTGTATCAGGATCCTGCCAGGTGTGTATGGGGTTTTCACTGTGCATCAGTATGCTGCCAGGTGTGTTTGGGGTTTTCACAGTATATCAGGATCCTGCCAGGTGTGTATGTGGGTTTCACAGTTTATCAGGATCATGCCAGGTGTGTATGGAGGTTTCACAGTGTATCAGGATCCTGCCAGGTGTGTATGTGGGTTTCACAGTTTATCAGGATCGTGCCAGATGTGTCTGGGGTTTTCACAGTTTATGAGGATCATGCCAGGTGTGTATGGGGGTTTCACAGTTTGTCAGGATCCTGCCAGGTGTGGATGTTGGTTTCACAGTTCATCAGTTTCCTAACTGGTGTGTATGGGGGTTTCACAGTTTGTCAGGATCCTGCCAGGAGTATATGGGGTTTTCAGAGTTTATCGGGATCCTGCCTTTTGTGTCTGGGGTTTCACAGTTCATCAGGATCCTGCCAGGTGTGTATGTGGGTTTCACAGTTTATCAGGATCCTGCCAGATGTGAATGGGGTTTTCACAGTGCATCAGGATCCTTCCAGATGTGATATGGGTTTTTCACAGTGCATCAGGATCCTTCCAGATGTGTATGCGGGATTCACAGTGTATCAGGATCCTGCCACGTGTGTATGGGGTTTCACAGTTTATCAGGATCCTGCCTGGTGTGTCTGGGGTTTTCACAGTGCATCAGGATTCTGCCAGGTGTGTATGGGGGTTTCACAGTGCACCAGGCTCCTGCCAGGTGTGTATGTGGGTTTCACAGTTTATCAGTATCCTGCCTGGTGTGTATGGGGTTTCACAGTGGATCAGGATCCTGCCACGTGCGTATGTGGGTTTCACAGTTTATCAGGATCCTGCCAGGTGTGTATGGGGGTTTCACAGTTTGTCAGGATCCTGCCAGGTGTGGATGTTGGTTTCACAGTTCATCAGTTTCCTGTCAGGTTTGTATGGGGGTTTCACAGTTTGTCAGGATCCTGCCAGGTGTCTATGGGGGTTTCACAGTTTATCAGGATCCTGCCTGGTGTGTCTGGGGGTTTCACAGTTCATCAGGATGCTGCCACGTGTGTATGTGGGTTTCACAGTTTATCAGGATCCTGCCTGGCGTGCCTGGGGTTTTCACAGTGCATCAGGATCCTGCCAGATGTGTATGGGGTTTCACAGTGCATCAGGATTCTTCCAGATGTGTATGGCGGTTTCACAGTGTATCAGGATCCTGCATCGTGTGTATGGGGTTTTCACAGTGCATCAGGATCCTGCCAGGTGTGTATGGGGTTTTCACAGTGTATCAGGATCCTGCCAGGTGTGTATGTGGGTTTCACAGTTTATCAGGATCCTGCCTGATGTGCATGGGGTTTTCACACTGCATCAGGATCCTGCCTGGTGTGTATGGGGTTTTCACAGTTTATCAGGATCCTGCCAGGTGTGTCTGGGGTTTTCACAGTTTATGAGGATCCTGCCAGGTGTGTATGTGGATTTCACAGTTTGTCAGGATCCTGCCAGGTGTGGATGTTGGTTTCACAGTTCATCAGTTTCCTAACAGGTGTGTATGGGGGTTTCACAGTTTGTCAGGATCCTGCCAGGTGTGTATGGGGTTTTCAGAGTTTATCGGGATCCTGCCTTTTGTGTCCGGGGTTTCACAGTTTATCAGGATCCTGCCAGGTGTGTATGTGGGTTTCACAGTTTATCAGGATCCTGCCAGATGTGAATGGGGTTTTCACAGTGCATCACGATCCTGCCAGATGTGTATGGGTTTTTCACAGTGCATCAGGATCCTTCCAGATGTGTCTGGGGGTTTCACAGTGTATCAGGATCCTGCCACGTGTGTATGGGGTTTCACAGTTTATCAGGACCCTGCCATGTGTATATGTGGGTTTCACAGTTTATCAGGATCCTGCCTGGTGTGTCTGGGGTTTTCACAGTGTATCAGGATCCTGCCAGGTGTGTATGGGGGTTTCACTGTTCATCAGGATCCTGCCAGGTATGTATGGGGGTTTCACAGTGTATCAGGATCCTGCCAGGTGTGTATGTGGGTTTCACAGTTTATCAGGATCCTGCCAGGTGTGTCTGGGGTTTTCACAGTTTATGAGGATCCTGCCAGGTGTGTCTGGGGTTTTCACAGTGTATCAGGATTCTGCCAGGTGTGTATGGGGGTTTCACAGTGCACCAGGCTCCTGCCAGGTGTGTATGTGGGTTTCACAGTTTATCAGTATCCTGCCTGGTGTGTATGGGGTTTCACAGTGGATCAGGATCCTGCCAGGTGAGTATCCGTTTTTCACAGTGTATCAGTATCCTGCCACGTGTGCATGTGGGTTTCACAGTTTATCAGGATCCTGCCAGGTGTGTATGGGTTTTTCACAGTGCATCAGGATCCTTCCAGATGTGTCTGGGGGTTTCACAGTGTATCAGGATCCTGCCACGTGTGTATGGGGTTTCACAGTTTATCAGGATCCTGCCATGTGTATATGTGGGTTTCACAGTTTATCAGGATCCTGCCTGGTGTGTCTGGGGTTTTCACAGTGTATCAGGATTCTGCCAGGTGTGTATGGGGGTTTCACAGTGCACCAGGCTCCTGCCAGGTGTGTATGTGGGTTTCACAGTTTATCAGTATCCTGCCTGGTGTGTATGGGGTTTCACAGTGGATCAGGATCCTGCCACGTGTGTATGTGGGTTTCACAGTTTATCAGGATCCTGCCAGGTGTGTATGGGGGTTTCACAGTTCATCAGGATCCTGCCAGGTATGTATGGGGGTTTCACAGTGTATCAGTATCCTGCCAGGTGTGTATGTGGGTTTCACAGTTTATCAGGATCCTGCCAGGTGTGTCTGGGATTTTCACAGTTTATGAGGATCCTGCCAGGTGTGTATGGGGGTTTCACAGTTTGTCAGGATCCTGCCAGGTGTGGATGTTGGTTTCACAGTTCATCAGTTTCCTGCCAGGTTTTTATGGGGGTTTCACAGTTTGTCAGGATCCTGCCAGGTGTGTATGGGGGTTTCACAGTTTATCAGGATCCTGCCTGGTGTGTCTGGGGGTTTCACAGTTCATCAGGATGCTGCCAGGTGTGTATGTGGGTTTCACAGTTTATCAGGATCCTGCCTGGTGTGTCTGGGGTTTTCACAGTGCATCAGGATCCTGCCAGATGTGTATGGGTTTTCACAGTGCATCAGGATCCTTCCAGATGTGTATGGGGGTTTCACAGTGTATCAGGATCCTGCATCGTGTGTATGGGGTTTTCACAGTGCATCAGGATCCTGCCAGGTGAGTATGCGGTTTTCACAGTGTATCAGATCCTGCCAGGTGTGTATGGGGATTTCACAGTGTATCAGGATCCTGCCAGGTGTGTATGTGGGTTTCACAGTTTATCAGGATCCTGCCTGGTGTGCATTGGGTTTCACAGTGGATCAGGATGCTGCCAGGTGTCTATGTGGGTTTCACAGTTGATCAGGATCCTGCCAGGTGTGTTTTGGGGGTTTCACAGTTTATCAGGATCCTGCCACATATATATGGGGTTTCACAGTGGTTCAGGATCCTGCCAGGTGTGTTTGCGGTATTCCTTGTGCATCAGGATCCTGCCAGGTGTGAAAGGGGTTTTCACAGTTTATCAGGATCCTGCCTGGTGTGCCTGGGGTTTTCACAGTGCATCAGGATCCTGCCAGATGTGTATGGGTTTTCACAGTGCATCAGGATCCTTCCAGATGTGTATGGGGGTTTCACAGTGTATCAGGATCCTGCATCGTGTGTATGGGGTTTTTACAGTGCATCAGGATCCTGCCAGGTGAGTATGCGGTTTTCACAGTGCATCAGGATCCTACCAGGTGTGTATGGGGTTTTCACAGTGTATCAGGATCCTGCCAGGTGTGTATGTGGGTTTCACAGTTTATCAGGATCCTGCCTGGTGTGCATGGGGTTTTCACACTGCATCAGGATCCTGCCTGGTGTGTATGGGGTTTCACAGTGGATCAGGATCCTGCCAGGTGTCTATGTGGGTTTCACAGTTTATCAGGATCCTGCCAGGTGTGTTTGGGGGTTCCACAGTTTATCAGAATCCTGCCACATGTGTATGGGGTTTCACAGTGGTTCAGGATCCTGCCAGGTGTTTTTGCGGTATTCACTGTGCATCAGGATCCTGCCAGGTGTGTGTGGGGGTTTCACAGTTTATCAGGATCCTGCCAGGTGTTTATGGGGGTTTTACAGTTTATCGGCATCCTGCCAGGTGCGTATGGGGTATATACTGTGGATCAGGATCCTGCCAAGTGTGCACAGTGTTTTCACAGTGTATCAGGATACTGCCAGGTGTGTATGGGGTTTTCACAGTGGATCAGGATCCTGCCAGGTGTGTATGTGGGTTTCGCAGTGTATCAGGCTCCTGCCAGGTGTGTATGTAGGTTTCACAGTTTATCAGGATCCTGCCTGGTGTGTATGGGGTTTCACAGTGGATTAGGATCCTGCCACGTGTGTATGGCGTTTTCACAGTGCATCAGGATCCTTCCAGATGTGTCTGGGGGTTTCACAGTGTATCAGGATCCTGCATCGTGTGCATGTGGGTTTCACAGTTTATCAGGATCCTGCCAGGTGTGTATGGGGGTTTCACAGTTCATCAGGATCCTGCCAGGTATGTATGGGGTTTTCACAGTGTATCAGGATCCTGCCAGGTGTGTATGTGGGTTTCACAGTTTCTCAGGATCCTGCCAGGTGTGTCTGGGGTTTTCACAGTTTATGAGGATCCTGCCAGGTGTGTATGGGGGTTTCACAGTTTGTCAGGATCCTGACAGGTGTGGATGTTGGTTTCACAGTTCATCAGTTTCCTGCCAGGTTTTTATGGGGGTTTCACAGTTTGTCAGGATCCTGCCCGGTGTGTGTGGGTGTTTCACAGTTTATCAGGATCCTGCCTGGTGTGTCTGGGGGTTTCACAGTTCATCAGGATGCTGCCAGGTGTGTATGTGGGTTTCACAGTTGATCAGGATCCTGCCTGGTGTGCCTGGGGTTTTCACAGTGCATCAGAATCCTGCCAGATGTGTATGGGTTTTCACAGTGCATCAGGATCCTTCCAGATGTGTATGGGGGTTTCACAGTGTATCAGGATCCTGCATCGTGTGTATGGGGTTTTCACAGTGCATCGGGATCCTGCCAGATGAATATGCGGTTTTCACAGTGTATCAGGATCCTGCCAGGTGTGTATGGGGATTTCACAGTGTATCAGGATCCTGCCAGGTGTGTATGTGGGTTTCACAGTTTATCAGTATCCTGCCTGGTGTGCATGGGGTTTTCACACTGCATCAGGATCCTGCCTGGTGTGCATTGGGTTTCACAGTGGATCAGGATGCTGCCAGGTGTCTATGTGGGTTTCACAGTTTATCAGGATCCTGCCAGGTGTGTTTGGGGGTTCCACAGTTTATCAGGATCCTGCCACATGTATATGGGGTTTCACAGTGGTTCAGGATCCTGCCAGGTGTGTTTGCGGTATTCACTGTGCATCAGGATCCTGCCAGGTGTGTGAGGGGTTTTCACAGTTTATCAGTATCCTGCCTGGTGTGCCTGGGGTTTTCACAGTGCATCAGGATCCTGCCAGATGTGTATGGGTTTTCACAGTGCATCAGGATCCTTCCAGATGTGTATGGGGGTTTCACAGTGTATCAGGATCCTGCATCGTGTGTATGGGGTTTTCACAGTGCATCAGGATCCTGCCAGGTGAGTATGCGGTTTTCACAGTGTATCAGGATCCTGCCAGGTGTGTACGGAGTTTTCACAGTGTATCAGGATCCTGCCAGGTGTGTATGTGGGTTTCACAGTTTATCAGGATCCTGCCTGGTGTGTGTGGGGTTTTCACACTGCATCAGGATCCTGCCTGGTGTGTATGGGGTTTCACAGTGGATCATGATCCTGCCAGGTGTCTATGTGAGTTTCACAGTTTATCAGGATCCTGCCAGGTGTGTTTGGTGGTTCCACAGTTTATCAGGATCCTGCCACATGTGTATGGGGTTTCACAGTGGTTCAGGATCCTGCCAGGTGTGTTTGGGGTATTCACTGTGCATCAGGATCCTGCCAGATGTGTATGGGTTTTCACAGTGCATCAGGATCCTTCCAGATGTGTATGGGGGTTTCACAGTGTATCAGGATCCTGCATCGTGTGTATGGGGTTTTTACAGTGCATCAGGATCCTGCCAGGTGAGTATGCGGTTTTCACAGTGTATCAGGATCCTGCCAGGTGTGTATGGGGTTTTCACAGTGTATCAGGATCCTGCCAGGTGTGTATGTGGGTTTCACAGTTTATCAGGATCCTGCCTGGTGTGCATGGGGTTTTCACACTGCATCAGGATCCTGCCTGGTGTGTATGGGGTTTCACAGTGGATCAGGATCCTGCCAGGTGTCTATGTGGGTTTCACAATTTATCAGGATCCTGCCAGGTGCGTTTGGGGGTTCCACAGTTTATCAGGATCCTGCCACATGTGTATGGGGTTTCACAGTGGTTCAGGATCCTGCCAGGTGTTTTTGCGGTATTCACTGTGCATCAGGATCCTGCCAGGTGTTTAAGAGGTTTTCACAGTTTATCAGGATCCTGCCTGGTGTGCCTGGGGTTTTCACAGTGCATCAGGATCCTGCCAGGTGTGTATGGGTTTTCACAGTGCATCAGGATCCTTCCAGATGTGTATGGGGGTTTCACAGCGTATCAGGATCCTGCATCGTGTGTGTGGGGTTTTCACAGTGCATCAGGATCCTGCCAGGTGAGTATGCGGTTTTCACAGTGTATCAGGATCCTGCCAGGTTAGTTCGGGGTTTTCACAGTGTATCAGGATCCTGCCAGGTGTGTATGTGGGTTTCACAGTTTATCAGGATTCTGCCTGGTGTGTATGGGGTTTTCACACTGCATCAGGATCCTGCCTGGTGTGTATGGGGTTTCACAGTGGATCAGGATCCTGCCAGGTGTCTATGTGGGTTTCACAGTTTATCAGGATCCTGCCAGGTGTGTTTGGTGGTTCCACAGTTTATCAGGATCCTGCCACATGTGTATGGGGTTTCACAGTGGTTCAGGATCCTGCCAGGTGTGTTTGGGGTATTCACTGTGCATCAGGATCCTGCCAGGTGTGTACGGGGTTTTCACAGTGTATCAGCATCCTGCCAGGTGTGTGTGGGGTTTTCACAGTGTATCAGGATCCTGCCACGTGTGTACGGGGTTGTTCACAGTGCATCAGTATCTTGCCAGATATGTATGGGGTTTTCACAGTGGATCAGGAACCTGCCAGGTGTCTACGGGGATTTCACAGTGTATCAGGATCCTGCCAGATGTGTATGTGGGTTTCACAGTTTATCAGGATCCTGCCAGATGTGAATGGGGTTTCACAGTGGATCTAGATCCTGCCAGGTGTGTAAGGGGTTTTCACAGTGGATCAGGATCCTGCCAGGTATGTCAGGGATTTCACAGTGTATCAGGATCCTGCCAGGTGTGTATGGGGTGTTCACAGTTTATCAAGGTCCTGCCAGGCGTGCATGGAGTTTTCACAGTGTATCAGGATCCTGCCAGGTGTGTATGGGGTTTCACAGTGTGTCAGGATCCTGCCAGATGTGAATGGGGTTTCACTGTGTATCAGGATCCTGCCAGATGTGAATGGGGTTTCACTGTGCATCAGGAACCTGCCAGGTGTGTACGGGGATTTCACAGTGCATCAGGATCCTGCCAGGTGTGTATGGGGGCTTCACAATATATCAGGATCCTGCCAGGTGTGTATGGATTTTCACAGCATGTCAGGATCCTGCCAGGTGTGTGTGGGGGTTTCACAGTTTATCAGGATCCTGCCAGGTGTGTATGGGGGTTTTACAGTTTATCGGCATCCTGCCAGGTGCGTATGGGGTATATACTGTGGATCAGGATCCTGACAAGTGTGCACAGTGTTTTCACAGTGTATCAGGATACTGCCAGGTGTGTATGGGGTTTTCACAGTGGATCAGGATCCTGCCAGGTGTGTATGTGGGTTTCACAGTGTATCAGGCTCCTGCCAGGTGTGTATGTGGGTATCACAGTTTATCAGGATCCTGCCTGGTGTGTATGGGGTTTCACAGTGGATCAGGATCCTGCCACGTGTGTATGGCGTTTTCACAGTGCATCAGGATCCTTCCAGATGTGTCTGGGGGTTTCACAGTGTATCAGGATCCTGCATCGTGTGCATGTGGGTTTCACAGTTTATCAGGATCCTGCCAGGTATGTATGGGGTTTCACAGTGAATCAGGATCCTGCCACGTGTGTATGGGGTTTTCACAGTGTATCAGGATCCTGCATCGTGTGTATGGGGTTTCACAGTTTATCGGGATCCTGCCAGGTGTGTATGTGGGTTTCACAGTTAATCAGGATCCTGCCTGGTGTGTCTGGGGGTTTCACAGTTCATCAGGATCCTGCCAGGTGTGTCTGTGGGTTTCACAGCATATCAGGATCCTGCCTGGTGTGTCTGGGGTTTTCACAGTGCTTCAGGATCCTGCCAGATGTGTATGGGTTTTCACAGGGCATCAGGATCCTTCCAGATGTGTATGGGGGGTTTCACAGTTTATCAGGATCCTGCCAGGTGTGTCTGGGGGTTTCACAGTTCATCAGGATCCTGCCAGGTGTGTATGTGGGTTTCACAGTTTATCAGGATCCTGCCTGGTGTGTCTGGGGGTTTCACAGATAATCAGGATCCTGCCAGGTGTGTATGTGGGTTTCAAAGATTATCAGGAAACTGCCAGATGTGAATGGTGTTTTCACAGTGCATCCGGAGCCTGCCAGATGTGTATGGGTTTTTCACAGTGCATCAGGATCCTTCCAGATGTGTATGGGGGTTTCACAGTGTATCAGGATCCTGCATCGTGTGTATGGGGTTCCACAGTTTATCAGGATCCTGCCAGGTGTGTATGTGGGTTTCACAGTTCATCAGGATCCTGCCAGGTGTGTATGTGGGTTTCACAGTTTATCAGGATCCTGCCACATGTGTGTGAGGTTTCACAGCGGTTCAGGATCCTGCCAGGTGTGTTTGGGGTATTCACTGTGCATCAGGATCCTGCCAGGTGTGTATGTGTGTTTCACAGTGTATCAGGAAACTGCCAGATGTGAATGGGGTTTTCACAGTGCATCAGGTTCATGCCAGATGTGTATGGGGTTTTCACAGTGCATCAGGATCCTTCCAGATGTGTCTGGGGGTTTCACAGTGTATCAGGATCCTGCCAGGTGTGTATGTGGGTTTCACAGTTTATCAGGATCCTGCCTGGTGTGTGTGGGGTTTTCACACTGCATCAGGATCCTGCCTGGTGTGTATGGGGTTTCACAGTGGATCAGGATCCTGCCAGGTGTCTATGTGAGTTTCACAGTTTATCAGGATCCTGCCAGGTGTGTTTGGTGGTTCCACAGTTTATCAGGATCCTGCCACATGTGTATGGGGTTTCACAGTGGTTCAGGATCCTGCCAGGTGTGTTTGCGGTATTCACTGTGCATCAGGATCCTGCCAGATGTGTATGGGTTTTCACAGTGCATCAGGATCCTTCCAGATGTGTATGGGGGTTTCACAGTGTATCAGGATCCTGCATCGTGTGTATGGGGTTTTTACAGTGCATCAGGATCCTGCCAGGTGAGTATGCGGTTTTCACAGTGTATCAGGATCCTGCCAGGTGTGTATGGGGTTTTCACAGTGTATCAGGATCCTGCCAGGTGTGTATGTGGGTTTCACAGTTTATCAGGATCCTGCCTGGTGTGCATGGGGTTTTCACACTGCATCAGGATCCTGCCTGGTGTGTATGGGGTTTCACAGTGGATCAGGATCCTGCCAGGTGTCTATGTGGGTTTCACAGTTTATCAGGATCCTGCCAGGTGTGTTTGGGGGTTCCACAGTTTATCAGGATCCTGCCACATGTGTATGGGGTTTCACAGTGGTTCAGGATCCTGCCAGGTGTTTTTGCGGTATTCACTGTGCATCAGGATCCTGCCAGGTGTTTAAGAGGTTTTCACAGTTTATCAGGATCCTGCCTGGTGTGCCTGGGGTTTTCACAGTGCATCAGGATCCTGCCAGGTGTGTATGGTTTTTCACAGTGCATCAGGATCCTTCCAGATGTGTATGGAGGTTTCACAGCGTATCAGGATCCTGCATCGTGTGTATGGGGTTTTCACAGTGCATCAGGATCCTGCCAGGTGAGTATGCGGTTTTCACAGTGTATCAGGATCCTGCCAGGTTAGTTCGGGGTTTTCACAGTGTATCAGGATCCTGCCAGGTGTGTATGTGGGTTTCACAGTTTATCAGGATCCTGCCTGGTGTGTATGGGGTTTTCGCACTGCATCAGGATCCTGCCTGGTGTGTATGGGGTTTCACAGTGGATCAGGATCCTGCCAGGTGTCTATGTGGGTTTCACAGTTTATCAGGATCCTGCCAGGTGTGTTTGGTGGTTCCACAGTTTATCAGGATCCTGCCACATGTGTATGGGGTTTCACAGTGGTTCAGGATCCTGCCAGGTGTGTTTGGGGTATTCACTGTGCATCAGGATCCTGCCAGGTGTGTACGGGATTTTCACAGTGTATCAGCATCCTGCCAGGTGTGTGTGGGGTTTTCACAGTGTATCAGGATCCTGCCACGTGTGTACGGGGTTGTTCACAGTGCATCAGTATCTTGCCAGATGTGTATGGGGTTTTCACAGTGGATCAGGAACCTGCCAGGTGTCTACGGGGATTTCACAGTGTATCAGGATCCTGCCAGATGTGTATGTGGGTTTCACAGTTTATCAGGATCCTGCCAGATGTGAATGGGGTTTCACAGTGGATCAGGATCCTGCCAGGTATGTACGTGGTTTACTCAGTGGATCAGGATTCTGCCAGATGTGTATGGAGTTTTCACAGTGGATCTAGATCCTGCCAGGTGTGTAAGGGGTTTTCACAGTGGATCAGGATCCTGCCAGGAATGTCAGGGATTTCACAGTGTATCAGGATCCTGCCAGATGTGTATGGGGTGTTCACAGTTTATCAAGGTCCTGCCAGGCGTGCATGGAGTTTTCACAGTGGATCAGGATCCTGCCAGGTGTGTATGGGGTTTCACAGTGCATCAGGATCCTGCCAGGTGTGTATGGGGTTTCACAGTGTGTCAGGATCCTGCCAGATGTGAATGGGGTTTCACTGTGTATTAGGATCCTGACAGATGTGAATAGGGTTTCACTGTGCATCAGGAACCTGCCAGGTGTGTACGGGAATTTCACAGTGCATCAGGCTCCTGCCAGGTGTGTATGGGGGCTTCACAATATATCAGGATCCTGCCAGGTGTGTATGGGGGTTTTACAGTTTATCGGCATCCTGCCAGGTGCGTATGGGGTATATACTGTGGATCAGGATCCTGCCAAGTGTGCACAGTGTTTTCACAGTGTATCAGGATACTGCCAGGTGTGTATGGGGTTTTCACAGTGGATCGGATCCTGCCAGGTGTGTATGTGGGTTTCACAGTTTATCAGGATCCTGCCTGGTGTGTGTGGGGTTTTCACACTGCATCAGGATCCTGCCTGGTGTGTATGGGGTTTCACAGTGGATCAGGATCCTGCCAGGTGAGTTTGGTGGTTCCACAGTTTATCAGGATCCTGCCACATGTGTATGGGGTTTCACAGTGGTTCAGGATCCTGCCAGGTGTGTTTGCGGTATTCACTGTGCATCAGGATCCTGCCAGATGTGTATGGGTTTTCACAGTGCATCAGGATCCTTCCAGATGTGTATGGGGGTTTCACAGTGCATCAGGATCCTGCATCGTGTGTATGGGGTTTTTACAGTGCATCAGGATCCTGCCAGGTGAGTATGCGGTTTTCACAGTGTATCAGGATCCTGCCAGGTGTGTATGGGGTTTTCACAGTGTATCAGGATCCTGCCAGGTGTGTATGTGGGTTTCACAGTTTATCAGGATCCTGCCTGGTGTGCATGGGGTTTTCAAACTGCATCAGGATCCTGCCTGGTGTGTATGGGGTTTCACAGTGGATCAGGATCCTGCCAGATGTCTATGTGGGTTTCACAGTTTATCAGGATCCTGCCAGGTGCGTTTGGGGGTTCCACAGTTTATCAGGATCCTGCCACATGTGTATGGGGTTTCACAGTGGTTCAGGATCCTGCCAGGTGTTTTTGCGGTATTCACTGTGCATCAGGATCCTGCCAGGTGTTTAAGAGGTTTTCACAGTTTATCAGGATCCTGCCTGGTGTGCCTGGGGTTTTCACAGTGCATCAGGATCCTGCCAGGTGTGTATGGGTTTTCACAGTGCATCAGGATCCTTCCAGATGTGTATGGAGGTTTACAGCGTATCAGGATCCTGCATCGTGTGTATGGGGTTTTCACAGTGCATCAGGATCCTGCCAGGTGAGTATGCGGTTTTCACAGTGTATCAGGATCCTGCCAGGTTAGTTCGGGGTTTTCACAGTGTATCAGGATCCTGCCAGGTGTGTATGTGGGTTTCACAGTTTATCAGGATTCTGCCTGGTGTGTATGGGGTTTTCACACTGCATCAGGATCCTGCCTGGTGTGTATGGGGTTTCACAGTGGATCAGGATCCTGCCAGGTGTCTATGTGGGTTTCACAGTTTATCAGGATCCTGCCAGGTGTGTTTGGTGGTTCCACAGTTTATCAGGATCCTGCCACATGTGTATGGGGTTTCACAGTGGTTCAGGATCCTGCCAGGTGTGTTTGGGGTATTCACTGTGCATCAGGATCCTGCCAGGTGTGTACGGGGTTTTCACAGTGTATCAGCATCCTGCCAGGTGTGTGTGGGGTTTTCACAGTGTATCAGGATCCTGCCACGTGTGTACGGGGTTGTTCACAGTGCATCAGTATCTTGCCAGATGTGTATGGGGTTTTCACAGTGGATCAGGAACCTGCCAGGTGTCTACGGGGATTTCACAGTGTATCAGGATACTGCCAGATGTGTATGTGGGTTTCACAGTTTATCAGGATCCTGCCAGATGTGAATGGGGTTTCACAGTGGATCAGGATCCTGCCAGGTATGTACGTGGTTTACTCAGTGGATCAGGATCCTGCCAGATGTGTATGGAGTTTTCACAGTGGATCTAGATCCTGCCAGGTGTGTAAGGGGTTTTCACAGTGGATCAGGATCCTGCCAGGAATGTCAGGGATTTCACAGTGTATCAGGATCCTGCCAGATGTGTATGGGGTGTTCACAGTTTATCAAGGTCCTGCCAGGCGTGCATGGAGTATTCACAGTGGATCAGGATCCTGCCAGGTGTGTATGGGGTTTCACAGTGCATCAGGATCCTGCCAGGTGTGTATGGGGTTTCACAGTGTGTCAGGATCCTGCCAGATGTGAATGGGGTTTCACTGTGTATCAGGATCCTGCCAGATGTGAATGGGGTTTCACTGTGCATCAGGAACATGCCAGGTGTGTACGGGGATTTCACAGTGCATCAGGCTCCTGCCAGGTGTGTATGGGGGCTTCACAATATATCAGGATCCTGCCAGGTGTGTATGGGGGTTTTACAGTTTATCGGCATCCTGCCAGGTGCGTATGGGGTATATACTGTGGATCAGGATCCTGCCAAGTGTGCACAGTGTTTTCACAGTGTATCAGGATACTGCCAGGTGTGTATGGGGTTTTCACAGTGGATCAGGATCCTGCCAGGTGTGTATGTGGGTTTCACAGTGTATCAGGCTCCTGCCAGGTGTGTATGTGGGTATCACAGTTTATCAGGATCCTGCCTGGTGTGTATGGGGTTTCACAGTGGATCAGGATCCTGCCACGTGTGTATGGCGTTTTCACAGTGCATCAGGATCCTTCCAGATGTGTCTGGGGGTTTCACAGTGTATCAGGATCCTGCATCGTGTGCATGTGGGTTTCACAGTTTATCAGGATCCTGCCAGGTGTGTATGGGGTTTCACAGTGAATCAGGATCCTGCCACGTGTGTATGGGGTTTTCACAGTGTATCAGGATCCTGCATCGTGTGTATGGGGTTTCACAGTTTATCGGGATCCTGCCAGGTGTGTATGTGGGTTTCACAGTTAATCAGGATCCTGCCTGGTGTGTCTGGGGGTTTCACAGTTCATCAGGATCCTGCCAGGTGTGTCTGTCGGTTTCACAGTATATCAGGATCCTGCCTGGTGTGTCTGGGGTTTTCACAGTGCATCAGGATCCTGCCAGATGTGTATGGGTTTTCACAGGGCATCAGGATCCTTCCAGATGTGTATGGGGGGTTTCACAGTTTATCAGGATCCTGCCAGGTGTGTCTGGGGGTTTCACAGTTCATCATGATCCTGCCAGGTGTGTATGTGGGTTTCACAGTTTATCAGGATCCTGCCTGGTGTGTCTGGGGGTTTCACAGATAATCAGGATCCTGCCAGGTGTGTATGTGGGTTTCAAAGATTATCAGGAAACTGCCAGATGTGAATGGTGTTTTCACAGTGCATCCGGAGCCTGCCAGATGTGTATGGGTTTTTCACAGTGCATCAGGATCCTTCCAGATGTGTATGGGGGTTTCACAGTGTATCAGGATCCTGCATCGTGTGTATGGGGTTTCACAGTTTATCAGGATCCTGCCAGGTGTGTATGTGGGTTTCACAGTTCATCAGCATCCTGCCAGGTGGGTATGTGGGTTTCACAGTTTATCAGGATCCTGCCACATGTGTGTGAGGTTTCACAGCGGTTCAGGATCCTGCCAGGTGTGTTTGGGGTATTCACTGTGCATCAGGATCCTGCCAGGTGTGTATGTGTGTTTCACAGTGTATCAGGAAACTGCCAGATGTGAATGGGGTTTTCACAGTGCATCAGGATCATGCCAGATGTGTATGGGGTTTTCACAGTGCATCAGGATCCTGCCAGGTGTGTATGTGGGTTTCACAGTTTATCAGGATCCTGCCTGGTGTGTCTGGGGGTTTCACAGATAATCAGGATCCTGCCAGATGTGTATGTGGGTTTCACAGTTTATCAGGATCCTGCCAGATGTGAATGGGGTTTCACAGTGGATCAGGATCCTGCCAGGTATGTACGTGGTTTACTCAGTGGATCAGGATCCTGCCAGATGTGTATGGAGTTTTCACAGTGGATCTAGATCCTGCCAGGTGTGTAAGGGGTTTTCAGAGTGGATCAGGATTCTGCCAGGAATGTCAGGGATTTCACAGTGTATCAGGATCCTGCCAGATGTGTATGGGGTGTTCACAGTTTATCAAGGTCCTGCCAGGCGTGCATGGAGTTTTCACAGAGGATCAGGATCCTGCCAGGTGTGTATGGGGTTTCACAGTGCATCAGGATCCTGCCAGGTGTGTATGGGGTTTCACAGTGTGTCAGGATCCTGCCAGATGTGAATGGGGTTTCACTGTGTATCAGGATCCTGCCAGATGTGAATGGGGTTTCACTGTGCATCAGGAACATGCCAGGTGTGTACGGGGATTTCACAGCGCATCAGGCTCCTGCCAGGTGTGTATGGGGGCTTCACAATATATCAGGAACCTGCCAGGTGTGTATGGGGGTTTTACAGTTTATCGGCATCCTGCCAGGTGCGTATGGGGTATATACTGTGGATCAGGATCCTGCCAAGTGTGCACAGTGTTTTCACAGTGTATCAGGATACTGCCAGGTGTGTATGGGGTTTTCACAGTGGATCAGGATCCTGCCAGGTGTGTATGTGGGTTTCACAGTGTATCAGGCTCCTGCCAGGTGTGTATGTGGGTATCACAGTTTATCAGGATCCTGCCTGGTGTGTATGGGGTTTCACAGTGGATCAGGATCCTGCCACGTGTGTATGGCGTTTTCACAGTGCATCAGGATCCTTCCAGATGTGTCTGGGGGTTTCACAGTGTATCAGGATCCTGCATCGTGTGCATGTGGGTTTCACAGTTTATCAGGATCCTGCCAGGTGTGTATGGGGTTTCACAGTGAATCAGGATCCTGCCACGTGTGTATGGGGTTTTCACAGTGTATCAGGATCCTGCATCGTGTGTATGGGGTTTCACAGTTTATCGGGATCCTGCCAGGTGTGTATGTGGGTTTCACAGTTAATCAGGATCCTGCCTGGTGTGTCTGGGGGTTTCACAGTTCATCAGGATCCTGCCAGGTGTGTCTGTGGGTTTCACAGTATATCAGGATCCTGCCTGGTGTGTCTGGGGTTTTCACAGTGCATCAGGATCCTGCCAGATGTGTATGGGTTTTCACAGGGCATCAGGATCCTTCCAGATGTGTATGGGGGGTTTCACAGTTTATCAGGATCCTGCCAGGTGTGTCTGGGGGTTTCACAGTTCATCAGGATCCTGCCAGGTGTGTATGTGGGTTTCACAGTTTATCAGGATCCTGCCTGGTGTGTCTGGGGGTTTCACAGATAATCAGGATCCTGCCAGGTGTGTATGTGGGTTTCAAAGATTATCAGGAAACTGCCAGATGTGAATGGTGTTTTCACAGTGCATCCGGAGCCTGCCAGATGTGTATGGGTTTTTCACAGTGCATCAGGATCCTTCCAGATGTGTATGGGGGTTTCACAGTGTATCAGGATCCTGCATCGTGTGTATGGGGTTTCACAGTTTATCAGGATCCTGCCAGGTGTGTATGTGGGTTTCACAGTTCATCAGCATCCTGCCAGGTGGGTATGTGGGTTTCACAGTTTATCAGGATCCTGCCACATGTGTGTGAGGTTTCACAGCGGTTCAGGATCCTGCCAGGTGTGTTTGGGGTATTCACTGTGCATCAGGATCCTGCCAGGTGTGTATGTGTGTTTCACAGTGTATCAGGAAACTGCCAGATGTGAATGGGGTTTTCACAGTGCATCAGGATCATGCCAGATGTGTATGGGGTTTTCACAGTGCATCAGGATCCTGCCAGGTGTGTATGTGGGTTTCACAGTTTATCAGGATCCTGCCTGGTGTGTCTGGGGGTTTCACAGATAATCAGGATCCTGCCAGGTGTGTATGTGGGTTTCAAAGATTATCAGGAAACTGCCAGATGTGAATGGTGTTTTCACAGTGCATCCGGAGCCTGCCAGATGTGTATGGGTTTTTCACAGTGCATCAGGATCCTTCCAGATGTGTATGGGGGTTTCACAGTGTATCAGGATCCTGCATCGTGTGTATGGGGTTTCACAGTTTATCAGGATCCTGCCAGGTGTGTATGTGGGTTTCACAGTTCATCAGCATCATGCCAGGTGGGTATGTGGGTTTCACAGTTTATCAGGATCCTGCCACATGTGTGTGAGGTTTCACAGCGGTTCAGGATCCTGCCAGGTGTGTTTGGGGTATTCACTGTGCATCAGGATCCTGCCAGGTGTGTATGTGTGTTTCACAGTGTATCAGGAAACTGCCAGATGTGAATGGGGATTTCACAGTGCATCAGGATCATGCCAGATGTGTATGGGGTTTTCACAGTGCATCAGGATCCTTCCACATGTGTGTGGGGGTTTCACAGTGTGTCAGGATCCTGCATCGTGTGTATGGGGTTTTCACAGTGCATTAGGATCCCGCCAGGTGTGTGTGGGGTTTTCACAGTGTATCAGGATACTGCCAGGTGTGTTTGGTGTTTTCACAGTGTATCAGGATCATCCCAAGTGTGTATGCGGTTTTCACAGTGGATCAGGATCCTGCCAGGTGTGTATGTGGTTTTCACAGTGGATCAGGATCCTGCCAGGTGTGTGTGGGGTTTTCACAGTGTATCAGGATCCTGCCAGGTGTGCATGGTGTTTTCACATTGCATCAGGATCCTGCCAAGTGTGTATGGGGTTTTCACAGTGTATCAGGATCCTGCCAAATGTGTTTGGCGCTTTCTCTGTGCATCAGGATCCTGCCAGATGTGTATGCGTTTTTCACAGTGCATCAGGATCCTTCCAGATGTGTCTGGGGGTTTCACAGTGTATCAGGATCCTGCCACGTGTGTATGGGGTTTCACAGTTTATCAGGATCCTGCCAGGTGTGTGTGGGGTTTTCACATTCTATCAGGTTCCTGCCAGGTGTGTATGGGGTTTTCACTGTGCATCAGGATGCTGCCAGGTGTGTTTGGGGTTTTCACACTGTATCAGGATCCTGCCAGGTGTGTATGTGGGTTTCACAGTTGATCAGGATCATGCCAGGTGTGTATGGAGGTTTCACAGTGTATCAGGATCCTGCCAGGAGTGTATGTGGGTTTCACAGTTTATCAGGATCCTGCCAGGTGTGTCTGGGGTTTTGACAGTTTATGAGGATCCTGCCAGGTGTGTATGGGGGTTTCACAGTGTATCAGTATCTTGCCAGGTGTGGATGTTGGTTTCACAGTTCATCAGTTTCCTAACAGGTGTGTATGGGGGTTTCACAGTTTGTCAGGATCCTGCCAGGTGTGTATGGGGTTTTCAGAGTTTATCGGGATCCTGCCTTTTGTGTCTGGGGTTTCACAGTTTATCAGGATCCTGCCAGGTGTGTATGTGGGTTTCACAGTGTATCAGGATCATGCATCGTGTGTATTGGGTTTTCACAGTGCATCAGAATCCTGCCAGGTGAGTATGCGGTTTTCACAGTGTATCAGGATCCTGCCAGGTGTGTATGGGGTTTTCACAGTGTGTCAGGATCCTGCCAGGTGTGTATATGGGTTTCACAGTTTATCAGGATCCTGCCAGGTGTGTTTGGGGGTTCCACAGTTTATCAGGATCCTGCCACATGTGTATGGGGTTTCACAGTGGTTCAGGATCCTGCCAGGTGTGTTTGCGGTATTCACTGTGCATCAGGATCCTGCCAGGTGTGTAAGGGGTTTTCACAGTATATCAGGATCCTGCCTGGTGTGCCTGGGGTTTTCACAGTGCATCAGGATCCTGCCAGATGTGTATGGGATTTCACAGTGCATCAGGATCCTTCCAGATGTGTATGGAGGTTTCACAGTGTTTCAGGATCCTGCATCGTGTGTATGGGGTTTTCACAGTGCATCAGGATCCTGCCAGGTGAGTATGCGGTTTTCACAGTGTATCAGGATCCTGCCAGGTGTGTACGGGGTTTTCACAGTGCATCAGGATCCTGCCAGGTGTGTATGTGGGTTTCACAGTTTATCAGGATCCTGCCTGGTGTGTATGGGGTTTTCACACTGCATCAGGATCCTGCCTGGTGTGCATGGGGTTTCACAGTGGATCAGGATCCTGCCAGGTGTGTATGTGGGTTTCACAGTTTTTCAGGATCCTGCCAGGTGTGTAAGGGGTTTTCACAGTATATCAGGACCCTGCCAGGTGTGTATGGGGGTTTCACAGTTCATCAGGATCCTGCCAGGTGTGTCTGAGGGTTTCACAGTTTTTCAGGATCCTGCCTGGTTTGTCTGGGGGTTTCACAGTTCATCAGGGTCCTGCCAGGTGTGTCTGTGGGTTTCACAGTAT
The DNA here is from genome assembly GCF_036365525.1 of Heterodontus francisci. Lineage (NCBI taxonomy): Eukaryota > Metazoa > Chordata > Chondrichthyes > Heterodontiformes > Heterodontidae > Heterodontus > Heterodontus francisci. The sequence continues at coordinate 3,018,951 of NW_027140578.1, read as the reverse complement.
ATCAGGATCCTTCCTGGTGTGTCTGGGGTTTTCACAGTGCATCAGCATCCTGCCAGATGTGTATGGGGGGTTTCACAGTTTATCAGGATCCTGCCAGGTGTGACTGGGGGTTTCACAGTTCATCAGGATCCTTCCAGGTGTGTATGTGGGTTTCACAGTTCATCAGGATCCTGCCTGGTGTGTCTGGGGGTTTCACAGTTCATCAGGATCCTGCCAGGTGTGTATGTGGGTTTCAAAGTTTATCAGGAAACTGCCAGATGTGAATGGGGTTTTCACAGTGCATCCGGAGCCTGCCAGATGTGTATGGGGTTTTCACAGTGCATCAGGATCCTTGCAGATGTGTATGGGGGCTTCACAGTGTATCAGGATCCTGCATCGTGTGTATGGGGTTTCACAGTTTATCAGGATCCTGCCAGGTGTGTATGTGGGTTTCACAGTTCATCAGGATCCTGCCAGGTGTGTATGTGGGTTTCACAGTTTATCAGGATCCTGCCAGGTGTGTATGTGGGTTTCACAGCTTATCAGGATCCTGCCAGGTGTGTATGGGGGTTTCACAGTTCATCAGCATCCTGCCAGGTGTGTAAGAGGTTTTCACAGTGCATCAGCATCCTGCCAGGTGTGTATGGGGTTTTCACAGTGCATCAGGATCCTTCCAGGTGTGTACGGGGTTGTTCACAGTGTATCAGGATCTTGCCTGTTGTATATGGGGTTTTCACAGTGTATCAGGATCCTGCCACATGTGTGTGGGGTTTTCACAGTGGATCAGGAACCTGCCAGGTGTCTGCGGGGATTTCACAGTGTATCAGGATCCTGCCAGGTGTATATGTGTGTTTCACAGTATATCAGGATCCTGCCACATGTGTATGGGGTTTCACAGTGGTTCAGGACCTGGCAGGTGTGTCTGGGGTTTCACTGAGCATCAGGATCATGCGAGGTGTGTATGGGGATTTGACAGTGTATCAGGATCCTGCCAGGTGTTTATGTGGGTTTCACAGTTCATCAGGATCACGCCAGATGTGAATGGGGTTTCACAGTGGATCAGGATATTGCCAGGGATGTACGGGGTTTTCGCAGTGGAGCAGGATCCTGCCAGATGTGTCTGGAGTATTCACAGTGGATCTGGATCCTGCCAGGTGTGTAAGGGGTTTTCACAGTGGATCAGGATCCTGCCAGGTATGTCAGGGATTTCACAGTGTATCAGGACCCTGCCAGGTGTGTATGGAGTGTTCACAGTTTATCAAGGTCCTACCAGGTGTGTATGGAGTTTTCATTGTGGATCAGGATCCTGCCAGGTGTGTATGGGGGTGTCACTGTTTATCAGGATCCTGCCAGGTGTGTATGGGGTTTGACAGTGTATCAGGATCCTGCCAGGTGTGTATGGAGTTTCACAGTGTATCAGGATCCTGCCAGATGTGAATGGGGTTTCACTGTGTATCAGGATCCTGCCAGATGTGAATGGGGTTTCACTGTGCATCAGGAACCTGCCAGGTGTGTACGGGGATTTCACAGTGCATCAGGCTCCTGCCAGGTGTGTATGGGTGTTTCACAGTATATCAGGATACTGCCAGGTGTGTATGGGTTTTCACAGCATATCAGGATCCTGCCAGGTGTGTATGGGGGTTTCACAGATTATCAGGATCCTGCCAGGTGTGTATGTGGGTTTCACAGTTCATCAGGATCCTGCCAGGTGTGTATGTGCGTTTCACAGTTTATCAGGATCCTGCCAGGTGTGTCTGTGGGTTTCACAGTTTATCAGGATCCTGCCAGGTGTGTATGGGGGTTTCACAGTTCATCAGGATCCTGCCAGGTGTGTAAAGGGTTTTCACAGTGTATCAGCATCCTGCCAGGTGTGTCTGGGGTTTTCACAGTGCATCAGGATCCTTCCAGATGTGTACGGGGTTGTTCAGTGTATCAGGATCTTGCCAGTTGTGTATGGGGTTTTCACAGTGTATCAGGATCCTGCCAGATGTGTATGGGGTTTTCACAGTGGATCAGGAACATGCCAGGTGTGTTTCGTGTTTTCACAGTGTATCAGGATCATCCAAAGTGTGTATGGGGTTTTCACAGTGGATCAGGATCCTGCCAGGTGTGTATGTGGCTTTCACAGTGGATCAGGATCCTGCCAGGTGTGTGTGGGGTTTTCACAGTGCATCAGGATCCTGCCAGGTGTGCATGGGGTTTTCACATTGCATCAGGATCCTGCCAGGTGTGTATGGGGTTTTCACAGTGTATCAGGATCCTGCCAGGTGTGTTTGGCGCTTTCTCTGTGCATCAGGATCCTGCCAGGTGTGTGTGGGATTTGCACAGTGTATCAGGAACCTGCCAGGGGTGTATGGGGTTTTCACTCTGCATCAGGATGCTGCCAGGTGTGTTTGGGGCTTTCACAGTGTATCAGGATCCTGCCAGGTGTGTATGTGGGTTTCACAGTTTATCAGGATCCTGCCAGGTGTGTCTGGGGATTTGACAGATAATGAGGATCCTGCCAGGTGTGTATGGGGGTTTCACAGTGTATCAGGATCTTGCCAGGTGTGGATGTTGGTTTCACAGTTCATCAGTTTTCTAACAGGTGTGTATGGGGGTTTCACAGTTTGTCAGGATCCTGCCAGGTGTGTATGGGGTTTTCAGAGTTTATCGGGATCCTGCCTTTTGTGTCTGGGGTTTCACAGTTTATCAGGATCCTGCCAGGCGTGTATGTGGGTTTCACAGTTTATCAGGATCCTGCCAGATGTGAATGGGGTTTTCAAAGTGCATCAGGATCCTGCCAGATGTGTATGGGTTTTTCACAGTGCATCAGGATCCTGCCACGTGTGTATGGGGTTTCACAGTGTATCAGGATTCTGCCAGGTTTGTATGGGGGTTTCACAGTTTGTCAGGATCCTGCCAGGTGTGTCTGGGGGTTTCACAGTTCATCAGGATGCTGCCAGGTGTGTATGCGGGATTCACAGTTTATCAGGATCCTGCCTGGTGTGCCTGGGGTTTTCACAGTGGATCAGGATCCTGCCAGATGTGTATGGGATTTCACAGTGCATCAGGATCCTTCCAGATGTGTATGGGGGTTTCACAGTGTATCAGGATCATGCATCGTGTGTATGGGGTTTTCACAGTGCATCAGAATCCTGCCAGGTGAGTATGCGGTTTTCACAGTGTATCAGGATCCTGCCAGGTGTGTATGGGGTTTTCACAGTGTATCAGGATCCTGCCAGGTGTGTATGTGGGTTTCACAGTTTATCAGGATCCTGCCTGGTGTGCATGGGGTTTTCACACTGCATCAGGATCCTGCCTGGTGTGTATGGGGTTTAACAGTGGATCAGGATCCTGCCAGGTGTCTATGTGGGTTTCACAGTTTATCAGGATCCTGCCAGGTGTGTTTGGGGGTTCCACAGTTTATCAGGATCCTGCCACATGTGTATGGGGTTTCACAGTGCATCAGGATCCTGCCAGGTGTGTTTGCGGTATTCACTGTGCATCAGGATCCTGCCAGGTGTGTAAGGGGTTTTCACAGTATATCAGGATCCTGCCTGGTGTGCCTGGGGTTTTCACAGTGCATCAGGAACCTGCCAGATGTGTATGGGATTTCACAGTGCATCAGGATCCTTCCAGATGTGTATGGGGGTTTCACAGTGTATCAGGATCCTGCATCGTGTGTATGGGGTTTTCACAGTGCATCAGGATCCTGCCAGGTGAGTATACGGTTTTCACAGTGTATCAGGATCCTGCCAGGTGTGTCTGGGGTTTTCAGAGTTTATCGGGATCCTGCCTTTTGTGTCTGGGGTTTCACAGTTTATCAGGATCCTGCCAGGTGTGTATGTGGGTTTCACAGTTTATCAGGATCCTGCCAGATGTGAATGGGGTTTTCACAGTGCATCAGGATCCTGCCAGATGTGTATGGGTTTTTCACAGTGCATCAGGATCCTTCCAGATGTGTCTGGGGGTTTCACAGTGTATCAGGATCCTGCCACGTGTGTATGGGGTTTCACAGTTTATCAGGATCCTGCCTGGTGTGTCTGGGGTTTTCACAGTGTATCAGGATTCTGCCAGGTTTGTATGGGGGTTTCACAGTTTGTCAGGATCCTGCCAGGTGTGTATGGGGGTTTCACAGTTTATCAGGATCCTGCCATGTGTGTCTGGGGGTTTCACAGTTCATCAGGATGCTGCCAGGTGTGTATGTGGGTTTCACATTTTATCAGGATCCTGCCTGGTGTGCCTGGGGTTTTCACAGTGCATCAGGATCCTGCCAGATGTGTATGGCTTTTCACAGTGCATCAGGATCCTTCCAGATGTGTATGGGGGTTTCACAGTGTATCAGGATCATGCATCGTGTGTTTGGGGTTTTCACACTGCATCAGAATCCTGCCAGGTGAGTATGCGGTTTTCACAGTGTATCAGGATCCTGCCAGGTGTGTATGGGGTTTTCACAGTGTATCAGGATCCTGCCAGGTGTGTATGTGGGTTTCACAGTTTATCAGGATCCTGCCTGGTGTGCATGGGGTTTTCACACTGCATCAGGATCCTGCCTGGTGTGTATGGGGTTTAACAGTGGATCAGGATCCTGCCAGGTGTCTATGTGGGTTTCACAGTTTATCAGGATCCTGCCAGGTGTGTTTGGGGGTTCCACAGTTTATCAGGATCCTGCCACATGTGTATGGGGTTTCACAGTGGTTCAGGATCCTGCCAGGTGTGTTTGCGGTATTCACTGTGCATCAGGATCCTGCCAGGTGTGTAAGGGGTTTTCACAGTATATCAGGATCCTGCCTGGTGTGCCTGGGGTTTTCACAGTGCATCAGGATCCTGCCAGATGTGTATGGGATTTCACAGTGCATCAGGATCCTTCCAGATGTGTATGGGGGTTTCACAGTGTATCAGGATCCTGCATCGTGTGTATGGGGTTTTCACAGTGCATCAGGATCCTGCCAGGTGAGTATGCGGTTTTCACACTGTGTCAGGATCCTGCCAGGTGTGTACGGGGTTTTCACAGTGCATCAGGATCCTGCCAGGTGTGTATGTGGGTTTCACAGTTTATCAGGATCCTGCCTGGTGTGTATGGGGTTTTCACACTGCATCAGGATCCTGCCAGGTTTGTATGTGGGTTTCACAGTTTATCAGGATCCTGCCTGGTGTGTATGGGGTTTTCACACTGCATCAGGATCCTGCCTGGTGTGTGTGGGGTTTCACAGTGGATCAGGATCCTGCCAGGTGTGTATGTGGGTTTCACAGTTTATCAGGATCCTGCCACGTGTGTATGGGGTTTCACAGTGGTTCAGGATCCTGCCAGGTGTGTCTGCGGTTTCACTGTGCATCAGGATCCTGCCAGGTGTGTCCGGGGTTTTCACAGTGTATCAGTATCTTGCCAGGTGTGTATGGGGCTTTCACAGTGTATCAGGATCCTGCCAGATGTGTATGGGGCTTTCACAGTGGATCAGGAACCTGCCAGGTGTCTTCGGGGATTTCACAGTGTATCAGGATCCTGCCAGGTGTGTATGTGGGTTTCACAGTTTATCAGGATCCTGCCAGATGTGAATGGGGTTTCACAGTGGATCAGGATCCTGCCAGGTATGTACGGGGTTTTCTCAGTGGATCAGGATCCTGCCAGATGTGTATGGAGATTTCACAGTGGATCTGGACCTGCCAGGTGTGTGAGGGGTTTTCACAGTGGATCAGGATCCTGCCAGGTATGTCAGGGATTTCACAGTGTGTCAGGATCCTGCCAGGTGTGTATGGGGTGTTCACAGTGGATGAGGAAAATGCCAGGTGTGTATGGGGGTGTCACTGTGTATCAGGATCCTGCCAGGTGTGTATGGGGTTTCACAGTGCATCAGGATCCTGCCAGGTGTGAATGGGGTTTCAATGTGTATCAGGATCCTGCCAGATGTGAATGGGGTTTCACTGTGCATCAGGAACCTGCCAGGTGTGTACGGGGATTTCACAGTGCATCAGGTTCCTGCCAGGTTTGTTTGGGGGCTTCACAGTATATCAGGATCCTGCCAGGTGTGTATGTGTTTTCACAGCATGTCAGGATCCTGCCAGGTGTTTATGGGGGTTTTACAGTTTATCGGCATCCCGCCAGGTGCGCATGGGGTATATACTGTGTATCAGGTTCCTGCCAAGAGTGCACAGTGTTTTCACAGTGTATCAGGATCCTGCCAGGTGTGTATGGGGTTTTCACAGTGTATCAGGATCCTGCCAGGTGTGTATGTGGGTTTCACAGTTTATCAGGATCCTGCCTGGTGTGCATGGGGTTTTCACACTGCATCAGGATCCTGCCTGGTGTGTATGGGGTTTAACAGTGGATCAGGATCCTGCCAGGTGTCTATGTGGGTTTCACAGTTTATCAGGATCCTGCCAGGTGTGTTTGGGGGTTCCACAGTTTATCAGGATCCTGCCACATGTGTATGGGGTTTCACAGTGGTTCAGGATCCTGCCAGGTGTGTTTGCGGTATTCACTGTGCATCAGGATCCTGCCAGGTGTGTAAGGGGTTTTCACAGTATATCAGGATCCTGCCTGGTGTGCCTGGGGTTTTCACAGTGCATCAGGATCCTGCCAGATGTGTATGGGATTTCACAGTGCATCAGGATCCTTCCAGATGTGTATGGGGGTTTCACAGTGTATCAGGATCCTGCATCGTGTGTATGGGGTTTTCACAGTGCATCAGGATCCTGCCAGGTGAGTATGCGGTTTTCACACTGTGTCAGGATCCTGCCAGGTGTGTACGGGGTTTTCACAGTGCATCAGGATCCTGCCAGGTGTGTATGTGGGTTTCACAGTTTATCAGGATCCTGCCTGGTGTGTATGGGGTTTTCACACTGCATCAGGATCCTGCCAGGTTTGTATGTGGGTTTCACAGTTTATCAGGATCCTGCCTGGTGTGTATGGGGTTTTCACACTGCATCAGGATCCTGCCTGGTGTGTGTGGGGTTTCACAGTGGATCAGGATCCTGCCAGGTGTGTATGTGGGTTTCACAGTTTATCAGGATCCTGCCACGTGTGTATGGGGTTTCACAGTGGTTCAGGATCCTGCCAGGTGTGTCTGCGGTTTCACTGTGCATCAGGATCCTGCCAGGTGTGTCCGGGGTTTTCACAGTGTATCAGTATCTTGCCAGGTGTGTATGGGGCTTTCACAGTGTATCAGGATCCTGCCAGATGTGTATGGGGTTTTCACAGTGGATCAGGAACCTGCCAGGTGTCTTCGGGGATTTCACAGTGTATCAGGATCCTGCCAGGTGTGTATGTGGGTTTCACAGTTTATCAGGATCCTGCCAGATGTGAATGGGGTTTCACAGTGGATCAGGATCCTGCCAGGTATGTACGGGGTTTTCTCAGTGGATCAGGATCCTGCCAGATGTGTATGGAGATTTCACAGTGGATCTGGACCTGCCAGGTGTGTGAGGGGTTTTCACAGTGGATCAGGATCCTGCCAGGTATGTCAGGGATTTCACAGTGTGTCAGGATCCTGCCAGGTGTGTATGGGGTGTTCACAGTGGATCAGCAAAATGCCAGGTGTGTATGGGGGTGTCACTGTGTATCAGGATCCTGCCAGGTGTGTATGGGGTTTCACAGTGCATCAGGATCCTGCCAGGTGTGAATGGGGTTTCAATGTGTATCAGGATCCTGCCAGATGTGAATGGGGTTTCACTGTGCATCAGGAACCTGCCAGGTGTGTACGGGGATTTCACAGTGCATCAGGCTCCTGCCAGGTTTGTTTGGGGGCTTCACAGTATATCAGGAACCTGCCAGGTGTGTATGTGTTTTCACAGCATGTCAGGATCCTGCCAGGTGTTTATGGGGGTTTTACAGTTTATCGGCATCCCGCCAGGTGCGCATGGGGTATATACTGTGTATCAGGTTCCTGCCAAGAGTGCACAGTGTTTTCACAGTGTATCAGGATCCTGCCAGGTGTGTATGGGGTTTTCACAGTGGATCAGGATCCTGCCAGGTGTGTATGTGGGTTTCACAGTGTATCAGGCTCCTGCCAGGTGTGTATGTGGGTTTCACAGTTTATCAGGATCCTGCCTGGTGTGTATGGGGTTTCACAGTGGATCAGGATCCTGCCACGTGTGTATTGCGTTTTCACAGTGTATCTGGATCCTGCCAGGTGTGTATGGGGGTTTCACATTTTATCAGGATCCTGCCTGGTGGACCTGGGGGTTTCACAGTTCATCAGGATCCTGCCAGGTGTGTATGTAGGTTTCAAAGTTTATCAGGAAACTTCCAGATGTGAATGGGGTGTTCACAGTGCATCAGGATCCTGCCAGATGTGTATGGGGTTTTCACAGTGCATCAGGAACCTTCCAGATGTGTATGGTGGTTTCACAGTTTATCAGGATCCTGCCAGGTGTTTATGGGGGTTTTACAGTTTATCGGCATCCCGCCAGGTGCGCATGGGGTATATACTGTGTATCAGGTTCCTGCCAAGTGTGCACAGTGTTTTCACAGTGTATCAGGATCCTGCCAGGTGTGTATGGGGTTTTCACTGTGTATCAGGATCCTGCCAGGTGTGTATGGGGTTTCACAGTGCATCAGGATCCTGCCAGGTGTGAATGGGGTTTCAATGTGTATCAGGATCCTGCCAGATGTGAATGGGGTTTCACTGTGCATCAGGAACCTGCCAGGTGTGTACGGGGATTTCACAGTGCATCAGGCTCCTGCCAGGTGTGTTTGGGGGCTTCACAGTATATCAGGATCCTGCCAGGTGTGTATGTGTTTTCACAGCATGTCAGGATCCTGCCAGGTGTGTGTGGGGGTTTCACAGTTTATCAGGATCCTGCCAGGTGTTTATGGGGGTTTTACAGTTTATCGGCATCCCGCCAGGTGCGCATGGGGTATATACTGTGTATCAGGTTCCTGCCAAGTGTGCACAGTGTTTTCACAGTGTATCAGGATCCTGCCAGGTGTGTATGGGGTTTTCACAGTGGATCAGGATCCTGCCAGGTGTGTATGTGGGTTTCACAGTGTATCAGGCTCCTGCCAGGTGTGTATGTGGGTTTCACAGTTTATCAGGATTCTGCCTGGTGTGTATGGGGTTTCACAGTGGATCTGGATCCTGCCACGTTTGTATGGCGTTTTCACAGTGTATCAGGATCCTGCCAGGTATGTATGGGGGTTTCACAGTTCATCAGAATCCTTCCAGGTGTGTATGGGAGTTTCACATTTTATCAGGATCCTTCCTGGTGTATCTGGGGGTTTCACAGTTCATCAGGATCCTGCCAGGTGTGTATGTGGGTTTCAAAGTTTATCAGGAAACTTCCAGATGTGAATGGGGTGTTCACAGTGCATCAGGATCCTGCCAGATGTGTATGGGGTTTTCACAGTGCATCAGGATCCTTCCAGATGTGTATGGTGGTTTCACAGTGTATCAGGATCCTGCATCGTGTGTATGTGGGTTTCACAGTTTATCAGGATCCTGCCTGGTGTGTATGGGGTTTCACAGTGGATCAGGATCCTGCCACGTGTGTATGGGGTTTTCACAGTGTATCAGGATCCCGCATCGTGTGTATGGGGTTTCACAGTTTCTCAGGATCCTGCCAGGTGTGTATGTGGGTTTCACAGTTTATCAGGATCCTGCCAGGTGTGTATGGGGGTTTCAAAGTTCATCAGGATCCTGCCAGGTGTGTCTGGGGGTTTCACAGTTTATCAGGATCCTGCCTGGTGTGTCTGGGGGTTTCACAGTTCATCAGGATCCTGCCAGGTGTGTATGTGGGTTTCACAGTATATCAGGATCCTGCCTGGTGTGTCTGGGGTTTTCACAGTGCATCAGGATCCTGCCAGATGTGCATGGGTTTTCACAGTGCATCAGGATCCTTCCAGATGTGTATGGGGGGTTTCACAGTTTATCAGGATCCTGCCAGGTGTGTCTGGGGGTTTCACAGTTCATCAGGATCCTGCCAGGTGTGTATGTGGGTTTCACAGTTTATCAGGATCCTGCCTGGTGTGTCTGGGGGTTTCACAATTCATCAGGATCCTGCCAGGTGTGTATGTGGGTTTCAAAGTTTATCAGGAAACTGCCAGGTGTGTACGGGGTTTTCACAGTGCATCAGGATCCTGCCAGGTGTGTATGTAGGTTTCAAAGTTTATCAGGAAACTTCCAGATGTGAATGGGGTGTTCACAGTGCATCAGGATCCTGCCAGATGTGTATGGGGTTTTCACAGTGCATCAGGAACCTTCCAGATGTGTATGGTGGTTTCACAGTTTATCAGGATCCTGCCAGGTGTTTATGGGGGTTTTACAGTTTATCGGCATCCCGCCAGGTGCGCATGGGGTATATACTGTGTATCAGGTTCCTGCCAAGTGTGCACAGTGTTTTCACAGTGTATCAGGATCCTGCCAGGTGTGTATGGGGTTTTCACTGTGTATCAGGATCCTGCCAGGTGTGTATGGGGTTTCACAGTGCATCAGGATCCTGCCAGGTGTGAATGGGGTTTCAATGTGTATCAGGATCCTGCCAGATGTGAATGGGGTTTCACTGTGCATCAGGAACCTGCCAGGTGTGTACGGGGATTTCACAGTGCATCAGGCTCCTGCCAGGTGTGTTTGGGGGCTTCACAGTATATCAGGATCCTGCCAGGTGTGTATGTGTTTTCACAGCATGTCAGGATCCTGCCAGGTGTGTGTGGGGGTTTCACAGTTTATCAGGATCCTGCCAGGTGTTTATGGGGGTTTTACAGTTTATCGGCATCCCGCCAGGTGCGCATGGGGTATATACTGTGTATCAGGTTCCTGCCAAGTGTGCACAGTGTTTTCACAGTGTATCAGGATCCTGCCAGGTGTGTATGGGGTTTTCACAGTGGATCAGGATCCTGCCAGGTGTGTATGTGGGTTTCACAGTGTATCAGGCTCCTGCCAGGTGTGTATGTGGGTTTCACAGTTTATCAGGATTCTGCCTGGTGTGTATGGGGTTTCACAGTGGATCTGGATCCTGCCACGTTTGTATGGCGTTTTCACAGTGTATCAGGATCCTGCCAGGTATGTATGGGGGTTTCACAGTTCATCAGAATCCTTCCAGGTGTGTATGGGAGTTTCACATTTTATCAGGATCCTTCCTGGTGTATCTGGGGGTTTCACAGTTCATCAGGATCCTGCCAGGTGTGTATGTGGGTTTCAAAGTTTATCAGGAAACTTCCAGATGTGAATGGGGTGTTCACAGTGCATCAGGATCCTGCCAGATGTGTATGGGGTTTTCACAGTGCATCAGGATCCTTCCAGATGTGTATGGTGGTTTCACAGTGTATCAGGATCCTGCATCGTGTGTATGTGGGTTTCACAGTTTATCAGGATCCTGCCTGGTGTGTATGGGGTTTCACAGTGGATCAGGATCCTGCCACGTGTGTATGGGGTTTTCACAGTGTATCAGGATCCCGCATCGTGTGTATGGGGTTTCACACTTTCTCAGGATCCTGCCAGGTGTGTATGTGGGTTTCACAGTTTATCAGGATCCTGCCAGGTGTGTATGGGGGTTTCAAAGTTCATCAGGATCCTGCCAGGTGTGTCTGGGGGTTTCACAGTTTATCAGGATCCTGCCTGGTGTGTCTGGGGGTTTCACAGTTCATCAGGATCCTGCCAGGTGTGTATGTGGGTTTCACAGTATATCAGGATCCTGCCTGGTGTGTCTGGGGTTTTCACAGTGCATCAGGATCCTGCCAGATGTGCATGGGTTTTCACAGTGCATCAGGATCCTTCCAGATGTGTATGGGGGGTTTCACAGTTTATCAGGATCCTGCCAGGTGTGTCTGGGGGTTTCACAGTTCATCAGGATCCTGCCAGGTGTGTATGTGGGTTTCACAGTTTATCAGGATCCTGCCTGGTGTGTCTGGGGGTTTCACAATTCATCAGGACCTGCCAGGTGTGTATGTGGGTTTCAAAGTTTATCAGGAAACTGCCAGGTGTGTACGGGGTTTTCACAGTGCATCAGGATCCTGCCAGGTGTGTATGTAGGTTTCAAAGTTTATCAGGAAACTTCCAGATGTGAATGGGGTGTTCACAGTGCATCAGGATCCTGCCAGATGTGTATGGGGTTTTCACAGTGCATCAGGAACCTTCCAGATGTGTATGGTGGTTTCACAGTTTATCAGGATCCTGCCAGGTGTTTATGGGGGTTTTACAGTTTATCGGCATCCCGCCAGGTGCGCATGGGGTATATACTGTGTATCAGGTTCCTGCCAAGTGTGCACAGTGTTTTCACAGTGTATCAGGATCCTGCCAGGTGTGTATGGGGTTTTCACTGTGTATCAGGATCCTGCCAGGTGTGTATGGGGTTTCACAGTGCATCAGGATCCTGCCAGGTGTGAATGGGGTTTCAATGTGTATCAGGATCCTGCCAGATGTGAATGGGGTTTCACTGTGCATCAGGAACCTGCCAGGTGTGTACGGGGATTTCACAGTGCATCAGGCTCCTGCCAGGTGTGTTTGGGGGCTTCACAGTATATCAGGATCCTGCCAGGTGTGTATGTGTTTTCACAGCATGTCAGGATCCTGCCAGGTGTGTGTGGGGGTTTCACAGTTTATCAGGATCCTGCCAGGTGTTTATGGGGGTTTTACAGTTTATCGGCATCCCGCCCATTGCGCATGGGGTATATACTGTGTTTCAGGTTCCTTCCAAGTGTGCACAGTGTTTTCACAGTGTATCAGGATCCTGCCAGGTGTGTATGGGGTTTTCACAGTGGATCAGGATCCTGCCAGGTGTGTATGTGGGTTTCACAGTGTATCAGGCTCCTGCCAGGTGTGTATGTGGGTTTCACAGTTTATCAGGATTCTGCCTGGTGTGTATGGGGTTTCACAGTGGATCTGGATCCTGCCACGTTTGTATGGCGTTTTCACAGTGTATCAGGATCCTGCCAGGTATGTATGGGGGTTTCACAGTTCATCAGAATCCTTCCAGGTGTGTATGGGAGTTTCACATTTTATCAGGATCCTTCCTGGTGTATCTGGGGGTTTCACAGTTCATCAGGATCCTGCCAGGTGTGTATGTGGGTTTCAAAGTTTATCAGGAAACTTCCAGATGTGAATGGGGTGTTCACAGTGCATCAGGATCCTGCCAGATGTGTATGGGGTTTTCACAGTGCATCAGGATCCTTCCAGATGTGTATGGTGGTTTCACAGTGTATCAGGATCCTGCATCGTGTGTATGTGGGTTTCACAGTTTATCAGGATCCTGCCTGGTGTGTATGGGGTTTCACAGTGGATCAGGATCCTGCCACGTGTGTATGGGGTTTTCACAGTGTATCAGGATCCCGCATCGTGTGTATGGGGTTTCACACTTTCTCAGGATCCTGCCAGGTGTGTATGTGGGTTTCACAGTTTATCAGGATCCTGCCAGGTGTGTATGGGGGTTTCAAAGTTCATCAGGATCCTGCCAGGTGTGTCTGGGGGTTTCACAGTTTATCAGGATCCTGCCTGGTGTGTCTGGGGGTTTCACAGTTCATCAGGATCCTGCCAGGTGTGTATGTGGGTTTCACAGTATATCAGGATCCTGCCTGGTGTGTCTGGGGTTTTCACAGTGCATCAGGATCCTGCCAGATGTGCATGGGTTTTCACAGTGCATCAGGATCCTTCCAGATGTGTATGGGGGGTTTCACAGTTTATCAGGATCCTGCCAGGTGTGTCTGGGGGTTTCACAGTTCATCAGGATGCTGCCAGGTGTGTATGTGGGTTTCACAGTTTATCAGGATCCTGCCTGGTGTGTCTGGGGGTTTCACAATTCATCAGTATCCTGCCAGGTGTGTATGTGGGTTTCAAAGTTTATCAGGAAACTGCCAGATGTGAATGGGGTTTTCACAGTGCATCCGGAGCCTGCCAGATGTGTATGGGGTTTTCACAGTGCATCAGGATCCTTCCAGATGTGTATGGGGGTTTCACAGTGTATCAGGATCCTGCATCGTGTGTATGGGGTTTCACAGTTTATCAGGATCCTGCCAGGTGTGTATGTGGGTTTCACAGTTCATCAGGATCCTGCCAGGTGTGTATGTGGGTTTCACAGTTTATCAGGATCCTGCCAGGTGTGTATGTGGGTTTCACAGTTTATCAGGATCCTGCCAGGTGTGTATGGGGGTTTCACAGTTCATCAGGATCCTGCCAGGTGTGAAAGGGGTTTTCACAGTGTATCAGCATCCTGCCAGGTGTGTATGGGGTTTTCACAGTGCATCAGGATCCTTCCAGGTGTGTACGGGGTTGTTCACAGTGTATCAGGATCTTGCCAGTTGTGTATGGGGTTTTCACAGTGTATCAGGATCCTGCCAGATGTGTATGGGGTTTTCACAGTGGGTCAGGAACCTGCCAGGTGTCTGTGGAGATTTCACAGTGTATCAGGATCCTGCCAGGTGTGTATGTGTGTTTCACAGTATATCAGGATCCTGCCACATGTGTATGGGGTTTCACAGTGGTTCAGGATCCTGCCAGGTGTGTCTGGGGTTTCACTGTGCATCAGGATCATGCTAGGTGTGCATGGGCATTTGACAGTGTATCAGGATCCTGCCAGGTGTTTATGTGGGTTTCACAGTTCATCAGGATCACGTCAGACGTGAATGGTGTTTCACAGTGGATCAGGATATTGCCAGGTATGTACGGGGTTTTCGCAGTGGAGCAGGATCCTGCCAGATGTGTATGGAGTTTTCACAGTGGATCTGGATCCTGCCAGGTGTGTAAGGGGTTTTCACAGTGGATCAGGATCCTGGCAGGTATGTCAGGGATTTCAGAGTGTATCAGGACCCTGCCAGGTGTGTATGGAGTGTTCACAGTTTATCAGGGTCCTACCAGGTGTGTATGGAGTTTTCATAGTGGATCAGGATCCTGCCAGGTGTGTACGTGGTTTTCTCAGTGGATCAGGATCCTGCCAGATGTGTATGGAGTTTTCACAGTGGATCTAGATCCTGCCAGGTGTGTAAGGGGTTTTCACAGTGGATCAGGATCCTGCCAGGTATGTCAGGGATTTCACAGTGTATCAGGATCCTGCCAGGTGTGTATGGGGTGTTCACAGTTTATCAAGGTCCTGCCAGGCGTGCATGGCGTTTTCACAGTGGATCAGGATCCTGCCAGGTGTGTATGGGGTTTCACAGTGCATCAGGATCCTGCCAGGTGTGTATGGGGTTTCACAGTGTGTCAGGATCCTGCCAGATGTGAATGGGGTTTCACTGTGTATCAGGATCCTGCCAGATGTGAATGGGGTTTCACTGTGCATCAGGAACCTGCCAGGTGTGTACGGGGATTTCACAGTGCATCAGGCTCCTGCCAGGTGTGTATGGGGGCTTCACAATATATCAGGATCCTGCCAGGTGTGTATGGGGGTTTTACAGTTTATCGGCATCCTGCCAGGTGCGTATGGGGTATATACTGTGGATCAGGATCCTGCCAAGTGTGCACAGTGTTTTCACAGTGTATCAGGATACTGCCAGGTGTGTATGGGGTTTTCACAGTGGATCAGGATCCTGCCAGGTGTGTATGTGGGTTTCACAGTGTATCAGGCTCCTGCCAGGTGTGTATGTGGGTATCACAGTTTATCAGGATCCTGCCTGGTGTGTATGGGGTTTCACAGTGGATCAGGATCCTGCCACGTGTGTATGGCGTTTTCACAGTGCATCAGGATCCTTCCAGATGTGTCGAGGGGTTTCACAGTGTATCAGGATCCTGCATCGTGTGCATGTGGGTTTCACAGTTTATCAGGATCCTGCCAGGTGTGTATGGGGTTTCACAGTGAATCAGGATCCTGCCACGTGTGTATGGGGTTTTCACAGTGTATCAGGATCCTGCATCGTGTGTATGGGGTTTCACAGTTTATCGGGATCCTGCCAGGTGTGTATGTGGGTTTCACAGTTAATCAGGATCCTGCCTGGTGTGTCTGCGGGTTTCACAGTTCATCAGGATCCTGCCAGGTGTGTCTGTGGGTTTCACAGTATATCAGGATCCTGCCTGGTGTGTCTGGGGTTTTCACAGTGCATCAGGATCCTGCCAGATGTGTATGGGTTTTCACAGGGCATCAGGATCCTTCCAGATGTGTATGGGGGGTTTCACAGTTTATCAGGATCCTGCCAGGTGTGTCTGGGGGTTTCACAGTTCATCAGGATCCTGCCAGGTGTGTATGTGGGTTTCACAGTTTATCAGGATCCTGCCTGGTGTGTCTGGGGGTTTCACAGATAATCAGGATCCTGCCAGGTGTGTATGTGGGTTTCAAAGATTATCAGGAAACTGCCAGATGTGAATGGTGTTTTCACAGTGCATCCGGATCCTGCCAGATGTGTATGGGTTTTTCACAGTGCATCAGGATCCTTCCAGATGTGTATGGGGGTTTCACAGTGTATCAGGATCCTGCATCGTGTGTATGGGGTTTCACAGTTCATCAGGATCCTGCCAGGTGTGTATGGGGATTTCACAGTATATCAGGATCCTGCCTGGTGTGCCTGGGGTTTTCACAGTGCATCAGGATCCTGCCAGATGTGCATGGGTTTTCACAGTGCATCAGGATCCTTCCAGATGTGTATGGGGGGTTTCACAGTTTATCAGGATCCTGCCAGGTGTGTCTGGGGGTTTCACAGTTCATCAGGATCCTGCCAGGTGTGTATGTGGGTTTCACAGTTTATCAGGATCCTGCCTGGTGTGTCTGGGGGTTTCACAATTCATCAGGATCCTGCCAGGTTTGTATGTGGGTTTCAAAGTTTATCAGGAAACTGCCAGATGTGAATGGGGTTTTCACAGTGCATCCGGAGCCTGCCAGATGTGTATGGGGTTTTCACAGTGCATCAGGATCCTTCCAGATGTGTATGGGGGTTTCACAGTGTATCAGGATCCTGCATCGTGTGTATGGGGTTTCACAGTTTATCAGGATCCTGCCAGGTGTGTATGTGGGTTTCACAGTTCATCAGGATCCTGCCAGGTGTGTATGTGGGTTTCACAGTTTATCAGGATCCTGCCAGGTGTGTATGTGGGTTTCACAGTTTATCAGGATCCTGCCAGGTGTGTATGGGGGTTTCACAGTTCATCAGGATCCTGCCAGGTGTGCAAGGGGTTTTCACAGTGTATCAGCATCCTGCCAGGTGTGTATGGGGTTTTCACAGTGCATCAGGATCCTTCCAGGTGTGTACGGGTTTGTTCACAGTGTATCAGGATCTTGCCAGTTGTGTATGGGGTTTTCACAGTGTATCAGGATCCTGCCAGATGTGTATGGGGTTTTCACAGTGGGTCAGGAACCTGCCAGGTGTCTGTGGGGATTTCACAGTGTATCAGGATCCTACCAGGTGTGTATGTGTGTTTCACAGTATATCAGGATCCTGCCACATGTGTATGGGGTTTCACAGTGGTTCAGGATCCTACCAGGTGTGTCTGGGGTTTCACTGTGCATCAGGATCATGCTAGGTGTGCATGGGGATTTGACAGTGTATCAGGATCCTGCCAGGTGTTTATGTGTGTTTCACAGTTCATCAGGATCACGTCAGACGTGAATGGGGTTTCACAGTGGATCAGGATATTGCCAGGTATGTACGGGGTTTTCGCAGTGGAGCAGGATCCTGCCAGATGTGTATGGAGTTTTCACAGTGGATCTGGATCCTGCCAGGTGTGTAAGGGGTTTTCACAGTGGATCAGGATCCTGGCAGGTATGTCAGGGATTTCAGAGTGTATCAGGACCCTGCCAGGGGTGTATGGAGTGTTCACAGTTTATCAGGGTCCTACCAGGTGTGTATGGAGTTTTCATAGTGGATCAGGATCCTGCCAGGTGTGTACGTGGTTTTCTCAGTGGATCAGGATCCTGCCAGATGTGTATGGAGTTTTCACAGTGGATCTAGATCCTGCCAGGTGTGTAAGGGGTTTTCACAGTGGATCAGGATCCTGCCAGGTATGTCAGGGATTTCACAGTGTATCAGGATCCTGCCAGGTGTGTATGGGGTGTTCACAGTGGATCAGGATCCTGCCAGGTGTGTATGGGGTTTCACAGTGCATCAGGATCCTGCCAGGTGTGTATGGGGTTTCACAGTGTGTCAGGATCCTGCCAGATGTGAATGGGGTTTCACTGTGTATCAGGATCCTGCCAGATGTGAATGGGGTTTCACTGTGCATCAGGAACCTGCCAGGTGTGTACGGGGATTTCACAGTGCATCAGGCTCCTGCCAGGTGTGTATGGGGGCTTCACAATATATCAGGATCCTGCCAGGTGTGTATGGGGGTTTTACAGTTTATCGGCATCCTGCCAGGTGCGTATGGGGTATATACTGTGGATCAGGATCCTGCCAAGTGTGCACAGTGTTTTCACAGTGTATCAGGATACTGCCAGGTGTGTATGGGGTTTTCACAGTGGATCAGGATCCTGCCAGGTGTGTATGTGGGTTTCACAGTGTATCAGGCTCCTGCCAGGTGTGTATGTGGGTATCACAGTTTATCAGGATCCTGCCTGGTGTGTATGGGGTTTCACAGTGGATCAGGATCCTGCCACGTGTGTATGGCGTTTTCACAGTGCATCAGGATCCTTCCAGATGTGTCTAGGGGTTTCACAGTGTATCAGGATCCTGCATCGTGTGCATGTGGGTTTCACAGTTTATCAGGATCCTGCCAGGTGTGTATGGGGTTTCACAGTGAATCAGGATCCTGCCACGTGTCTATGGGGTTTTCACAGTGTATCAGGATCCTGCATCGTGTGTATGGGGTTTCACAGTTTATCGGGATCCTGCTAGGTGTGTATGTGGGTTTCACAGTTAATCAGGATCCTGCCTGGTGTGTCTGGGGGTTTCACAGTTCATCAGGATCCTGCCAGGTGTGTCTGTGGGTTTCACAGTATATCAGGATCCTGCCTGGTGTGTCTGGGGTTTTCACAGTGCATCAGGATCCTGCCAGATGTGTATGGGTTTTCACAGGGCATCAGGATCCTTCCAGATGTGTATGGGGGGTTTCACAGTTTATCAGGATCCTGCCAGGTGTGTCTGGGGGTTTCACAGTTCATCAGTATCCTGCCATGTGT
Source organism: Heterodontus francisci (assembly GCF_036365525.1). NCBI lineage: Eukaryota > Metazoa > Chordata > Chondrichthyes > Heterodontiformes > Heterodontidae > Heterodontus > Heterodontus francisci. The sequence continues at coordinate 3,000,024 of NW_027140578.1, read as the reverse complement.
GTATGTGAGTTTCACAGTTTATCAGGATCCTGCCTGGTGTGTCTGGGGGTTTCACAGATAATCAGGATCCTGCCAGGTGTGTATGTGGGTTTCAAAGATTATCAGGAAACTGCCAGATGTGAATGGTGTTTTCACAGTGCATCCGGAGCCTGCCAGATGTGTATGGGTTTTTCACAGTGCATCAGGATCCTTCCAGATGTGTATGGGGGTTTCACAGTGTATCAGGATCCTGCATCGTGTGTATGGGGTTTCACAGTTTATCAGGATCCTGCCAGGTGTGTATGTGGGTTTCACAGTTCATCAGCATCCTGCCAGGGGGGTATGTGGGTTTCACAATTTATCAGGATCCTGCCACATGTGTGTGAGGTTTCACAGCGGTTCAGGATCCTGCCATGTGTGTTTGGGGTATTCACTGTGCATCAGGATCCTGCCAGGTGTGTATGTGTGTTTCACAGTGTATCAGGAAACTGCCAGATGTGAATGGGGTTTTCACAGTGCATCAGGATCATGCCAGATGTGTATGGGGTTTTCACAGTGCATCAGGATCCTTCCAGATGCGTGTGGGGGTTTCACAGTGTATCAGGATCCTGCATCGTGTGTATGGGGTTTTCACAGTGCATTAGGTTCCCGCCAGGTGTGTGTGGGGTTTTCACAGTGTATCAGGATACTGCCAGGTGTGTTTGGTGTTTTCACAGTGTATCAGGATCATCCCAAGTGTGTATGCGGTTTTCACAGTGGATCAGGATCCTGCCAGGTGTGTGTGGGGTTTTCACAGTGTATCAGGATCCTGCCAGGTGTGCATGGGGTTTTCACATTGCATCAGGATCCTGCCAGGTGTGTATGGGGTTTTCACAGTGTATCAGGATCCTGCCAGGTGTGTTTGGCGCTTTCTCTGTGCATCAGGATCCTGCCAGATGTGTATGCGTTTTTCACAGTGCATCAGGATCCTTCCAGATGTGTCTGGGGGTTTCACAGTGTATCAGGATCCTGCCACGTGTGTATGGGGTTTCACAGTTTATCAGGATCCTGCCAGGTGTGTGTGGGGTTTTCACAGTCTATCAGGTTCCTGCCAGGTGTGTATGGGGTTTTCACTGTGCATCAGGATGCTGCCAGGTGTGTTTGGGGTTTTCACACTGTATCAGGATCCTGCCAGGTGTGTATGTGGGTATCACAGTTGATCAGGATCATGCCAGGTGTGTATGGAGGTTTCACAGTGTATCAGGATCCTGCCAGGAGTGCATGTGGGTTTCACAGTTTATCAGGATCCTGCCAGGTGTGTCTGGGGTTTTGACAGTTTATGAGGATCCTGCCAGGTGTGTATTTGGGTTTCACAGTGAATCAGTATCTTGCCAGGTGTGGATGTTGGTTTCACAGTTCATCAGTTTCCTAACAGGTGTGTATGGGGGTTTCACAGTTTGTCAGGATCCTGCCAGGTGTGTATGTGGGTTTCACAGTGTATCAGGATCATGCATCGTGTGTATTGGGTTTTCACAGTGCATCAGAATCCTGCCAGGTGAGTATGCGGTTTTCACAGTGTATCAGGATCCTGCCAGGTGTGTATTGGGTTTTCACAGTGTATCAGGATCCTGCCAGGTGTGTATATGGGTTTCACAGTTTATCAGGATCCTGCCTGGTGTGCATGGGGTTTTCACACTGCATCCGGATCCTGCCTGGTGTGTATGGGGTTTAACAGTGGATCAGGATCCTGCCAGGTGTCTATGTGGGTTTCACAGTTTATCAGAATCCTGCCAGGTGTGTTTGGGGGTTCCACAGTTTATCAGGATCCTGCCACATGTGTATGGGGTTTCACAGTGGTTCAGGATCCTGCCAGGTGTGTTTGCGGTATTCACTGTGCATCAGGATCCTGCCAGGTGTGTAAGGGGTTTTCACAGTATATCAGGATCCTGCCAGGTGTGTATGGGGGTTCCACAGTTTATCAGGATCCTGCCACATGTGTATGGGATTTCACAGTGCATCAGGATCCTTCCAGATGTGTATGGAGTTTTCACAGTGTTTCAGGATCCTGCATCGTGTGTATGGGGTTTTCACAGTGCATCAGGATCCTGCCAGGTGAGTATGCGGTTTTCACAGTGTATCAGGATCCTGCCAGGTGTGTATGGGGTTTTCACACTGCATCAGGATCCTGCCTGGTGTGCATGGGGTTTCACAGTGGATCAGGATCCTGCCAGGTGTGTATGTGGGTTTCACAGTTTATCAGGATCCTGCCACGTGTGTATGGGGTTTCACAGTGGTTCAGGATCCTGCCAGGCGTGTCTGGGGTTTCACTGTGCATCAGGATCCTGCCAGGTGTGTCCGGAGTTTTCACAGTGTATCAGTATCTTGCCAGGTGTGTATGGGGTTTTCACAGTGTATCAGGATCCTGCCAGATGTGTATGGGGTTTTCACAGTGGATCAGGAACCTGCCAGGTGTCTTCGGGGATTTCACAGTGTATCAGGATACTGCCAGGTGTGTATGTGGGTTTCACAGTTTATCAGGATCCTGCCACGTGTGTATGGGTTTTCACAGTGGTTCAGGATCCTGCCAGGTGTGTCTGGGGTTTCACTGTGCATCAGGATCATGCTAGGTGTGTATGGGGTTCTGACAGTGTATCAGGATCCTGCCAGATGTGTATGTGGGTTTCACAGTTTATCAGGATCCTGCCAGATGTGAATGGGGTTTCACAGTGGATCAGGATCCTGCCAGGTATGTACGGGGTTTTCTCAGAGGATCAGGATCCTGCCAGATGTGTATGGAGATTTCACAGTGGATCTGGACCTGCCAGGTGTGTAAGGGGTTTTCACAGTGGATCAGGATCCTGCCAGGTATGTCAGGGATTTCACAGTGTATCAGGATCTTGCCAGGTGTGTATGGGGTGTTCACAGTGGATCAGGACCCTACCAGGTGTGTATGGGGGTGTCACTGTGTATCAGGATCCTGCCAGGTGTGTATGGGGTTTCACAGTGCATCAGGATCCTGCCAGGTGTGTATGGGGTTTCACAGTGTATCAGGATCCTGCCAGTTGTGAATGGGGTTTCACTGTGTATCAGGATCCTGCCAGATGTGAATGGGGTTTCACTGTGCATCAGGAACCTGCCAGGTGTGTACGGGGATTTCACAGTGCATCAGGCACCTGCCAGGTGTGTTTGGGGGCTTCACAGTATATCAGGATCCTGCCAGGTGTGTATGGGTTTTCACAGCATGTCAGGATCCTGCCAGGTGTGTGTGGGGGTTTCACAGTTTATCAGGATCCTGCCAGGTGTTTATGGGGGTTTACAGTTTATCGGCATCCCGCCAGGTGCGTATGGGGTATATACTGTGTATCAGGTTCCTGCCGAGTGTGCACAGTGTTTTCACAGTGTATCAGGATCCTGCCAGGTGTGTATGGTGTTTCACAGTGGATCAGGATCCTGCCACGTGTGTATGTGGGTTTCACAGTTTATCAGGATCCTTCCAGGTGTGTATGGGGGTTTCACATTTTATCAGGATCCTGCCTGGTGTGTCTGGGGGTTTCACAGTTCATCAGGATCCTGCCAGGTGTGTATGTGGGTTTCAAAGTTTATCAGGAAACTGCCAGATGTGAATGGGGTGTTCTCAGTGCATCAGGATCCTGCCAGATGTGTATGGGGTTTTCACAGTGCATCAGGATCCTTCCAGATGTGTATGGTGGTTTCACAGTGTATCAGGATCCTGCATCGTGTGTATGTGGGTTTCACAGTTTATCAGGATCCTGCCTGGTGTGTATGGGGTTTCACAGTGGATCAGGATCCTGCCACGTGTGTTTGGGGTTTCACAGATATCAGGTTCCTGCCAGGTGTGTATGGGGCTTTCACAGTGTATCCGGATCCTGCATCGTGTGTATGTGGGTTTCACAGTTTATCAGGATCCTGCCAGGTGTGTATGGGGGTTTCACAGTTCATCAGGATCCTGCCAGGTGTGTCTGAGGGTTTCACAGTTTATCAGGATCCTGCCTGGTTTGTCTGGGGGTTTCACAGTTCATCAGGATCCTGCCAGATGTGTATGTGGGTTTCACAGTATATCAGGATCCTGCCTGGTGTGTCTGGGGTTTTCACCGTTTATCAGGATCCTGCCACATGTGTATGGGGTTTCACAGTGGTTCAGGATCCTGCCAGGTGTGTTTGCGGTATTCACTGTGCATCAGGATCCTGCCAGGTGTGTAAGGGGTTTTCACAGTATATCAGGATCCTGCCTGGTGTGCCTGGGGTTTTCACAGTGCATCAGGATCCTGCCAGATGTGTATGGGATTTCACAGTGCATCAGGATCCTTCCAGATGTGTATGGAGGTTTCACAGTGTTTCAGGATCCTGCATCGTGTGTATGGGGTTTTCACAGTGCATCAGGATCCTGCCAGGTGAGTATGCGGTTTTCACAGTGTATCAGGATCCTGCCAGGTGTGTACGTGGTTTTCACAGTGCATCAGGATCCTGACAGGTGTGTATGTGGGTTTCACAGTTTATCAGGATCCTGCCTGGTGTGTATGGGGTTTTCACACTGCATCAGGATCCTGCCTGGTGTGCATGGGGTTTCACAGTGGATCAGGATCCTGCCAGGTGTGTATGTGGGTTTCACAGTTTATCAGGATCCTGCCACGTGTGTATGGGGTTTCACAGTGGTTCAGGATCCTGCCAGGCGTGTCTGGGGTTTCACTGTGCATCAGGATCCTGCCAGGTGTGTCCGGAGTTTTCACAGTGTATCAGTATCTTGCCAGGTGTGTATGGGGTTTTCGCAGTGGATCAGGAACCTGCCAGGTGTCTTCGGGGATTTCACAGTGTATCAGGATACTGCCAGGTGTGTATGTGGGTTTCACAGTTTATCAGGATCCTGCCAGATGTGAATGGGGTTTCACAGTGGATCAGGATCCTGCCAGGTATGTACGGGGTTTTCTCAGTGGATCAGGATCCTGCCAGATGTGTATGGAGATTTCACAGTGGATCTGGACCTGCCAGGTGTGTAAGGGGTTTTCACAGTGGATCAGGATCCTGCCAGGTATGTCAGGGATTTCACAGTGTATCAGGATCTTGCCAGGTGTGTATGGGGTGTTCACAGTGGATCAGGACCCTGCCAGGTGTGTATGGGGGTGTCACTGTGTATCAGGATCCTGCCAGGTGTGTATGGGGTTTCACAGTGCATCAGGATCCTGCCAGGTGTGTATGGGGTTTCACAGTGTATCAGGATCCTGCCAGTGGTGAATGGGGTTTCACAGTGTATCAGGATCCTGCCAGATGTGAATGGGGTTTCACTGTGCATCAGGAACCTGCCAGGTGTGTACGGGGATTTCACAGTGCATCAGGCTCCTGCCAGGTGTGTTTGGGGGCTTCACAGTATATCAGGATCCTGCCCGGTGTGTATGGGTTTTCACAGCATGTCAGGATCCTGCCAGGTGTGTGTGGGGGTTTCACTGTTTATCAGGATCCTGCCAGGTGTTTATGGGGGTTTACAGTTTATCGGCATCCCGCCAGGTGCGTATGGGGTATATACTGTGTATCAGGTTCCTACCGAGTGTGCACAGTGTTTTCACAGTGTATCAGGATCCTGCCAGGTGTGTATGGTGTTTCACAGTGGATCAGGATCCTGCCACGTGTGTATGTGGGTTTCACAGTTTATCAGGATCCTGCCTGGTGTGTATGGGGTTTCAGAGTGGATCAGGATCCTGCCACGTGTGTATGGCGTTTTCACAGTGTATCAGGATCCTGCCAGGTGTGTATGGGGGTTTCACAGTTCATCAGGATCCTTCCAGGTGTGTATGGGGGTTTCACATTTTATCAGGATCCTGCCTGGTGTGTCTGGGGGCTTCACAGTTCATCAGGATCCTGCCAGGTGTGTATGTGGGTTTCAAAGTTTATCAGGAAACTGCCAGATGTGAATGAGGTGTTCACAGTGCATCAGGATCCTGCCAGATGTGTATGGGGTTTTCACAGTGCATCAGGATCCTTCCAGATGTGTATGGTGGTTTCACAGTGTATCAGGATCCTGCATCGTGTGTATGTGGGTTTCACAGTTTATCAGGATCCTGCCTGGAGTGTATGGGGTTTCACAGTGGATCAGGATCCTGCCACGTGTGTATGGGGTTTCACAGATATCAGGTTCCTGCCAGGTGTGTTTGGGGCTTTCACAGTGTATCAGGATCCTGCATCGTGTGTATGGGGGTTTCACAGTTTATCTGGATCCTGCCAGGTGTGCATGTGGGTTTCACAGTTTATCAGGATCCTGCCAGGTGTGTATGGGGGTTTCACAGTTCATCAGGATCCTGCCAGGTGTGTCTGAGGGTTTCACAGTTTATCAGGATCCTGCCTGGTTTGTCTGGGGGTTTCACAGTGCATCAGGATCCTGCCAGATGTGTATGTGGGTTTCACAGTATATCAGGATCCTGCCTGGTGTGTCTGGGGTTTTCACAGTGCATCAGGATCCTGCCAGATGTGTATGGGGGGTTTCACAGTTTATCAGGATCCTGCCAGGTGTGTCTGGGGGTTTCACAGTTCATCAGGATCCTGCCAGGTGTGTATGTGGGTTTCACAGTTCATCAGGATCCTGCCTGGTGTGTCTGGGGGTTTCACAGTTCATCAGGATCCTGCCAGGTGTGTATGTGGGTTTCAAAGTTTATCAGGAAACTGCCAGATGTGAATGGGGTTTTCACAGTGCATCCGGAGCCTGCCAGATGTGTATGGGGTTTTCACAGTGCATCAGGATCCTGCATCGTGTGTATGGGGTTTCACAGTTTATCAGGATCCTGCCAGGTGTGTATGTGGGTTTCACAGTTCATCAGGATCCTGCCAGGTGTGTATGTGGGTTTCACAGTTTATCAGGATCCTGCCAGGTGTGTATGTGGGTTTCACAGCTTATCAGGATCCTGCCAGGTGTGTATGGGGGTTTCACAGTTCATCAGCATCCTGCCAGGTGTGTAAGGGGTTTTCACAGTGCATCAGCATCCTGCCAGGTGTGTATGGGGTTTTCACAGTGCATCAGGATCCTTCCAGGTGTGTACGGGGTTGTTCACAGTGTATCAGGATCTTGCCAGTTGTATATGGGGTTTTCACAGTGTATCAGGATCCTGCCACATGTGTGTGGGGTTTTCACAGTGGATCAGGAACCTGCCAGGTGTTTGCGGGGATTTCACAGTGTATCAGGATCCTGCCAGGTGTGTATGTGTGTTTCACAGTATATCAGGATCCTGCCACATGTGTATGGGGTTTCACAGTGGTTCAGGATCCTGCCAGGTGTGTCTGGGGTTTCACTGTGCATCAGGATCATGCGAGGTGTGTATGGGGATTTGACAGTGTATCAGGATCCTGCCAGGTGTTTATGTGGGTTTCACAGTTCATCAGGATCACGCCAGATGTGAATGGGGTTTCACAGTGGATCAGGATATTGCCAGGGATGTACGGGGTTTTCGCAGTGGAGCAGGATCCTGCCAGATGTGTCTGGGGTTTTCACAGTGGATCTGGATCCTGCCAGGTGTGTAAGGGGTTTTCACAGTGGATCAGGATCCTGCCAGGTATGTCAGGGATTTCACAGTGTATCAGGACCCTGCCAGGTGTGTATGGAGTGTTCACAGTTTATCAAGGTCCTACGAGGTGTGTATTGAGTTTTCATAGTGGATCAGGATCCTGCCAGGTGTGTATGGGGGTGTCACTGGTAATCAGGATCCTGCCAGGTGTGTATGGGGGTTTCACAGTTCATCAGGATCCTGCCAGGTGTGTAAAGGGTTTTCACAGTGTATCAGCATCCTGCCAGGTGTGTCTGGGGTTTTCACAGTGCATCAGGATCCTTCCAGATGTGTATGGGGTTGTTCACAGTGTATCAGGATCCTGCCAGATGTGTATGGGGTTTTCACAGTGGATCAGGATCCTGCCAGGTGTGTGTGGGGTTTTCACAGTGCATTAGGATCCTGCCAGGTGTGCATGGGGTTTTCACATTGCATCAGGATCCTGCCAGGTGTGTATGGGGTTTTCACAGTGTATCAGGATCCTGCCAGGTGTGTTTGGCGCTTTCTCTGTGCATCAGGATCCTGCCAGGTGTGTGTGGGATTTGCACAGTGTATCAGTAACCTGCCAGGGGTGTATGGGGTTTTCACTGTGCGTCAGGATGCTGCCAGGTGTGTTTGGGGCTTTCACAGTGTATCAGGATCCTGCCAGGTGTGCATGTGGGTTTCACAGTTTATCAGGATCCTGGCAGGTGTGTCTGGGGTTTTGACAGATAATGAGGATCCTGCCAGGTGTGTATGGGGGTTTCACAGTGTATCAGGATCTTGATAGGTGTGGATGTTGGTTTCACAGTTCATCAGTTTCCTAACAGGTGTGTATGGCGGTTGCACAGTTTGTCAGGATCCTGCCAGGTGTGTATGGGGTTTTCAGAGTTTATCGGGATCCTGCCTTTTGTGTCTGGGGTTTCACAGTTTATCAGGATCCTGCCAGGTGTGTATATGGGTTTCACAGTTTATCAGGATCCTGCCAGATGTGAATGGGGTTTTCACAGTGCATCAGGATCCTGCCAGATGTTTATGGGTTTTTCACAGTGCATCAGGATCCTTCCAGATGTGTCTGGGGGTTTCACAGTGTATCAGGATCCTGCCAGGTGTGTAAGGGGTTTTCACAGTGGATCAGGATCCTGCCAGGTATGTCAGGGATTTCACAGTGTATCAGGACCCTGCCAGGTGTGTATGGAGTGTTCACAGTTTATCAAGGTCCTACCAGGTGTGTATTGAGTTTTCATAGTGGATCAGGATCCTGCCAGGTGTGTATGGGGGTGTCACTGTTTATCAGGATCCTGCCAGGTGTGTATGGGGTTTGACATTGTATCAGGATCCTGCCAGGTGTGTATGGAGTTTCACAGTGTATCAGGATCCTGCCAGATGTGAATGGCGATTTAACTGTGTATCAGGATCCTGCCAGATGTGAATGGGGTTTCACTGTGCATCAGGAACCTGCCAGGTGTGTACGGGGATTTCACAGTGCATCAGGCTCCTGCCAGGTGTGTATGGGTGTTTCACAGTATATCAGGATCCTGCCAGGTGTGTATGGGTTTTCACAGCATATCAGGATCCTGCCAGGTGTGTATGGGGGTTTCACAGATTATCAGGATCCTGCCAGGTGTGTATGTGGGTTTCACAGTTTATCAGGATCCTGCCAGGTGTGTATGGGGGTTTCACAGTTCATCAGGATCCTGCCAGGTGTGTAAAGGGTTTTCACAGTGTATCAGCATCCTGCCAGGTGTGTCTGGGGTTTTCACAGTGCATCAGGATCCTTCCAGATGTGTACGGGGTTGTTCACAGTGTATCAGGATCTTTCCAGTTGTGTATGGGGTTTTCACAGTGTATCAGGATCCTGCCAGATGTGTATGGGGTTTTCACAGTGGATCAGGAACCTGCCAGGTGTGTTTGGTGTTTTCACAGTGTATCAGGATCATCCAAAGTGTGTATGGGGTTTTCACAGTGGATCTGGATCCTGCCAGGTGTGTATGTGGTTTTCACAGTGGATCAGGATCCTGCCAGGTGTGTGTGGGGTTTTCACAGTGCATCAGGATCCTGCCAGGTGTGCATGGGGTTTTCACAATGCATCAGGATCCTGCCAGGTGTGTATGGGGTTTTCACAGTGTATCAGGATCCTGCCAGGTGTGTTTGGCGCTTTCTCTGTGCATCAGGATCCTGCCAGGTGTGTGTGGGATTTGCACAGTGTATCAGGAACCTGCCAGGGGTGTATGGGGTTTTCACTCTGCATCAGGATGCTGCCAGGTGTGTTTGGGGCTTTCACAGTGTATCAGGATCCTGCCAGGTGTGTATGTGGGTTTCACAGTTTATCAGGATCCTGACAGGTGTGTCTGGGGTTTTAACAGATAATAAGGATCCTGCCAGGTGTGTATGGGGGTTTCACAGTGTATCAGGATCTTGCCAGGTGTGGATGTTGGTTTCACAGTTCATCAGTTTCCTAACAGGTGTGTATGGGGGTTTCACAGTTTGTCAGGATCCTGCCAGGTGTGTATGGGGTTTTCAGAGTTTATCGGGATCCTGCCTTTTGTGTCTGGGGTTTCACAGTTTATCAGGATCCTGCCAGGTGTGTATGTGGGTTTCACAGTTTATCAGGATCCTGCCAGATGTGAATGGGGTTTTCACAGTGCATCAGGATCCTGCCAGATGTGTATGGGTTTTTCACAGTGCATCAGGATCCTTCCAGATGTGTCTGGGGGTTTCACAGTGTATCAGGATCCTGCCACGTGTGTATGGGGTTTCACAGTTTATCAGGATCCTGCCTGGTGTGTCTGGGGTTTTCACAGTGTATCAGGATTCTGCCAGGTTTGTATGGGGGTTTCACAGTTTATCAGGATCCTGCCATGTGTGTCTGGGGGTTTCACAGTTCATCAGGATGCTGCCAGGTGTGTATGTACGTATCACAGATTATCAGGATCCTGCCTGGTGTACCTGGGGTTTTCACAGTGCATCAGGATCCTGCCAGATGTGTATGGGTTTTCACAGTGCATCAGGATCCTTCCAGATGTGTATGGGGGTTTCACAGTGTATCAGGATCATGCATCGTGTGTATGGGGTTTTCACAGTGCATCAGAATCCTGCCAGGTGAGTATGCGGTTTTCACAGTGTATCAGGATCCTGCCAGGTGTGTATGGGGTTTTCACAGTGTATCAGGATCCTGCCAGGTGTGTATGTGGGTTTCACAGTTTATCAGGATCCTGCCTGGTGTGCATGGGGTTTTCACACTGCATCAGGATCCTGCCTGGTGTGTATGGGGTTTAACAGTGGATCAGGATCCTGCCAGGTGTCTATGTGGGTTTCACAGTTTATCAGGATCCTGCCAGGTGTGTTTGGGGGTTCCACAGTTTATCAGGATCCTGCCACATGTGTATGGGGTTTCACAGTGCATCAGGATCCTGCCAGGTGTGTTTGCGGTATTCACTGTGCATCAGGATCCTGCCAGGTGTGTAAGGGGTTTTCACAGTATATCAGGATCCTGCCTGGTGTGCCTGGGGTTTTCACAGTGCATCAGGATCCTGCCAGATGTGTATGGGATTTCACAGTGCATCAGGTCCTTCCAGATGTGTATGGGGGCTTCACAGTGTATCAGGATCCTGCATCGTGTGTATGGGGTTTTCACAGTGCATCAGGATCCTGCCAGGTGAGTATGCGGTTTTCACAGTGTATCAGGATCCTGCCAGGTGTGTATGGGGTTTTCAGAGTTTATCGGGATCCTGCCTTTTGTGTCTGGGGTTTCACAGTTTATCAGGATCCTGCCAGGTGTGTATGTGGGTTTCACAGTTTATCAGGATCCTGCCAGATGTGAATGGGGTTTTCACAGTGCATCAGGATCCTGCCAGATGTGTATGGGTTTTTCACAGTGCATCAGGATCCTTCCAGATGTGTCTGGGGGTTTCACAGTGTATCAGGATCCTGCCACGTTTGTATGGGGTTTCACAGTTTATCAGGATCCTGCCTGGTGTGTCTGGGGTTTTCACAGTGTATCAGGATTCTGCCAGCTTTGTATGGGGGTTTCACAGTTTGTCAGGATCCTGCCAGGTGTGCATGGGGGTTTCACAGTTTATCAGGATCCTGCCATGTGTGTCTGGGGGTTTCACAGTTCATCAGGATGCTGCCAGGTGTGTATGTGGGTTTCACAGTTTATCAGGATCCTGCCTGGTGTGCCTGGGGTTATCACAGTGCATCAGTATCCTGCCAGATGTGTATGGGTTTTCACAGTGCATCAGGATCCTTCCAGATGTGTATGGGGTTTCACAGTGTATCAGGATCATGCATCGTGTGTATGGGGTTTTCACAGTGCATCTGAATCCTGCCAGGTGAGTATGCGGTTTTCACAGTGTATCAGGATCCTGCCAGGTGTGTATGGGGTTTTCACAGTGTATCAGGATCCTGCCAGGTGTGTATGTGGGTTTCACAGTTTATCAGGATCCTGCCTGGTGTGCATGGGGTTTTCACACTGCATCAGGATCCTGCCTGGTGTGTATGGGGTTTAACAGTGGATCAGGATCCTGCCAGGTGTCTATGTGGGTTTCACAGTTTATCAGGATCCTGCCAGGTGTGTTTGGGGGTTCCACAGTTTATCAGGATCCTGCCACATGTGTATGGGGTTTCACAGTGGTTCAGGATCCTGCCAGGTGTGTTTGCGGTATTCACTGTGCATCAGGATCCTGCCAGGTGTGTAAGGGGTTTTCACAGTATATCAGGATCCTGCCTGGTGTGCCTGGGGTTTTCACAGTGCATCAGGATCCTGCCAGATGTGTATGGGATTTCACAGTGCATCAGGATCCTTCCAGATGTGTATGGGGGTTTCACAGTGTATCAGGATCCTGCATCGTGAGTATGGGGTTTTCACAGTGCATCAGGATCCTGCCAGGTGAGTATGCGGTTTTCACAGTGTATCAGGATCCTGCCAGGTGTGTACGGGGTTTTCACAGTGCATCAGGATCCTGCCAGGTGTGTATGTGGGTTTCACAGTTTATCAGGATCCTGCCTGGTGTGTATGGGGTTTTCACACTGCATCAGGATCCTGCCAGGTGTGTATGTGGGTTTCACAGTTTATCAGGATCCTGCCACATGTGTATGGGGTTTTCACACTGCATCATGATCCTGCCTGGTGTGTGTGGGGTTTCACAGTGGATCAGGATCCTGCCAGGTGTGTATGTGGGTTTCACAGTTTATCAGGATCCTGCCACGTGTGTATGGGGTTTCACAGTGGTTCAGGATCCTGCCAGGTGTGTCTGCGGTTTCACTGTGCATCAGGATCCTGCCAGGTGTGTCCGGGGTTTTCACAGTGTATCAGTATCTTGCCAGGTGTGTATGGGGCTTTCACAGTGTATCAGGATCCTGCCATATGTGTATGGGGTTTTCACAGTGGATCAGGAACCTGCCAGGTGTGTATGTGGGTTTCACAGTTTATCAGGATCCTGCCAGATGTGAATGGGGTTTCACAGTGGATCAGGATCCTGCCAGGTATGTACGGGGTTTTCTCAGTGGATCAGGATCCTGCCAGATGTGTATGGAGATTTCACAGTGGATCTGGACCTGCCAGGTGTGTGAGGGGTTTTCACAGTGGATCAGGATCCTGCCAGGTACGTCAGGGATTTCACAGTGTATCAGGATCCTGCCAGGTGTGTATGGGGTGTTCACAGTGGATCAGGACCCTGCCAGGTGTGCATGGGAGTGTCACTGTGTATCAGGATCCTGCCAGGTGTGTATGGGGTTTCACAGTGCATCAGGATCCTGCCAGGTGTGAATGGGGTTTCAATGTGTATCAGGATCCTGCCAGATGTGAATGGGGTTTCACTGTGCATCAGGAACCTGCCAGGTGTGTACGGGGATTTCACAGTGCATCAGGCTCCTGCCAGGTGTGTTTGGGGGCTTCACAGTATATCAGGATCCTGCCAGGTGTGTATGTGTTTTCACAGCATGTCAGGATCCTGCCAGGTGTGTGTGGGGGTTTCACAGTTTATCAGGATCCTGCCAGGTGTTTATGGGGGTTTTACAGTTTATCGGCATCCCGCCAGGTGCGCATGGGGTATATACTGTGTATCAGGTACCTGCCAAGTGTGCACAGTGTTTTCACAGTGTATCAGGATCCTGCCAGGTGTGTATGGGGTATTCACAGTGGATCAGGATCCTGCCAGGTGTGTATGTGGGTTTCACAGTGTATCAGGCTCCTGCCAGGTGTGTATGTGGGTTTCACAGTTTATCAGGATCCTGCCTGGTGTGTATGGGGTTTCACAGTGGATCAGGATCCTGCCACGTGTGTATGGCGTTTTCACAGTGTATCAGGATCCTGCCAGGTGTGTATGGGGGTTTCACATTTTATCAGGATCCTGCCTGGTGTATCTGGGGGTTTCACAGTTCATCAGGATCCTGCCAGGTGTGTATGTGGGTTTCAAAGTTTATCAGGAAACTTCCAGATGTGAATGGGGTGTTCACAGTGCTTCAGGATCCTGCCAGATGTGTATGGGGTTTTCACAGTGCATCAGGAACCTTCCAGATCTGTATGGTGGTTTCACAGTTTATCAGGATCCTGCCAGGTGTTTATGGGGGTTTTACAGTTTATCGGCATCCCGCCAAGTGCGCATGGGGTATATAATGTGTATCAGGTTCCTGCCAAGTGTGCACAGTGTTTTCACAGTGTATCAGGATCCTGCCAGGTGTGTATGGGGTTTTCACTGTGTATCAGGATCCTGCCAGGTGTGTATGGGGTTTCACAGTGCATCAGGATCCTGCCAGGTGTGAATGGGGTTTCAATGTGTATCAGGATCCTGCCAGATGTGAATGGGGTTTCACTGTGCATCAGGAACCTGCCAGGTGTGTACGGGGATTTCACAGTGCATCAGGCTCCTGCCAGGTGTGTTTGGGGGCTTCACAGTATATCAGGATCCTGCCAGGTGTGTATGTGTTTTCACAGCATGTCAGGATCCTGCCAGGTGTGTGTGGTGGTTTCACAGTTTATCAGGATCCTGCCAGGTGTTTATGGGGGTTTTACAGTTTATCGGCATCCCGCCAGGTGCGCATGGGGTATATACTGAGTATCAGGTTCCTGCCAAGTGTGCACAGTGTTTTCACAGTGTATCAGGATCCTGCCAGGTGTGTATGGGGTTTTCACAGTGGATCAGGATCCTGCCAGGTGTGTATGTGGGTTTCACAGTGTATCAGGCTCCTGCCAGGTGTGTATGTGGGTTTCACAGTTTATCAGGATCCTGCCTGGTGTGTATGGGGTTTCACAGTGGATCAGGATCCTGCCACGTTTGTATGGCGTTTTCACAGTGTATCAGGATCCTGCCAGGTATGTATTTGGGTTTCACAGTTCATCAGGATCCTTCCAGGTGTGTATGGGGGTTTCACATTTTATTAGGATCCTTCCTGGTGTATCTGGGGGTTTCACAGTTCATCAGGATCCTGCCAGGTGTGTATGTGGGTTTCAAAGTTTATCAGGAAACTTCCAGATGTGAATGGGGTGTTCACAGTGCATCAGGATCCTGCCAGATGTGTATGGGGTTTTCACAGTGCATCAGGATCCTTCCAGATGTGTATGGTGGTTTCACAGTGTATCAGGATCCTGCATCGTGTGTATGTGGGTTTCACAGTTTATCAGGATCCTGCCTGGTGTGTATGGGGTTTCACAGTGGATCAGGATCCTGCCACGTGTGTATGGGGTTTTCACAGTGTATCAGGATCCCGCATCGTGTGTATGGGGTTTCACAGTTTATCAGGATCCTGCCAGGTGTGTATGTGGGTTTCACAGTTTATCAGGATCCTGCCAGGTGTGTATGGGGGTTTGAAAGTTCATCAGGATCCTGCCAGGTGTGTCTGGGGGTTTCACAGTTTATCAGGATCCTGCCTGGTGTGTCTGGGGGTTTCACAGTTCATCAGGATCCTGCCAGGTGTGTATGTGGGTTTCACAGTATATCAGGATCCTGCCTGGTGTGTCTGGGGTTTTCACAGTGCATCAGGATCCTGCCAGATGTGTATGGGCTTTCACAGTGCATCAGGATCCTTCCAGATGTGTATGGGGGGTTTCACAGTTTATCAGGATCCTGCCAGGTGTGTCTGGGGGTTTCACAGTTCATCAGGATGCTGCCAGGTGTTTATGTGGGTTTCACAGTTTATCAGGATCCTGCCTGGTGATTCTAGGGGTTTCACAGTTCATCAGGATCCTGCCAGGTGTGTATGTGGGTTTCAAAGTTTATCAGGAAACTGCCAGATGTGAATGGGGTTTTCACAGTGCATCCGGAGCCTGCCAGATGTGTATGGGGTTTTCACAGTGCATCAGGATCCTTGCAGATGTGTATGGGGGTTTCACAGTGTATCAGGATCCTGCATCGTGTGTATGGGGTTTCACAGTTTATCAGGATCCTGCCAGGTGTGTATGTGGGTTTCACAGTTCATCAGGATCCTGCCAGGTGTGTATGTGGGTTTCACAGTTTATCAGGATCCTGCCAGGTGTGTATGTGGGTTTCACAGATCATCAGGATCCTGCCAGGTGTGTATGGGGGTTTCACAGTTCATCAGGATCCTGCCAGGTGTGCAAGGGGTTTTCACAGTGTATCAGCATCCTGCCAGGTGTGTATGGGGTTTTCACAGTGCATCAGGATCCTTCCAGGTGTGTACGGGGTTGTTCACAGTGTATCAGGATCTTGCCAGGTGTGTGTGGGGTTTTCACAGTGGATCAGGATCCTGCCAGGTGTGTATGTGGGTTTCACAGTGTATCAGGCTCCTGCCAGGTGTGTATGTGGGTTTCACAGTTTATCAGGATCCTGCCTGGTGTGTATGGGGTTTCACAGTGGATCAGGATCCTGCCACGTTTGTATGGCGTTTTCACAGTGTATCAGGATCCTGCCAGATATGTATGGGGGTTTCACAGTTCATCAGGATCCTTCCAGGTGTGTATGGGGGTTTCACATTTTATCAGGATCCTTCCTGGTGTATCTGGGGGTTTCACAGTTCATCAGGATCCTGCCAGGTGTGTATGTGGGTTTCAAAGTTTATCAGGAAACTTCCAGATGTGAATGGGGTGTTCACAGTGCATCAGGATCCTGCCAGATGTGTATGGGGTTTTCACAGTGCATCAGGATCCTTCCAGATGTGTATGGTGGTTTCACAGTGTATCAGGATCCTGCATCGTGTGTATGTGGGTTTCACAGTTTATCAGGATCCTGCCTGGTGTGTATGGGGTTTCACAGTGGATCAGGATCCTGCCACGTGTGTATGGGGTTTTCACAGTGTATCAGGATCCCGCATCGTGTGTATGGGGTTTCACAGTTTATCAGGATCCTGCCAGGTGTGTATGTGGGTTTCACAGTTTATCAGGATCCTGCCAGGTGTGTATGGGGGTTTCAAAGTTCATCATGATCCTGCCAGGTGTGTCTGGGGGTTTCACAGTTTATCAGGATCCTGCCTGGTGTGTCTGGGGGTTTCACAGTTCATCCGGATCCTGCCAGGTGTGTATGTGGGTTTCACAGTATATCAGGATCCTGCCTGGTGTGTCTGGGGTTTTCACAGTGCATCAGGATCCTGCCAGATGTGTATGGGTTTTCACAGTGCATCAGGATCCTTCCAGATGTGTATGGGGGGTTTCACAGTTTATCAGGATCCTGCCAGGTGTGTCTGGGGGTTTCACAGTTCATCAGGATGCTGCCAGGTGTGTATGTGGGTTTCACAGTTTATCAGGATCCTGCCTGGTGAGTCTGGGGGTTTCACAGTTCATCAGGATCCTGCCAGGTGTGTATGTGGGTTTCAAAGTTTATCAGGAAACTGCCAGATGTGAATGGGGTTTTCACAGTGCATCCGGAGCCTGCCAGATGTGTATGGGGTTTTCACAGTGCATCAGGATCCTTGCAGATGTGTATGGGGGTTTCACAGTGTATCAGGATCCTGCATCGTGTGTATGGGGTTTCACAGTTTATCAGGATCCTGCCAGGTGTGTATGTGGGTTTCACAGTTCATCAGGATCCTGCCAGGTGTGTATGTGGGTTTCACAGTTTATCAGGATCCTGCCAGGTGTGTATGTGGGTTTCACAGATTATCAGGATCCTGCCAGGTGTGTATGGGGGTTTCACAGTTCATCAGGATCCTGCCAGGTGTGCAAGGGGTTTTCACAGTGTATCAGCATCCTGCCAGGTGTGTATGGGGTTTTCACAGTGCATCAGGATCTTCCAGGTGTGTACGGGGTTGTTCACAGTGTATCAGGATCTTGCCAGTTGTGTATGGGGTTTTCACAGTGTATCAGGATCCTGCCAGATGTGTATGGGGTTTTCACAGTGGGTCAGGAACCTGCCAGGTGTCTATGGGGATTTCACAGTGTATCAGGATCCTGCCAGGTGTGTATGTGTGTTTCACAGTATATCAGGATCCTGCCACATGTGTATGGGGTTTCACAGTGGTTCAGGATCCTGCCAGGTGTGTATGGGGTTTTCACAGTGGATCAGGATCCTGCCAGGTGTGTATGTGGGTTTCACAGTGTATCAGGCTCCTGCCAGGTGTGTATGTGGGTTTCACAGTTTTTCAGGATCCTGCCTGGTGTGTATGGGGTTTCACAGTGGATCAGGATCCTGCCACGTTTGTATGGCGTTTTCACAGTGTATCAGGATCCTGCCAGGTATGTATGGGGGTTTCACAGTTCATCAGGATCCTTCCAGGTGTGTATGGGGGTTTCACATTTTATCAGGATCCTTCCTGGTGTATCTGGGGGTTTCACAGTTCATCAGGATCCTGCCAGGTGTGTATGTGGGTTTCAAAGTTTATCAGGAAACTTCCAGATGTGAATGGGGTGTTCACAGTGCATCAGGATCCTGCCAGATGTGTATGGGGTTTTCACAGTGCATCAGGATCCTTCCAGATGTGTATGGTGGTTTCACAGTGTATCAGGATCCTGCATCGTGTGTATGTGGGTTTCACAGTTTATCAGGATCCTGCCTGGTGTGTATGGGGTTTCACAGTGGATCAGGATCCTGCCACGTGTGTATGGGGTTTTCACAGTGTATCAGGATCCCGCATCGTGTGTATGGGGTTTCACAGTTTATCAGGATCCTGCCAGGTGTGTATGTGGGTTTCACAGTTTATCAGGATCCTGCCAGGTGTGTATGGGGGTTTCAAAGTTCATCAGGATCCTGCCAGGTGTGTCTGGGGGTTTCACAGTTTATCAGGATCCTGCCTGGTGTGTCTGGGGGTTTCACAGTTCATCAGGATCCTGCCAGGTGTGTATGTGGGTTTCACAGTATATCAGGATCCTGCCTGGTGTGTCTGGGGTTTTCACAGTTTATCAGGATCCTGCCTGGTGTGTATGGGGTTTCACAGTGGATCAGGATCCTGCCACGTGTGTATGGGGTTTTCACAGTTTATCAGGATCCTGCCAGGTGTGTATGTGGGTTTCACAGTTTATCAGGATCCTGCCAGGTGTGTATGGGGGTTTCAAAGTTCATCAGGATCCTGCCAGGTGTGTCTGGGGGTTTCACAGTTTATCAGGATCCTGCCTGGTGTTTCTGGGGGTTTCACAGTTCATCAGGATCCTGCCAGGTGTGTATGTGGGTTTCACAGTATATCAGGATCCTGCCTGGTGTGTCTGGGGTTTTCACAGTGCATCAGGATCCTGCCAGATGTGTATGGGTTTTCACAGTGCATCGGGATCCTTCCAGATGTGTATGGGGGGTTTCACAGTTTATCAGGATCCTGCCAGGTGTGTCTGGGGTTTTCACAGTTCATCAGGATGCTGCCAGGTGTGTATGTGGGTTTCACAGTTTATCAGGATCCTGCCTGGTGAGTCTGGGGGTTTCACAGTTCATCAGGATCCTGCCAGGTGTGTATGTGGGTTTCAAAGTTTATCAGGAAACTGCCAGATGTGAATGGGGTTTTCACAGTGCATCCGGAGCCTGCCAGATGTGTATGGGGTTTTCACAGTGCATCAGGATCCTTGCAGATGTGTATGGGGGTTTCACAGTGTATCAGGATCCAGCATCGTGTGTATGGGGTTTCACAGTTTATCAGGATCCTGCCAGGTGTGTATGTGGGTTTCACAGTTCATCAGGATCCTGCCAGGTGTGTATGTGGGTTTCACAGTTTATCAGGATCCTGCCAGGTGTGTATGTGGGTTTCACAGATTATCAGGATCCTGCCAGGTGTGTATGGGGGTTTCACAGTTCATCAGGATCCTGCCAGGTGTGCAAGGGTTTTTCACAGTGTATCA
Organism: Heterodontus francisci; assembly: GCF_036365525.1. Classification (NCBI taxonomy): domain Eukaryota; kingdom Metazoa; phylum Chordata; class Chondrichthyes; order Heterodontiformes; family Heterodontidae; genus Heterodontus; species Heterodontus francisci. Next base: position 2,980,332 of record NW_027140578.1, on the reverse strand, counting down.
GCATCCTGCCAGGTGTGTATGGGGTTTTCACAGTGCATCAGGATCCTTCCAGGTGTGTACGGGGTTGTTCACAGTGTATCAGGATCTTGCCAGGTGTGTATGGGGTTTTCACAGTGGATCAGGATCCTGCCAGGTGTGCATGTGGGTTTCACAGTATATCAGGATCCTGCCTGATGTGTATGGGGTTTCACAGTGGATCAGGATCCTGCCACGTTTGTATGGCGTTTTCACAGTGTATCAGGATCCTGCCAGGTATGTATGGGGGTTTCACAGTTCATCAGGATCCTTCCAGGTGTGTATGGGGGTTTCACATTTTATCAGGATCCTTCCTGGTGTATCTGGGGGTTTCACAGTTCATCAGGATCCTGCCAGGTGTGTATGTGGGTTTCAAAGTTTATCAGGAAACTTCCAGATGTGAATGGGGTGTTCACAGTGCATCAGGATCCTTCCAGATGTGTATGGTGGTTTCACAGTGTATCAGGATCCTGCATCGTGTGTATGTGGGTTTCACAGTTTATCAGGATCCTGCCTGGTGTGTATGGGGTTTCACAGTGGATCAGGATCCTGCCACGTGTGTATGGGATTTTCACAGTGTATCAGGATCCCGCATCGTGTTTTATGGGGTTTCACAGTTTATCAGGATCCTGCCAGGTGTGTATGGGGGTTTCAAAGTTCATCAGGATCCTGCCAGGTGTGTCTGGGGGTTTCACAGTTTATCAGGATCCTGCCTGGTGTGTCTGGGGGTTTCACAGTTCATCCGGATCCTGCCAGGTGTGTATGTGGGTTTCACAGTATATCAGGATCCTGCCTGGTGTGTCTGGGGTTTTCACAGTGCATCAGGATCCTGCCAGATGTGTATGGGTTTTCACAGTGCATCAGGATCCTTCCAGATGTGTATGGGGGGTTTCACAGTTTATCAGGATCCTGCCAGGTGTGTCTGGGGGTTTCACAGTTCATCAGGATGCTGCCAGGTGTGTATGTGGGTTTCACAGTTTATCAGGATCCTGCCTGGTGAGTCTGGGGGTTTCACAGTTCATCAGGATCCTGCCAGGTGTGTATGTGGTTTGCAAAGTTTATCAGGAAACTGCCAGATGTGAATGGGGTTTTCACAGTGCATCCGGAGCCTGCCAGATGTGTATGGGGTTTTCACAGTGCATCAGGATCCTTGCAGATGTGTATGGGGGTTTCACAGTGTATCAGGATCCTGCATCGTGTGTATGGGGTTTCACAGTGTATCAGGATCCTGCCAGGTGTGTATGTGGGTTTCACAGTTCATCAGGATCCTGCCAGGTGTGTATGTGGGTTTCACAGTTTATCAGGATCCTGCCAGGTGTGTATGTGGGTTTCACAGATTATCAGGATCCTGCCAGGTGTGTATGGGGGTTTCACAGTTCATCAGGATCCTGCCAGGTGTGCAAGGGGTTTTCACAGTGTATCAGCATCCTGCCAGGTGTGTATGGGGTTTTCACAGTGCATCAGGATCCTTCCAGGTGTGTACGGGGTTGTTCACAGTGTATCAGGATCTTGCCAGTTGTGTATGGGGTTTTCACAGTGTATCAGGATCCTGCCAGATGTGTATGGGGTTTTCACAGTGGGTCAGGAACCTGCCAGGTGTCTGTGGGGATTTCACAGTGTATCAGGATCCTGCCAGGTGTGTATGTGTGTTTCACAGTATATCAGGATCCTGCCACATGTGTATGGGGTTTCACAGTGGTTCAGGATCCTGCCAGGTGTGTCTGGGGTTTCACTGTGCATCAGGATCATGCTAGGTGTGCATGGGGATTTGACAGTGTATCAGGATCCTGCCAGGTGTTTATGTGGGTTTCACAGTTCATCAGGATCACGTCAGATGTGAATGGGGTTTCACAGTGGATCAGGATATTGCCAGGTATGTACGGGGTTTTCGCAGTGGAGCAGGATCCTGCCAGATGTGTATGGAGTTTTCACAGTGGATCTGGATCCTGCCAGGTGTGTAAGGGGTTTTCACAGTGGATCAGGATCCTGCCAGGTATGTCAGGGATTTCACAGTGTATCAGGACCCTGCCAGGTGTGTATGGAGTGTTCACAGTTTATCAGGGTCCTACCAGGTGTGTATGGAGTTTTCATAGTGGATCAGGATCCTGCCAGGTGTGTATGGGGGTGTCACTGTTTATCAGGATCCTGCCAGGTGTGTATGGGGTTTGACAGTGTATCAGGATCCTGCCAGGTGTGTAAGTGGTTTCACAGTGTATCAGGATCCTGCCAGATGTGAATGGGGTTTCACTGTGTATCAGGATCCTGCCAGATGTGAATGGGGTTTCACAGTATATCAGGATCCTGCCAGGTGTGTATGGGTTTTCACAGCATATCAGGATCCTGCCAGGTGTGTATGGGGGTTTCACAGTTTATCAGGATCCTGCCAGGTGTGCATGTGGGTTTCGCAGTTCATCAGGATCCTGCCAGGTGTGTATGTGGGTTTCAGAGTTTATCAGGATCCTGCCAGGTGTGTATGTGGGTTTCACAGTTTATCAGGATCCTGCCAGGTGTGTATGGGGGTTTCACAGTTCATCAGGATCCTGCCAGGTGTGTAAGGGGTTTTCACAGTGTATCAGCATCCTGCCAGGTGTGTATGGGGTTTTCACAGTGCATCAGGATCCTTCCAGGTGTGTACGGGGTTGTTCACAGTGTATCAGGATCTTGCCAGTTGTGTATGGGGTTTTCACAGTGTATCAGGATCCTGCCAGATGTGTATGGGGTTTTCACAGTGGATCAGGAACCTGCCAGGTGTCTGCGGGGATTTCACAGTGTATCAGGATGCTGCCAGGTGTGTATGTGTGTTTCACAGTATATCAGGATCCTGCCACTTGTGTCTGGGGATTCACAGTGGTTCAGGATCCTGCCAGGTGTGTCTGGGGTTTCCCTGTGCATCAGGATCATGCTAGGTGTGTATGGGGATTTGACGGTGTATCAGGATCCTGCCAGGTGTTTATGTGGGTTTCACAGTTCATCAGGATCACGCCAGATGTGAATGGGGTTTCACAGTGGATCAGGATATTGCCAGGTATGTGCGGGGTTTTCGCAGTGGAGCAGGATCCTGCCAGATGTGTATGGAGTTTTCACATTGGATCTGGATCCTGCCAGGTGTGTAAGGGGTTTTCAAAGTGTATCAGGATCCTGCCAGGTGTGTATGGGGTTTCACAGTGTATCAGGATCCTGCCAGATGTGAATGGGGTTTCACTGTGTATCAGGATCCTGCCAGATGTGAATGGGGTTTCACTGTGCATCAGGAACCTGCCAGGTGTGTACGGGGATTTCACAGTGCTTCAGGCTCCTGCCAGGTGTGTATGGGGGTTTCACAGTATATCAGGATCCTGCCAGGTGTGTATGGGTTTTCACAGCATATCAGGATCCTGCCAGGTGTGTATGGGGGTTTCACAGTTTATCATGATCCTGCCAGGTGTGTATGGGGGTTTCACAGTTTATCGGCATCCTGCCAGGTGCCTATGGTGTATATACAGTGGATCAGGATCCTGCCAAGTGTGTATGGTGTTTTCACAGTGTATCAGGATCCTGCCAGGTGTGTATGGGGTTTTCACAGTGTATCAGGATCCTGCCAAGTGTGTATGGGGTTTTCGCAGTGGATCAGGATCCTGCCAGGTGTGTATGGGGTTTTCACATTGGATCAGGATCCTGTCAGGTGTGTATGTGGGTTTCCCAGTGTATCAGGCTCCTGCCAGGTGTGTATGTGTGTTTCACAGTTTATCAGGATCCTGCCTGGTGTGTATGGGGTTTCACAGTGGATCAGGATCCTGCCACGTGTGTATGGGGTTTTCACAGTTTATCAGGATCCTGCCAGGTGTGTATGTGGGTTTCACAGTTTATCAGGATCCTGCCAGGTGTGTATGGGGGTTTCAAAGTTCATCAGGATCCTGCCAGGTGTGTCTGGGGGTTTCACAGTTTATCAGGATCCTGCCTGGTGTTTCTGGGGGTTTCACAGTTCATCAGGATCCTGCCAGGTGTGTATGTGGGTTTCACAGTATATCAGGATCCTGCCTGGTGTGTCTGGGGTTTTCACAGTGCATCAGGATCCTGCCAGATGTGTATGGGTTTTCACAGTGCATCGGGATCCTTCCAGATGTGTATGGGGGGTTTCACAGTTTATCAGGATCCTGCCAGGTGTGTCTGGGGGTTTCACAGTTCATCAGGATCCAGCCAGGTGTGTATGTGGGTTTCACAGTTTATCAGAATCCTGCCTGGTGTGTCTGGGGGTTTCACAGTTCATCAGGATCCTGCCAGGTGTGTATGTGGGTTTCAAAGTTTATCAGGAAACTGCCAGATGTGAATGGGGTTTTCACAGTGCATCCGGAGCCTGCCAGATGTGTATGGGGTTTTCACAGTGCATCAGGATCCTTCCAGATGTGTATGGGGGTTTCACAGTGTATCAGGATCCTGCATCGTGTGTATGGGGTTTCACAGTTTATCAGGATCCTGCCAGGTGTGTATGTGGGTTTCACAGTTTATCAGGATCCTGCCAGGTGTGTATGTGGGTTTCACAGTTTATCAGGATCCTGCCAGGTGTGTATGGGGGTTTGAAAGTTCATCAGGATCCTGCCAGGTGTGCAAGGGGTTTTCACAGTGTATCAGCATCCTGCCAGGTGTGTATGGGGTTTTCACAGTGCATCAGGATCCTTCCAGGTGTGTACGGGGTTGTTCACAGTGTATCAGGATCTTGCCAGGTGTGTATGGGGTTTTCACAGTGGATCAGGATCCTGCCAGGTGTGTATGTGGGTTTCACAGTATATCAGGATCCTGCCTGGTGTGTATGGGGTTTTACAGTGGATCAGGATCCTGCCACGTTTGTATGGCGTTTTCACAGTGTATCAGGATCCTGCCAGGTATGTATGGGGGTTTCACAGTTCATCAGGATCCTTCCAGGTGTGTATGGGGGTTTCACATTTTATCAGGATCCTTCCTGGTGTATCTGGGGGTTTCACAGTTCATCAGGATCCTGCCAGGTGTGTATGTGGGTTTCAAAGTTTATCAGGAAACTTCCAGATGTGAATGGGGTGTTCACAGTGCATCAGGATCCTTCCAGATGTGTATGGTGGTTTCACAGTGTATCAGGATCCTGCATCGTGTGTATGTGGGTTTCACAGTTTATCAGGATCCTGCCTGGTGTGTATGGGGTTTCACAGTGGATCAGGATCCTGCCACGTGTGTATGGGGTTTTCACAGTGTATCAGGATCCCGCATCGTGTGTATGCGGTTTCACAGTTTATCAGGATCCTGCCAGGTGTGTATGTGGGTTTCACAGTTTATCAGGATCCTGCCAGGTGTGTATGGGGGTTTCAAAGTTCATCAGGATCCTGCCAGGTGTGTCTGGGGGTTTCACAGTTTATCAGGATCCTGCCTGGTGTGTCTGGGGGTTTCACAGTTCATCCGGATCCTGCCAGGTGTGTATGTGGGTTTCACAGTATATCAGGATCCTGCCTGGTGTGTCTGGGGTTTTCACAGTGCATCAGGATCCTGCCAGATGTGTATGGGTTTTCACAGTGCATCAGGATCCTTCCAGATGTGTATGGGGGGTTTCACAGTTTATCAGGATCCTGCCAGGTGTGTCTGGGGGTTTCACAGTTCATCAGGATGCTGCCAGGTGTGTATGTGGGTTTCACAGTTTATCAGGATCCTGCCTGGTGAGTCTGGGGGTTTCACAGTTCATCAGGATCCTGCCAGGTGTGTATGTGGGTTTCAAAGTTTATCAGGAAACTGCCAGATGTGAATGGGGTTTTCACAGTGCATCCGGAGCCTGCCAGATGTGTATGGGGTTTTCACAGTGCATCAGGATCCTTGCAGATGTGTATGGGGGTTTCACAGTGTATCAGGATCCTGCATCGTGTGTATGGGGTTTCACAGTTTATCAGGATCCTGCCAGGTGTGTATGTGGGTTTCACAGTTCATCAGGATCCTGCCAGGTGTGTATGTGGGTTTCACAGTTTATCAGGATCCTGCCAGGTGTGTATGTGGGTTTCACAGATTATCAGGATCCTGCCAGGTGTGTATGGGGGTTTCACAGTTCATCAGGATCCTGCCAGGTGTGCAAGGGGTTTTCACAGTGTATCAGCATCCTGCCAGGTGTGTATGGGGTTTTCACAGTGCATCAGGATCCTTCCAGGTGTGTACGGGGTTGTTCACAGTGTATCAGTATCTTGCCAGTTGTGTATGGGGTTTTCACAGTGTATCAGGATCCTGCCAGATGTGTATGGGGTTTTCACAGTGGGTCAGGAACCTGCCAGGTGTCTGTGGGGATTTCACAGTGTATCAGGATCCTGCCAGGTGTGTATGTGTGTTTCACAGTATATCAGGATCCTGCCACATGTGTATGGGGTTTCACAGTGTATCAGGATCCTGCCAGGTGTGTCTGGGGTTTCACTGTGCATCAGGATCATGCTAGGTGTGCATGGGGATTTGACAGTGTATCAGGATCCTGCCAGGTGTTTATGTGGGTTTCACAGTTCATCAGGATCACGTCAGATGTGAATGGGGTTTCACAGTGGATCAGGATATTGCCAGGTATGTACGGGGTTTTCGCAGTGGAGCAGGATCCTGCCAGATGTGTATGGAGTTTTCACAGTGGATCTGGATCCTGCCAGGTGTGTAAGGGGTTTTCACAGTGGATCAGGATCCTGCCAGGTATGTCAGGGATTTCACAGTGTATCAGGACCCTGCCAGGTGTGTATGGAGTGTTCACAGTTTATCAGGGTCCTACCAGGTGTGTATGGAGTTTTCATAGTGGATCAGGATCCTGCCAGGTGTGTATGGGGGTGTCACTGTTTATCAGGATCCTGCCAGGTGTGTATGGGGTTTGACAGTGTATCAGGATCCTGCCAGGTGTGTAAGTGGTTTCACAGTGCATCAGGATCCTGCCAGATGTGAATGGGGTTTCACTGTGTATCAGGATCCTGCCAGATGTGAATGGGGTTTCACTGTGCAGCAGGAACCTGCCAGGTGTGTACGGGGATTACACAGTGCATCAGGTTCCTGCCAGGTGTGTATGGGGGTTTCACAGTATATCAGGATCCTGCCAGGTGTGTATGGGTTTTCACAGCATATCAGGATCCTGCCAGGTGTGTATGGGGGTTTCACAGTTTATCAGGATCCTGCCAGGTGTGCATGTGGGTTTCGCAGTTCATCAGGATCCTGCCAGGTGTGTATGTGGGTTTCAGAGTTTATCAGGATCCTGCCAGGTGTGTATGTGGGTTTCACAGTTTATCAGGATCCTGCCAGGTGTGTATGGGGGTTTCACAGTTCATCAGGATCCTGCCAGGTGTGTAAGGGGTTTTCACAGTGTATCAGCATCCTGCCAGGTGTGTATGGGGTTTTCAAAGTGCATCAGGATCCTTCCAGGTGTGTACGGGGTTGTTCACAGTGTATCAGGATCTTGCCAGTTGTGTATGGGGTTTTCACAGTGTATCAGGATCCTGCCAGATGTGTATGGGGTTTTCACAGTGGATCAGGAACCTGCCAGGTGTCTGCGGGGATTTCACAGTGTATCAGGATGCTGCCAGGTGTGTATGTGTGTTTCACAGTATATCAGGATCCTGCCACTTGTGTATGGGGATTCACAGTGGTTCAGGATCCTGCCAGGTGTGTCTGGGGTTTCCCTGTGCATCAGGATCATGCTAGGTGTGTATGGGGATTTGACGGTGTATCAGGATCCTGCCAGGTGTTTATGTGGGTTTCACAGTTCATCAGGATCACGCCAGATGTGAATGGGGTTTCACAGTGGATCAGGATATTGCCAGGTATGTGCGGGGTTTTCGCAGTGGAGCAGGATCCTGCCAGATGTGTATGGAGTTTTCACATTGGATCTGGATCCTGCCAGGTGTGTAAGGGGTTTTCACAGTGGATCAGGATCCTGCCAGGTATGTCAGGGATTTCACAGTGTATCAGGACCCTGCCAGGAGTGTATGGAGTGTTCACAGTTTATCAAGGTCCTACCAGGTGTGTATGGAGTTTTCATAGTGTATCAGGATCCTGCCAGGTGTGTATGGGGTTTCACAGTGTATCAGGATCCTGCCAGATGTGAATGGGGTTTCACTGTGTATCAGGATCCTGCCAGATGTGAATGGGGTTTCACTGTGCATCAGGAACCTGCCAGGTGTGTACGGGGATTTCACAGTGCTTCAGGCTCCTGCCAGGTGTGTATGGGGGTTTCACAGTATATCAGGATCCTGCCAGGTGTGTATGGGTTTTCACAGCATATCAGGATCCTGCCAGGTGTGTATGGGGGTTTCACAGTTTATCATGATCCTGCCAGGTGTGTATGGGGGTTTCACAGTTTATCGGCATCCTGCCAGGTGCCTATGGTGTATATACAGTGGATCAGGATCCTGCCAAGTGTGTATGGTGTTTTCACAGTGTATCAGGATCCTGCCAGGTGTGTATGGGGTTTTCACAGTGTATCAGGATCCTGCCAAGTGTGTATGGGGTTTTCGCAGTGGATCAGGATCCTGCCAGGTGTGTATGGGGTTTTCACATTGGATCAGGATCCTGTCAGGTGTGTATGTGGGTTTCCCAGTGTATCAGGCTCCTGCCAGGTGTGTATGTGTGTTTCACAGTTTATCAGGATCCTGCCTGGTGTGTATGGGGTTTCACAGTGGATCAGGATCCTGCCACGTGTGTCTGGGGTTTTCACAGTTTATCAGGATCCTGCCAGGTGTGTATGTGGGTTTCACAGTTTATCAGGATCCTGCCAGGTGTGTATGGGGGTTTCAAAGTTCATCAGGATCCTGCCAGGTGTGTCTGGGGGTTTCACAGTTTATCAGGATCCTGCCTGGTGTTTCTGGGGGTTTCACAGTTCATCAGGATCCTGCCAGGTGTGTATGTGGGTTTCACAGTATATCAGGATCCTGCCTGGTGTGTCTGGGGTTTTCACAGTGCATCAGGATCCTGCCAGATGTGTATGGGTTTTCACAGTGCATCGGGATCCTTCCAGATGTGTATGGGGGGTTTCACAGTTTATCAGGATCCTGCCAGGTGTGTCTGGGGGTTTCACAGTTCATCAGGATCCTGCCAGGTGTGTATGTGGGTTTCACAGTTTATCAGGATCCTGCCTGGTGTGTCTGGGGGTTTCACAGTTCATCAGGATCCTGCCAGGTGTGTATGTGGGTTTCAAAGTTTATCAGGAAACTGCCAGATGTGAATGGGGTTTCCACAGTGCATCCGGAGCCTGCCAGATGTGTATGGGGTTTTCACAGTGCATCAGGATCCTTCCAGATGTGTATGGGGGTTTCACAGTGTATCAGGATCCTGCATCGTGTGTATGGGGTTTCACAGTTTATCAGGATCCTGCCAGGTGTGTATGTGGGTTTCACAGTTTATCAGGATCCTGCCAGGTGTGTATGTGGGTTTCACAGTTTATCAGGATCCTGCCAGGTGTGTATGGGGGTTTCAAAGTTCATCAGGATCCTGCCAGGTGTGCAAAGGGTTTTCACAGTGTATCAGCATCCTGCCAGGTGTGTTTGGGGTTTTCACAGTGCATCAGGATCCTTCCAGGTGTGTACGGGGTCGTTCACAGTGTATCAGGATCTTGCCAGTTGTGTATGGGGTTTTCACAGTGCATCAGGATCCTGCCAGATGTGTATGGGGTTTTCACAGTGGGTCAGGAACCTGCCAGGTGTCTGCGGGGATTTCACAGTGTATCAGGATCCTGCCAGGTGTGTATGTGTGTTTCACAGTATATCAGGATCCTGCCACTTGTGTATGGGGTTTCACAGTGGTTCAGGATATTGCCAGGTATGTACGGGGTTTTCGCAGTGGAGCAGGATCCTGCCAGATGTGTATGGAGTTTTCACAGTGGATCTGGTTCCTGCCAGGTGTGTAAGGGGTTTTCACAGTGTATCAGGACACTGCCAGGTGTGTATGGAGTGTTCACAGTTTATCAAGGTCCTACCAGGTGTGTATGCAGTTTTCATAGTTGATCAGGATCCTGCCAGGTGTGTATGGGGGTGTCACTGTTTATCAGGATCCTGTCAGGTGTGTATGGGGTTTGACAGTGTATCAGGATCCTGCCAGGTGTGTAAGGGGTTTCACAGTGTATCAGGATCCTGCCAGATGTGAATGGGGTTTCACTGTGTATCAGGATCCTGCCAGATGTGAATGGGGTTTCACTGTGCATCAGGAACCTTCCAGGTGTGTACGGGAATTTCACAGTGCATCAGGCTCCTGCTAGGTGTGTATGGGGGTTTCACAGTATATCGGGATCCTGCCAGGTGTGTATGGGTTTTCACAGCATATCAGGATCCTGCCAGGTGTGTATGGGGGTTTCACAGTTTATCAGGATCCTGCCAGGTGTGTATGTGGGTTTCACAGTTCATCAGGATCCTGCCAGGTGTGTATGTGGGTTTCAGAGTTTATCAGGATCCTGCCAGGTGTGTATGTGGGTTTCACAGTTTATCAGGATCCTGCCAGGTGTGTATGGGGGTTTCACAGTTCATCAGGATCCTGCCAGGTGTGTAAGGGGTTTTCACAGTGTATCAGCATCCTGCCAGGTGTGTATGGGGTTTTCACAGTGCATCAGGATCCTTCCAGGTGTGTACGGGGTTGTTCACAGTGTATCAGGATCTTGCCAGTTGTGTATGGGGTTTTCACAGTGTATCAGGATCCTGCCAGATGTGTATTGGGTTTTCACAGTGGATCAGGAACCTTCCAGGTGTCTGCGGGGATTTCACAGTGTATCAGGATCCTGCCAGGTGTGTATGTGTGTTTCACAGTATATCAGGATCCTGCCACTTGTGTATGGGGTTTCACAGTGGTTCAGGATCCTGCCAGGTGTGTCTGGGGTTTCCCTGGGCATCAGGATCAGGCGAGGTGTGCATGGGGATTTGACAGTGTATCCGGATCCTGCCAGGTGTTTATGTGGGTTTCACAGTTCATCAGGATCACGCCAGATGTGAATGGGGTTTCACAGTGGATCAGGATATTGCCAGGTATGTGCGGGGTTTTCGCAGTGGAGCAGGATCCTGCCAGATGTGTATGGAGTTTTCACAGTGGATCTGGATCCTGACCGGTGTGTAAGGGGTTTTCACAGTGGATCAGGATCCTGCCAGGTATGTCAGGGATTTCACAGTGTATCAGGACCCTGCCAGGAGTGTATGGAGTGTTCACAGTTTATCAAGGTCCTACCAGGTGTGTATGGAGTTTTCATAGTGTATCAGGATCCTGCCAGGAGTGTATGGGGTTTCACAGTGTATCAGGATCCTGCCAGATGTGAATGGGGTTTCACTGTGCATCAGGAACCTGCCAGGTGTGTACGGGGATTTCACAGTGCATCAGGCTCCTGCCAGGTGTGTATGGGGGTTTCACAGTATATCAGGATCCTGCCAGGTGTGTATGGGTTTTCACAGCATATCAGGATCCTGCCAGGTGTGTATGGGGGTTTCACAGATTATCAGGATCCTGCCAGGTGTGTATGTGGGTTTCACAGTTTATCGGCATCCTGCCAGGTGCCTACGGTGTATATACAGTGGATCAGGATCCTGCCAAGTGTGTATGGTGTTTTCACAGTGTATCAGGATCCTGCCAGGTGTGTATGGGGTTTTCACAGTGTATCAGGATCCTGCCAAGTGTGTATGGGGTTTTCGCAGTGGATCAGGATCCTGCCAGGTGTGTATGGGGTTTTCACATTGGATCAGGATCCTGTCAGGTGTGTATGTGGGTTTCCCAGTGTATCAGGCTCCTGCCAGGTGTGTATGTGTGTTTCACAGTTTATCAGGATCCTGCCTGGTGTGTATGGGGTTTCACAGTGGATCAGGATCCTGCCACGTGTGTATGGGGTTTTCACAGTTTATCAGGATCCTGCCAGGTGTGTATGTGGGTTTCACAGTTTATCAGGATCCTGCCAGGTGTGTATGGGGGTTTCAAAATTCATCAGGATCCTGCCAGGTGTGTCTGGGGGTTTCACAGTTTATCAGGATCCTGCCTGGTGTTTCTGGGGGTTTCACAGTTCATCAGGATCCTGCCAGGTGTGTATGTGGGTTTCACAGTATATCAGGATCCTGCCTGGTGTGTCTGGGGTTTTCACAGTGCATCAGGATCCTGCCAGATGTGTATGGGTTTTCACAGTGCATCGGGATCCTTCCAGATGTGTATGGGGGGTTTCACAGTTTATCAGGATCCTGCCAAGTGTGTCTGGGGGTTTCACAGTTCAGCAGGATCCTGCCAGGTGTGTATGTGGGTTTCACAGTTTATCAGGATCCTGCCTGGTGTGTCTGGGGGTTTCACAGTTCATCAGGATCCTGCCAGGTGTGTATGTGGGTTTCAAAGTTTATCAGGAAACTGCCAGATGTGAATGGGGTTTTCACAGTGCATCCGGAGCCTGCCAGATGTGTATGGGGTTTTCACAGTGCATCAGGATCCTTCCAGATGTGTATGGGGGTTTCACAGTGTATCAGGATCCTGCATCGTGTGTATGGGGTTTCACAGTTTATCAGGATCCTGCCAGGTGTGTATGTGGGTTTCACAGTTTATCAGGATCCTGCCAGGTGTGTATGTGGGTTTCACAGTTTATCAGGATCCTGCCAGGTGTGTATGGGGGTTTCAAAGTTCATCAGGATCCTGCCAGGTGTGCAAAGGGTTTGCACAGTGTATCAGCATCCTGCCAGGTGTGTTTGGGGTATTCACAGTGCATCAGGATCCTTCCAGGTGTGTACGGGGTCGTTCACAGTGTATCAGGATCTTGCCAGTTGTGTATGGGGTTTTCACAGTGCATCAGGATCCTGCCAGATGTGTATGGGGTTTTCACAGTGGGTCAGGAACCTGCCAGGTGTCTGCGGGGATTTCACAGTGTATCAGGATCCTGCCAGGTGTGTATGTGTGTTTCACAGTATATCAGGATCCTGCCACTTGTGTATGGGGTTTCACAGTGGTTCAGGATATTGCCAGGTATGTACGGGGTTTTCGCAGTGGAGCAGGATCCTGCCAGATGTGTATGGAGTTTTCACAGTGGATCTGGTTCCTGCCAGGTGTGTAAGGGGTTTTCACAGTGTATCAGGACACTGCCAGGTGTGTATGGAGTGTTCACAGTTTATCAAGGTCCTACCAGGTGTGTATGCAGTTTTCATAGTTGATCAGGATCCTGCCAGGTGTGTATGGGGGTGTCACTGTTTATCAGGATCCTGTCAGGTGTGTATGGGGTTTGACAGTGTATCAGGATCCTGCCAGGTGTGTAAGGGGTTTCACAGTGTATCAGGATCCTGCCAGATGTGAATGGGGTTTCACTGTGTATCAGGATCCTGCCAGATGTGAATGGGGTTTCACTGTGCATCAGGAACCTTCCAGGTGTATACGGGGATTTCACAGTGCATCAGGCTCCTGCCAGGTGTGTATGGGGGTTTCACAGTATATCGGGATCCTGCCAGGTGTGTATGGGGTTTCACAGCATATCAGGATCCTGCCAGGTGTGTATGGGGGTTTCACAGTTTATCAGGATCCTGCCAGGTGTGTATGTGGGTTTCACAGTTCATCAGGATCCTGCCAGGTGTGTATGTGGGTTTCAGAGTTTATCAGGATCCTGCCAGGTGTGTATGTGGGTTTCACAGTTTATCAGGATCCTGCCAGGTGTGTATGGGGGTTTCACAGTTCATCAGGATCCTGCCAGGTGTGTAAGGGGTTTTCACAGTGTATCAGCATCCTGCCAGGTGTGTATGGGGTTTTCACAGTGCATCAGGATCCTTCCAGGTGTGTACGGGGTTGTTCACAGTGTATCAGGATCTTGCCAGTTGTGTATGGGGTTTGCACAGTGTATCAGGATCCTGCCAGATGTGTATTGGGTTTTCACAGTGGATCAGGAACCTTCCAGGTGTCTGCGGGGATTTCACAGTGTATCAGGATCCTGCCAGGTGTGTATGTGTGTTTCACAGTATATCAGGATCCTGCCACTTGTGTATGGGGTTTCACAGTGGTTCAGGATCCTGCCAGGTGTGTCTGGGGTTTCCCTGGGCATCAGGATCATGCGAGGTGTGCATGGGGATTTGACAGTGTATCCGGATCCTGCCAGGTGTTTATGTGGGTTTCACAGTTCATCGAGATCACGCCAGATGTGAATGGGGTTTCACAGTGGATCAGGATATTGCCAGGTATGTGCGGGGTTTTCGCAGTGGAGCAGGATCCTGCCAGATGTGTATGGAGTTTTCACAGTGGATCTGGATCCTGCCAGGAGTGTAAGGGGTTTTCACAGTGGATCAGGATCCTGCCAGGTATGTCAGGGATTTCACAGTGTATCAGGACCCTGCCAGGAGTGTATGGAGTGTTCACAGTTTATCAAGGTCCTACCAGGTGTGTATGGAGTTTTCATAGTGTATCAGGATCCTGCCAGGAGTGTATGGGGTTTCACAGTGTATCAGGATCCTGCCAGATGTGAATGGGGTTTCACTGTGTATCAGGATCCTGCCAGATGTGAATGGGGTTTCACTGTGCATCAGGAACCTGCCAGGTGTGTACGGGGATTTCACAGTGCATCAGGCTCCTGCCAGGTGTGTATGGGGGTTTCACAGTATATCAGGATCCTGCCAGGTGTGTATGGGTTTTCACAGCATATCAGGATCCTGCCAGGTGTGTATGGGGGTTTCACAGATTATCAGGATCCTGCCAGGTGTGTATGTGGGTTTCACAGTTTATCGGCATCCTGCCAGGTGCCTACGGTGTATATACAGTGGATCAGGATCCTGCCAAGTGTGTATGGTGTTTTCACAGTGTATCAGGATCCTGCCAGGTGTGTATGGGGTTTTCACAGTGTATCAGGATCCTGCCAAGTGTGTATGGGGTTTTCGCAGTGGATCAGGATCCTGCCAGGTGTGTATGGGGTTTTCACATTGGATCAGGATCCTGTCAGGTGTGTATGTGGGTTTCCCAGTGTATCAGGCTCCTGCCAGGTGTGTATGTGTGTTTCACAGTTTATCAGGATCCTGCCTGGTGTGTATGGGGTTTCAAAGTGGATCAGGATCCTGCCACGTGTGTATGGCGTTTTCACAGTGTATCAGGATCCTGCCAGGTGTGTCTGGGGAATTTCACAGTTTATCAGGATCCTGCCAGGTGTGTCTGTGGGTTTCACAGTTTATCAGGATCCTGCCAGGTGTGTATGGGGGTTTCACAGTTCATCAGGATCCTGCCAGGTGTGTATGGGGGTTTCACAGTTTATCAGGATCCTGCCTGGTGTGTCTGGGGGTTTCACAGCTCATCCGGATCCTGCCAGGTGTGTATGTGGGTTTCAAAGTTTATCAGGAAACTGCCAGATGTGAATGAGGTTTTCACAGTGCATCAGGATCCTGCCAGATGTGTATGGGGTTTTCACAGTGCATCAGGATCCTTCCAGATGTGTATGGGGGTTTCACAGTTTATCAGGATCCTGCCTGGTGTGTCTGGGGGTTTCACAGCTCATCAGGATCCTGCCAGGTGTGTATGTGGGTTTCAAAGTTTATCAGGAAACTGCCAGATGTGAATGGGGTTTTCACAGTGCATCAGGATCCTGCCAGATGTGTATGGGGTTTTCACAGTGCATCAGGATCCTTCCAGATGTGTATGGGGTTTCACAGTGTATCAGGATCCTGCCAGATGTGAATGGGGTTTCACTGTGTATCAGGATCCAGCCAGATGTGTATGGGGTTTCACTGTGCATCAGGAACCTGCCAGGTGTGTACGGGGATTTCACAGTGCATCAGGCTCCTGCCAGGTGTGTATGGGGGTTTCACAGTATATCAGGATCCTGCCAGGTGTGTATGGGATTTCACAGCATATCAGGATCCTGCCAGGTGTGTATGGGGGTTTCACAGTTTATCAGGATCCTGCCAGGTGTGTATGTGGGTTTCACAGTTTATCGGCATCCTGCCAGGTGCCTATGGTGTATATACAGTGGATCAGGATCCTGCCAAGTGTGTATGGTGTTTTCACAGTGTATCAGGATCCTGCCAGGTGTGTATGGGGTTTCCACAGTGTATCAGGATCCTGTCAGGTGTGTATGTGTGTTTCCCAGTGTATCAGGCTCCTGCCAGGTGTGTATGTGTGTTTCACAGTTTATCAGGATCCTTCCTGGTGTGTATGGGGTTTCACAGTGGATCAGGATCCTGCCACGTGTGTATGGCGTTTTCACAGTGTATCAGGATCCTGCCAGGTGTGTCTGGGGGATTTCACAGTTTATCAGGATCCTGCCAGGTGTGTCTGTGGGTTTCACAGTTTATCAGGATCCTGCCAGGTGTGTATGGGGGTTTCACAGTTCATCAGGATCCTGCCAGGTGTGTATGGGGGTTTCACAGTTTATCAGGATCCTGCCTGGTGTGTCTGGGGGTTTCACAGCTCATCAGGATCCTGCCAGGTGTGTATGTGGGTTTCAAAGTTTATCAGGAAACTGCCAGATGTGAATGGGTTTTTCACAGTGCATCCGGAGCCTGCCAGATGTGTATGGGGTTTTCACAGTGCATCAGGATCCTTCCAGATGTGTATGGGGGTTTCACAGTGTATCAGGATCCTGCATCGTGTGTATGTGGGTATCACAGTTTATCAGGATCCTGCCTGGTGTGTATGGGGATTCACAGTGGATCAGGATCCTGCCACGTGTGTATGGGGCTTTCACAGTGTATCAGGATCCTGCATCGTGTGTATGGGGTTTCACAGTTTATCAGGATCCTGCCAGGTGTTTATGGGGGTTTCACAGTTCATCAGGATCCTGCCAGGTGTGTATGTGGGTTTCACAGTTTATCAGGATCCTGCCAGGTCTGTATGGGTGTTTCACAGTTCATCAGTATCCTGCCAGGTGTGTATGGGGGTTTCACAGTTAATCAGGATCCTGCCTGGTGTGTCTGGGGGTTTCACAGTTCATCAGGATCCTGCCAGGTGTGTATGTGGGTTTCAACGTTTATCAGGAAACTGCCAGATGTGAATGGGGTTTTCACAGTGCATCAGGATCCTGCCAGATGTGTATGGGGTTTTCACAGTGCATCAGGATCCTTCCAGATGTGAATGGGGGTTTCACAGTGTATCAGGATCCTGCATCGAGTGTATGTCGGTTTCACAGTTTATCAGGATCCTGCCTGGTGTGTTTGGGGTTTCAGAGTGGATCAGGATCCTGCCACGTGTGTATGGGGTTTTCACAGTGTATCAGGATCCTGCCAGGTGTGTATGTGGGTTTCACAATTTATCAGGATCCTGCCAGGTGTGTATGTGGGTTTCACAGTTTATCAGGATCCTGCCAGGTGTGTATAGGGGTTTCACAGTTCATCAGGATCCTGCCAGGTGTGTCTGGGGGATTCACAGCTTATCAGGATCCTGTCTGGTTTGTCTGTGGTTTTCACAGTTCATCAGGATCCTGCCAGGTGTGTATGTGGGTTTCACAGTATATCAGGATCCTGCCTGGTGTGTCTGGGGTTTTCACAGTGCATCAGGATCCTGCCAGATGTGTATGGGTTTTCACAGTGCATCAGGATCCTTCCAGATGTGTATGGGGGGTTTCACAGTTTATCAGGGTCCTGCCAGGTGTGTCTGGGGGTTTCACAGTTCATCAGGATCCAGCCAGGTGTGTATGTGGGTTTCACAGTTTATCGGCATCCTGCCAGGTGCGTATGGTGTATATACAGTGGATCAGAATCCTGCCAAGTTTGTATGGTGTTTTCACAGTGTATCAGGATCCTGCCAGGTGTGTATGGGGTTTTCACAGTGTATCAGGATCCTGCCAAGTGTGTATGGGGTTTTCGCAGTGGATCAGGATCCTGCCAGGTGTATATGGGGTTTTCACATTGGATCAGGATCCTGTCAGGTGTGTATGTGGGTTTCCCAGTGTATCAGGCTCCTGCCAGGTGTGTATGTGTGTTTCACAGTTTATCAGGATCCTGCCTGGTGTGTATGGGGTTTCACAGTGGATCAGGATCCTGCCACGTGTGTATGACGTTTTCACAGTGTATCAGGATCCTGCCAGGTGTGTCTGGGGGATTTCACAGTTTATCAGGATCCTGCCAGGTGTGTCTGTGGGTTTCACAGTTTATCAGGATCCTGCCTGGTGTGTCTGGGGGTTTCACAGTTCATCAGGATCCTGCCAGGTGTGTATGTGGGTTTCAAAGTTTATCAGGAAACTGCCAGATGTGAATGGGGTTTTCACAGTGCATCAGGATCCTGCCAGATGTGTATGGGGTTTTCACAGTGCATCAGGATCCTTCCAGATGTGTATGGGGGTTTCACAGTGTATCAGGATCCTGCATCGTGTGTATGTGGGTTTCACAGTTTATCAGGATCCTGCCTGGTGTGTATGGGGATTCACAGTGGATCAGGATCCTGCCACGTGTGTATGGGGCTTTCACAGTGTATCAGGATCCTGCATCGTGTGTATGGGGTTTCACAGTTTATCAGGATCCTGCCAGGTGTGTATGGGGGTTTCACAGTTCATCAGGATCCTGCCAGGTGTGTATGTGGGTTTCACAGTTTATCAGGATTCTGCCAGGTCTGTCTGGGGGTTTCACAGTTCATCAAGATCCTGCCAGGTGTGTATGGGGGTTTCACAGTTAATCAGGATCCTGCCTGGTGTGTCTGGGGGTTTCACAGTTCATCAGGATCCTGCCAGGTGTGTATGTGGGTTTCAAAGTTTATCAGGAAACTGCCAGATGTGAATGGGGTTTTCACAGTGCATCAGGATCCTGCCAGATGTGTATGGGGTTTTCACAGTGCATCAGGATCCTGCATCGTGTGTATGTCGGTTTCACAGTTTATCAGGATCCTGCCTGGTGTGTTTGGGGTTTCACAGTGGATCAGGATCCTGCCACGTGTGTATGGGGTTTCACAGTTTATCAGGATCCTGCCAGTTGTGTATGTGGGTTTCACAGTTTATCAGGATCCTGCCAGGTGTGTATGGGGGTTTCACAGTTCATCAGGAACCTGCCAGGTGTGTCTGGGGGATTAACAGTTTATCAGGATCCTGCCAGGTGTGTCTGGGGGTTTCACAGTTCATCAGTATCCTGCCAGGTGTGTATGTGGGTTTCACAGTATATCAGGATCCTGCCTGGTGTGTCTGGGGTTTTCACAGTGCATCAGGATCCTGCCAGATGTGTATGGGTTTTCACAGTGCATCAGGATCCTGCCAGATGTGTATGGGGGGTTTCACAGTTTATCAGGATCCTGCCAGGTGTGTCTGGGTGTTTCACAGTTCATCAGGATCCTGCCAGGTGTGTATGTGGGTTTCACAGTTTATCAGAATCCTGCCTGGTGTGTCTGGGGGTTTCACAGTTCATCAGGATCCTGCCAGGTGTGCATGTGGGTTTCAAAGTTTATCAGGACACTGCCCGATGTGAATGGGGTTTTCACAGTGCATTCGGTGCCTGCCAGATGTGTATGGGGTTTTCACAGTGCATCAGGATCCTTCCAGATGTGTATGCGGGTTTCACAGTGTATCAGGATCCTGCATCGTGTGTATGGGGTTTCACAGTTTATCAGGATCCTGCCAGGTGTGTATGTGGGTTTCACAGTGTATCAGGATCCTTCCAGGTGTGTACGGGGTTGTTCACAGTGTATCAGGATCTTGCCAGGTGTGTATGGGGTTTTCACAGTGTATCAGGATCCTGCCAGATGTGTATGGGGTTTTCACAGTGGATCAGGAACCTGCCAGGTGTCTACGGGGATTTCACAGTGTATCAGGATCCTGCCAGGTGTGCATGTGTGTTTCACAGTATATCAGGATCCTGCCACTTGTGGATGGGGTTTCACAGTCGTTCAGGATCCTGCCAGGTGTGTCTGGGGTTTCACTGTGCATCAGGATCATGCTAGGTGTGCATGGGGATTTGACAGTGTATCAGGATCCTGCCAGGTGTTTATGTGGGTTTCACAGTTTATCAGGATCCTGCCAGATGTAAATGGGGTTTCACAGTGGATCAGGATATTGCCAGCTATGTACGGGGTTTTCGCAGTGGATCAGGATCCTGCCAGATGTGTATGGAGTTTTCACAGTGGATCTGGATCCTGCCAGGTGTGTAAGGGGTTTTCACAGTGGATCAGGAACCAGCCAGGTATGTCAGGGATTTCACAGTGTATCAGGACCCTGCCAGGTGTGTATGGAGTGTTCACAGTTTATCAAGGTCCTGCCAGGTGTGTATGGAGTTTTCACAGTGGATCAGGATCCTTCCAGGTGTGTAATGGGGGTGTCACTGTTTATCAGGATCCTACCAGGTGTGTATGGGGTTTGACAGTGTATCAGGATCCTGCCAGGTGTGTATGGGGTTTCACAGTGTATCAGGATCCTGCCAGATGTGAATGGGGTTTCACTGTGTATCAGGATCCTGCCAGATGTGAATGGGGTTTTACTGTGCATCCGGAACCTGCCAGGTGTGTACGGGGATTTCACAGTGCATCAGGCTCCTGCCAGGTGTGTATGGGGGTTTCACAGTATATCAGGATCCTGCCAGGTGTGTATGGGTTTTCACAGCATATCAGGATCCTGCCAGGTGTGTATGGGGGTTTCACAGTTTATCAGGATCCTGCCAGGTGTGTATGGGGGTTTCACAGTTTATCGGCATCCTGCCAGGTGCCTATGGAGTATATACAGTGGATCAGGATCCTGCCAAGTGTGTATGGTGTTTTCACAGTGTATCAGGATCCTGCCAGGTGTGTATGGGGTTTTCACAGTGTATCAGGATCCTGCCAAGTGTGTATGGGGTTTTCGCAGTGGATCAGGATCCTGCCAGGTGTGTATGGGGTTTTCACAGTGGATCAGGATCCTGTCAGGTGTGTATGTGGGTTTCCCAGTGTATCAGGCTCCTGCCAGGTGTGTATGTGGGTTTCACAGTTTATCAGGATCCTGCCTGGTGTGTATGGGGTTTCACAGTGGATCAGGAACCTGCCACGTGTGTATGGCGTTTTCACAGTGTATCAGGATCCTGCCAGGTGTGTATGGGGGTTTCACAGTTTATCAGGATCCTGCCAGGTGTGTCTGTGGGTTTCACAGTTTATCAGGATCCTGCCAGGTGTGTATGGGGGTTTCACAGTTCATCAGGATCCTGCCAGTTGTGTATGGGGCTTTCACAGTTTATCAGGATCCTGCCTGGTGTGTCTGGGGGTTTCACAGTTCATCGGGATCCTGCCAGGTGTGTATGTAGGTTTCAAAGTTTATCAGGAAACTGCCAGATGTGAATGGGGTTTTCACAGTGCATCAGGATCCTTCCAGATGTGTATGGGGGTTTCACAGTGTATCAGGATCCTGCATCGTGTGTATGTGGGTTTCACAGTTTATCAGGATCCTGCCTGGTTTGTATGGTGTTTTCACAGTGGATCAGGATCCTGCCAGGTGTGTATGGGGTTTTCACAGTGTATCAGGATCCTGCCAAGTGTGTATGGGGTTTTCGCAGTGGATCAGGATCCTGCCAGGTGTGTATGGGGTTTTCACAGTGGATCAGGATCCTGTCAGGTGTGTATGTGGGTTTCCCAGTGTATCAGGCTCCTGCCAGGTGTGTATGTGGGTTTCACAGTTTATCAGGATCCTGCCTGGTGTGTATGGGGTTTCACAGTGGATCAGGAACCTGCCACGTGTGTATGGCGTTTTCACAGTGTATCAGGATCCTGCCAGGTGTGTATGGGGGTTTCACAGTTTATCAGGATCCTGCCAGGTGTGTCTGTGGGTTTCACAGTTTATCAGGATCCTGCCAGGTGTGTATGGGGGTTTCACAGTTCATCAGGATCCTGCCAGTTGTGTATGGGGCTTTCACAGTTTATCAGGATCCTGCCTGGTGTGTCTGGGGGTTTCACAGTTCATCAGGATCCTGCCAGGTGTGTATGTAGGTTTCAAAGTTTATCAGGAAACTGCCAGATGTGAATGGGGTTTTCACAGTGCATCAGGATCCTTCCAGATGTGTATGGGGGTTTCACAGTGTATCAGGATCCTGCATCGTGTGTATGTGGGTTTCACAGTTTATCAGGATCCTGCCTGGTTTGTATGGGGTTTCACAGTGGATCAGGATCCTGCCACGTATGTATGGGGCTTTCACAGTGTATCAGGATCCTGCATCGTGTGTATGGGGTTTCACAGTTTATCAGGTTCCTGCCAGGTGTGTATGTGGGTTTCACAGTTTATCAGGATCCTGCCAGGTGTGTATGGGGGTTTCACAGTTCATCAGGATCCTGCCAGGTGTGAACGGGGTTTCCACAGTGTATCAGCATCCTGCCAGGTGTGTATGGGGTTTTCACAGTGTATCAGGATACTGCCAGATGTGTATGGGGTTTTCACAGTGGATCAGGAACCTGCCAGCTGTCTACGGGGATTTCACAGTTTATCAGGATCCTGCTAGGTGTGCATGTGTGTTTCACAGTATATCAGGATCCTGCCACTTGTGTATGGGGTTTCACAGTGGTTCAGGATCCTGCCAGGTGTGTCTGGGGTTTCACTGTGCGTCAGGATCATGCTAGGTGTGCGTGGGGAATTGACAGTGTATCAGGATCCTGCCAGGTGTTTATGTGGGTTTCACAGTTTATCAGGATCCTGCCAGATGTGAATGGTGTTTCACAGTGGATCAGGATATTGCCAGGTATGTACGGGGTTTTCGCAGTGGATCAGGATCCTGCCAGATGTCTATGGAGTTTTCACAGTGGATCTGGATCCTGCCAGGTGTGTTAGAGGTTTTCACAGTGGATCAGGATCCTGCCTGGTATGTCAGGGATTTCACAGTGCATCAGGACCCTGACAGGTGAGTATGCAGTGTTCACAGTTTACCAAGGTCCTGCCAGGTGTGTATGGAGTTTTCACAGTGGATCAGGATCCTGCCAGGTGTGTATGGGTGTGTCACTGTTTATCAGGATCCTGCCAGGTGTGTATGGGGTTTGACAGTGTATCAGGATCCTGCCAGGTGTGTATGGGGGTTTCACAGTTTATCAGGATCCTGCCTGGTGTGTCTGGGGTTTTCACAGTTCATCAGGATCCTGCCAGGTGTGTATGTGGGTTTCAAAGTTTATCAGGAAACTGCCAGATGTGAATGGGGGTTTCACAGTGCATCAGGATCCTGCCAGATGTGAAAGGGGTTTCACAGTGGATCAGGATCCTGCCACGTGTGTATGGGGTTTTCACAGTGTATCAGGATCCTGCCAGGTGTGTATGTGGGTTTCACAGTTTATCAGGATCCTGCCATGTGTTTCTGGGGGTTTCACAGTTCATCCGGATCCTGCCAGGTGTGTCTGGGGGATTCACAGTTTATCAGGATCCTGCCAGGTTTGTCTGGGGGTTTCACAGTTCATCAGGATCCTGCCAGGTGTGTATGTGGGTTTCACAGTATATCAGCATCCTGCCTGGTGTGTCTGGGGTTTTCACAGTGCATCAGAATCCTGCCAGATGTGTATGGGTTTTCACAGTGCATCAGGATCCTTCCAGATGTGTATGGGGGGTTTCACAGTTTATCAGGATCCTGCCAGGTGTGTCTGGGGGTTTCACAGTTCATCAGGATCCTGCCAGGTGTGTATGTGGGTTTCACAGTTTATCAGAATCCTGCCTGGTGTGTCTGGGGGTTTCACAGTTCATCAGGATCCTGCCAGGTGTGTATGTGGGTTTCAAAGTTTATCAGGAAACTTCCAGATGTGAATGGGGTTTTCACAGTGCATCCGGTGCCTGCCAGATGTGTATGGGGTTTTCACAGTGCATCAGGATCCTTCCAGATGTGTATGCGGGTGTCACAGTGTATCAGGATCCTGCATCGTGTGTATGGGGTTTCACAGTTTATCAGGATCCTGCCAGGTGTGTATGTGGGTTTCACAGTTCATCAGGATCCTGCCAGGTGTGTATGTGGGTTTCACAGTTTATCAGGATCCTGCCAGGTGTGTATGTGGGTTTCACAGTTTATCAGGATCCTGCCAGGTGTGTATGGGGGTTCACAGTTCATCAGGATCCTGCCAGGTGTGTAAGGGGTTTTCACAGTGTATCAGCATCCTGCCAGGTGTGTATGGGGTTTTGACAGTGTATCGGGATCCTGCCAGGTGTGTATGTGGGTTTTCACAGTTCATCAGGATCCTGCCAGGTGTGTATGTGGGTTTCACAGTTCATCAGGATCCTGCCAGGTGTGTATGTGGGTTTCACAGTTCATCAGGATCCTGCCAGGTGTGTATGTGGGTTTCACAGTTTATCAGGATCCTGCCAGGTGTGTATGTGGGTTTCACAGTTTATCAGGATCCTGCCAGGTGTGTATGGGGGTTTCACAGTTCATCAGGATCCTGCCAGGTGTGTAAGGGGTTTTCACAGTGTATCAGCATCCTGCCAGGTGTGTATGGGGTTTTGACAGTGTATCGGGATCCTTCCAGGTGTGTACGGGGTTGTTCACAGTGTATCAGGATCTTGCCAGGTGTGTATGGGGTTTTCACAGTGGATCAGGAACCTGCCAGGTTTCTACGGGGATTTCACAGTGTATCAGGATCCTGCCAGGTGTGTATGTGTGTTTCACAGTATATCAGGATCCTGCCACATGTGTATGGGGTTTCACAGTGGTTCAGGATCCTGCCAGGTGTGTCTGGGGTTTCACTGTGCATCAGGATCATGCTAGGTGTGTATGGGGATTTGACAGTGTATCAGGATCCTGCCAGGTGTTTATGTGGGTTTCACAGTTTATCAGGATCCTGCCAGATGTGAATGGGGTTTCACAGTGGATCAGGATATTGCCAGGTATGTACGGGGTTTTCGCAGTGGATCAGGATCCTGCCAGATGTGTATGGAGTTTTCACAGTGGATCTGGATCCTGCCAGGTGTGTAAGGGGTTTTCACAGTGGATCAGTATCCTGCCAGGTATGTCAGGGATTTCACAGTGTATCAGGACCCTGCCAGGTGTGTATGGAGTGTTCACAGTTTATCAATGTCCTGCCAGGTGTGTATGGAGTTTTCACAGTGGATTAGGATCCTTCCAGGTGTGTATGGGGGTGTCACTGTTTATCAGGATCCTGCCAGGTGTGTATGGGGTTTGACAGTGTATCAGGATCCTGCCAGATGTGAATGGGGTTTCACTGTGTATCAGGATCCTGCCAGATGTGAATGGGGTTCACTGTGCACCAGGAACCTGCCAGGTGTGTACGGGGATTTCACAGTGCATCAGGCTCCTGCCAGGTGTGTATGGGGGTTTCACAGTATATCAGGATCCTGCCAGGTGTGTATGGGTTTTCACAGCATATCAGGATCCTGCCAGGTGTGTATGGGGGTTTCACAGTTTATCAGGAACCTGCCAGGTGTGTATGGGGGTTTCACAGTTTTTCGGCATCCTGCCAGGTGCGTATGGTGTATATACAGTGGATCAGGATCCTGCCAAGTGTGTATGGAGTTTTCACAGTGTATCAGGATCCTGCCAGGTGTGTATGGGGTTTTCACAGTGTATCAGGATCCTGCCAAGTATGTATGGGTTTTTCGCAGTGGATCAGGATCCTGCCAGGTGTGTATGGGGTTTTCACAGTGGATCAGGATCCTGTCAGGTGTGTATGTGGGTTTCCCAGTGTATCAGGCTCCTGCCAGGTGTGTATGTGGGTTTCACAGTTTATCAGGATCCTGCCTGGTGTGTATGGGGTTTCACAGTGGATCAGGATCCTGGCACGTGTGTATGGGGGTTTCACAGTTCATCAGGATCCTGCCAGGTGTGTATGGTGGTTTCACAGTTTGTCAGGATCCTGCCTGGTGTGTCTGGGGGTTTCACAGTTCATCGGGATCCTGCCAGGTGTGTATGTGGGTTTCAAAGTTTATCAGGAAACTGCCAGATGTGAATGGTGTTTTCACAGTGCATCAGGATCCAGCCAGATGTGTATAGTTTTTTCACAGTGCATCAGGATACTTCCAGATGTGCATGGGGGTTTCACAGTGTATCAGGATCCTGCATCGTGTGTATGTGGGTTTCACAGTTTATCAGGATCCTGCCTGGTGTGTATGGGGTTTCACAGTGGATCAGGATCCTGCCACGTGTGTATGGGGCTTTCACAGTGTATCAGGATCCTGCATCGTGTGTATGGGTTTCACAGTTTATCAGGTTCCTGCCAGGTGTGTATGTGGGTTTCACAGTTTATCAGGATCCTGCCAGGTGTGTATGGGGGGTTTCACAGTTCATCAGGATCCTGCCAGGTGTGTATGGGGTTTTCACAGTTTATCAGGATCCTGCCAGATGTGAATGGGGTTTCACAGTGGATCAGGATATTGCCAGGTATGTACGGGGTTTTCGCAGTGGATCAGGATACTGCCAGATCTGTATGGAGTTTTCACAGTGGTTCTGGATCCTGCCAGGTGTGTAAGAGGTTTTCACAGTGGATCATGATCCTGCCAGGTATGTCAGGGATTTCACAGTGTATCAGGACCCTGACAGGTGTGTATGGAGTGTTCACAGTTTATCAAGGTCCTGCCAGGTGTGTATGGAGTTTTCACAGTGGATCAGGATCCTGCCAGGTGTGTATGGGGGTGTCTCTGTTTATCAGGATCCTGCCAGGTGTGTATGGGGTTTGACAGTGTATCAGGATCCTGCCAGGTGTGTATGGGGTTTCACAGTGTATCAGGATCCTGCCAGATGTGAATGGGGTTTCACTGTGCATCAGGAACCTGCCAGGTGTGTACGGGGATTTCACAGTGCATCAGGCTCCTGCCAGGTGTGTATGGGGGATTCACAGTATATCAGGATCCTGCCAGGTGTGTATTGGTTTTCACAGAATATCAGGATCCTGCCAGGTGTGTATGGGGGTTTCACAGTTTATCAGGATCCTGCCAGGTGTGTATGGGGGTTTCACAGTTTATCGGCATCCTGCCAGGTGCGTATGGTGTATATACAGTGGATCAGGATCCTGCCAAGTGTGTATGGTGTTTTCACAGTAGATCAGGATCCTGCCAGGTGTATATGGGGTTTTCACAGTGCATCAGGATCCTGCCAAGTGTGTATGGGGTTTTCGCAGTGGATCAGGATCCTGCCAGGTGTGTATGGGGTTTTCACAGTGGATCAGGATCCTGTCAGGTGTGTATGTGGGTTTCCCAGTGTATCAGGCTCCTGCCAGGTGTGTATGTGGGTTTCACAGTTTATCAGGATCCTGCCTGGTGTGTATGGGGTTTCACAGTGGATCAGGATCCTGCCACGTGTGTCTGGCGTTTTCACAGTGTATCAGGATCCTGCC
Organism: Heterodontus francisci; assembly: GCF_036365525.1. Lineage (NCBI taxonomy): Eukaryota > Metazoa > Chordata > Chondrichthyes > Heterodontiformes > Heterodontidae > Heterodontus > Heterodontus francisci. Next base: position 2,953,233 of record NW_027140578.1, on the reverse strand, counting down.
AGGTGTGTATGGGGGTTTCACAGTTTATCAGGATCCTGCCAGGTGTGTCTGTGGGTTTCACAGATTATCAGGATCCTGCCAGGTGTGTATGGGGGTTTCACAGTCCATCAGGATCCTGCCAGGTGTGTATGGGGGTTTCACAGTTTATCATGATCCTGCCTGGTGTGTCTGGGGGTTTCACCGTTCATCAGGATCCTGCCAGGTGTGTATGTGGGTTTCAAAGTTTATCAGGAAACTGCCAGATGTGAATGGGGTTTTCACAGTGCATCCGGTGCCTGCCAGATGTGTATGGGGTTTTCACAGTGCATCAGGATCCTTCCAGATGTGTATGGGGGTTTCACAGTGTATCCGGATCCTGCATCGTGTGTATGTGGGTATCACAGTTTATCAGGATCATGCCTGGTGTGTCTGGGGTTTCACAGTGGATCATGATCCTGCCACGTGTGTATGGGGCTTTCACAGTGTATCAGGATCCTGCATCGTGTGTATGGGGTTTCACAGTTTATCAGAATCCTGCCAGGTGTGTATGTGGGTTTCACAGTTTATCAGGATCCTGCCAGGTGTGTATGGGGGTTTCACAGTTCATCAGGATCCTGCCAGGTGTGTATGGGGGTTTCACAGTTTATCAGGATCCTGCCTGGTGTGTCTGGGGGTTTCACAGTTCATCAGGATCCTGCCAGGTGTGTATGGGGTTTTCACAGTGTATCATTATCCTGCCAGGTGTGTACGGGGTTGTTCACAGTGTATCAGGATCTTGCCAGGTGTGTATGTGGTTTTCACACTGCATCAGGATCCTGCCAGATGTGTATGGGGTTTTCACAGTGGATCAGGAACCTGCCAGGTGTCTACGGGGATTTCACAGTGTATCAGGATCCTGCCAGGTGTGTATGTGGGTTTCACAGTTTATCAGGATCCTGCCACTTGTGTATGGGGTTTCAAAGTGGTTCAGGATCCTGCCAGGTGTGTCTGGAGTTTCACTGTGCATCAGGATCATGCTAGTTGTGTATGGGGATTTGACAGTGTATCAGGATCCTGCCAGGTGTTTATGTGGGTTTCACAGTTTATCAGGATCCTGCCAGATGTGAATGGGTTTTCACAATGGATCAGGATCCTGCCAGGTATGTGCGGGGTTTTCGCAGTGGAACACGATCCTGCCAGATGTGTATGGAGATTTCACAATGGATCTGGATCCTGCAGGTGTGTAAGGGGTTTTCACAGCGGATCAGGATCCTGCCAGGTATGTCAGGGATTTCACAGTGTATCAGGATACTGCCAGGTGTGTATGGGGTGTTCACAGTTTATCAAGGTCCTTCCAGGCGTGCATGGAGTTTTCACAGTGGATCAGGATCCTGCCAGGTGTGTTTGGGGGTGTCACTGTTTATCAGGATCCTGCCAGGTGTGTATGGGGTTTCACAGTGTATCAGGATCCTGCCAGGTGTGTCTGGGGTTTCACAGTGTATCAGGATCCTGCCAGATGTGAATGGGGTTTCACTGTGTATCAGGATCCTGCCAGATGTGAATGGGGTTTCACAGTGCATCAGGCTCCTGCCAGGTGTGTATTGGGTTTCACAGTATATCAGGATCCTGCCAGGTGTGTATGGGGGTTTCACAGTTTATCAGGATCCTGCCAGGTGTGTATGGGGGTTTCACAGTTTATCGGCATCCTGCCAGGTGCGTATGGTGTATATACAGTGGATCAGGATCCTGCCAAGTGTGTATGGTGTTTTCACAGTTTATCAGGATCCTACCAGGTGTGTATGGGATTTTCACAGTGTATCAGGATCCTGCCAAATGTGTATGGGGTTTTCGCAGTGGATCAGGATCCTGCCAGGTGTGTATGGGGTTTTCACAGTGGATCAGGATCCTGTCAGGTGTGTCTGTGGGTTTCCCAGTGTATCAGGCTCCTGCCAGGTGTGTATGTGGGTTTCACAGTTTATCAGGATCCTGCCTGGTGTGTATGGGGTTTCACAGTGGATCAGGATCCTGCCACGTGTGTCTGGCGTTTTCACAGTGTATCAGGATCCTGCCAGGTGTGTATGGGGGTTTCACAGTTTATCAGGATCCTGCCAGGTGTGTCTGTGGGTTTCACAGATTATCAGGATCCTGCCAGGTGTGTATGGGGGTTTCACAGTACATCAGGATCCTGCCAGGTGTGTATGGGGGTTTCACAGTTTATCAGGATCCTGCCTGGTGTGTCTGGGGGTTTCACCGTTCATCAGGATCCTGCCAGGTGTGTATGTGGGTTTCAAAGTTTATCAGGAAACTGCCAGATGTGAATGCGGTTTTCACAGTGCATCCGGTGCCTGCCAGATGTGTATGGGGTTTTCACAGTGCATCAGGATCCTTCCAGATGTGTATGGGGGTTTCACAGTGTATCCGGATCCTGCATCGTGTGTATGTGGGTATCACAGTTTATCAGGATCATGCCTGGTGTGTATGGGGTTTCACAGTGGATCATGATCCTGCCACGTGTTTATGGGGCTTTCACAGTGTATCAGGATCCTGCATCGTGTGTATGGGGTTTCACAGTTTATCAGGATCCTGCCAGGTGTGTATGTGGGTTTCACAGTTTATCAGGATCGTGCCAGGTGTGTATGGGGGTTTCACAGTTCATCAGGATCCTGCCAGGTGTGTATGGGGGTTTCACAGTTTATCAGGATCCTGCCTGGTGTGTCTGGGGGTTTCACAGTTCATCAGGATCCTGCCAGGTGTGTATGGGGTTTTCACAGTGTATCATTATCCTGCCAGGTGTGTACGGGGTTGTTCACAGTATATCAGGATCTTGCCAGGTGTGTATGTGGTTTTCACACTGCATCAGGATCCTGCCAGATGTGTATGGGGTTTTCACAGTGGATCAGGAACCTGCCAGGTGTCTACGGGGATTTCACAGTGTATCAGGATCCTGCCAGGTGTGTATGTGGGTTTCACAGTTAATCAGGATCCTGCCACTTGTGTATGGGGTTTCAAAGTGGTTCAGGATCCTGCCAGGTGTGTCTGGGGTTTCACTGTTCATCAGGATCATGCTAGTTGTGTATGGGGATTTGACAGTGTATCAGGATCCTGCCAGGTGTTTATGTGGGTTTCACAGTTTATCAGGATCCTGCCAGATGTGAATCGGTTTTCACAATGGATCAGGATCCTGCCAGGTATGTGCGGGGTTTTCGCAGTGGAACACGATCCTGCCAGATGTGTATGGAGATTTCACAGTGGATCTGGATCCTGCCAGGTGTGTAAGGGGTTTTCACAGTGGATCAGGATCCTGCCAGGTATGTCAGGGATTTCACAGTGTATCAGGATACTGCCAGGTGTGTATGGGGTGTTCACAGTTTATCAAGGTCCTTCCAGGCGTGCATGGAGTTTTCACAGTGGATCAGGATCCTGCCAGGTGTGTTTGGGGGTGTCACTGTTTATCAGGATCCTGCCAGGTGTGTATGGGGTTTCACAGTGTATCAGGATCCTGCCAGGTGTGTCTGGGGTTTCACAGTGTATCAGGATCCTGCCAGATGTGAAGGGGGTTTCACTGTGTATCAGGATCCTGCCAGATGTGAATGGGGTTTCACAGTGCATCAGGCTCCTGCCAGGTGTGTATGGGGGTTTCACAGTATATCAGGATCCTGCCAGGTGTGTATGGGGGTTTCACAGTTTATCAGGATCCTGCCAGGTGTGTATGGGGGTTTCACAGTTTATCGGCATCCTGCCAGGTGCGTATGGTGTATATACAGTGGATCAGGATCCTGCCAAGTGTGTATGGTGTTTTCACAGTGTATCAGGATCCTACCAGGTGTGTATGGGATATTCACAGTGTATCAGGATCCTGCCAAATGTGTATGGGGTTTTCGCAGTGGATCAGGATCCTGCCAGGTGTGTATGGGGTTTTCACAGTGGATCAGGATACTGTCAGGTGTGTATGTGGGCTTCCCAGTGTATCAGGCTCCTGCCAGGTGTGTATGTGGGTTTCACAGTTTATCAGGATCCTGCCTGGTGTGTCTGTGGTTTCACAGTGGATCAGGATGCTGCCACGTGTGTTTGGCGTTTTCACTGTGTATCAGGATCCTGCCAGGTGTGTATGGGGGTTTCACAGTTTATCATGATCCTGCCAGGTGTGTATGTGGGTTTCACAGTTTATCAGGATCCTGCCAGGTGTGTATGGGGGTTTCACACTTCATCAGGATCCTGCCAGGTGTGTATGGGGGTTTCACAGTTTATCAGGATCCTGCCTGGTGTGTCTGGGGGTTTCACAGTTCATCGGGATCCTGCCAGGTGTGTATGTGGGTTTCAAAGTTTATCAGGAAACTGCCAGATGTGAATGGGGTTTTCACAGTGCATCAGGATCCTGCCAGATGTGTATGGGGTTTTCACAGTGCATCAGGATCCTTCCAGATGTGTATGGGGGTTTCACAGTGTATCAGGATCCTGCATCGTGTGTATGTGGGTTTCACAGTTTGTCAGGATCCTGCCAGGTGTGCATGGGGTTTCACAGTGGATCAGGATCCTGCGACGTGTGTATGGCGTTTTCACAGTGTATCAGGATCCTGCCAGGTGTGTATGGGGGTTTCACAGTTTATCATGATCCTGCCAGGTGTGTATGTGGCTTTCACAGTTCATCAGGATCCTGCCAGGTGTGTCTGTGGGTTTCACAGTATATCAGGATCCTGCCTGGTGTGTCTGGGGTTTTCACAGTGCATCAGGATCCTGCCAGATGTGTATGGGTTTTCGCAGTGCATCAGGATCCTTCCAGATGTGTATGGGGGGTTTCACAGTTTATCAGGATCCTGCCTGGTGTGTCTGGGGGTTTCTCAGTTCATCAGGATCCTGCCAGGTGTGTATGTGGGTTTCACAGTTTATCAGGATCCTGCCTGGTGTGTCTGGGGGCTTCACAGTTCATCAGGATCCTGCCAGGTGTGTATGTGGGTTTCAATGCTTATCAGGAAACTGCCAGATGTGAATGGGGTTTTCACAGTGCATCAGGATCCTTCCAGATGTGTATGGGGGTTTCACAGTGTATCAGGATCCTGCATCGTGTGTATGTGGGTTTCACACTTTATCAGGATCCTGCCTAGTGTGTCTGGGGATTTCACAGTGCATCAGGATCCTGCCACGTGTGTATGCGGTTTTCACAGTGTATCAGGATCCTGCCAGGTGTGTATGGGGTTTTCACATTGTATCAGGATCCTGCCAGGTGTGTATGTGGGTTTCACAGTTTATCAGGATCCCGCCTGGTGTGTATGGGGTTTTCACACTGCATCAGTGTCCTGCCTGGTGTGTATGGGGTTTCACAGTGGATCAGGATCCTGCCAGGTGTCTATGTGGGTTTCACAGTTTATCAGGGTCCTGCCAGGTGTGTTTGGGGGTTCCACAGTTTATCTGGATCCTGCCACATGTGTATGGGGTTTCACAGTGGTTCTGGATCCTGCCAGGTGAGTTTGGGGTTTTCGCAGTGGATCAGGATCCTGCCAGGTGTGTATGGGGTTTTCACAGTGGATCAGGATCCTGCCAGGTGTGCATGTGGGTTTCACAGTGTATCAGGCTCCTGCCAGGTGTGTATGTGTGTTTCACAGTTTATCAGGATCCTGCCAGATGTGTATGGGGTTTCACAGTGGATCAGGATCCTGCCACGTGTGCATGCCGTTTTCACAGTGTATCAGGATCCTGCCAGGTTTGTATGGGGGTTTCACAGTTTATCAGGATCCTGCCAGGTGTGTATGTGGGTTTCACAGTTTATCAGGATCCTGCCAGGTGTGTATGGGGGTTTCACAGTTCATCAGGATCCTGCCAGGTGTGTATGGGGGTTTGACAGTTTTTCAGGATCCTGCCTGGTGTGTATGTGGGTTTCACAGTTTATCAGGAAACAGCCAGATGTAAATGGGGTTTTCACTGTGCATCAGGATCCTGCCAGATGTGCATGGGGTTTCCACAGTGCATCAGGATCCTTCCAGATGTGTATGGGGGTGTCACAGTGTATCAGGATCCTGCATCGTGTGTATGTGGGTTTCACAGTTTATCAGGATCCTGCCTGGTGTGTATGGGGTTTCACATTGGATCAGGATCCTGCCACGTGTGTATGGCGTTTTCACAGTGTATCAGGATCCAGCATCGTGTGCATGGGGTTTCACAGTTTATCAGGATGCTGCCAGGTGTGTATGTGGGTTTCACAGTTTATCAGGATCCTGCCAGGTGTGTATGGGGGTTTCACAGTTCATCAGGATCCTGCCAGGTGTGTTTGGGTGTTTCACAGTTTATCAGGATCCTGCCTGGTGTGTCTGGGGGTTTCACAGTTCATCAGGATCCTGCCAGGTGTGTATGTGGGTTTCACAGTTTATCAGGATCCTGCCTGGTGTGTCTGGGGTTTTTACAGTGCATCAGGATCCTGCCTGGTGTGTTTGGGGTTTCACAGTGGATCAGGATCCTGCCAGGTGTCTATGTGGGTTTCACAGTTTATCAGGATCCTGCCAGGTGTGTTTGGGGGTTCCACAGTTTATCAGGATCCTGCCACATGTGTCTGAGGTTTCACAGTGTTTCAGGATCCTGCCAGGTGTGTTTGGGGTATTCACTGTGCATCAGGATCCTGCCAGGTGTGTACGGGGTTTTCACAGTGTATCAGCATCCTGCCAGGTGTGGATGGGGTTTTCACAGTGTATCAGGATCCTGCCAGGTGTGGATGGGGTTTTCACAGTGTATCAGGATCCTGGCAGATGTGTATGGGGTTTTCACAGTGGATCAGGAACCTGCCAGGTGTCTACGGGGATTTCACATTGCATCAGGATCCTGCCAGGTGTGTATGTGGGTTTCACAGTTTATCAGGATCCTGCTACGTGTGCACGGGGTTTCACAGTGTTTCAGGAACCTGCCAGGTTTGTCTGGGGTTTCACTGTGCATCAGGATCATGCTAGGTGTGTATGGGGTTTTGACAGTGTATCAGGATCCTGCCAGGTGTGTATGTGGGTTTCACAGTTTATCAGGATCCTGCCAGATGTGACTGGGGTTTCACAGTGGATCAGGATCCTGCCAGGTGTGTACGGGGTTTTCACAGTGGATCAGTATCCTGACAGATGTGTATGGAGTTTTCACAGTGGATCTGGATCCTGCCAGGTGTGTAAGTGGTTTTCACAGTGGATCAGGATCCTGCCAGGTATGTCAGGGATTTCACAGTGGATCAGGATCCTGTCAGGTGTGTATGGGGTGTTCACAGTTTATCAAGGTCCTGCCAGGCGTGTAAGGAGTTTTCACAGTGGATCAGGATCCTGCCAGGTGTGTATGGGGGTGTCACTGTGTATCAGGATCCTGCCAGGTGTGTATGGTGTTTTCACAGTGTATCAGGATCCTGCCAGGTGTGTATGTGGGTTTCACTGTGTATCAGGATCCTGCCAGGTGTGTATGGGGTATTCACAGTCCATCAGGATCCTGCCAGATGTGTATGGGGTTTTCACAGTGCATCAGGATCCTTCCAGATGTGTATGGGGGTTTAACAGTGTATCAGGATCCTGCATCGTGTGTATGTGGGTTTCACAGTTTATCAGGATCCTGCCTGGTGTGGATGGGGTTTCACAGTGGTTCAGGATCCTGCCACATGTGTATGGGGTTTTCACAGTGTATCAGGATCCTGCAGCGTGTGTATGGGGTTTCACAGTTTATCAGGATCCTGCCAGGTGTGTATGTGGGTTTCACAGTTTATCAGGATCCTGCCAGGTGTGTATGGATGTTTCACAGTTCATCAGGATCCTGCCAGGTGTGTATGGGGTTTTCACAGTTTATCAGGATCCTGCCTGGTGTGTCTGGGGGTTTCACAGTTCATCAGTATCCTGCCAGGTGTGTCTGTGGGTTTCACAGTATATCAGGATCCTGCCTGGTGTGTCTGGGGTTTTCACAGTGCATCAGGATCCTGCCAGATGTGTATGGGTTTTCGCAGTGCATCAGGATCCTTCCAGATGTGTATGGGGGGTTTCACAGTTTATCAGGATCTGGCCTGGTGTGTCTGGGGGTTTCACAGTTCATCAGGATCCTGCCAGGTGTGTATGTGGGTTTCACAGTTTATCAGGATCCTGCCTGGTGTGTCTGGGGGTTTCACAGTTCATCAGGAATCTGCCAGGTGTGTATGTGGGTTTCAATGCTGATCAGGAAACTGCCAGATGTGAATGGGGTTTTCACAGTGCACCAGGATCCTGCCAGATGTGTATGGGGTTTTCACAGTGCATCAGGATCCTTCCAGATGTGTATGGGGTTTCACAGTGTATCAGGATCCTGCATCGTGTGTATGTGGGTTTCACACTTTATCAGGATCCTGCCTGGTGTGTCTGGGGATTTCACAGTGCATCAGGATCCTGCCAGATTTGTATGATGTTTCACAGTGCATCAGGATCCTTCCAGATGTGTATGGGATTTTCACAGTGCATCAGGATCCTGCCAGGTGTGTATGGGGTTTCACAGTGTATCAGGATCCTGCCAGATGTGAATGGGGTTTCACTGTGTTTCAGGATCCTGCCAGATGTGAATGGGGTTTCGCTGTGCATCAGGAGCCTGCCAGGTGTGTACGGGGAGTTCACAGTGCATCAGGCTCCTGCCAGGTGTGTAAGGGGGATTCACAGTATATCAGAATCCTGCCAGCTGTGTATGGGTTTTCACAGCATATCAGGATCCTGCCAGGTGTGTATGGGCGTTTCGCAGTTTATCAGGATCCTGCCAGATGTGTATGGGGGTTTCACAGTTTATCGGCATCCTGCCAGGTGCGTATGGGGTCTTTACAGTGGATCATGTTCCTGCCAAGTGTGTATGGTGTTTTCACAGTGTATCAGGATCCTGCCAGGTGTGTATGGGGGTTTCACTGAGTATCAGGATCCTGCCAGGAGTGTATGGGGTTTTCACAGTGCATCAGGATCTTGCCAGATGTGTATGGGGTTTTCACAGTGCATCAGGATCCTTCCAGATGTGTATGGGGGTTTCACAGTGTATCAGGATCCTTCATCGTGTGTATGTGGGTTTCACAGTTTATCAGGATCCTGCCTGGTGTGTAGGGGGTTCCACAGTGGATCAGGATCCTGCCACATGTGTATGGGGTTTTCACAGTGTATCAGGATCCTGCATCTTGTGTATGGGGTTTCACAGTTTATCAGGATCCTGCCAGGTGTGTATGGGGTTTCAGAGTGTATCAGGATCCTGCCAGATGTGAATGGTGTTTCACTGTGTTTCAGGATCCTGCCAGATGTGAATGGGGTTTCACTGTGCATCAGGAGCCTGCCAGGTGTGTACGGGGATTTCACAGTGCATCAGGCTCCTGCCAGGTGTGTATGGGGGTTTCACAGTATATCAGAATCCTGCCAGCTGTGTATGGGTTTTCACAGCATATCAGGATCCTGCCAGGTGTGTATGGGCGTTTCGCAGTTTATCAGGATCCTGCCAGATGTGTATGGGGGTTTCACAGTTTATCGGCATCCTGCCAGGTGCGTATGGGGTATATACAGTGGATCATGTTCCTGCCAAGTGTGTATGGTGTTTTCACAGTGTATCAGGATCCTGCCAGGTGTGTATGGGGGTTTCACTGAGTATCAGGATCCTGCCAGGAGTGTATGGGGTTTTCACAGTGCATCAGGATCCTGCCAGATGTGTATGGGGTTTTCACAGTGCATCAGGATCCTTCCAGATGTGTATGGGGGTTTCACAGTGTATCAGGATCCTTCATCGTGTGTATGGGGTTTCACAGTGGATCAGGATCCTGCCACATGTGTATGGGGTTTTCACAGTGTATCAGGATCCTGCATCGTGTGTATGGGGTTTCACAGTTTATCAGGATTCTGCCAGGTGTGTATGTGGGTTTCACAGTTTATCAGGATCCTGCCAGGTGTGTATGGAGGTTTCACAGTTCATCAGGATCCTGCCAGGTGTGTATGGGGGTTTCACAGTTTATCAGGATCCTGCCTGGTGTGTCTGGGGGTTTCACAGTGCATCAGGATCCTGCCAGATGTGTATGGGTTTTCGCAGTGCATCAGGATCCTTCCAGATGTGTATGGGGGGTTTCACAATTTATCAGGATCCTGCCTGCTGTGTCTGGGGGTTTCACAGTTCATTAGGATCCTGCCAGGTGTGTATGTGGGTTTCACAGTTTATCAGGATCCTGCCTGGTGTGTCTGGGGATTTCACAGTTCATCAGGATCCTGCCAGGTGTGTATGTGGGTTTCAATGCTGATCAGGAAACTGCCAGATGTGAATGGGGTTTTCACGGTGCACCAGGATCCTGCCAGATGTGTATGGGGTTTTCACAGTGCATCAGGATTCTTCCAGATGTGTATGTCGGGTTCACAGTGTATCAGGATCCTGCATCGTGTGTGTGTGGGTTTCACACTTTATCAGGATCCTGCCTGGTGTGTCTGGGGACTTCACAGTGCATCAGGATCCTGCCAGATTTGTATGAGGTTTCACAGTGCATCAGGATCCTGCCAGGTGTGTATGCGGTTTTCACAGTGTATCAGGATGCTGCCAGGTGTGTACGGGGTTTTCACAGTGTATCAGGATCCTGCCAGGTGTGTATGTGGGTTTCACAGTTTATCAGGATCCTGCCTGGTGTGTATGGGGTTTTCACACTGCATCAGGGTCCTGCCTGGCGTGTATGGGGTTTCACAGTGGATCAGGATCCTGCCAGGTGTCTATGTGGGCTTCACAGTTTATCAGGATCCTGCCAGGTGTGTTTGGGGTTTTCGCAGTGGATCAGGATCCTGCCAGGTGTGTATGGAAATTTCACAGTGGATCAGGATCCTGCCAGGTGTGTATGTGGGTTTCACAGTGTATCAGGCTCCTGCCAGGTGTGTATGTGTGTTTCACAGTTTATCAGGAACTTGCCAGATGTGTATGGGGTTTCACAGTGGATCAGGATCCTGCCACGTGTGCATGGCGTTTTCACAGTGTATCAGTATCCTGCCAGGTGTGTATGGGGGTTTCACAGTTTATCAGGATCCTGCCAGGTGTGTATGTGGGTTTCACAGATTATCAGGATCCTGCCAGGTGTGTATGTGGGTTTCACAGTTGATCAGGAAACTGCCAGATGTGAATGGGGTTTTCACAGTGCATCAGGATCCTGCCAGATGTGTATGGGGTTTTCACAGTGCATCAGGATCCTTCCAGATGTGTATGGGGGTTTCACAGTGTATCAGGAGCCTGCATCGTGTGTATGTGGGTTTCACAGTTTATCAGGATCCTCCCTGGTGTGTATGGGGTTTCACAGTGGATCAGGATCCTGCCACGTGTGTATGGCGTTTTCACAGTGTATCAGGATCCAGCATCGTGTGCATGGGGTTTCACAGTTTATCAGGATGCTTTCAGGTGTGTATGGGGGTTTCACAGTTTATCAGGATCCTGCCAGGTGTGTATGGGGGTTTCACAGTTCATCAGGATCCTGCCAGGTGTGTATGGGGGTTTCACAGTTTATCAGGATCCTGCCTGGTGTGTCTGGGGGTTTCACAGTTCATCAGGATCCTGCCAGGTGTGTATGTGGGTTTCACAGTTTATCAGGATCCTGCCTGGTGTGTCTGGGGTTTTCACAGTGCATCAGGATCCTGCCTGGTGTGTTTGGGGTTTCACAGTGGATCAGGATCCTGCCAGGTGTCTATGTGGGTTTCACAGTTTATCAGGATCCTGCCAGGTGTGTTTGGGGGTTCCACAGTTTATCAGGATCCTGCCACATGTGTGTGGGGTTTCACAGTGTTTCAGGATCCTGCCAGGTGTGTTTGGGGTATTCACTGTGCATCAGGATCCTGCCAGGTGTGTACGGTGTTTTCACAGTGTATCAGCATCCTGCCAGGTGTGTATGGGGTTTTCACAGTGTATCAGGATCCTGCCAGGTGTGTACGCAGTTGTTCACAGTGTATCAGGATCCTGCCAGGTGTGTATGGGGTTTTCACAGTGTATCAGGATCCTGGCAGATGTGTATGGGGTTTTCACAGTGGTCAGGAACCTGCCAGGTGTCTACGGGGATTTCACATTGCATCAGGATCCTGCCAGGTGTGTATGTGGGTTTCACAGTTTATCAGGATCCTGCTACGTGTGCACGGTGTTTCACAGTGGTTCAGGAACCTGCCAGGTTTGTCTGGGGTTTCACTGTGCATCAGGATCATGCTAGGTGTGTATGGGGTTTTGACAGTGTATCAGGATCCTGCCATGTGTGTATGTGGGTTTCACAGTTTATCAGGATCCTGCCAGATGTGAATGGGGTTTCACAGTGGATCAGGATCCTGCCAGGTGTGTACGGGGTTTTCACAGTGGATCAGTATCCTGACAGATGTGTATGGAGTTTTCACAGTGGATCTGGATCCTGCCAGGTGTGTAAGGGGTTTTCACAGTGGATCAGGATCCTGCCAGGTATGTCAGGGATTTCACAGTGGATCAGGATCCTGTCAGGTGTGTATGGGGTGTTCACAGTTTATCAAGGTCCTGCCAGGCGTGTAAGGAGTTTTCACAGTGGATCAGGATCCTGCCAGGTGTGTATGGGAGTGTCACTGTGTATCAGGATCCTGCCAGGTGTGTATGGGGTTTCACAGTGTATCAGGATCCTGCCAGGTGTGTATGGGGTTTCACAGTGTATCAGGATCCTGCCAGATGTGAATGGGGTTTCACTGTGTATCAGGATCCTGCCAGATGTGAATGGGGTTTCACTGTGCATCAGGAGCCTGCCAGGTGTGTACGGGGATTTCACAGTGCATCAGGCTCCTGCCAGGTGTGTATGGGGGTTTCACAGTATATCAGGATCCTGCCAGGTGTGTATGGGTTTTCACAGCATATCAGGATCCTGCCAGGTGTGTATGGGCGTTTCGCAGTTTATCAGGATCCTGCCAGGTGTGTATGGGGGTTTCACAGTTTATCGGCATCCTGCCAGGTGCGTATGGGGTATATACAGTGGATCAGGATCCTGCCAGGTGTGTATGGTGTTTTCACAGTGTATCAGTATCCTGCCAGGTGTGTATGGGGGTGTCACTGTTTATCAGGATCCTGCCAGGTGTGTATGGGGTTTCACAGTGTATCAGGATCCTGCCAGATGTGTATGGGGTTTCACAGTGGATCAGGATCCTGCCAGGTATCTATGTGGGTTTCACAGTTTATCAGGATCCTGCCAGGTGTGTTTGGGGGTTCCACAGTTTATCAGGATCCTGCCAGGTGTGTATGGGGTTTTCACAGCGTATCAGGATCCTGCCAGATGTGTATGGGGTTTTCACAGTGGATCAGGAACCTGCCAGGTGTCTACGGGGATTTCACATTGCATCAGGATCCTGCCAGGTGTGTATGTGGGTTTCATAGTTTATCAGGATCCTGCTACGTGTGCATGGGGTTTAACAGTGGTTCTGGAACCTGCCAGGTTTGTCTGGGGTTTCACTGTCATCTGGATCATGCTAGTTGTGTATGGGGTATATACAGTGGATCAGGATCCTGCCAGGTGTGTATGTGGGTTTCACAGTGTATCAGGCTCCTGCCAGGTGTGTATGTGGGTTTCACAGTTTATCAGGATCCTGCCAGGTGTGTATGGGGTTTCACTGTGGATCAGGATCCTGCCACGTGTGTATGGCGTTTTCACAGTTTATCAGGATCCTGCCAGGCGTGTATGTGGGTTTCACAGTTTATCAGAATCCTGCCAGGTTTGTATGGGGGTTTCACAGTTTATCAGGATCCTGCCTGGTGTGTCTGGGGGTTTCACAGTTCATCAGGATCCTGCCAGGTGTGTATGTGGGTTTCAAAGTTTATCAGGAAACTGCCTGATGTGAATGGGGTTTTCACAGTGCATCAGGATCCTGCCAGATGTGTATGGGGTTTTCACAGTGCATCAAGATCCTTCAAGATGTGTATGGGGGTTTCACAGTGTATCAGGATCCTGCCAGGTGTGCATTGGGGTTTCTCAGTTCATCAGGATCCTGCCAGGTGTGTATGGGGGTTTCACAGATTATCAGGATCCTGCGTGGTGTGTCTGGGGTTTTCACAGTTCATCAGGATCCTGCCAGGTGTGTATGTGGGTTTCAAAGTTTATCAGGAAACTGCCAGATGTGAATGGGGTTTTCACAGTGCATCAGGATCCTGCCAGGTGTGTATGGGGTTTTCACAGTGTATCAGGATCCTGCCAGGTGTGTACGCGGTTGTTCACAGTGTATCAGGATCCTGCCAGGTGTGTATGGGGTTTTCACAGTGTATCAGGATCCTGGCAGATGTGTATGGGGTTTTCACAGTGGATCAGGAACCTGCCAGGTGTCTACGGGGATTTCACATTGCATCAGGATCCTTCCAGGTGTGTATGTGGGTTTCACAGTTTATCAGGATCCTGCTACGTGTGCACGGGGTTTCACAGTGGTTCAGGAACCTGCCAGGTTTGTCTGGGGTTTCACTGTGCATCAGGATCATGCTAGGTGTGTATGGGGTTTTGACAGTGTATCAGGATCCTGCCAGGTGTGTATGTGGGTTTCACAGTTTATCAGGATCCTGCCAGATGTGAATGGGGTTTCACAGTGGATCAGGATCCTGCCAGGTGTGTACGGGGTTTTCACAGTGGATCAGTATCCTGACAGATGTGTATGGAGTCTTCACAGTGGATCTGGATCCTGCCAGGTGTGTAAGGGGTTTTCACAGTGTATCAGGATCCTGCCAGGTATGTCAGGGATTTCACAGTGGATCAGGATCCTGTCAGGTGTGTATGGGGTGTTCACAGTTTATCAAGGTCCTGCCAGGCGTGTAAGGAGTTTTCACAGTGGATCAGGATCCTGCCAGGTGTGTATGGGGGTGTCACTGTGTATCAGGATCCTGCCAGGTATGTATGGGGTTTCACAGTGTATCAGGATCCTGCCAGGTGTGTATGGGGTTTCACAGTGTATCAGGATCCTGCCAGATGTGAATGGGGTTTCACTGTGTGTCAGGATCCTGCCAGATGTGAATGGGGTTTCACTGTGCATCAGGAGCCTGCCAGGTGTGTACGGGGAGTTCACAGTGCATCAGGCTCCTGCCAGGTGTGTATGGGGGTTTCACAGTATATCAGGATCCTGCCAGGTGTGTATGGGTTTTCACAGCATATCAGGATCCTGCCAGGTGTGTATGGGCGTTTCGCAGTTTATCAGGATCCTGCCAGGTGTGTATGGGGGTTTCATAGTTTATCGGCATCCTGCCAGGTGCGTATGGGGTATATACAGTGGATCAGGATCCTGCCAGGTGTGTATGGTGTTTTCACAGTGTATCAGGATCCTGCCAGGTGTGTATGGGGGTGTCACTGTGTATCAGGATCCTGCCAGGTGTGTATGGGGTTTCACAGTGTATCAGGATCCTGCCAGATGTGTATGGGGTTTCACAGTGGATCAGGATCCTGCCAGGTGTCTATGTGGGTTTCACAGTTTATCAGGATCCTGCCAGGTGTGTTTGGGGGTTCCATAGTTTATCAGGATCCTGCCAGGTGTGTATGGGGTTTTCACAGTGTATCAGGATCCTGCCTGATGTGTATGGGGTTTTCACAGTGGATCAGGAACCTGCCAGGTGTCTACGGGGATTTCACATTGCATCAGGATCCTGCCAGGTGTGTATGTGGGTTTCATAGTTTATCAGGATCCTGCTACGTGTGCATGGGGTTTAACAGTGGTTCTGGAACCTGCCAGGTTTGTCTGGGGTTTCACTGTGCATCAGGATCATGCTAGGTGTGTATGGGGTATATACAGTGGATCAGGATCCTGCCAGGTGTGTATGGTGTTTTCACAGTGTATCAGGATCCTGCCAGGTGTGTATGGGGTTTTCACAGTGTATCAGGATCCTGCCAAGTGTGTAAGGGGTTTTCGCAGTTGATCAGGATCCTGCCAGGTGTGTATGTGGGTTTCACAGTGTATCAGGCTCCTGCCAGGTGTGTATGTGGGTTTCACAGTTTATCAGGATCCTGCCAGCTGTGTATGGGGTTTCACTGTGGATCAGGATCCTGCCATGTGTGTATGGCGTTTTCACAGTTTATCAGGATCCTGCCAGGCGTGTATGTGGGTTTCACAGTTTATCAGAATCCTGCCAGGTTTGTATGGGGGTTTCACAGTTTATCAGGATCCTGCCTGGTGTGTCTGGGGGTTTCACAGTTCATCAGGATCCTGCCAGGTGTGTATGTGGGTTTCAAAGTTTATCAGGAAACTGCCAGATGTGAATGGGGTTTTCACAGTGCATCAGGATCCTGCCAGATGTGTATGGGGTTTTCACAGTGCATCAAGATCCTTCAAGATGTGTATGGGGGTTTCACAGTGTATCAGGATCCTGCCAGGTGTGTATGGGGGTTTCTCAGTTCATCAGGATCCTGCCAGGTGTGTATGGGGGTTTCACAGATTATCAGGATCCTGCGTGGTGTTTCTGGGGTTTTCACAGTTCATCAGGATCCTGCCAGGTGTGTATGTGGGTTTCAAAGTTTATCAGGAAACTGCCAGATGTGAATGGGGTTTTCACAGTGCATCAGGATCCTGCCAGGTGTGTATGGGGTTTTCACAGTGTATCAGGATCCTGCAAGGAGTGTCTGGGGCTTTCACAGTGTATCAGGATCCTGCCAGGTGTGTATGGGGTTTTCACAGTGTATCAGGATCCTCCCATGTGTGTGGGGTTTTCACAGTTTTATCAGGATCCTGCCAGGTGTGTAAGGGTTTTTCACAGTGGATCAGGATACTACCAGGTGTGTGTGGGGTTTTCACAGTGTATCAGGATCCTGCCAGGTGTGTATGGGGTTTTCATAGTGCATAAGGATCCTGCCAGGTGTGTATGGGGTTTTCACAGTATATCAGGATCCTGCCAGGTGTGTTTGGTGTTTTCACTGTGCATCAGGATCCTGCCAGGTGTTTGTGGGGTTTTCACAGTGTATCAGGACCCTGCCAGGTGTGTATGGGGCTTTCATTGTGCATCAGAATCCTGCCAGGTGTGTATGGGGTTTTCACAGTGTCTCATGATCCTGCCAGGTGTGTATGTGGGTTTCGCAGTTTTTCAGGATCATGCCAGGTGTGTATGGGTGTTTCACAGTGTATCAGGATACTGCCAGGTGTGTATGTTGGTTTCACAGTTTATCCGTTTCCTGCCAGGTGTGTATGGGGGTTTCACAGTTTGTCAGAAACCTGCCAGGTGTGTATGGGGGTTTCACAGTTTATCGGGATACTGCCTGGTGTGTCTGGGGGTTTCACTGTTTATCAGGATCATGCCAGGTGTGTATGTGGGTTTCACAGTTTATCACGATCCTGCCAGATGTGAATGGGGTTTTCACAGTGCATCAGGATGCTGCCAGATGTTAATGGGCTTTTCACAGTGCATCAGGATCCTTCCAGATGTGTCTGGGGGTTTCACAGTGTATCAGGAAACTGCCACGTGCGTATGGGGTTTCACAGTTTATCAGGATCATGCCAGGTGTATATGTCGGTTTCACAGTTTATCAGGATCCTGCCTGGTGTGTCTGGTGTTTTCACAATGTGTCAGGATCCTGCCAGGTGTGCTTGTGGGTTTCACAGTGTATCAGGTTCCTGCCAGGTGTGTATGTGGGTTTCACAGTTTATCAGGATCCTGCCTGGTGTGTATGGGGTTTCACAGTGGATCAGGATCCTGCCACGTGTGTATGGGGTTTTCACAGTGTATCAGGATCCTGCCAGGTGTGTATGGGGGTTTCACAGTTTATCAGGATCCTGCCAGGTGTGTAAGGGTGTTTCAAAATTCATAAGGATCCTGCCAGGTGTATATGGGGGTTTCACAGTTTATCAGCATCCTGCCTGGTGTGTCTGGGGGTTTCACAGTTCATCAGGATCCTGCCAGGTGTGTATGTGGGTTACACAGCTTATCAGGAAACTGCCAGATGTGAATGGGGTTTTCACAGTGCATCAGGATCCTGCCAGATGTGTATGGGGTTTTCACAGTGCATCAGGATCCTTCCAGATGTGCATGGGGGTTTCACAGTGTCTCAGGATCCTGCATCGTGTGTATGGGGTTTTCGCAGTGCATCAGGATACTGCCAGGTGTGTATGGGGTTTTCACAGTGTATCAGGATCCTGCCAGGTGTGTATGTGGGTTTCACAGTTTATCAGGATCCTGCCTGGTGTGTATGGGGTTTTCACAGTGCATCAGGATCCTGCCAGGTGTGTATGTGGGTTTCACAGTTTATCAGGATCCTGCCTGGTGTGTATGGGGTTTCACAGTGGATCAGGATCCTGCCAGGTGTCTATGTGGGTTTGACAGTTTATCAGGATCTGCCAGGTGTGTTTAGGGGTTTCACAGTTTATCAGGATCCTGCCACATGTGTCTGGGGTTGTACAGTGGTTCAGGACACTGCCAGGTGTGCTTGGGGTATTCACTGTGCATCAGGATCCTGCCAGGTGTGTAAGGGGTTTTCACAGTTTATCAGCATCCAGCCAGGTGTGTATGGGGTTTTCACAGTGTATCAGGATTCTGCCAGGTGTGTACGGGGTTGTTCACAGTGTAGCAGGATCCTGCCAGGTGTGTATGGGGTTTTCACAGTGTATCAGGATCCTGCCAGATGTGTATGGGGTTTTCACAGTGGATCAGGAATCTGCCAGGTGTGTATGGGGATTTCACAGTGCATCAGGATCCTGCCAGGTGTTTATATGGGTTTCACAGTTTATCAGGATCCTGCCACGTGTGTATGGGGTTTCACAGTGGTTCAGGATCCTGCCAGGTGTGTTTGGGGTTTCACCGTGCATCAGGATCCTGCCAGCTGTGTATGGGGTGTTCACAGTTTATCAAGGTCCTGCCATATGTGTGTGGGGTTTTCACAGTGTATCAGGATCCTGCCATGTGCGTATGTGGTTTTCACAGTGCATCAGTATACTGCCAGGTGTGTATGGGGTTTTCACAGTGTATCAGGAACCTGCCAGGTGTGTTTGGGGTTTTCACTGTGCATCAGGATCCTGCCAGGTGTGTGTGGGGTTTTCACTGTGCATCAGGATGCTGGCAGGTGTGTATGGGGTTTTCACTGTGCATCAGGATCCTGCCAGGTGTGCATGGGGTTTTCATAGTGTATCAGGGTCCTGCCAGATGTGAATGGGGTTTCACTGTGCATCAGGAACCTGCCAGGTGTGTACGGGGATTTTACAGTGCATCAGGCTCCTGCCAGGTGTTATGGGGGTTTCACAGTATATCAGGGTCCTGCCAGGTGTGTATGGGGTTTTCACAGTGTATCAGGATCCTGCCAGATGTGTATGGGGTTTTCACAGTGGATCAGGAACCTGCCAGGTGTCTACGGGGATTTCACATTGCATCAGGATCCTGCCAGGTGTGTATGTGGGTTTCACAGTTTATCAGGATCCTGCTACGTGTGCACGGGGTTTCAAAGTGGTTCAGGAACGTGCCAGGTTTGTCTGGGGTTTCACTGTGCATCAGGATCATGCTAGGTGTGTATGGGGTATATACAGTGGATCAGGATCCTGCCAGGTGTGTATGGTGTTTTCACAGTGTTTCAGGATCCTGCCAGGTGTGTATGGGGTTTTCACAGTGTATCAGGCACCTGCCAGGTGTGTATGTAGGTTTCACAGTTTATCGGGATCCTGCCACGTGTGTATGGCGTTTTCACAGTTTATCAGGATCCTGCCAGGCGTGTATGTGGGTTTCACAGTTTATCAGGATCCTGCCAGGTGTGTATGGGGGTTATACAGTTCATCAGGATCCTGCCAGGTGTGTCTGTGGGTTTCACAGTTTATCAGGATACTGCGTGTTGTGTCTGGGGGTTTCACAGTTCATCAGGATACTGCCAGGTGTGTATGTGGGTTTCAAAGTTTATCAGGAAACTGCCAGATGTGAATGGGGTTTTCACAGGGCATCAGGATCCTGCCAGATGTGTATGGGGTTTTCACAGTGCATCAGGATCCTTCAAGATGTGTATGGGGGTTTCACAGTGTATCAGGATCCTGCCAGGTGTGTATGGGGGTTTCACAGTCCATCAGGATCCAGCCAGGTGTGTATGTGGGTTTCACAGTTTATCAAGATCCTGCGTGGTGTGTCTGGGGGTTTCACAGTTCATCAGGATCATGCCAGAAATTGAATGGGGTTTTCACAGTGCATCAGGATCCTGCCAGGTGTGTATGGGGTTTTCATAGTGTATCAGGGTCCTGCCAGATGTGAATGGGGTTTCACTGTGCATCAGGAACCTGCCAGGTGTGTACGGGGATTTTACAGTGCATCAGGCTCCTGCCAGGTGTTATGGGGGTTTCACAGTATATCAGGATCCTGTCAGGTGTGTATGGGGTTTTCACAGTTTATCAGCGTCCTGCCAGATGTGTATGGGGTTTTCACAGTGGATCAGCAACCTGCCAGGTGTCTATGGGGATTTCACATTGCATCAGGATCCTGCCAGGTGTGTATGTGGGTTTCACAGTTTATCAGGATCCTGCTACGTGTGCACGGGGTTTCGCAGTGGTTCAGGAACCTGCCAGGTTTGTCTGGGGTTTCACTGTGCATCAGGATCATGCTAGGTGTGTATGGGGTATATACAGTGGATCAGGATCCTGCCAGGTGTGTATGGTGTTTTCACAGTGTATCAGGATCCTGCCAGGTGTGTATTGGGTTTTCACAGTGGATCAGGATCCTGCCAGGTGTGTATGTGTGTTTCACAGTGTCTCAGGCTCCTGCCAGGTGTGTATGTGGGTTTCACAGTTTATCAGGATCCTGCCAGGTGTGTATGGGGTTTCACTGTGGATCAGGATCCTGCCACGTGTGTATGGCGTTTTCACAGTTTATCAGGATCCTGCCAGGCGTGTATGTGGGTTTCACAGTTTATCAGGATCCTGCCAGGTGTGTATGGGGGTTATACAGTTCATCAGGATCCTGCCAGGTGTGTATGGGGGTTTCACAGTTTATCAGGATCCTGCGTGCTGTGTCTGGGGGTTTCACAGTTCATCAGGATCCTGCCAGGTGTGTCTGTGGGTTTCAAAGTTTATCAGGAAACTGCCAGATGTGAATGGGGTTTTCACAGTGCATCAGTATCCTGCCAGATGTGTATGGGGGTTTCACAGTGTATCAGGATCCTGCCAGGTGTGTATGGGGGTTTCACAGTTCATCAGGATCCTGCCAGGTGTGTATGTGGGTTTCACAGTTTATCAGGATCCTGCGTGGTGTGTCTGGGGGTTTCACAGTTCATCAGGATCCTGCTAGGTGTGTATGTGGGTTTCAAAGTTTCTCAGGAAACTGCCAGATGTGAATGGGGTTTTCACAGTGCATCAGGATCCTGCCAGGTGTGTATGGGGTTTTCACAGTGGATCAGGATCCTGCCAGGTGTGCATGTGGGTTTCACAGTGTATCAGGCTCCTGCCAGGTGTGTATGTGGGTTTCACAGTTTATCAGGATCCTGCCAGGTGTGTATGGGGTTTCACTGTGGATCAGGATCCTGCCACGTGTGTATGGCGTTTTCACAGTTTATCAGGATCCTGCCAGGCGTGTATGTGGGTTTCACAGTTTATCAGGATCCTGCCAGGTGTGTATGGGGGTTATACAGTTCATCAGGATCCTGCCAGGTGTGTATGAGGGATTCACAGTTTATCAGGATCCTGCGTGGTGTGTCTGGGGGTTTCACAGTTCATCAGGATCCTGCCAGGTGTGTATGTGGGTTTCAAAGTTTATCAGGAAACTGCCTGATGTGACTGGGGTTTTCACAGTGCATCAGGATCCTGCCAGACGTGTAAGGGTTTTCACAGTGCATCAGGATCCTTCAAGATGTGTATGGGGGTTTCACAGTGTATCAGGATCCTGCCAGGTGTGTATGGGGTTTCACAGTTCATCAGGATCCTGCCAGGTGTGTATGTGGGTTTCAGAGTTTATCAGGGTCCTGCGTGGTGTGTCTGGGGGTTTCACAGTTCATCAGGATCCTGCCAGGTGTGTATGTGGGTTTCAAAGTTTATCAGGAAACTGCCAGATGTGAATGGGGTTTTCACAGTGCATCAGGATCCTGCCAGGTGCGTATGGGGTTTTCACAGTGCATCAGGATCCTGCAAGGTGTGTCTGGGGCTTTCACAGTGTATCAGGATCCTGCCAGGTGTGTATGGGGTTTTCCCAGTGTATCAGGATCCTCCCAAGTGTGTGGGGTTTTCACTGATTTATCAGGATCCTACCAGGTGTGTAAGGGGTTTTCGCAGTGGATCAGGATACTACCAGGTGTGTGTGGGGTTTTCACAGTGGATCAGGATCCTGCCAGGTGTGCATGGGGTTTTCACTGTGCATAAGGATCCTGCCAGGTGTGTATGGGGTCTTCACAGTATATCAGGATCCTGCCAGGTGTGTTTGGTGTTTTCACTGTGCATCAGGATCCTGCCAGGTGTGTTTGGGGTTTTCACAGTGCATCAGGACCCTGCCAGGTGTGTATGGGGCATTCATTGTGCATCAGAATCCTGCCAGGTGTGCATGGGGTTTTCACAGTGTCTCATGATCATGCCAGGTGTGTATGGGTGTTTCACAGTGCATCAGGATCCTGCCAGGTGTGTCTGTGGGTTTCACAGTTTATCAGGATCCAGCCAGGTGTGTCTGGGGTTTTCACAATTTATCATGATCCTGCCATTTGTGTATGGGGGTTTCACTGTTTATCAGGATCCTGCCAGGTGTGTATGTTGGTTTCACAGTTTATCAGTTTCCTGCCAGGTGAGTATGGGTTTTCACAGTGGATCATGATCCTGCCTGGAGTGCATGTGGTTTTCACAGTGTATCAGGATCCTGCCAGGTGTGTGTGGCGTTTCACAGTGTATCAGGATCCTGCCAGGTGTGTATGCGGTTTCACAGTGTATCAGGAAACAGACAGTTGTGTACGGGGTTTTCACAGTGTCGCAGGGTCCTGCAAGGCGTGTGTGGGGCTCCACAGTGTAACAGGATCCTGCCAGGTGTGTATGGGGTTTTCACAGCGTATCAGTGTCCTGCCAGGTGTGTATGGGGTTTTCACAGTGTATCAGGATTCTGCCAGTTGTGTATGAGGGTTTCACGGTGCATCAGGATCCTGCCAGGTGTGTATGGGGATTTCACAGTGTATCAGGTTCCTGCCAGGTGTGTATGGGCTTTTCACACTGCAACAGGATACTTCCAGGTGCGAATGGGGTTTTCACAGCATATCAGGGGCCTGCCAGGTGTGCATGGGTTTTTCACAGTGTATCAGGATCCTGCCAGGTGTGTATGGGGTTTTCACAGTGTATCAGGGTCCTGCCAGTATTGTCTGGGGTTTTTACAGTGTATCAGGATCCTGCCAGGTGTGAATTGGGTTTTTAGAGTGTATCAGGATCCTGCCAGGTGTGTATGGGGTTTCCCCAGTGTATCAGGATCCTGCCAGGTGTGTATGTGGTTTTCACAGTGTATCAGGGTCCCGCCAGGTGTGTTTGGGGTTTTCCCAGTGTATCAGGATCCTGCCAGGTGTGTATGGCGTTTTCACAGTGTATCAGGTTCCTGACAGGTGTGTATGGGGTTTTCACAAGTGTATCAGGATCCTGCCAGGTGTGTATGGGGTTTTCACAGTGGATCAGTGTCCTGCCAGGTGTGTGTGGTGTTTTCACAGTGTATCGGGATTCTGCCAGGTGTGTATGGGGTTCACAGTGTATCAGGGTCCTGCCAGGTGTGTATGGGTTTTTCAAAGTGTATCAGGATCCTGCGAGGTGTGTATGGGGTTTTCACAGTGTATCAGGGTCCTGCCAGGTGTGTATGGTGTTTTCAAAGTGTGTCGGGATCCTGCCTGGTGTGTATGCGGTTTCACTGTGTATCAGGGTCCTTCCAGGTGTGTATGGGGTTTTCACAGTGTATCAGGATCATGCCAGGTTTGTCCGGGGATTCACAGTGTATCAGGGTCTTGCCAGGTGTGCATGGGGTGTTTCACAGTGTATCAGGATCCTGCCAGGTGTGTATGGGTTTCACAGTGTATCAGGGACCTGCCAGGTGTGTATGGGGTTTTCACAGTGTATCAGGAACCTGCCAGGTGTGTACGGGGATTCACAGTGTATCAGAGTCCTGCCAGGTGTGTATGGGGTTTCACAGTGTATCAAGATCCTGCCAGGTGTGTATGGGGGTTTCACAGCGGATCAGGATCCTGCCAGGTGCATATCGGGTTTTCACAGTGTATCAGGGTCCTGCCAGGTGTGTATGGGGTTTTCACAGTGCATCAGGATCCTGCCAGATGTGTCTGGGGTTTCACAGTGTATCAGGATCCTGCCAGGTGTGGATGGGGTTTCACAGTGAATCAGGATCCTGCCAGATGTGTGGTGGGGGTTTCACAGTGGATCAGGATCCTGCCAGTTGTGCATGGGTTTTTCACAGTGGATCAGGATACTGCCAGGTGTGTATGGGGTTTCACAGTGTATCAGGATCCTGCCAGGAGTGTATGGGGTTTTCACAGTGTTTCAGGTTCCTGCCAGGAGGGTATGGGGTTGACACAGTGTATCAGGATCCTGTCAGGTGTGTATGGGTTTTTCACTGTTTATCAGCGTCCTGCCAGGTGTGTATGGCGTTTTAGCAGTGGATCAGGATCCTGCCTGGTGTGCATGGGGGTTTCACAGTATATCAGGATCCTGCCAGGTGTTTAAGGGCTTTCACAGTGTATCAGGATCCTGCCAGGTGTGTATGGGGTTTCACAGTGTGTCAGGATCCTGCCAGATGTGAATGGGGTTTCACTGTGCATCAGTATCCTGATAGATGTGAATGGGGTTCCACCGTGCATCAGGAACCTGCCAGGTGTGTATGGGGTTTTCACAGTGTATCAGGCTCCTGCCGGGTGTGTATGGGGGTTTCACAGTGTATCAGGATCCTGCCAGGTGTGTATGGGGTTTCACAGTGTATCAGGATCCTAACAGGTGTGAATGAGGGTTTCACAGTGCATCAGGATCCTGCCAGGTGTGTATGGGGATTTCGCAGTGTATCAGGGTCCTGCCAGGTGTGTATGGGTTTTTCACATTGTAACAGGATCCTGCCAGGTGTGAATGGGGTTTTCACAGTGTATCAGGGTCCTGCCAGCTGTGCATGGGGTTTTCACAGTGTATCAGGATCCTGCCAGGTGTGTATGGGGTTTTCACAGTGTATCAGGGTCCTGCGAGTATTGTATGGGGTTTTCACAGTGTATCAGGATCCTGCCAGTTGTGAATTGGGTTTTCAGAGTGTATCAGAATCCTGCCAGGTGTGTATGGGCTTTACATAGTGTATCAGGGTCCTGCCAGGTGTGGATGTGGTTTTCCCAGTGTATCAGGATCCTACCAGGTGTGTATGGGGTTTTCACAGTGGATCAGGGTCCTGCCAGGTGTGTATGGGGTTTTCACAAGTGTATCAGGATCCTGCCAGGTGTGTTTGGGGTTTTCACAGTGTATCAGGGTCCTGCCAGGTGTGTATGGTGTTTTCACAGTGTATCGGGATCCTGCCTGGTGTGTATCGGGTTTCACAGTGTATCAGGATCCTGCCGTGTGTGTGGGGTTTTCACAGTGTATCTGGATCCTGCCTGTTGTGTATGCGGTTTCACAGTGTATCAGGGTCCTGCCAGTTTGGCATGGGGTCTTCGCAGTGTATCAGGATCCTGCCAGGTGTGTATGGGGTTTCACAGTGTATCAGGGACATGCCAGGTGTGTTTGGGGTTTTCACAGTGTATGAGGATTCTACCAGGTGTGTATGAGGGTTTCACAGTGCATCAGGATCCTGCCAGGTGTGTATGGGGATTTCGCAGTGTATCAGTGTCCTGCCAGGTGTGTATGGGCTTTTCACACTGTAACAGTATCCTTCCAGGTGTGAATGGGGTTTTCACAGTATATCAGGGTCCTGCCAGGTGTGCATGGGGTTTTCACAGTGTATCAGGATCCTGCCAGGTGTGTATGGGGTTTTCACAGTGTATCAGGGTCCTGCCAGTATTGTATGGGGTTTTCACAGTGTATCAGGATCCTGCCAGGTGTGAATTGGGGTTTTTGAGTGTATCAGGATCCTGCCACGTGTGTATAGGGTTTCCACAGTGTATCAGGGTCCCGCCAGGTGTGTATGGGGTTTTCCCAGTGTATCAGGATCCTGCCAGGTGTGTATGGGGTTTTCACAGTGTATCAGGTTACTGCCAGGAGGGTATGTGGTTGACACAGTGTATCAGGGTCCTGTCAGGTGTGTATGGGTTTTTCACTGTTTATCAGCGTCCTGCCAGGTGTGTACGGCGTTTTCGCAGTGGATCAGGATCCTGCCTGGTGTGCATGGGGGTTTCACAGTGTATCAGGATCCTGCCAGGTGTTTAAGGGGTTTCACAGTGTATCAGGGTCCTGCCAGGTGTGTATGGGGTTTCACAGTGTATCAGGATCCTGCCAGATGTGAATGGGGTTTAACTGTGCATCAGGATCCTGACAGATGTGAATGGGGTTCCACCGTGCATCAGGAACCTGCCAGGTGTGTATGGGGTTTTCACAGTGTATCAGGCTCCTGCCGGGTGTGTATGGGGGTTTCACAGTGTATCAGGATCCTGCCAGGTGTGTATGGGGTTTCACATTGTATCAGGATCCTACCAGGTGTGTATGAGGGTTTCACAGTGCATCAGGATCCTGCCAGGTGTGTATGGGGATTTCGCAGTGTATCAGGGTCCTGCCAGGTGTGTTTGGGTTTTTCACACTGTAACAGCATCCTGCCAGGTGTGAATGGGGTTTTCACAGTGTATCAGGGTCCTGCCAGGTGCGCATGGGGTTTTCACAGTGTATCAGGATCCTGCCAGGTGTGCATGGGGTTTTCACAGTGTATCAGGGTCCTGCCAGTATTGAATGGGGTTTTCACCGTGTATCAGGATCCTGCCAGTTGTGAATTGGGTTTTCAGAGTGTATCAGAATCCTGCCAGGTGTGTATGGGCTTTACACAGTGTATCAGGGTCCTGCCAGGTGTGTATGTGGTTTTCCCAGTGTATCAGGATCCTACCAGGTGTGTATGGGGTTTTCACAGTGGATCAGGGTCCTGCCAGGTGTGTATGGGGTTTTCACAAGTGTATCAGGATCCTGCCAGGTGTGTTTGGGGTTTTCACAGTGTATCAGGGTCCTGCCAGGTGTGTATGGTGTTTTCACAGTGTATCGGGATCCTGCCAGGTGTGTATCGGGTTTCACAGTGTATCAGGATCCTGCCGTGTGTGTGGGGTTTTCACAGTGTATCAGGATCTTGCCAGGTTTGTATGGGGTTTTCACATCGTATCAGTTTCCTGCCAGGTGTGTATGGTGTTTTCACAGTGTATCTGGATCCTGCCTGTTGTGTATGCGGTTTCACAGTGTATCAGGGTCCTTACAGGTGTGCATGGGGTTTTCACAGTGTATCAGGTTCATGCCAGGTGTGTACGGGGATTCACATTGTATCAGGGTCCTGCCAGGTGGGCATGGGGTTTTCACAGTGTATCAGGATCCTGCCAGGTGTGTATGGGGTTTCACAGTGTATCAGGGACCTGCCAGGTGTGTATGGGGTTTTCACAGTGTATGAGGATTCTACCAGGTGTGTATGAGGGTTTCACAGTGCATCAGGATCCTGCCAGGCGTGTATGGGGATTTCGCAGTGTATCAGTGTCCTGCCAGGTGTGTATGGGCTTTTCACACTGTAACAGGATCCTGCCAGGTGTGAATGGGGTTTCCACAGTATATCAGGGTCCTGCCAGGTGTGCATGGGGTTTTCACAGTGTATCAGGATCCTGCCAGGTGTGTATGGGGTTTTCACAGTGTATCAGGGTCCTGCCAGTATTGTATGGGGTTTTCACAGTGTATCAGGATCCTGCCAGGTGTGAATTGGGTTTTTAGAGTGCACCAGGATCCTGCCAGGTGTGTATAGGGTTTCCACAGTGTATCAGGGTCCCGCAGGTGTGTATGGGGTTTTCCCAGTGTATCAGGATCCTGCCAGGTGTGTATGGGGTTTTCACAGTGTATCAGGTTACTGCCAGGAGGGTATGTGGTTGACACAGTGTATCAGGGTCCTGTCAGGTGTGTATGGGTTTTTCACTGTTTATCAGCGTCCTGCCAGGTGTGTACGGCGTTTTCGCAGTGGATCAGGATCCTGCCTGGTGTGCATGGGGGTTTCACAGTACATCAGGATCCTGCCAGGTGTTTAAGGGGTTTCACAGTGTATCAGGATCCTGCCAGATGTGAATGAGGTTTCACTGTGCATCAGGATCCTGACAGATGTGAATGGGGTTCCACCGTGCATCAGGAACCTGCCAGGTGTGTATGGGGTTTTCACAGTGTATCAGGCTCCTGCCGGGTGTGTATGGGGGTTTCACAGTGTATCAGGATCCTGCCAGGTGTGTATGGGGTTTCACATTGTATCAGGATCCTACCAGGTGTGTATGAGGGTTTCACAGTGCATCAGGATCCTGCCAGGTGTGTATGGGGATTTCGCAGTGTATCAGGGTCCTGCCAGGTGTGTATGGGTTTTTCACACTGTAACAGCATCCTGCCAGGTGTGAATGGGGTTTTCACAGTGTATCAGTGTCCTGCCAGGTGCGCATGGGGTTTTCACAGTGTATCAGGATCCTGCCAGGTGTGTATGGGGTTTTCACAGTGTATCAGGGTCCTGCCAGTATTGTATGGGGTTTTCACAGTGTATCAGGATCCTGCCAGGTGTGAATTGGGTTTTTAGAGTGTACCAGGATGCTGCCAGGTGTGTATAGGGTTTCCACAGTGTATCAGGGTCCCGCCAGGTGTGTATGGGGTTTTCCCAGTGTATCAGGATCCTGCCAGGTGTGCATGGGGGTTTCACAGTGGATCAGGATCCTGCCAGTTGTGTATGGGGTTTTCACAGTGTATCAGGATCCTGACAGGTGTGAATGGGGTTTTCACATTGTATCGGGTTCCTGCCAGGTGTGTATGGGGTTTCACAGTGGATCATGATCCTGCCAGGAGTGCATGTCGTTTTCACAGTGCATCAGGATCCTGCCTGGTGTGTATGGGGTTATAACAGTGTAACAGGATCCTGCCAGGTGTGTATGGGGTTTTCACAGTGTATCCGGGCCCTGCCAGGTGTGTGCGGCGTTTCACAGTGTATCAGGATCCTGCCAGGTGTGTATGCCGTTTCACAGTGTATCAGGAAACAGACAGTTGTGTACGGGGTTTTCACAGAGTAGCAGGGTCCTGCAAGGTGTGTGTGGGGCTCCACAGTGTAACAGGATCATGCCAGGTGTGTATGGGGTTTTCACAGCGTATCAGTGTCCTGCCAGGTGTGTATGGGGTTTTCACAGTGTATCAGGATCCTGCCAGTTGTGTATGAGGGTTTCACGATGCTTCAGGATCCTGCAAGGTGTGTGTGGGGCTCCACAGTGTAACAGGATCCTGCCAGGTGTGTATGGGGTTTTCACAGCGTATCAGTGTCCTGCCAGGTGTGTATGGGGATTTCACAGTGTATCAGGGTCCTGCCAGGTGTGTATGGGCTTTTCACACTGCAACAGGATACTTCCAGGTGTGAATGGGGTTTTCACAGTATATCAGGGTCCTGCCAGGTGTGCATGGGTTTTTCACAGTGGATCAGGATCCTGCCAGGTGTGTATGGGGTTTTCACAGTGTATCAGGGTCCTGCCAGTATTGTCTGGGGTTTTCACAGTGTATCAGGATCCTGCCAGGTGTGAATTGGGTTTTTAGAGTGTATCAGGATCCTGCCAGGTGTGTTTGGGGTTTTCCCAGTGTCTCAGGATCCTGTCAGGTGTGTATGGCGTTTTCACAGTGTATCAGGTTCCTGCCAGGTGTGTATGGGGTTTTCACAAGTGTATCAGGATCCTGCCAGGTGTGTATGGGATTATCACAGTGTGTCAGTGTCCTGCCAGGTGTATATGGTGTTTTCACAGTGTATCGGGATTCTGCCAGGTGTGTATGGGGTTCACAGTGTATCAGGGTCCTGCCAGGTGTGTATGGGTTTTTCAAAGTGTATCAGGATCCTGCTAGGTGTGTATGGGGTTTTCACAGTGTGTCAGTGTCCTGCCAGGAGTGTATGGGGTTTTCACAGTGTATCAGGATCATGCCAGGTGTGTACGGGGATTCACAGTGTATCAGGGTCCTGCCAGGTGTGCATGGGGTTTTTCACAGTGTATCAGGATCCTACCAGGTGTGTATGGGTTTCACAGTGTATCATGGACCTGCCAGGTGTGTATGGGGTTTTCACAGTGTGTCAGGAACCTGCCAGGTGTGTACGGGGATTCACAGTGTATCAGAGTCCTGCCAGGTGTGTATGGGGTTTCACAGTGGATCAGGTTCCTGCCAGGTGCATATCGGGTTTTCACAGTGTATCAGGGTCCTGCCAGGTGTCTATGGGGTTTTCACAGTGCATCAGGATCCTGCCAGATGTGTCTGGGGTTTCACAGTATATCAGGATCCTGCCAGGTGTGTATGGGGTTTCACAGTGTATCAGGATCCTGCCAGATGTGTGGTGGGGCTTTCACAGTGGATCAGGATCCTGCCAGTTGTGCATGGGGTTTTCACAGTGGATCAGGATACTGCCAGGTGTGTATGGGGTTTCACAGTGTATCAGTATCCTGCCAGGAGTGTATGCTGTTTTCACAGTGTATCAGTGTCCTGCCAGCTATGTACGGGGTTTACACAGTGTATCAGGTTCCTGCCAGGAGGGTATGTGGTTTACACAGTGTATCAGGGTCCTGTCAGGTGTGTATGGGTTTTTCACTGTTTATCAGCGTCCTGCGAGGTGTGTATGGCGTTTTCGCAGTGGATCAGGATCCTGCCTGGTGTGCATGGGGGTTTCACAGTGTATCAGGATCCTGCCAGTTGTTTAAGGGGTTTCACAGTGTATCAGGATCCTGCCAGGTGTGTATGGGGTTTCACAGTGTATCAGGATCCTGACAGATGTGAATGGGGTTTCACTGTGAATCAGGATCCTGACAGATGTGAATGGGGTTCCACCGTGCATCAGGAACCTGCCAGGTGTGTATGGGGTTTTGACAGTGTATCAGGCTCCTGCCGGGTGTGTATGGGGGTTTCACAGAGTATCAGGATCCTGCCAGGTGTGTATGGGGTTTCACAGTGTATCAGGATTCTACCAGGTGTGTATCAGGGTTTCACAGTGCATCAGGATCCTGCCAGGTGTGTATGGGGATTTCACAGTGTATCAGGGTCCTGCCAGGTGTGTATGGGTTTTTCACACTGTAACAGGATCCTGCCAGGTGTGAATGGGGTTTTCACAGTGTATCAGGGTCCTGCCAGGTGTGCATGGGGTTTTCACAGTGTATCAGGATCCTGCCAGGTGTGTATGGGGTTTTCACAGTGTATCAGGGTCCTGCCAGTATTGTATGGGGTTTTCAAAGTGTATCAGGATCCAGCCAGTTGTGAATTGGGTTTTCAGAGTGTATCAGAATCCTGCCAGGTGTGTATGGGCTTTACACAGTGTATCAGGGTCCCGCCAGGTGTGTATGTGGTTTTCCCAGTGTATCAGGATCCTACCAGGTGTGTATGGGGTTTTCACAGTGTATCAGGGTCCTGCCAGGTGTGAATGGTGTTTTCACAAGTGTATCAGGATCCTGCCAGGTGTGTATGGTGTTTTCACAGTGTATCGGGATCCTGCCAGGTGTGTATGGGGTTTCACAGTGCATCAGGATCCTGCCAGGTGTGTATGGGGTTTTCACAGTGTATCAGGATCCTGCCAGGTGTGTATGGGGTTTTCACAGTGTATCAGGTTCCTGCCAGGTGTGTATGGTGTTTTCACAGTGTATCGGGATCCTGCCTGTTGTCTATTCGGTTTCACAGTGTATCAGGGTCCTTACAGGTGTGCATGGGGTTTTCACAGTGTATCAGGATCATGCCAGGTGTGTACGGGGATTCACAGTGTATCAGGGTCCTGCCAGGTTGGCATGGGGTTTTCACAGTGTATCAGGATCCTGCCAGGTGTGGATGGGGTTTCGCAGTGTATCAGGGACCTGACAGGTGTGTATGGGGTTTTCACAGTGTATCAGGTACCTGCCAGGTGTGTACGGGGATTCACAGTGTATCAGAGTCCTGCCAGGTGTGTATGGGGTTTTCACAGTGTATCAGGATCCTGCCAGGTGTGTATGGGGTTTCACAGTGTATCAAGATCCTGCCAGCTGTGTATGGGGGTTTCACAGTGGATCAGGATCCTGCCAGGTGCATATGGGGTTTTCACAGTGTATCAGGGTCCTGCCAGGTGTGTATGGGGTTTCACAGTGCATCAGGATACTGACGAATGTGTCTGGGGTTTCACAGTGTATCAGGATCCTGCCAGGTGTGTATGGAATTTCACAGTGTATCAGGATCCTGCCAGATGTGTTGTGGGGGTTTCTCAGTGGATTAGGATCCTGCCAGTTGTGTATGGGGTTTTCACAGTGTATCAGGATCGTGCCAGGTGTGTATGGGGTTTCACAGTGGATCAGGATACTGCCAGGTGTGTATGGGGTTTCACAGTGTATCAGGATCCTGCCAGGAGTGTTTGGGGATTTCGCAGTGTACCAGGGTCCTGCCAGGTGTGTATGGGGTTTTCACAGTGTATCAGGTTCCTGCCAGGAGGGTTTGGGGTTTTCACAGTGTATCAGGGTCCTGCCAGGTGTGTATGGGGTTTTCACAGTTTATCAGCGTCCTGCCAGGTGTGTATGGCGTTTTCACAGTGGATCAGGTTCCTGCCAGGTGTGCATGGGGGTTTCACAGTGTAACAGGATCCTGCCAGGTGTGTATGGGGTTTCACAGTGTATCAAGATCCTGCCCGGTGTGTATGGGGTTTCACAGTGTATCAGGGTCCTGCCAGGTGTGTATGGGGTTTCACAGTGTATCAGGATCCTGCCAGAGGTGAATGGGGTTTCACTGTGCATCAGGATCCTGCCAGATGTGAATGGGGTTCCACTGTGCATCAGGAACCTGCCAGGTGTGTACGGGGTTTTCACAGTGTATCAGGATCCTGCCGGGTGTGTATGGGGGTTTCACAGTGTATCAGTGTCCTGCCAGCTGTGTATGGTGTTTTCACAGTGTATCGGGATCCTGCCAGGTGTGTATGGGGTTCACAGTGTATCAGGGTCCTTCCAGGTGTGTATGGGGTTTTCACAGTGTATCAGGATCATGCCAGGTGTGTACGGGGATTCACAGTGTATCAGGGTCCTGCCAGGTGTGCATGGGGTTTTTCACAGTGTATCAGGATCCTGCCAGGTGTGTATGGGTTTCACAGTGTATCAGGGAGCTGCCAGGTGTGTACGGGGATTCACAGTGTATCAGAGTCCTGCCAGGTGTGTTTCGGGTTTTCAAAGTGTATCAGGATCCTGCCAGGTGTGTTTGGGGTTTCACAGTGTATCAAGATCCTGCCAGGTGTGTATGGGGTTTCACAGTGGATCAGGATCCTGCCAGGTGCATATGGGGTTTTCACAGTGTATCAGGGTCCTGCCAGGTGTGTATGGGGTTTTCGCAGAGCATCAGGATCCTGCCAGATGTGTCTGAGGTTTCACAGTGTATCAGGATCCTGCCAGATGTGTTGTGGGGGTTTCACAGTGGATCAGGATCCTGCCAGTTGTGTATGGGGTTTTCACAGTGTATCAGGATCGTGCCAGGTGTGTATGGGGTTTCACAGTGGATCAGGATACTGCCAGGTGTGTATGGGGTTTCACAGTGTATCAGGATCCTGCCAGGAGTGTTTGGGGTTTTCACAGTGTATCAATGTCCTGCCAGGTGTGTAGGGGGTTTTCACAGTGTGTCAGGTTCCTGCCAGGAGGGCTTGGGGTTTTCACAGTGTTTCAGGGTCCTGCCAGGTGTGTATGGGGTTTTCACAGTTTATCAGCTTCCTGCCAGGTGTGTATGGCGTTTTCACAGTGGATCAGGATCCTGCCAGGTGTGCATGGGGGTTTCACAGTGTATCAGGATCCTGCCAGGTGTGTATGGGGTTTCACAGTGTATCAAGATCATGCCAGGTGTGTATGGGGTTTCACAGTGTATCAGGATCCTGCCAGATGTGAATGGGGTTTCACTGTGCATCAGGATCCTGCCGGATGTGAATGGGGTTCCACAGTGTATCAGAGTCCTGCCAGGTGTGTATGGGGATTTCACAGTGTATCTGGAACCTGCCAGGTGTGTACGGGGATTCACAGTGTATCAGAGTTCTGCCAGGTGTGTATGGGATTTTCACAGTGTATCAGGATCCTGCCAGGTGTGTATGGGGTTTCACAGTGTATCAAGATCCTGCCAGGTGTGTATGGGTGTTTCACAGTGGGTCAGGATCCTGCCAGGTGCATATGGGGTTTTCACAGTGTATCAGGGTCCTGCCAGGTGTGTATGGGGTTTTCACAGTGCATCAGGATCCTGCCTGATGTGTCTGGGGTTTCACAGTGTATCAGGATCCTGCCAGGTGTGTATGGGATTTCACAGTGTATCAGGATCCTGCCAGATGTGTTGTGGGGGTTTCACAGTGGATCAGGATACTGCCAGGAGTGTATGGGGTTTCACAGTCTATCAGGATCCTGCCAGGCTTGTTTGGGGTTTTCACAGTGTATCAGGGACCTGCCAGGTGTGTATGGGGTTTTCACAATGTATCAGGTTCCTGCCAGGAGGGGTTGGGGTTTTCACAGTGTATCAGGGTCCTGCCAGGTGTGTATGGGGTTTTCACAGTTTATCAGCCTCCTTCCAGGTGTGTATGGCGTTTTCACAGTGGATCAGGATCCTGCCAGGTGTGCATGGGGGTTTCACAGTGTATCAGGATCCTGCCAGATGTGTATGGGGTTTCACAGTGTATCAAGATCCTGCCAGGTGTGTATGGGGTTTCACAGTGTATCAGGATCCTGCCAGGTGTGTATGGGGTTTCACAGTGTATCAGGATCCTGCCAGATGTGAATGGGGTTTCACTGTGCATCAGGATCCTGCCGGATGTGAATGGGGTTTCACAGTGCATCAGGAACCTGCCAGGTGTGTACGGGGTTTTCACAGTGCATCAGGCTCCTGCCGGGTGTGTATGGGGGTTTCACAGTGTATCAGTGTCCTGCCAGGTGTGCATGGTGTTTTCACAGTGTATCGGGATCCTGCCAGGTGTGTATGGGGTTCACAGTGTATCAGGGTCCTGCCAGGTGTGTATGGGTTTTTCAAAGTGTATCAGGATCCTGCCAGGTGTGCATGGGGTTTTCACAGTGTATCAGGGTCTTGCCAGGTGTGTATGGTGTTTTCACAGAGTATCGGGATCCTGCCTGGTGTGTATGCGGTTTCACTGTGTATCAGGGTCCTTCCAGGTGTGCATGGGGTTTTCACAGTGTATCAGGATCATGCCAGGTGTGTACGGGGATTCACAGTGTATCAGGGTCCTGCCAGGTTTGCATGGGGTTTTTCACAGTGTTTCAGGATCCTGCCAGGTGTGTATGGGTTTCACAGTGTATCAGGGACCTGCCAGGTGTGTATGGGGTTTTCACAGTGTATCAGGAACCTGCTAGGTGTGTACGGGGATTCACAGCGTATCAGAGTCCTGCCAGGTGTGTTTTGGGTTTTCACAGTGGATCAGGATCCTGCCAGTTGTGCATGGGGATTTCGCAGCGTATCAGGATCCTGCCAGGTGTGTATGGGGTTTCACAGTGGATCAGGATACTGCCAGGTGTGTATGGGGTTTCACAGTGTATCAGGATCCTGCCAGGAGTGTATGGGGTTTTCACAGTGTATCAGTGTCCTGCCAGCTATGTTCGGGGTTTTCACAGTGTGTCAGGTTCCTGCCTGGAGTGTATGGGGTTCACACAGTGTATCAGGGTCCTGACAAGTGTGTATGGGTTTTTCACAGTGTATCAGGTTCCTGCCAGGAGGGTTTGAGGTTTTCACAGTGTATCAGGGTCCTGCCAGGAGTGTATGGGGTTTTCACAGTTTATCAGCGTCCTGCCAGGTGTGTATGGCGTTTTCACAGTGAATCAGGATCCTGCCAGGTGTGCATGGGGGTTTCACAGTGCATCAGGATCCTGCCAGGTGTGTATGGGGTTTCACAGTGGATCAAGATCCTGCCAGGTGTGCATGGGATTCGACAGTGTTTCAGGATCCTGCCAAGTGTGTATGGGGTTTCACAGTGTATCAGGATCCTGCCAGATGTGAATGGGGTTTCACTGTGCATCAGGATCCTGCCAGATGTGAAAGGGGTTCCACTGTGCATCAGGTACCTGCCAGGTGTGTACGGGGTTTTCACAGTGTATCAGGCTCCTGCCGATTGTGTATGGGGGTTTCACAGTGTATCAGGATCCTCCCATGTGTGTATGGGGTTTCACAGTGCATCAGGATCCTGCAAGGTGTGTATGGGGATTTCACAGTGTATCAGGGTCCTGCCAGGTGTGTATGGGTTTTTCACACTGTAACAGGATCCTGCCAGGTGTGAATGGGGTTTTAACAGTGTATCAGGGTCCTGCCAGGTGTGCATGGGGTTTTCACAGTGTAACAGGATCCTGCCAGTTGTGAATTGGGTTTTCAGGGTGTATCAGAATCCTGCCAGGTGTGTATGGGCTTCACACAGTTCATCAGGTTCCCGCCAGGTGTGTATGTGGTTTTCCCAGAGTATCAGGATTCTGCCAGGTGTGCATGGGGTTTTCACAGTGTATCAGGGTCCTGCCAGGTGTGTATGGGGTTTTCACAAGTGTATCAGGATCCTGCCAGGTGTGTTTGGGGTTTTCACAGTGTATCAGGGTCCTGCCAGGTGTGTATGGTGTTTTCACAGTGTATCGGGATCCTTCCAGGTGTGTATGGGGTTTCACAGTGTATCAGGATCCTGCCAGGTGTGTACGGGGTTTTCACAGTGTATCAGGATCCTGCCAGGTGTGGATGGGGTTTTCACAGTGTATCAGGTTCCTGCCAAGTGTGTATGGTTTTTTCACAGTGTATCGGGATCATGCCTGTTGTGTATGCGGGTTCGCAGTGTATCAGGGTCCTTACAGGTGTGCATGGGGTTTTCACAGTTTATCAGGATCATGCCAGGTGTGTACAGGGATTCACAGTGTATGAGGGTCCTGCCAGGTGGGCATGGGGTTTTCACAGTGTATCAGGATCCTGCCAGGTGTGTATGGGGTTTCACAGTGAATCAGGGACCTGCCAGGTGTGTATGGGGTTTTCACAGTGTATCAGGAACCTGCCAGGTGTGTATGGGGATTCACAGTGTATCAGAGTCCTGCCAGGTGTGTATGGGGTTTTCACAGTGTATCAGGATCCTGCCAGGTGTGTATGGAGTTTCACAGTGTATCAAGATCCTGCCAGGAGTGTATGGGGGTTTCACAGTGGATCAGGATCCTGCCAGGTGCATATGGGGTTTTCACAGTGTATCAGGGTCCTGCCAGGTGTGTCTGGGGTTTTCACAGTGCATCAGGATCCTGCCTGATGTGTCTGGGGTTTCACAGTGTATCAGGATCCTGCCAGGTGTCTATGGGATTTCACAGTGTATCAGGATCCTGCCAGATGTGTTGTGGGGGTTTCACAGTGGATCAGGATCCTGCCAGCTGTGTATGGGGTTTTCACAGTGTATCAGGATCGTGCCAGGTGTGTATGGGGTTTCACAGTGGATCAGGATACTGCCAGCTGTGTATGGGGTTTTCACAGTGAATCAGGATCCTGCCAGGAGTGTTTGGGGTTTTCACAATGTATCAGTGTCCTCCATGTGTGTATGGGTTTCTCACAGTGTATCAGTTTCCTGCCAGGAGGGTTTGAGGTTTTCACAGTGTATCAGGGTCCTGCCAGGAGTGTATGGGGTTTTCACAGTTTATCAGCGTCCTGCCAGGTGTGTATGGCGTTTTCACAGTGAATCAGGATCCTGCCAGGTGTGCATGGGGGTTTCACAGTGTATCAAGATCCTGCCAGGTGTGCATGGGATTTCACAGTGTTTCAGGATCCTGCCAGGTGTGTATGGGGTTTCACAGTGTATCAGGATCCTGCCAGATGTGAATGGGGTTTCACTGTGCATCAGGATCCTGCCGGATGTGAATGGGGTTCCACAGTGTATCAGAGTCCTGCCAGGTGTGTATGGGGTTTTCACAGTGTATCTGGAACCTGCCAGGTGTGTACGGGGATTCACAGTGTATCAGAGTTCTGCCAGGTGTGTATGGGATTTTCACAGTGTATCAGGATCCTGCCAGGTGTGTATGGGGTTTCACAGTGTATCAAGATCCTGCCAGGTGTGTATGGGTGTTTCACAGTGGGTCAGGATCCTGCCAGGTGCATATGGGTTTTTCACAGTGTATCAGGGTCCTGCCAGGTGTGTATGGGGTTTTCACAGTGCATCAGGATCCTGCCTGATGTGTCTGGGGTTTCACAGTGTATCAGGATCCTGCCAGGTGTGTATGGGATTTCACAGTGTATCAGGATCCTGCCAGATGTGTTGTGGGGGTTTCACAGTGGATCAGGATACTGCCAGGAGTGTATGGGGTTTCACAGTCTATCAGGATCCTGCCAGGCTTGTTTGGGGTTTTCACAGTGTATCAGGGTCCTGCCAGGTGTGTATGGGGTTTTCACAAAGTATCAGGTTCCTGCCAGGAGGGGTTGGGGTTTTCACAGTGTATCAGGGTCCTGCCAGGTGTGTATGGGGTTTTCACAGTTTATCAGCGTCCTTCCAGGTGTGTATGGCGTTTTCACAGTGGATCCAGATCCTGCCAGGTGTGCATGGGGGTTTCACAGTGTATCAGGATCCTGCCAGATGTGTATGGGGTTTCACAGTGTATCAAGATCCTGCCAGGTGTGTATGGGGTTTCACAGTGTATCAGGATCCTGCCAGGTGTGTATGGGGTTTCACAGTGTATCAGGATCCTGCCAGATGTGAATGGGGTTTCACTGTGCATCAGGATCCTGCCGGATGTGAATGGGGTTTCACAGTGCATCAGGAACCTGCCAGGTGTGTACGGGGTTTTCACAGTGCATCAGGCTCCTGCCGGGTGTGTATGGGGGTTTCACAGTGTATCAGTGTCCTGCCAGGTGTGCATGGTGTTTTCACAGTGTATCGGGATCCTGCCAGGTGTGTATGGGTTTCACAGTGTATCAGGGTCCTGCCAGGTGTGTATGGGTTTTTCAAAGTGTATCAGGATCCTGCCAGGTGTGCATGGGGTTTTCACAGTGTATCAGGGTCTTGCCAGGTGTGTATGGTGTTTTCACAGAGTATCGGAATCCTGCCTGGTGTGTATGCGGTTTCACTGTGTATCAGGGTCCTTCCAGGTGTGCATGGGGTTTTCACAGTGTATCAGGATCATGCCAGGTGTGTACGGGGATTCACAGTGTATCAGGGTCCTGCCAGGTTTGCATGGGGTTTTTCACAGTGTTTCAGGATCCTGCCAGGTGTGTATGGGTTTCACAGTGTATCAGGGACCTGCCAGGTGTGTATGGGGTTTTCACAGTGTATCAGGAACCTGCTAGGTGTGTACGGGGATTCACAGCGTATCAGAGTCCTGCCAGGTGTGTTTGGGGTTTTCACAGTGGATCAGGATCCTGCCAGGTGTGTATGGGGTTTCACAGTGTATCAAGATCCTGCCAGGTGTGTATGGGGGTTTCACAATGGATCAGGATCCTGCCAGGTGCATATGGGGTTTTCACAGTGTATCAGGTTCCTGCCAGGTGTGTATGGGGTTTTCACCGTGCATCAGGATCCTGCCAGATGTGTCTGGGGTTTCACAGTGTATCAGGATCCTGCCAGGTGTGTATGGGGTTTCACAGTGTATCAGGATCCTGCCAGATGTGTGGTGGGGGATTCACAGTGGATCAGGATCCTGCCAGTTGTGCATGGGGATTTCGCAGCGTATCAGGATCCTGCCAGGTGTGTATGGGGTTTCACAGTGGATCAGGATACTGCCGGGTGTGTATGGGGTTTCACAGTGTATCAGGATCCTGCCAGGAGTGTATGGGGTTTTCACAGTGTATCAGTGTCCTGCCAGCTATGTTCGGGGTTTTCACAGTGTGTCAGGTTCCTGCCTGGAGTGTATGGGGTTCACACAGTGTATCAGGGTCCTGACAAGTGTGTATGGGTTTTTCACAGTGTATCAGGTTCCTGCCAGGAGGGTTTGAGGTTTTCACAGTGTATCAGGGTCCTGCCAGGAGTGTATGGGGTTTTCACAGTTTATCAGCGTCCTGCCAGGTGTGTATGGCGTTTTCACAGTGAATCAGGATCCTGCCAGGTGTGCATGGGGGTTTCACAGTGCATCAGGATCCTGCCAGGTGTGTATGGGGTTTCACAGTGGATCAAGATCCTGCCAGGTGTGCATGGGATT
Organism: Heterodontus francisci; assembly: GCF_036365525.1. Classification (NCBI taxonomy): domain Eukaryota; kingdom Metazoa; phylum Chordata; class Chondrichthyes; order Heterodontiformes; family Heterodontidae; genus Heterodontus; species Heterodontus francisci. The sequence continues at coordinate 2,913,176 of NW_027140578.1, read as the reverse complement.
CGACAGTGTTTCAGGATCCTGCCAGGTGTGTATGGGGTTTCACAGTGTATCAGGATCCTGCCAGATGTGAATGGGGTTTCACTGTGCATCAGGATCCTGCCAGATGTGAAAGGGGTTCCACTGTGCATCAGGTACCTGCCAGGTGTGTACGGGGTTTTCACAGTGTATCAGGCTCCTGCCGATTGTGTATGGGGGTTTCACAGTGTATCAGGATCCTCCCATGTGTGTATGGGGTTTCACAGTGCATCAGGATCCTGCAAGGTGTGTATGGGGATTTCACAGTGTATCAGGGTCCTGCCAGGTGTGTATGGGTTTTTCACACTGTAACAGGATCCTGCCAGGTGTGAATGGGGTTTTAACAGTGTATCAGGGTCCTGCCAGGTGTGCATGGGGTTTTCACAGTGTAACAGGATCCTGCCAGTTGTGAATTGGGTTTTCAGGGTGTATCAGAATCCTGCCAGGTGTGTATGGGCTTCACACAGTTTATCAGGTTCCCGCCAGGTGTGTATGTGGTTTTCCCAGAGTATCAGGATTCTGCCAGGTGTGCATGGGGTTTTCACAGTGTATCAGGGTCCTGCCAGGTGTGTATGGGGTTTTCACAAGTGTATCAGGATCCTGCCAGGTGTGTTTGGGGTTTTCACAGTGTATCAGGGTCCTGCCAGGTGTGTATGGTGTTTTCACAGTGTATCGGGATCCTTCCAGGTGTGTATGGGGTTTCACAGTGTATCAGGATCCTGCCAGGTGTGTACGGGGTTTTCACAGTGTATCAGGATCCTGCCAGGTGTGGATGGGGTTTTCACAGTGTATCAGGTTCCTGCCAGGTGTGTATGGTTTTTTCACAGTGTATCGGGATCATGCCTGTTGTGTATGCGGGTTCGCAGTGTATCAGGGTCCTTACAGGTGTGCATGGGGTTTTCACAGTTTATCAGGATCATGCCAGGTGTCTACAGGGATTCACAGTGTATGAGGGTCCTGCCAGGTGGGCATGGGGTTTTCACAGTGTATCAGGATCCTGCCAGGTGTGTATGGGGTTTCACAGTGAATCAGGGACCTGCCAGGTGTGTATGGGGTTTTCACAGTGTATCAGGAACCTGCCAGGTGTGTATGGGGATTCACAGTGTATCAGAGTCCTGCCAGGTGTGTATGGGGTTTTCACAGTGTATCAGGATCCTGCCAGGTGTGTATGGGGTTTCACAGTGTATCAAGATCCTGCCAGGAGTGTATGGGGGTTTCACAGTGGATCAGGATCCTGCCAGGTGCATATGGGGTTTTCACAGTGTATCAGGGTCCTGCCAGGTGTGTCTGGGGTTTTCACAGTGCATCAGGATCCTGCCTGATGTGTCTGGGGTTTCACAGTGTATCAGGATCCTGCCAGGTGTCTATGGGATTTCACAGTGTATCAGGATCCTGCCAGATGTGTTGTGGGGGTTTCACAGTGGATCAGGATCCTGCCAGCTGTGTATGGGGTTTTCACAGTGTATCAGGATCGTGCCAGGTGTGTATGGGGTTTCACAGTGGATCAGGATACTGCCAGGTGTGTATGGGGTTTCACAGTGAATCAGGATCCTGCCAGGAGTGTTTGGGGTTTTCACAATGTATCAGTGTCCTCCATGTGTGTATGGGTTTTTCACAGTGTATCAGTTTCCTGCCAGGAGGGTTTGAGGTTTTCACAGTGTATCAGGGTCCTGCCAGGAGTGTATGGGGTTTTCACAGTTTATCAGCGTCCTGCCAGGTGTGTATGGCGTTTTCACAGTGAATCAGGATCCTGCCAGGTGTGCATGGGGGTTTCACAGTGTATCAAGATCCTGCCAGGTGTGCATGGGATTTCACAGTGTTTCAGGATCCTGCCAGGTGTGCATGGGGTTTCACTGTGCATCAGGATCCTGCCAGATGTGAAAGGGGTTCCACTGTGCATCAGGTACCTGCCAGGTGTGTACGGGGTTTTCACAGTGTATCAGGCTCCTGCCGATTGTGTATGGGGGTTTCACAGTGTATCAGGATCCTTCCAGGTGTGTATGGATTTTCACAGTATATCAGGATCCTGCCAGATGTGTCTGGGGTTTTCAGAGTTTTTCAGGGTCCTGCCAGGTGTGTATGGGTGTTTCACAGTTTATCAGCATCTTGCCAGTTGTGTATGGGGTTTTCACAGTGGATCAGGATCCTGCCAGGTGTGTATGGGGTTTTCACAGTGTATCAGGATCCTGCCAAGTTTGCATGGGGTTTTCACAGTGTCTCAGGATCCTGCCAGGAGTGTATGGGGTTTTCACAGTGTATCAGTGTCCTGCCAGGTGTGTATGGGGTTTTCGCAGTGTATCAGCTTCCTGCCAGGAGGGGATGGGATTTTCACAGTGTATCAGGGACCTGCCAGGTGTGTATGGGGTTTACACACTTTATCAGCATCCTGCCAGGTGTGTATGGCGTTTTCACAGTGGATCAGGATCCTGCCAGGTGTGCATGGGGGTTTCACAGTGTATCAGGATCCTGCCAGGTGTGTGGGGTTTCACAGTGTATCAGGATCCTGCCAGGTGTGTATGGGGTTTCACGGTGTATCAGGATCCTGCCAGGTGTGTATGGGGTTTCACAGTGTATCAGGATCCTCCCAGATGTGAATGGGGTTTCACTGTGCATCAGGATCCTGCCAGATGTGAATGGGGTTCCACTGTGCATCAGGAACCTGCCAGGTGTGTACGGGGTTTTCACAGTGGATCAGGCTCCTGCCGGGTGTGTTTGGGGGTTTCACAGTGTATCAGGATCCTGCCAGGTGTGAATGGGGATTCACAGTGGATCATGATCCTGCTAGGAGTGCATGTGGTTTTCGCAGTGTATCAGGATCCTGCCTGGAGTGTATGGGGTTATAACAGTGTGACAGGATCCTGCCAGGTGTGTATGGGGTTTTCACAGTTTATCCGGGCCCTGCCAGGTGTGTATGGTGATTTCACAGTGCATCAGGATCCTGCCAGGTGTGTATGGGGTTTCACAGTGTATCAGGGTCCTGCCAGGTGTGTATGGGGTTTCACAGTGGATCATGATCCTGCCAGGAGTGTATGTGGTTTTCACAGTGTATCAGGATCCTGCCAGGTGTGTATGGCGTTTCACAGTGGTCAGGATCCTGCCTGGAGTGCATGGGGTTTTCACAGTGAATCAGGATCCTGCCAGGTGTGTGTGGGGTTTCACAGTGTATCAGGAAACAGACAGGTGTGTACGGGGTTTTCACAGTGTATCAGTGTCCTGCCAGGTGTGTGTGGGGTTCCACAGTGTAACAGGATCCTGCCAGGTGTGTATGGGGTTTTCACAGCGTATCAGTGTCCTGCCAGGTGTGTATGGGGTTTTCACAGTGTCTCAGGATCCTGCCAGTTGTGTATGAGGGTTTCACGGTGTATCAGGATCCTGCCAGGTGTGTATGGGGATTACACAGTGTATCAGGGTCCTGCCAGGAGTGTATGGGTTTTTCACACTGCAACAGGATCCTTCCAGATGTGAATGGGGTTTTCGCAGTATATCTGCTTTTTGCCAGGTGTGCATGGGGTTTTCACAGTGTATCAGGATCCTGCCAGGTGTGAATTGGGTTTTTAGAGTATATCAGGATCCTGCCAGGTGTGTATGGGGTTTTCCCAGTGTATCAGGATCCTGCCAGGTGTGTATGGGGTTTTCACAGTGTATCAGGTTCCCGCTAGGTGTGTATGGGATTTTCCCAGTGTTTCAGGTTTCTGCCAGTATTGCATGGGGTTTACACAGTGTATCAGGATCCTGCCAGGTGTGAATTGGGTTTTTAGAGTATATCAGGATCCTGCCAGGTGTGTATGGGGTTTTCCCAGTGTATCAGGATCCTGCCAGGTGTGTATGGGGTTTTCACAGTGTATCAGGGTCCCGCCAGGTGTGTATGGGGTTTTCCCAGTGTATCAGGATCCTGCCAGGTGTGTACGGGTTTTCACAGTGTTTCAGGTTCCTGCCAGGAGTGTATGGGTTTTTCACACTGCAACAGGATCCTTCCAGATGTGAATGGGGTTTTCGCAGTATATCTGGGTCCTGCCAGATGTGCATGGGGTTTTCACAGTGTATAAGTATCCTGCCAGGTGTGTATGGGGTTTTCACAGTGTATCAGGATTCTGCCAGGTGTGTATGGGGTTTCACAGTGTATCAAGATCCTGCCAGGTGTGTATGGGGGTTTCACAGTGGATCAGGATCCTGCCAGGTGCATATGGGGTTTTCACAGTGTATCAGGGTTCTGCCAGTATTGTATGAGGTTTTCACAGTGTATCAGGATCCTGCCAGGTGTGAAATGGGTTTTTAGAGTATATCAGGATCCTGCCAGGTGTGTATGGGGTTTTCCCAGTGTATCAGGATCCTGCCAGGTGTGTATGGGGTTTTCACAGTGTATCAGGGTCCCGCCAGGTGTGTATGGGGTTTTCCCAGTGTATCAGGATCCTGCCAGGTGTGTATGGGGTTTCACAGTGAATCAGGATCCTGCCAGGAGTGTTTGGGGTTTTCACAATGTATCAGTGTCCTCCATGTGTGTATGGGTTTTTCACAGTGTATCAGTTTCCTGCCAGGAGGGTTTGAGGTTTTCACAGTGTATCAGGGTCCTGCCAGGAGTGTATGGGGTTTTCACAGTTTATCAGCGTCCTGCCAGGTGTGTATGGCGTTTTCACAGTGAATCAGGATCCTGCCAGGTGTGCATGGGGGTTTCACAGTGTATCAAGATCCTGCCAGGTGTGCATGGGATTTCACAGTGTTTCAGGATCCTGCCAGGTGTGTATGGGGTTTCACAGTGTATCAGGATCCTGCCAGATGTGAATGGGGTTTCACTGTGCATCAGGATCCTGCCAGATGTGAAAGGGGTTCCACTGTGCATCAGGTACCTGCCAGGTGTGTACGGGGTTTTCACAGTGTATCAGGCTCCTGCCGATTGTGTATGGGGGTTTCACAGTGTATCAGGATCCTTCCAGGTGTGTATGGATTTTCACAGTATATCAGGATCCTGCCAGATGTGTCTGGGGTTTTCAGAGTTTTTCAGGGTCCTGCCAGGTGTGTATGGGTGTTTCACAGTTTATCAGCATCTTGCCAGTTGTGTATGGGGTTTTCACAGTGGATCAGGATCCTGCCAGGTGTGTATGGGGTTTTCACAGTGTATCAGGATCCTGCCAAGTTTGCATGGGGTTTTCACAGTGTCTCAGGATCCTGCCAGGAGTGTATGGGGTTTTCACAGTGTATCAGTGTCCTGCCAGGTGTGTATGGGGTTTTCGCAGTGTATCAGGTTCCTGCCAGGAGGGTATGGGATTTTCACAGTGTATCAGGGACCTGCCAGGTGTGTATGGGGTTTACACACTTTATCAGCATCCTGCCAGGTGTGTATGGCGTTTTCACAGTGGATCAGGATCCTGCCAGGTGTGCATGGGGGTTTCACAGTGTATCAGGATCCTGCCAGGTGTGTGGGGTTTCACAGTGTATCAGGATCCTGCCAGGTGTGTATGGGGTTTCACAGTGTATCAGGATCCTGCCAGGTGTGTATGGGGTTTCACAGTGTATCAGGATCCTCCCAGATGTGAATGGGGTTTCACTGTGCATCAGGATCCTGCCAGATGTGAACGGGGTTCCACTGTGCATCAGGAACCTGCCAGGTGTGTACGGGGTTTTCACAGTGGATCAGGCTCCTGCCGGGTGTGTTTGGGGGTTTCACAGTATATCAGGATCCTGCCAGGTGTGAATGGGGTTTCACAGTGGATCATGATCCTGCTAGGAGTGCATGTGGTTTACGCAGTGTATCAGGATCCTGCCTGGAGTGTATGGGGTTATAACAGTGTGACAGGATCCTGCCAGGTGTGTATGGGGTTTTCACAGTTTATCCGGGCCCTGCCAGGTGTGTATGGTGATTTCACAGTGCATCAGGATCCTGCCAGGTGTGTATGGGGTTTCACAGTGTATCAGGGTCCTGCCAGGTGTGTATGGGGTTTCACAGTGGATCATGATCCTGCCAGGAGTGCATGTGGTTTTCACAGTGTATCAGGATCCTGCCAGGTGTGTATGGCGTTTCACAGTGGTCAGGATCCTGCCTGGAGTGCATGGGGTTTTCACAGTGTATCAGGATCCTGCCAGGTGTGTGTGGGGTTTCACAGTGTATCAGGAAACAGACAGGTGTGTACGGGGTTTTCACAGTGTATCAGTGTCCTGCCAGGTGTGTGTGGGGTTCCACAGTGTAACAGGATCCTGCCAGGTGTGTATGGGGTTTTCACAGCGTATCAGTGTCCTGCCAGGTGTGTATGGGGTTTTCACAGTGTCTCAGGATCCTGCCAGTTGTGTATGAGGGTTTCACGGTGTATCAGGATCCTGCCAGGTGTGTATGGGGATTACACAGTGTATCAGGGTCCTGCCAGGAGTGTATGGGTTTTTCACACTGCAACAGGATCCTTCCAGATGTGAATGGGGTTTTCGCAGTATATCTGCTTTTTGCCAGGTGTGCATGGGGTTTTCACAGTGTATCAGGGTTCTGCCAGTATTGTATGGGGTTTCACAGTGTATCAGGATCCTGCCAGGTGTGAATTGGGTTTTTAGAGTATATCAGGATCCTGCCAGGTGTGTATGGGGTTTTCCCAGTGTATCAGGATCCTGCCAGGTGTGTATGGGGTTTTCACAGTGTATCAGGTTCCCGCTAGGTGTGTATGGGATTTTCCCAGTGTTTCAGGTTTCTGCCAGTATTGCATGGGGTTTACACAGTGTATCAGGATCCTGCCAGGTGTGAATTGGGTTTTTAGAGTATATCAGGATCCTGCCAGGTGTGTATGGGGTTTTCCCAGTGTATCAGGATCCTGCCAGGTGTGTATGGGGTTTTCACAGTGTATCAGGGTCCCGCCAGGTGTGTATGGGGTTTTCCCAGTGTATCAGGATCCTGCCAGGTGTGTACGGGTTTTCACAGTGTTTCAGGTTCCTGCCAGGAGTGTATGGGTTTTTCACACTGCAACAGGATCCTTCCAGATGTGAATGGGGTTTTCGCAGTATATCTGGGTCCTGCCAGATGTGCATGGGGTTTTCACAGTGTATAAGTATCCTGCCAGGTGTGTATGGGGTTTTCACAGTGTATCAGGATTCTGCCAGGTGTGTATGGGGTTTCACAGTGTATCAAGATCCTGCCAGGTGTGTATGGGGGTTTCACAGTGGATCAGGATCCTGCCAGGTGCATATGGGGTTTTCACAGTGTATCAGGGTTCTGCCAGTATTGTATGGGGTTTTCACAGTGTATCAGGATCCTGCCAGGTGTGAAATGGGTTTTTAGAGTATATCAGGATCCTGCCAGGTGTGTATGGGGTTTTCCCAGTGTATCAGGATCCTGCCAGGTGTGTATGGGGTTTTCACAGTGTATCAGGGTCCCGCCAGTTGTGTATGGGGTTTTCCCAGTGTATCAGGATCCTGCCAGGTGTGTATGGGGTTTTCACAGTGCATCAGGGTCCTGCCAGGTGGGCATGGGGTTTTCACAGTGTATCAGGGACCTGCCAGGTGTGCATGGGGTTTTCACAGTGTATCAGGAACCTGCCAGGTGTGTACGGGGATTCACAGTGTATCAGAGTCCTGCCAGGTGTGTATGGGGTTTTCTCAGTGTATCAGGATTCTGCCAGGTGTGTATGGGGTTTCACAGTGTATCAAGATCCTGCCAGGTGTGTATGGGGGTTTCACAGTGGATCAGGATCCTGCCAGGTGCAACTGGGGTTTTCACAGTGTATCAGGGTCCTGCTAGGTGTGTCTGGGGTTTTCACAGTGCATCAGGATCCTGTCTGATGTGTCTGGGGTTTCACAGTGTATCAGGATCCTGCCAGATGTGTATGGGATTTCACAGTGTATCAGGATCCTGCCAGATGTGTTGTGGGGGTTTCACAGTGGATCAGGATCCTTCCAGTTGTGTATGAGGTTTTCACAGTGTATCAGGATCGTGCCAGGTGTGTATGGGGTTTCACAGTGGATCAGGATACTGCCAGGTGTGTATGGGGTTTCACAGTGAATCAGGATCCTGCCAGGAGTGTATGGGGTTTTCACAGTGTATCAGTGTCCTGCCAGGTGTGTATGGGGTTTTCACAGTGTATCAGGTTCCTGCCAGGAGGGTATGGGGTTTTCACAGTGTATCAGGGACCTGCCAGGTGTGTATGGGGTTTTCACACTTTATCAGCGTCCTGCCAGGTGTGTATGGCGTTTTCACAGTGGATCAGGATCCTGCCAGGTGTGCATGGGGGTTTCACAGTGTATCAGGATCCTGCCAGGTGTGTGTGGTTTCACAGTGTATCAGGATCCTGCCAGGTGTGTATGGGGTTTCACAGTGTATCAGGATCCTGCCAGGTGTGAATGGGGTTTCACAGTGTATCAGGATCCTGCCAGATGTGAATGGGGTTTCACTGTGCATCAGGATCCTGCCAGATGTGAATGGGGTTCCACTGTGCATCAGGAACCTGCCAGGTCTGTACGGGGTTTTCACAGTGTATCAGGCTCCTGCCGGGTGTGTATGGGGGTTTCACAGTGTATCAGGATCCTGCCAGGTGTGTATGGGGTTTCACAGTGGATCATGATCCTGCTCGGAGTGCATGTGGTTTTCGCAGTGTATCAGGATCCTGCCTGGTGTGTATGGGGTTATAACAGTGTGACAGGATCCTGCCAGGTGTGTATGGGGTTTTCACAGTGTATCCGGGCCCTGCCAGGTGTGTATGGTGATTTCACAGTGCATCAGGATCCTGCCAGGTGTGTATGGGGTTTCACAGTGTATCAGGGTCCTGCCAGGTGTGTATGGGGTTTCACAGTGGATCATGATCCTGCCAGGAGTGCATGTGGTTTTCACAGTGTATCAGGATCCTGCCAGGTGTGTATGGTGTTTCACAGTGTATCAGGAAACAGACAGGTGTGTTCGGGGTTTTCACAGTGTATCAGGGTCCTGCCAGGTGTGTGTGGGGTTCCACAGTGTAACAGGATCCTGCCAGGTGTGTATGGGGTTTTCACAGCCTATCAGTGTCCTGCCAGGTGTGTATGGGGATTACACAGTGTATCAAGGTCCTGCCAGGAGTGTATGGGGTTTTCACACTGCAACAGGATCCTTCCAGATGTGAATGGGGTTTTCGCAGTATATCTGGGTCCTGCCAGGTGTGCATGGGGTTTTCACAGTGTATCAGTATCCTGCCAGGTGTGTATGGGGTTTTCACAGTGTATCAGGGTTCTGCCAGTATTGTTTGGGGTTTTCACAGTGTATCAGGATCCTGCCAGGTGTGAACTGGGTTTTTAGAGTATATCAGGATCCTGCCAGGTGTGTATGGGGTTTCCCCAGTGTATCAGTATCCTGCCAGGTGTGTATGGGGTTTTCACAGTGTATCGGGGACCCGCCAGGTGTGTATGGGGTTTTCCCAGTGTATAAGGATGCTGCCAGGTGTGAATGGGGTTTTCACAGTGTTTCAGGTTCCTGCCAGGTGTGTATGGGTTTTTCACAAGTGTATCAGGATCCTGCCAGGTGTGTATGGGGTTTTCACAGTGTATCAGTGTCCAGCCAGGTGTGTATGGTGTTTTCACAGTGTATCAGGGTCCCGCCAGGTGTGTATGGGTTTTTCAAAGTGTATCAGGATCCTGCCAGGTGTGTATGGGGTTTTCACAGTGTATCAGGGTCCTGCCAGGTGTGCATGGTGTTTTCACAGTGAATCGGGATCCTGCCTGGTGTGTATGCGGTTTCACTGTGTATCAGGGTCCTTCCAGGTGTGTATGGGGTTTTCACAGTGTATCAGGGTCCTGCTAGGTGTGTCTGGGGTTTTCACAGTGCATCAGGATCCTGTCTGATGTGTCTGGGGTTTCACAGTGTATCAGGATCCTGCCAGATGTGTATGGGATTTCACAGTGTATCAGGATCCTGCCAGATGTGTTGTGGGGGTTTCACAGTGGATCAGGATCCTTACAGTTGTGTATGAGGTTTCCACAGTGTATCAGGATCGTGCCAGGTGTGTATGGGGTTTCACAGTGGATCAGGATACTGCCAGGTGTGTATGGGGTTTCACAGTGAATCAGGATCCTGCCAGGAGTGTATGGGGTTTTCACAGTGTATCAGTGTCCTGCCAGGTGTGTATGGGGTTTTCACAGTGTATCAGGTTCCTGCCAGGAGGGTATGGGGTTTTCACAGTGTATCAGGGACCTGCCAGGTGTGTATGGGGTTTTCACACTTTATCAGCGTCCTGCCAGGTGTGTATGGCGTTTTCACAGTGGATCAGGATCCTGCCAGGTGTGCATGGGGGTTTCACAGTGTATCAGGATCCTGCCAGGTGTGTGTGGTTTCACAGTGTATCAGGATCCTGCCAGGTGTGTATGGGGTTTCACAGTGTATCAGGATCCTGCCAGGTGTGAATGGGGTTTCACAGTGTATCAGGATCCTGCCAGATGTGAATGGGGTTTCACTGTGCATCAGGATCCTGCCAGATGTGAATGGGGTTCCACTGTGCATCAGGAACCTGCCAGGTGTGTACGGGGTTTTCACAGTGTATCAGGCTCCTGCCGGGTGTGTATGGGGGTTTCACAGTGTATCAGGATCCTGCCAGGTGTGTATGGGGTTTCACAGTGGATCATGATCCTGCTCGGAGTGCATGTGGTTTTCGCAGTGTATCAGGATCCTGCCTGGTGTGTATGGGGTTATAACAGTGTGACAGGATCCTGCCAGGTGTGTATGGGGTTTTCACAGTGTATCCGGGCCCTGCCAGGTGTGTATGGTGATTTCACAGTGCATCAGGATCCTGCCAGGTGTGTATGGGGTTTCACAGTGTATCAGGGTCCTGCCAGGTGTGTATGGGGTTTCACAGTGGATCATGATCCTGCCAGGAGTGCATGTGGTTTTCACAGTGTATCAGGATCCTGCCAGGTGTGTATGGTGTTTCACAGTGTATCAGGAAACAGACAGGTGTGTTCGGGGTTTTCACAGTGTATCAGGGTCCTGCCAGGTGTGTGTGGGGTTCCACAGTGTATCAGGATCCTGCCAGGTGTGTATGGGGTTTTCACAGCCTATCAGTGTCCTGCCAGGTGTGTATGGGGATTACACAGTGTATCAAGGTCCTGCCAGGAGTGTATGGGGTTTTCACACTGCAACAGGATCCTTCCAGATGTGAATGGGGTTTTCGCAGTATATCTGGGTCCTGCCAGGTGTGCATGGGGTTTTCACAGTGTATCAGTATCCTGCCAGGTGTGTATGGGGTTTTCACAGTGTATCAGGGTTCTGCCAGTATTGTTTGGGGTTTTCACAGTGTATCAGGATCCTGCCAGGTGTGAACTGGGTTTTTAGAGTATATCAGGATCCTGCCAGGTGTGTATGGGGTTTCCCCAGTGTATCAGTATCCTGCCAGGTGTGTATGGGGTTTTCACAGTGTATCGGGGACCCGCCAGGTGTGTATGGGGTTTTCCCAGTGTATAAGGATGCTGCCAGGTGTGAATGGGGTTTTCACAGTGTTTCAGGTTCCTGCCAGGTGTGTATGGGTTTTTCACAAGTGTATCAGGATCCTGCCAGGTGTGTATGGGGTTTTCACAGTGTATCAGTGTCCAGCCAGGTGTGTATGGTGTTTTCACAGTGTATCAGGGTCCCGCCAGGTGTGTATGGGTTTTTCAAAGTGTATCAGGATCCTGCCAGGTGTGTATGGGGTTTTCACAGTGTATCAGGGTCCTGCCAGGTGTGCATGGTGTTTTCACAGTGAATCGGGATCCTGCCTGGTGTGTATGCGGTTTCACTGTGTATCAGGGTCCTTCCAGGTGTGTATGGGGTTTTCACAGTGTATCAGGATCATGCCAGGTGTGTACGGGGATTCACAGTGTATCAGGGTCCTGCCAGGTGTGCATGGGGTTTTTCACAGTGTATCAGGATGCTGCCAGGTGTGTATGGGTTTCACAGTGTATCAGGGACCTGCCAGGTGTGTATGGTGTTTTCACAGTGTATCAGGAACCTGCCAGGTGTGTACGGGGATTCACAGTGTATCAGAGTCCTGCCAGGTGTGTATGGGGTTTTCACAGTTTATCAGGATCCTGCCAGGTGTGTATGGGGTTTCACTGTGTGTCAAGATCCTGCCAGGTGTGTATGGGGGTTTGACAGTGGATCAGGATCCTGCCAGGTGCATATGGGGTTTTTGCAGTGTATCAGGGTCCTGCCAAGTGTGTATGTGGTTTTCCCAGTGTATAAGGATGCTGCCAGGTGTGAATGGGGTTTTCACAGTGTTTCAGGTTCCTGCCAGGTGTGTATGGGTTTTTCACAAGTGTATCAGGATCCTGCCAGGTGTGTATGGGGTTTTCACAGTGTATCAGTGTCCAGCCAGGTGTGTATGGTGTTTTCACAGTGTATCAGTGTCCCGCCAGGTGTGTATGGGTTTTTCAAAGTGTATCAGGATCCTGCCAGGTGTGTATGGGGTTTTCACAGTGTATCAGGGTCCTGCCAGGTGTGCATGGTGTTTTCACAGTGAATCGGGATCCTGCCTGGTGTGTATGCGGTTTCACTGTGTATCAGGGTCCTTCCAGGTGTGTATGGGGTTTTCACAGTGTATCAGGATCATGCCAGGTGTGTACGGGGATTCACAGTGTATCAGGGTCCTGCCAGGTGTGCATGGGGTTTTTCACAGTGTATCAGGATGCTGCCAGGTGTGTATGGGTTTCTCAGTGTATCAGGGACCTGCCAGGTGTGTATGGTGTTTTCACAGTGTATCAGGAACCTGCCAGGTGTGTACGGGGATTCACAGTGTATCAGAGTCCTGCCAGGTGTGTATGGGGTTTTCACAGTTTATCAGGATCCTGCCAGGTGTGTATGGGGTTTCACTGTGTGTCAAGATCCTGCCAGGTGTGTATGGGGGTTTGACAGTGGATCAGGATCCTGCCAGGTGCATATGGGGTTTTTGCAGTGTATCAGGGTCCTGCCAAGTGTGTATGTGGTTTTCACAGTGCATCAGGATCCTGCCAGATGTGTCTGGGGTTTCACAGTGTATCAGGATCCTGCCAGGTGTGCATGGGGTTTCACAGTGTATCAGGATCCTGCCAGATGTGTGGTGGGGGTTTCACAGTGGATCAGGATCCTGTCAGTTGTGCATGGGGTTTTCACAGCGTATCAGGATCCTGCCAGGTGTGTATGGGGTTTCACAGTGGATCGGGATACTGCCAGGTGTGTATGGGGTTTCACTGCGTATCAGGATCCTGCCAGGAGTGTATGGGGTTTTCACAATGTAGCAGTGTCTTGCCAGCTATATCCGGGGTTTTCACAGTGTATCAGGTTCCTGCCAGGAGGGTATGGGGTTAGACACAGTGTATCAGGGTCCTGTCAGGTGTGTATGGGTTTTTCACAGTTTATCAGCGTCCTGCCAGGTGTGTATGGCGTTTTCACAGTGGATCAGGATCCTGCCTGGTGTGCATGGGGGTTTCACAGTGTATCAGGATCCTGCCAGGTGTTTCTGGGGCTTCACAGTGTACCAGGATCCTGCCAGGTGTGTATGGGGTTTCACAGTGTATCAGGATCCTGCCAGGTGTGCATGGGGTTTCACAGTGTATCAGGATCCTGCCAGATGTGAATGGGGTTTCACTGTTCATCAGGATCCTGCCAGGTGTGTATGGGGTTTCACCGTGCATCAGGAACCTGCCAGGTGTGTTTGGGGTTTTTACAGTGTATCAGGCTCCTGCCGGGTGTGTATGGGGGTTTCACTGTGTGTCAGGATCCTGCCAGGTGTGCATGGGGTTTCACAGTGTATCAGGATCCTACCAGGTGCGTATGAGGGTTTCACAGTGCTTCAGGATCCTGCCAGGTGTGTGTGGGGATTTCACAGTGTATCAGGGTCCTGCCAGGTGTGTATGGGTTTTTCACACTGGAACAGGATCCTGCCAGGTGTGAATGGGGTTTTCACAGTGTATCAGGGTCCTGCCAGGTGTGCATGGGTTTTTCACAGTGTATCAGTATCCTGCCAGGTGTGTATGGGATTTTCACAGTGTATCAGGGTCCTGCCAGTATTGTATGGGGTTTTCACAGTGTATCAGTGTCCCGCCAGGTGTGTATGTCGTTTTCACAGTGTATCAGGATCCTACCAGGTGTATATGGGGTTTTCACAGTGTATCAGGGTCCTGCCAGGTGTGCATGGGGTTTTCACAAGTGTATCAGGATCCTGCCAGGTGTGTTTGGGGTTTTCACAGTGTATCAGAGTCCTGCCAGTTGTGTATGGTGTTATCACAGTGTATCGGGATCCTGCCAGGTGTGTATGGGGTTTCACAGTGTATCAGGATCCTGCCAGGTGTGTATGGGGTTTTCACAGTGTATCAGGATCCTGCCAGGTGTGTATGGGGTTTTCACATTGTATCAGGTTCCTGCCAGGTGTGTATGGTGTTTTCACAGTGTATCGGGATCCTGTCTGTTGTGTATGCGGTTTCACAGTGTATCAGGGTCCTTACAGGTGTGCATGGGGTTTTCACAGTGTATCAGGATCATGCCAGGTGTGTACGGGGATTCACAGTGTATCAGGGTCCTGCCAGGTGGGCATGGGGTTTTCACAGTGCATCAGGATGCTGCCAGGTGTGTATGGGGTTTCACAGTGTATCAGGGACCTGCCAGGTGTGTATGGGGGATTCATAGTGTATCAAGATCCTGCCAGGTGTGTATGGGGGTTTCACAGTGGATCAGGATCCTGCCAGGTGCATATGGGGTTTTCACAGTGCATCAGGATCCTGCCTGATGTGTCTGGGTTTTCACAGTGTATCAGGATTCTGCCAGGTTTGTATGGGGTTTCACAGTGTATCAGGATCCTGCCAGATGTGTTGTGGGGGTTTCACAGTGGATCAGGATCCTGCCAGTTGTGTATGGGGTTTTCACAGTGTATCAGGATGGTGCCAGGTGTGCATGGGGTTTCACAGTGGATCAGGATCCTGCCAGGTGTGCATGGGGGTTTCACAGTGTATCAGGATCCTGCCAGGTGTGTATGGGGTTTCACAGTGTATCAAGATCCTGCCAGGTGCGTATGGGGTTTCACAGTGTATCAGGATCCTGCCAGGTGTGTATGGGGTTTCACAGTGTATCAGGATCCTGCCAGATGTGAATGGGGTTTCACTGTGCATCAAGATCCTGCCAGATGTGAATGGGGTTCCACTGTGCATCAGGAACCTGCCAGGTGTGTACGGGGTTTTCACAGTGTATCAGGCTGCTGCCGGGTGTGTATGGGGGTTTCACAGTGTATCAGGATCCTTCCAGGTGTGTATGGATTTTCACAGTATATCAGGATCCTGCCAGATGTGTCTGGGGTTTTCAGAGTTTTTCAGCGTCCTGCCAGGTGTGTATGGGGGTGTCACATTTTATCAGCATCTTGCCAGGTGTGTATGGGGTTTTCACAGTGGATCAGGATCCTGCCATGTGTGTCTGGGGTTTTCACAGTGTATCAGGATCCTGCCAAGTTTGCATGGGGTTTTCACAGTGTCTCAGGATCCTGCCAGGAGTGTATGGGGTTTTCACAGAGTATCAGTGTCCTGCCAGGTGCTTATGGGGTTTTCACAGAGTATCAGGTTCCTGCCAGGAGGGTATGGGGTTTTCACAGTTTATCAGGGACCTGCCAGGTGTGTATGGGGTTTTCAAACATTATCAGCGTCCTGCCAGGTGTGTATGGCGTTTTCACAGTGTATCAGGATCCTGCCAGGTGTGTATGGGGTTTCACAGTGTATCAGGATCCTGCCAGGTGTGTATGGGGTTTCACAGTGTATCAGGATCCTGCCAGGTGTGTATGGGGTTTCACAGTGTATCAGGATCCTGCCAGGTGTGTATGGGGTTTCACAGTGTATCAGGATCCTCCCAGATGTGAATGGGGTTTCACTGCGCATCAGGATCCTGCCAGATGTGAATGGGGTTCCACTGTGCATCAGGAACCTGCCGGGTGTGTATGGGGTTTCACAGTGTATCAGGATCCTGCCAGATGTGTGGTGGGGGTTTCACAGTGTATCAGGATCCTGCCAGGTGTGTATGGGGTTTTACAGTGGATCATGATCCTGCTAGGAGTGCATGTGGTTTTCGCAGTGTATCAGGATCCTGCCTGGTGTGTATGGGGTTATAACAGTGTGACAGGATCCTGCCAGGTGTGTATTGGGTTTTCACAGTGTATCCGGGCCCTGCCAGGTGTGTATGGTGATTTCACAGTGCATCAGGATCCTGCCAGGTGTGTATGGGGTTTCACAGTGTATCAGGGTCCTGCCAGGTGTGTATGGGGTTTCACAGTGGATCATGATCCTGCCAGGAGTGCATGTGGTTTTCACAGTGTATCAGGATCCTGCCAGGTGTGTATGGCGTTTCACAGTGGTCAGGATCCTGCCTGGAGTGCATGGGGTTTTCACAGTGTATCAGGATCCTGCCAGGTGTGTATGGGGTTTCACAGTGTATCAGGAAACAGACAGGTGTGTACGGGGTTTTCACAGTGTATCAGTGTCCTGCCAGGTGTGTGTGGGGTTCCACAGTGTAACAGGATCCTGCCAGGTGTGTATGGGGTTTTCACAGCGTATCAGTGTCCTGCCAGGTGTGTATGGGGTTTTCACAGTGTCTCAGGATCCTGCCAGTTGTGTATGAGGGTTTCACGGTGTATCAGGATCCTGCCAGGTGTGTATGGGGATTACACAGTGTATCAGGGTCCTGCCAGGAGTGTATGGGTTTTTCACACTGCAACAGGATCCTTCCAGATGTGAATGGGGTTTTCGCAGTATATCTGCTTCCTGCCAGGTGTGCATGGGGTTTTCACAGTGTATCAGGGTTCTGCCAGTATTGTATGGGGTTTTCACAGTGTATCAGGATCCTGCCAGGTGTGAATTGGGTTTTTAGAGTATATCAGGATCCTGCCAGGTGTGTATGGGGTTTTCCCAGTGTATCAGGATCCTGCCAGGTGTGTATGGGGTTTTCACAGTGTATCAGGTTCCCGCTAGGTGTGTATGGGATTTTCCCAGTGTTTCAGGTTTCTGCCAGTATTGCATGGGGTTTACACAGTGTATCAGGATCCTGCCAGGTGTGAATTGGGTTTTTAGAGTATATCAGGATCCTGCCAGGTGTGTATGGGGTTTTCCCAGTGTATCAGGATCCTGCCAGGTGTGTATGGGGTTTTCACAGTGTATCAGGGTCCCGCCAGGTGTGTATGGGGTTTTCCCAGTGTATAAGGATCCCGCCAGGTGTGTACGGGTTTTCACAGTGTTTCAGGTTCCTGCCAGGAGTGTATGGGTTTTTCACACTGCAACAGGATCCTTCCAGATGTGAATGGGGTTTTCGCAGTATATCTGGGTCCTGCCAGATGTGCATGGGGTTTTCACAGTGTATAAGTATCCTGCCAGGTGTGTATGGGGTTTTCACAGTGTATCAGGATTCTGCCAGGTGTGTATGGGGTTTCACAGTGTATCAAGATCCTGCCAGGTGTGTATGGGGGTTTCACAGTGGATAAGGACCCTGCCAGGTGCATATGGGGTTTTCACAGTGTATCAGGGTTCTGCCAGTATTGTATGGGGTTTTCACAGTGTATCAGGATCCTGCCAGGTGTGAATTGGGTTTTTAGAGTATATCAGGATCCTGCCAGGTGTGTATGGGGTTTTCCCAGTGTATCAGG
This sequence comes from Heterodontus francisci, assembly GCF_036365525.1. Classification (NCBI taxonomy): domain Eukaryota; kingdom Metazoa; phylum Chordata; class Chondrichthyes; order Heterodontiformes; family Heterodontidae; genus Heterodontus; species Heterodontus francisci. The sequence continues at coordinate 2,895,612 of NW_027140578.1, read as the reverse complement.
ATCCTGCCAGGTGTGTATGGGGTTTTCACAGTGTATCAGGGTCCCGCCAGGTGTGTATGGGGTTTTCCCAGTGTATCAGGATCCTGCCAGGTGTGTATGGGGTTTTCACAGTGCATCAGGGTCCTGCCAGGTGGGCATGGGTTTTTCACAGTGTATCAGGGACCTGCCAGGTGTGCATGGGGTTTCACAGTGTATCAGGATCCTGCCAGATGTGTGGTGGGGGTTTCACAGTGGATCAGGATCCTGCCAGTTGTGCATGGGGTTTTCACAGCGTATCAGGATCCTGCCAGGTGTGTATGGGGTTTTCACAGTGTATCAGTGTCCTGCCAGGTGTGTGTGGGGTTCCGCAGTGTAACAGGATCCTGCCAGGTGGGTATGGGGTTTTCACAGCGTATCAGTGTCCTGCCAGGTGTGTATGGGGTTTTCACAGTGTATCAGGATCCTGCCAGTTGTGTATGAGGGTTTCACGGTGTATCAGGATCCTGCCAGGTGTGTATGGGGATTACACAGTGTATCAGGGTCCTGCCAGGAGTGTATGGGTTTTTCACACTGCAACAGGATCCTTCCAGCTGTGAATGGGGTTTTCGCAGTATATCTGCTTCCTGCCAGGTGTGCATGGGGTTTTCACAGTGTATCAGGGTTCTGCCAGTATTGTATGGGGTTTTCACAGTGTATCAGGATCCTGCCAGGTGTGAATTGGGTTTTTAGAGTATATCAGGATCCTGCCAGGTGTGTATGGGGTTTTCCCAGTGTATCAGGATCCTGCCAGGTGTGTATGGGGTTTTCACAGTGTATCAGGTTCCCGCTAGGTGTGTATGGGATTTTCCCAGTGTTTCAGGTTTCTGCCAGTATTGCATGGGGTTTACACAGTGTATCAGGATCCTGCCAGGTGTGAATTGGGTTTTTAGAGTATATCAGGATCCTGCCAGGTGTGTATGGGGTTTTCCCAGTGTATCAGGATCCTGCCAGGTGTGTATGGGGTTTTCACAGTGTATCAGGGTCCCGCCAGGTGTGTATGGGGTTTTCCCAGTGTATCAGGATCCTGCCAGGTGTGTACGGGTTTTCACAGTGTTTCAGGTTCCTGCCAGGAGTGTATGGGTTTTTCACACTGCAACAGGATCCTTCCAGATGTGAATGGGGTTTTCGCAGTATATCTGGGTCCTGCCAGATGTGCATGGGGTGTTCACAGTGTATAAGTATCCTGCCAGGTGTGTATGGGGTTTTCACAGTGTATCAGGATTCTGCCAGGTGTGTATGGGGTTTCACAGTGTATCAAGATCCTGCCAGGTGTGTATGGGGGTTTCACAGTGGATAAGGATCCTGCCAGGTGCATATGGGGTTTTCACAGTGTATCAGGGTTCTGCCAGTATTGTATGGGGTTTTCACAGTGTATCAGGATCCTGCCAGGTGTGAATTGGGTTTTTAGACTATATCAGGATCCTGCCAGGTGTGTATGGGGTTTTCACAGTGTATCAGGGTCCCGCCAGGTGTGTATGGGGTTTTCCCAGTGTATCAGGATCCTGCCAGGTGTGTATGGGGTTTTCACAGTGCATCAGGGTCCTGCCAGGTGGGCATGGGGTTTTCACAGTGTATCAGGGACCTGCCAGGTGTGCATGGGGTTTCACAGTGTATCAGGATCATGCCAGATGTGTGGTGGGGGTTTCACAGTGGATCAGGATCCTGCCAGTTGTGCATGGGGTTTTCACAGCGTATCAGGATCCTGCCAGGTGTGTATGGGGTTTCACAGTGGATCGGGATACTGCCAGGTGTGTATGGGGTTTCACAGTGTATCAGGATCCTGCCAGGAGTGTATGGGGTTTTCACAATGTATCAGTGTCTTGCCAGCTATATCCGGGGTTTTCACAGTGTATCAGCTTCGTGCCAGGAGGGTATGGGGTTAGACACAGTGTATCAGTGTCCTGCCAGGTGTGTATTGGGTTTTCACAGTGTATCAGGTTCCTGCCAGGAGGGTATGGGGTTTTCACAGTGTATCAGGTACCTGCCAGGTGTGTATGGGGTTTTCACACTTTATCAGCGTCCTGCCAGGTGTGTATGGCGTTTTCACAGTGGATCAGGATCCTGCCAGGTGTGCATGGGGGTTTCACAGTGTATCAGGATCCTGCCAGGTGTGTGGGGTTTCACAGTGTATCAGGATCCTGCCAGGTGTGTATGGGGTTTCACAGTGTATCAGGATCCTGCCAGGTGTGAATGGGGTTTCACAGTGTATCAGGATCCTGCCAGATGTGAATGGGGTTTCACTGTGCATCAGGATCCTGCCAGATGTGAATGGGGTTCCACTGTGCATCAGGAACCTGCCAGGTGTGTACGGGGTTTTCACAGTGTATCAGGCTCCTGCCGGGTGTGTTTGGGGGTTTCACAGTGTATCAGGATCCTGCCAGGTGTGTATGGGGTTTCACAGTGGATCATGATCCTGCTCGGTGTGCATGTGGTTTTCGCAGTGTATCAGGATCCTGCCTGGTGTGTATGGGGTTATAACAGTGTGACAGGATCCTGCCAGGTGTGTATGGGGTTTTCACAGTGTATCCGGGCCCTGCCAGGTGTGGATGGTGATTTCACAGTGCATCAGGATCCTGCCAGGTGTGTATGGGGTTTCACAGTGTATCAGGGTCCTGCCAGGTGTGTATGGGGTTTCACAGTGGATCATGATCCTGCCAGGAGTGCATGTGGTTTTCACAGTGTATCAGGATCCTGCCAGGTGTGTATGGTGTTTCACAGTGTATCAGGAAACAGACAGGTGTGTTCGGGGTTTTCACAGTGTATCAGGGTCCTGCCAGGTGTGTGTGGGGTTCCACAGTGTAACAGGATCCTGCCAGGTGTGTATGGGGTTTTCACAGCCGATCAGTGTCCTGCCAGGTGTGTATGGGGATTACACAGTGTATCAAGGTCCTGCCAGGAGTGTATGGGGTTTTCACACTGCAACAGGATCCTTCCAGATGTGAATGGGGTTTTCGCAGTATATCTGGGTCCTGCCAGGTGTGCATGGGGTTTTCACAGTGTATCAGTATCCTGCCAGGTGTGTATGGGGTTTTCACAGTGTATCAGGGTTCTGCCAGTATTGTTTGGGGTTTTCACAGTGTATCAGGATCCTGCCAGGTGTGAACTGGGTTTTTAGAGTATATCAGGATCCTGCCAGGTGTGTATGGGGTTTCCCCAGTGTATCAGTATCCTGCCAGGTGTGTATGGGGTTTTCACAGTGTATCGGGGACCCGCCAGGTGTGTATGGGGTTTTCCCAGTGTATAAGGATCCTGCCAGGTGTGAATGGGGTTTTCACAGTGTTTCAGGTTCCTGCCAGGTGTGTATGGGATTTTCACAGGTATATCAGGAACCTGCCAGGTGTGTATGGGGTTTTCACAGTGTATCAGTGTCCAGCCAGGTGTGTATGGTGTTTTCACAGTGTATCAGGGTCCTGCCAGGTGTGTATGGGTTTTTCAAAGTGTATCAGGATCCTGCCAGGTGTGTATGGGGTTTTCACAGTGTATCAGGGTCCTGCCAGGTGTGCATGGTGTTTTCACAGTGAATCGGGATCCTGCCTGGTGTGTATGCGGTTTCACTGTCTATCAGGGTCCTTCCAGGTGTGTATGGGGTTTTCACAGTGTATCAGGATCATGCCAGGTGTGGACGGGGATTCACAGTGTATCAGGGTCCTGCCAGGTGTGCATGGGGTTTTTCACAGTGTATCAGGATCCTGCCAGGTGTGTATGGGTTTCACAGTGTATCAGGGACCTGCCAGGTGTGTATGGTGTTTTCACAGTGTATCAGGAACCTGCCAGGTGTGTACGGGGATTCACAGTGTATCAGAGTCCTGCCAGGTGTGTATGGGGTTTTCACAGTTTATCAGGATCCTGCCAGGTGTGTATGGGGTTTCACTGTGTGTCAAGATCCTGCCAGGTGTGTATGGGGGTTTCACAGTGGATCAGGATCCTGCCAGGTGCATATGGGGTTTTTGCAGTGTATCAGGGTCCTGCCAAGTGTGTATGTGGTTTTCACAGTGCATCAGGATCCTGCCAGATGTGTCTGGGGTTTCACAGTGTATCAGGATCCTGCCAGGTGTGCATGGGGTTTCACAGTGTATCAGGATCCTGCCAGATGTGTGGTGGGGGCTTCACAGTGGATCAGGATCCTGGCAGTTGTGCATGGGGTTTTCACAGCGTATCAGGATCCTGCCAGGTGTGTATGGGGTTTCACAGTGGATCGGGATACTGCCAGGTGTGTATGGGGTTTCACAGTGTATGAGGATCCTGCCAGGAGTGTATGGGGTTTTCACAGTGGATCAGGAACCTGCCAGGTGTCTACGGGGATTTCACAGTGTATCAGGATCCTGCCAGATGTGTATGTGGGTTTCACAGTTTATCAGGATCCTGCCAGATGTGAATGGGGTTTCACAGTGGATCAGGATCCTGCCAGGTATGTACGTGGTTTACTCAGTGGATCAGGATCCTGCCAGATGTGTATGGAGTTTTCACAGTGGATCTAGATCCTGCCAGGTGTGTAAGGGGTTTTCACAGTGGATCAGGATCCTGCCAGGTATGTCAGGGATTTCACAGTGTATCAGGATCCTGCCAGGTGTGTATGGGGTGTTCACAGTTTATCAAGGTCCTGCCAGGCGTGCATGGAGTTTTAACAGTTTATCAGGATCCTGCCAGGTGTGTATGGGGTTTCACAGTGCATCAGGATCCTGCCAGGTGTGTATGGGGTTTCACAGTGTGTCAGGATCCTGCCAGATGTGAATGGGGTTTCACTGTGTATCAGGATCCTGCCAGATGTGAATGGGGTTTCACTGTGCATCAGGGTCCTGCCAGGTGGGCATGGGGTTTTCACAGTGTATCAGGGACCTGCCAGGTGTGCATGGGGTTTCACAGTGTATCAGGATCCTGCCAGATGTGTGGTGGGGGTTTCACAGTGGATCAGGATCCTGCCAGTTGTGCATGGGGTTTTCACAGCGTATCAGGATCCTGCCAGGTGTGTATGGGGTTTCACAGTGGATCGGGATACTGCCAGGTGTGTATGGGGTTTCACAGTGTATCAGGATCCTGCCAGGAGTGTATGGGGTTTTCACAATGTATCAGTGTCTTGCCAGCTATATCCGGGGTTTTCACAGTGTATCAGCTTCGTGCCAGGAGGGTATGGGGTTAGACACAGTGTATCAGTGTCCTGCCAGGTGTGTATTGGGTTTTCACAGTGTATCAGGTTCCTGCCAGGAGGGTATGGGGTTTTCACAGTGCATCAGGTACCTGCCAGGTGTGTATGGGGTTTTCACACTTTATCAGCGTCCTGCCAGGTGTGTATGGCGTTTTCACAGTGGATCAGGATCCTGCCAGGTGTGCATGGGGGTTTCACAGTGTATCAGGATCCTGCCAGGTGTGTGGGGTTTCACAGTGTATCAGGATCCTGCCAGGTGTGTATGGGGTTTCACAGTGTATCAGGATCCTGCCAGGTGTGAATGGGGTTTCACAGTGTATCAGGATCCTGCCAGATGTGAATGGGGTTTCACTGTGCATCAGGATCCTGCCAGATGTGAATGGGGTTCCACTGTGCATCAGGAACCTGCCAGGTGTGTACGGGGTTTTCACAGTGTATCAGGCTCCTGCCGGGTGTGTTTGGGGGTTTCACAGTGTATCAGGATCCTGCCAGGTGTGTATGGGGTTTCACAGTGGATCATGATCCTGCTCGGTGTGCATGTGGTTTTCGCAGTGTATCAGGATCCTGCCTGGTGTGTATGGGGTTATAACAGTGTGACAGGATCCTGCCAGGTGTGTATGGGGTTTTCACAGTGTATCCGGGCCCTGCCAGGTGTGGATGGTGATTTCACAGTGCATCAGGATCCTGCCAGGTGTGTATGGGGTTTCACAGTGTATCAGGGTCCTGCCAGGTGTGTATGGGGTTTCACAGTGGATCATGATCCTGCCAGGAGTGCATGTGGTTTTCACAGTGTATCAGGATCCTGCCAGGTGTGTATGGTGTTTCACAGTGTATCAGGAAACAGACAGGTGTGTTCGGGGTTTTCACAGTGTATCAGGGTCCTGCCAGGTGTGTGTGGGGTTCCACAGTGTAACAGGATCCTGCCAGGTGTGTATGGGGTTTTCACAGCCGATCAGTGTCCTGCCAGGTGTGTATGGGGATTACACAGTGTATCAAGGTCCTGACAGGAGTGTATGGGGTTTTCACACTGCAACAGGATCCTTCCAGATGTGAATGGGGTTTTCGCAGTATATCTGGGTCCTGCCAGGTGTGCATGGGGTTTTCACAGTGTATCAGTATCCTGCCAGGTGTGTATGGGGTTTTCACAGTGTATCAGGGTTCTGCCAGTATTGTTTGGGGTTTTCACAGTGTATCAGGATCCTGCCAGGTGTGAACTGGGTTTTTAGAGTATATCAGGATCCTGCCAGGTGTGTATGGGGTTTCCCCAGTGTATCAGTATCCTGCCAGGTGTGTATGGGGTTTTCACAGTGTATCGGGGACCCGCCAGGTGTGTATGGGGTTTTCCCAGTGTATAAGGATCCTGCCAGGTGTGAATGGGGTTTTCACAGTGTTTCAGGTTCCTGCCAGGTGTGTATGGGATTTTCACAGGTATATCAGGAACCTGCCAGGTGTGTATGGGGTTTTCACAGTGTATCAGTGTCCAGCCAGGTGTGTATGGTGTTTTCACAGTGTATCAGGGTCCTGCCAGGTGTGTATGGGTTTTTCAAAGTGTATCAGGATCCTGCCAGGTGTGTATGGGGTTTTCACAGTGTATCAGGGTCCTGCCAGGTGTGCATGGTGTTTTCACAGTGAATCGGGATCCTGCCTGGTGTGTATGCGGTTTCACTGTCTATCAGGGTCCTTCCAGGTGTGTATGGGGTTTTCACAGTGTATCAGGATCATGCCAGGTGTGGACGGGGATTCACAGTGTATCAGGGTCCTGCCAGGTGTGCATGGGGTTTTTCACAGTGTATCAGGATCCTGCCAGGTGTGTATGGGTTTCACAGTGTATCAGGGACCTGCCAGGTGTGTATGGTGTTTTCACAGTGTATCAGGAACCTGCCAGGTGTGTACGGGGATTCACAGTGTATCAGAGTCCTGCCAGGTGTGTATGGGGTTTTCACAGTTTATCAGGATCCTGCCAGGTGTGTATGGGGTTTCACTGTGTGTCAAGATCCTGCCAGGTGTGTATGGGGGTTTCACAGTGGATCAGGATCCTGCCAGGTGCATATGGGGTTTTTGCAGTGTATCAGGGTCCTGCCAAGTGTGTATGTGGTTTTCACAGTGCATCAGGATCCTGCCAGATGTGTCTGGGGTTTCACAGTGTATCAGGATCCTGCCAGGTGTGCATGGGGTTTCACAGTGTATCAGGATCCTGCCAGATGTGTGGTGGGGGCTTCACAGTGGATCAGGATCCTGCCAGTTGTGCATGGGGTTTTCACAGCGTATCAGGATCCTGCCAGGTGTGTATGGGGTTTCACAGTGGATCGGGATACTGCCAGGTGTGTATGGGGTTTCACAGTGTATGAGGATCCTGCCAGGAGTGTATGGGGTTTTCACAGTGGATCAGGAACCTGCCAGGTGTCTACGGGGATTTCACAGTGTATCAGGATCCTGCCAGATGTGTATGTGGGTTTCACAGTTTATCAGGATCCTGCCAGATGTGAATGGGGTTTCACAGTGGATCAGGATCCTGCCAGGTATGTACGTGGTTTACTCAGTGGATCAGGATCCTGCCAGATGTGTATGGAGTTTTCACAGTGGATCTAGATCCTGCCAGGTGTGTAAGGGGTTTTCACAGTGGATCAGGATCCTGCCAGGTATGTCAGGGATTTCACAGTGTATCAGGATCCTGCCAGGTGTGTATGGGGTGTTCACAGTTTATCAAGGTCCTGCCAGGCGTGCATGGAGTTTTAACAGTTTATCAGGATCCTGCCAGGTGTGTATGGGGTTTCACAGTGCATCAGGATCCTGCCAGGTGTGTATGGGGTTTCACAGTGTGTCAGGATCCTGCCAGATGTGAATGGGGTTTCACTGTGTATCAGGATCCTGCCAGATGTGAATGGGGTTTCACTGTGCATCAGGAACCTGCCAGGTGTGTACGGGGATTTCACAGTGCATCAGGCTCCTGCCAGGTGTGTATGGGGGCTTCACAATATATCAGGATCCTGCCAGGTGTGTATGAATTTTCACAGCATGTCAGGATCCTGCCAGGTGTGTGTGGGGTTTCACAGTTTATCAGGATCCTGCCAGGTGTGCATGGGGGTTTTACAGTTTATCGGCATCCTGCCAGGTGTGTATGGGGTATATACTGTGGATCAGGATCCTGCCAAGTGTGCACAGTGTTTTCACAGTGTATCAGGATACTGCCAGGTGTGTATGGGGTTTTCACAGTGGATCAGGATCCTGCCAGGTGTGTATGTGGGTTTCACAGTGTATCAGGCTCCTGCCAGGTGTGTATGTGGGTATCACAGTTTATCAGGAGCCTGCCTGGTGTGTATGGGGTTTCACAGTGGATCAGGATCCTGCCACGTGTGTATGGCGTTTTCACAGTGCATCAGGATCCTTCCAGATGTGTCTGGGGGTTTCACAGTGTATCAGGGACCTGCCAGGTGTGTATGGGGGATTCACAGTGTATCAAGATCCTGCCAGGTGTGTATGGGGGTTTCACAGTGGATCAGAATCCTGCCAGGTGCATATGGGGTTTTCACAGTGCATCAGGATCCTGCCTGATGTGTCTGGGGTTTCACAGTGTATCAGGATTCTGCCAGGTTTGTATGGGGTTTCACAGTGTATCAGGATCCTGCCAGATGTATTGTGGGGGTTTCACAGTGGATCAGGATCCTGCCAGGTGTGTATGGATTTTCACAGTATATCAGGATCCTGCCAGATGTGTATGGGGTTTTCAGAGTTTTTCAGGATCCTGCCCGGTGTCTTTAATGGGGTTTCACAGTTCGTCAGCATCTTGCCAGGTGCGTATGGGGTTTTCACAGTGGATCAGGATCCTGCCAGGTGTGTATGAGGTTTTCACAGTGTATCAGTATCCTGCCAAGTGTGCATGTAGTTTTCACGGTGTATCAGGATCCTGCAAAGTGTGTATGGGGTTTTCACAGTGGATCACGATCCTGCCAGGTGTGTCTGGAGTTTTCACAGTGGATCAGGATCCTGCCAGGTGTGTATGGGGTTTTCACAGTGCATCAGGATGCTGCCACGTGTGTATGGGGTTTCACAGTTTAACAGGATCATGCCTGGTGTTTATGGGGTTTTCACAGTGTATCAGGATCCTGCCAGGTGTGCATGGGGGTTTCACAGTGGATAAGGATCCTGCCAGGTGCATATGGGGTTTTCACAGTGTATCAGGGTTCTGCCAGTATTGTATGGGGTTTTCACAGTGTATCAGGATCCTGCCAGGAGTGAATTGGGTTTTTAGAGTATATCAGGATCCTGCCAGGTGTGTATGGGGTTTTCCCAGTGTATCAGGATCCTGCCAGGTGTGTATGGGGTTTTCACAGTGTATCAGGGTCCCGCCAGGTGTGTATGGGGTTTTCCCAGTGTATCAGGATCCTGCCAGGTGTGTATGGGGTTTTCACAGTGCATCAGGGTCCTGCCAGGTGGGCATGGGGTTTTCACAGTGTATCAGGGACCTGCCAGGTGTGCATGGGGTTTCACAGTGTATCAGGATCCTGCCAGATGTGTGGTGGGGCTTTCACAGTGGATCAGGATCCTGCCAGTTGTGCATGGGGTTTTCACAGCGTATCAGGATCCTGCCAGGTGTGTATGGGGTTTCACAGTGGATCGGGATACTGCCAGGTGTGTATGGGGTTTCACAGTGTATCAGGATCCTGCCAGGAGTGTATGGGGTTTTCACAATGTATCAGTGTCTTGCCAGCTATATCCGGGGTTTTCACAGTGTATCAGGTTCGTGCCAGGAGGGTATGGGGTTTTCACAGTGTATCAGGGACCTGCCAGGTGTGTATGGGGTTTTCACACTTTATCAGCGTCCTGCCAGGTGTGTATGGCGTTTTCACAGTGGATCAGGATCCTGCCAGGTGTGCATGGGGGTTTCACAGTGTATCAGGATCCTGCCAGGTGTGTGGGGTTTCACAGTGTATCAGGATCCTGCCAGGTGTGTATGGGGTTTCACAGTGTATCAGGATCCTGCCAGGTGTGAATGGGGTTTCACAGTGTATCAGGATCCTGCCAGATGTGAATGGGGTTTCACTGTGCATCAGGATCCTGCCAGATGTGAATGGGGTTCCACTGTGCATCAGGAACCTGCCAGGTGTGTACGGGGTTTTCACAGTGTATCAGGCTCCTGCCGGGTGTGTTTGGGGGTTTCACAGTGTATCAGGATCCTGCCAGGTGTGTATGGGGTTTCACAGTGGATCATGATCCTGCTCGGAGAGCATGTGGTTTTCGCAGTGTATCAGGATCCTGCCTGGTGTGTATGGGGTTATAACAGTGTGACAGGATCCTGCCAGGTGTGTATGGGGTTTTCACAGTGTATCCGGGCCCTGCCAGGTGTGTATGGTGATTTCACAGTGCATCAGGATCCTGCCAGGTGTGTATGGGGTTTCACAGTGTATCAGGGTCCTGCCAGGTGTGTATGGGGTTTCACAGTGGATCATGATCCTGCCAGGAGTGCATGTGGTTTTCACAGTGTATCAGGATCCTGCCAGGTGTGTATGGTGTTTCACAGTGTATCAGGAAACAGACAGGTGTGTTCGGGGTTTTCACAGTGTATCAGGGTCCTGCCAGGTGTGTGTGGGGTTCCACAGTGTAACAGGATCCTGCCAGGTGTGTATGGGGTTTTCACAGCCTATCAGTGTCCTGCCAGGTGTGTATGGGGATTACACAGTGTATCAAGGTCCTGCCAGGAGTGTATGGGGTTTTCACACTGCAACAGGATCCTTCCAGATGTGAATGGGGTTTTCGCAGTATATCTTGGTCCTGCCAGGTGTGCATGGGGTTTTCACAGTGTATCAGTAACCTGCCAGGTGTGTATGGGGTTTTCACAGTGTATCAGGGTTCTGCCAGTATTGTTTGGGGTTTTCACAGTGTATCAGGATCCTGCCAGGTGTGAACTGGGTTTTTAGAGTATATCAGGATCCTGCCAGGTGTGTATGGGGTTTCCCCAGTGTATCAGTATCCTGCCAGGTGTGTATGGGGTTTTCACAGTGTATCGGGGACCCGCCAGGTGTGTATGGGGTTTTCCCAGTGTATAAGGATCCTGCCAGGTGTGAATGGGGTTTTCACAGTGTTTCAGGTTCCTGCCAGGTGTGTATGGGATTTTCACAAGTGTATCAGGATCCTGCCAGGTGTGTATGGGGTTTTCACAATGTAACAGTGTCCAGCCAGGTGTGTATGGTGTTTTCACAGTGTATCAGGGTCCTGCCAGGTGTGTATGGGTTTTTCAAAGTGTATCAGGATCCTGCCAGGTGTGTATGGGGTTTTCACAGTGTATCAGGGTCCTGCCAGGTGTTCATGGTGTTTTCACAGTGAATCGGGATCCTGCCTGGTGTGCATGGGGTTTTTCACAGTGTATCAGGATCCTGCCAGGTGTGTATGGGTTTCACAGTGTATCAGGGACCTGCCAGGTGTGTATGGTGTTTTCACAGTGTATCAGGAACCTGCCAGGTGTGTACGGGGATTCACAGTGTATCAGAGTCCTGCCAGGTGTGTATGGGGTTTTCACAGTTTATCAGGATCCTGCCAGGTGTGTATGGGGTTTCACTGTGTGTCAAGATCCTGCCAGGTGTGTATGTGGTTTTCACAGTGCATCAGGATCCTGCCAGATGTGTCTGGGGTTTCACAGTGTATCAGGATCCTGCCAGGTGTGCATGGGGTTTCACAGTGTATCAGGATCCTGCCAGATGTGTGGTGGGGGCTTCACAGTGGATCAGGATCCTGCCAGTTGTGCATGGGGTTTTCACAGCGTATCAGGATCCTGCCAGGTGTGTATGGGGTTTCACAGTGGATCGGGATACTGCCAGGTGTGTATGGGGTTTCACAGTGTATGAGGATCCTGCCAGGAGTGTATGGGGTTTTCACAGTGGATCAGGAACCTGCCAGGTGTCTATGGGGATTTCACAGTGTATCAGGATCCTGCCAGATGTGTATGTGGGTTTCACAGTTTATCAGGATCCTGCCAGATGTGAATGGGGTTTCACAGTGGATCAGGATCCTGCCAGGTATGTACGTGGTTTACTCAGTGGATCAGGATCCTGCCAGATGTGTATGGAGTTTTCACAGTGGATCTAGATCCTGCCAGGTGTGTAAGGGGTTTTCACAGTGGATCAGGATCCTGCCAGGTATGTCAGGGATTTCACAGTGTATCAGGATCCTGCCAGGTGTGTATGGGGTGTTCACAGTTTATCAAGGTCCTGCCAGGCGTGCATGGAGTTTTAACAGTGTATCAGGATCCTGCCAGGTGTGTATGGGGTTTCACAGTGCATCAGGATCCTGCCAGGTGTGTATGGGGTTTCACAGTGTGTCAGGATCCTGCCAGATGTGAATGGGGTTTCACTGTGTATCAGGATCCTGCCAGATGTGAATGGGGTTTCACTGTGCATCAGGAACCTGCCAGGTGTGTACGGGGATTTCACAGTGCATCAGGCTCCTGCCAGGTGTGTATGGGGGCTTCACAATATATCAGGATCCTGCCAGGTGTGTATGGATTTTCACAGCATGTCAGGATCCTGCCAGGTGTGTGTGGGGGTTTCACAGTTTATCAGGATCCTGCCAGGTGTGCATGGGGGTTTTACAGTTTATCGGCATCCTGCCAGGTGCGTATGGGGTATATACTGTGGATCAGGATCCTGCCAAGTGTGCACAGTGTTTTCACAGTGTATCAGGATACTGCCAGGTGTGTATGGGGTTTTCACAGTGGATCAGGATCCTGCCAGGTGTGTATGTGGGTTTCACAGTGTATCAGGCTCCTGCCAGGTGTGTATGTGGGTATCACAGTTTATCAGGATCCTGCCTGGTGTGTATGGGGTTTCACAGTGGATCAGGATCCTGCCACGTGTGTATGGCGTTTTCACAGTGCATCAGGATCCTTCCAGATGTGTCTGGGGGTTTCACAGTGTATCAGGGACCTGCCAGGTGTGTATGGGGGATTCACAGTGTATCAAGATCCTGCCAGGTTTGTATGGGGGTTTCACAGTGGATCAGAATCCTGCCAGGTGCATATGGGGTTTTCACAGTGCATCAGGATCCTGCCTGATGTGTCTGGGGTTTCACAGTGTATCAGGATTCTGCCAGGTTTGTATGGGGTTTCACAGTGTATCAGGATCCTGCCAGATGTGTTGTGGGGGTTTCACAGTGGATCAGGATCCTGCCAGGTGTGTATGGATTTTCACAGTATATCAGGATCCTGCCAGATGTGTATGGGGTTTTCAGAGTTTTTCAGGATCCTGCCCGGTGTGTTTAATGGGGTTTCACAGTTCGTCAGCATCTTGCCAGGTGCGTATGGGGTTTTCACAGTGGATCAGGATCCTGCCAGGTGTGTATGAGGTTTTCACAGTGTATCAGTATCCTGCCAAGTGTGCATGTAGTTTTCACGGTGTATCAGGATCCTGCAAAGTGTGTATGGGGTTTTCACAGTGGATCACGATCCTGCCAGGTGTGTCTGGAGTTTTCACAGTGGATCAGGATCCTGCCAGGTGTGTATGGGGTTTTCACAGTGCATCAGGATGCTGCCACGTGTGTATGGGGTTTCACAGTTTAACAGGATCATGCCTGGTGTTTATGGGGTTTTCACAGTGTATCAGGATCCTGCCAGGTGTGTATGAGGTTTTCACAGTGTATCAGGATCCTGCCAGGTGTGTATGGAGTTTCACAGTGTATCAGGGTCCTGCCAGGTGTGTATGGGGTTTTCACAGTGTATCAGGATCCTGCCAGGTGTGTATGGGGATTCACGGTGTGTCAGAGTCCTGCCAGGTGTGTATGGGGTTTTCTCAGTGTATCAGGATCCTGCCAGGTGTGTTTGGGGTTTCACAGTGTATCAGTATCATGCCAGGTGTGTATGGGGGTTTCACAGTGGATCAGGATCCTGCCAGGTGCATATGGGGTTTTCACAGTGTATCAGGGTCCTGCCAGGTGTGTATGGTGTTTTCACAGTGTTTCCGGATCCTGCCTGGTGTGTATTCCGTTTCACAGTTTATCAGGGTCCTTGCAGGTGTGTATGGGGTTTTCACAGTGTATCAGGATCATGCCAGCTGTGTACGGGGATTGACAGTGTATCAGGGTCCTGCCAGGTGTGCATGGGGTTTTCACAGTGTATCAGCATCCTGCCAGGTGTGTGTGGGGTTTCACAGTGTATCAGGGACCTGCCAGGTGTGTATGGGGTTTTCTCAGTATATCAGGATCCTGCCAGGTGTGTATGGGGTTTCACAGTGTATCAGGATCCTGCCAGGTGTGTATGGGGGGTTGACAGTGGATCAGGATCCTGCCAGGTGCATATGGGGTTTTCACAGTGTATCAGGGTCCTGCCAGGTGTGTATGGGGTATTCACAATGCATCAGGATCCTGCCTGATGTGTCTGGTGTTTCACAGTGTATCAGGATCCTGCCAGGTGTGTATGGGGTATCACAGTGTATCAGGATCCTGCCAGGAGAGTATGGGGTTTTCACAGTTTTTCAGCGTACTGCCAGGTGTGTATGGCGTTTTCACAGTGGATCAGGATCCTGCCAGGAGTGCATGGGGTTTCACAGTGTATCAGGATCCTGCCAGGTGTGTATGGAGTTTCACAGTGGATCAGGATCCTGCCAGGTGTGTATGGGGTTTCACAGTGTATCAGGATCCTGCCAGATGTGAATGGGGTTTCACTGTGCATCAGGATCCTGCCAGATGTGAATGGGGTTCCACTGTGTATCAGGAACCTGCCAGGAGTGTACGGGGTATTCACAGTGTATCAGGATCCTGGCGGGTGTATATCGGGGGTTCACAGTGTATCAGGATCCTGCCAGGTGTGTATGGGTTTTCACAGTGTATCAGGATCCGGCCAGGTGTGTATGGAGTTTCACAGTGTATCAGGGTCCTGCCAGGTGTGTACGGGGTTTTCACAGTGTATCAGGATCCTGCCAGGTGTGTACGGCGATTCACGGTGTGACAGAGTCCTGCCAGGTGTGTATGGGGTTTTCTCAGTGTATCAGGATCCTGCCAGGTGTGTTTGGGTTTTCACAGTGTATCAGGATCATGCCAGGTGTGTATGGGGGTTTCACAGTGGATCAGGATCCTGCCAGGTGCATATGGGGTTTTCACAGTGTATCAGGGTCCTGCCAGGTGTGTATGGTGTTTTCACAGTGTTTCGGGATCCTGCCTGGTGTGTATTCCGTTTCACAGTGTATCAGGGTCCTTGCAGGTGTGTATGGGGTTTTCACAGTGTATCAGGATCATGCCAGGTGTGTACGGGGATTGACAGTGTATCAGGGTCCTGCCAGGTGTGCATGGGGTTTTCACAGTGTATCAGGAACCTGCCAGGTGTGTGTGGGGTTTCACAGTGTATCAGGGACCTGCCAGGTGTGTATGGGGTTTTCTCAGTATATCAGGATCCTGCCAGGTGTGTATGGGGTTTCACAGTGTATCAGGATCCTGCCAGGTGTGTATGGGGGTTTCACAGTGGATCAGGATCCTGCCAGGTGCATATGGGGTTTTCACAGTGTATCAGGATCCTGCCAGATGTGAATGGGGTTTCACTGTGCATCAGGATCCTGCCAGATGTCAATGGGGTCCCACTGTGCATCAGGAACCTGCCAGGTGTGTACTGGGTTTTCACAGTGTATCAGGCTCCTGCCGGGTGTGTATGGGGGTTTCACAGTGTATCAGGATCCTGCCAGGTGTGTATGGGGTTTCACAGTGTGTCAGGATCATACCAGATGTGTATGAGGGTTTCACAGTGTATCAGGTTCCTGCCAGGTGTGCATGGGGTTTTCACAGTGTATCAGGATCCTGCCAGGTGTGTATGGGGTTTTCACAGTGTATCAGGGTCATGCCAGGTGTGTGTGGTGTTTTCACAGTGTATCGGGATCCTGCCTGGTGTGCATGCGGTTTCACAGTGTAGCAGGGTCCTGCCAGATGTGAATGGGGTTTCACTGTGCATCAGGATCCTGCCAGATGTGAATGGGGTTCCACTGTGAATCAGGAACCTGCCAGGAGTGTACGGGGTATTCACAGTGTATGAGGCTCCTGCCGGGTGTATATCGGGGGTTCACAGTGTATCAGGATCCTGCTAGGTGTGTATGGGTTTTCACAGTATGTCAGGATCCTGCCAGATGTGTATGGGTTTTTCAGAGTTTTTCAGGATCCTGCCAGGTGTGTATGGGGGTTTCTCAGTTTATCAGCATCTTGCCAGGTGTGTATGGGGTTTTCACAGTGGATCAGGATCCTGCCAGGTGTGTATGGGGTTTCACAGTGCATCAAGATCCTGCCAGGTGTGTATGGGGGTTTGACAGTGGATCAGGATCCTGCCAGGTGCATATGGGGTTTCCACAGTGTATCAGGGTCCTGCCAGGTGTGTATGGGGTTTTCACAGTGGATCAGGATCCTGCCAGGTGTGCATGGGGGTTTCACAGTGTATCAGGATCCGGCCAGGTGTGTATGGGGTTTCACAGTGTATCAGGATACTGCCAGGTGTGTATGGGGTTTCACAGTGTATCAGGATCCTGCCAGGTGTGTATGGGGTTTCACAGTGTATCAGGATCCTGCCAGATGTGAATGGGGTTTCACTGTGCATCAGGATCCTGCCAGATGTGAATGGGGTTCCACTGTGCATCAGGAACCTGCCAGGTGTGTACGGGGTTTTCACAGTGTAACAGGCTCCTGCCGGGTGTGTATGGGGGTTTCACAGTGAATCAGGATCCTGCCAGGTGTGTATGGGGTTTTCAGAGTTTTTCAGGATTCTGCCAGGTGTGTATGGGGGTTTCACAGTTTATCAGCATCTTGCCAGGTGTGTATGGGGTTTTCACAGTGGATCAGGATCCTGCCAGGTGTGTATGGGGATTTCACAGTGTATCAGGATCCTGCCAAGTGTGCATGGGGATTTCACTGTGTATCAGGATCCTGCCAAGTGTGTATTGGGATTTCACAGTGGATCAGGATCCTGCCAGGTGTGTATGGGGTTTTCACAGTTTATCAGGATCCTGCCAGGTGTGTATGGGGTTTCACTGTGTGTCAAGATCCTGCCAGGTGTGTATGTGGTTTTCACAGTGCATCAGGATCCTGCCAGATGTGTCTGGGGTTTCACAGTGTATCAGGATCCTGCCAGGTGTGCATGGGGTTTCACAGTGTATCAGGATCCTGCCAGATGTGTGGTGGGGGCTTCACAGTGGATCAGGATCCTGCCAGTTGTGCATGGGGTTTTCACAGCGTATCAGAATCCTGCCAGGTGTGTATGGGGTTTCACAGTGGATCGGGATACTGCCAGGTGTGTATGGGGTTTCACAGTGTATGAGGATCCTGCCAGGAGTGTATGGGGTTTTCACAGTAGATCAGGAACCTGCCAGGTGTCTACGGGGATTTCACAGTGTATCAGGATCCTGCCAGATGTGTATGTGGGTTTCACAGTTTATCAGGATCCTGCCAGATGTGAATGGGGATTCACAGTGGATCAGGATCCTGCCAGGTATGTACGTGGTTTACTCAGTGGATCAGGATCCTGCCAGATGTGTATGGAGTTTTCACAGTGGATCTAGATCCTGCCAGGTGTGTAAGGGGTTTTCACAGTGGATCAGGATCCTGCCAGGTATGTCAGGGATTTCACAGTGTATCAGGATCCTGCCAGGTGTGTATGGGGTTTCACAGTGTGTCAGGGTCCTGCCAGATGTGAATGGGGTTTCACTGTGTATCAGGATCCTGCCAGATGTGAATGGGGTTTCACTGTGCATCAGGAACCTGCCAGGTGTGTACGGGGATTTCACAGTGCATCAGGCTCCTGCCAGGTGTGTATGGGGGCTTCACAATATATCAGGATCCTGCCAGGTGTGTATGGATTTTCACAGCATGTCAGGATCCTGCCAGGTGTGTGTGGGGGTTTCACAGTTTATCAGGATCCTGCCAGGTGTGCATGGGGGTTTTACAGTTTATCGGCATCCTGCCAGGTGCGTATGGGGTATATACTGTGGATCAGGATCCTGCCAAGTGTGCACAGTGTTTTCACAGTGTATCAGGATACTGCCAGGTGTGTATGGGGTTTTCACAGTGGATCAGGATCCTGCCAGGTGTGTATGTGGGTTTCACAGTGTATCAGGCTCCTGCCAGGTGTGTATGTGGGTATCACCGTTTATCAGGATCCTGCCTGGTGTGTATGGGGTTTCACAGTGGATCAGGATCCTGCCACGTGTGTATGGCGTTTTCACAGTGCATCAGGATCTTTCCAGATGTGTCTGGGGGTTTCACAGTGTATCAGGGACCTGCCAGGTGTGTATGGGGGATTCACAGTGTATCAAGATCCTGCCAGGTGTGTATGGGGGTTTCACAGTGGATCAGAATCCTGCCAGGTGCATATGGGGTTTTCACAGTGCATCAGGATCCTGCCTGATGTGTCTGGGGTTTCACAGTGTATCAGGATTCTGCCAGGTTTGTATGGGGTTTCACAGTGTATCAGGATCCTGCCAGATGTGTTGTGGGGGTTTCACAGTGGATCAGGATCCTGCCAGGTGTTATGGATTTTCACAGTATATCAGGATCCTGCCAGATGTGTATGGGGTTTTCAGAGTTTTTCAGGATCCTGCCCGGTGTGTTTAATGGGGTTTCACAGTTCGTCAGCATCTTGCCAGGTGCGTATGGGGTTTTCACAGTGGATCAGGATCCTGCCAGGTGTGTATGAGGTTTTCACAGTGTATCAGTATCCTGCCAAGTGTGCATGTAGTTTTCACGGTGTATCAGGATCCTGCAAAGTGTGTATGGGGTTTTCACAGTGGATCACGATCCTGCCAGGTGTGTCTGGAGTTTTCACAGTGGATCAGGATCCTGCCAGGTGTGTATGGGGTTTTCACAGTGCATCAGGATGCTGCCACGTGTGTATGGGGTTTCACAGTTTAACAGGATCATGCCTGGTGTTTATGGGGTTTTCACAGTGTATCAGGATCCTGCCAGGTGTGTATGGGGTTTTCACAGTGTATCAGGATCCTGCCAGGTGTGTATGGAGTTTCACAGTGTATCAGGGTCCTGCCAGGTGTGTATGGGGTTTTCACAGTGTATCAGGATCCTGCCAGGTGTGTATGGGGATTCACGGTGTGTCAGAGTCCTGCCAGGTGTGTATGGGGTTTTCTCAGTGTATCAGGATCCTGCCAGGTGTGTTTGGGGTTTCACAGTGTATCAGTATCATGCCAGGTGTGTATGGGGGTTTCACAGTGGATCAGGATCCTGCCAGGTGCATATGGGGTTTTCACAGTGTATCAGGGTCCTGCCAGGTGTGTATGGTGTTTTCACAGTGTTTCCGGATCCTGCCTGGTGTGTATTCCGTTTCACAGTTTATCAGGGTCCTTGCAGGTGTGTATGGGGTTTTCACAGTGTATCAGGATCATGCCAGCTGTGTACGGGGATTGACAGTGTATCAGGGTCCTGCCAGGTGTGCATGGGGTTTTCACAGTGTATCAGCATCCTGCCAGGTGTGTGTGGGGTTTCACAGTGTATCAGGGACCTGCCAGGTGTGCATGGGGTTTTCTCAGTATATCAGGATCCTGCCAGGTGTGTATGGGGTTTCACAGTGTATCAGGATCCTGCCAGGTGTGTATGGGGGGTTGACAGTGGATCAGGATCCTGCCAGGTGCATATGGGGTTTTCACAGTGTATCAGGGTCCTGCCAGGTGTGTATGGGGTATTCACAGTGCATCAGGATCCTGCCTGATGTGTCTGGTGTTTCACAGTGTATCAGGATCCTGCCAGGTGTGTATGGGGTATCACAGTGTATCAGGATCCTGCCAGGAGAGTATGGGGTTTTCACAGTTTTTCAGCGTTCTGCCAGGTGTGTATGGCGTTTTCACAGTGGATCAGGATCCTTCCAGGTGTGCATGGGGTTTCACAGTGTATCAGGATCCTGCCAGGTGTGTATGGAGTTTCACAGTGGATCAGGATCCTGCCAGGTGTGTATGGGGTTTCACAGTGTATCAGGATCCTGCCAGATGTGAATGGGGTTTCACTGTGCATCAGGATCCTGCCAGATGTGAATGGGGTTCCACTGTGTATCAGGAACCTGCCAGGAGTGTACGGGGTATTCACAGTGTATCAGGATCCTGCCGGGTGTATATCGGGGGTTCACAGTGTATCAGGATCCTGCCAGGTGTGTATGGGTTTTCACAGTGTATCAGGATCCGGCCAGGTGTGTATGGAGTTTCACAGTGTATCAGGGTCCTGCCAGGTGTGTACGGGGTTTTCACAGTGTATCAGGATCCTGCCAGGTGTGTACGGCGATTCACGGTGTGACAGAGTCCTGCCAGGTGTGTATGGGGTTTTCTCAGTGTATCAGGATCCTGCCAGGTGTGTTTGGGTTTTCACAGTGTATCAGGATCATGCCAGGTGTGTATGGGGGTTTCACAGTGGATCAGGATCCTGCCAGGTGCATATGGGGTTTTCACAGTGTATCAGGGTCCTGCCAGGTGTGTATGGTGTTTTCACAGTGTTTCGGGATCCTGCCTGGTGTGTATTCCGTTTCACAGTGTATCAGGGTCCTTGCAGGTGTGTATGGGGTTTTCACAGTGTATCAGGATCATGCCAGGTGTGTACGGGGATTGACAGTGTATCAGGGTCCTGCCAGGTGTGCATGGGGTTTTCACAGTGTATCAGGAACCTGCCAGGTGTGTGTGGGGTTTCACAGTGTATCAGGGACCTGCCAGGTGTGTATGGGGTTTTCTCAGTATATCAGGATCCTGCCAGGTGTGTATGGGGTTTCACAGTGTATCAGGATCCTGCCAGGTGTGTATGGGGGTTTCACAGTGGATCAGGATCCTGCCAGGTGCATATGGGGTTTTCACAGTGTATCAGGATCCTTCCAGATGTGAATGGGGTTTCACTGTGCATCAGGATCCTGCCAGATGTCAATGGGGTCCCACTGTGCATCAGGAACCTGCCAGGTGTGTACTGGGTTTTCACAGTGTATCAGGCTCCTGCCGGGTGTGTATGGGGGTTTCACAGTGTATCAGGATCCTGCCAGGTGTGTATGGGGTTTCACAGTGTGTCAGGATCATAACAGATGTGTATGAGGGTTTCACAGTGTATCAGGTTCCTGCCAGGTGTGCATGGGGTTTTCACAGTGTATCAGGATCCTGCCAGGTGTGTATGGGGTTTTCACAGTGTATCAGGGTCATGCCAGGTGTGTGTGGTGTTTTCACAGTGTATCGGGATCCTGCCTGGTGTGCATGCGGTTTCACAGTGTAGCAGGGTCCTGCCAGATGTGAATGGGGTTTCACTGTGCATCAGGAACCTGCCAGGAGTGTACGGGGTATTCACAGTGTATGAGGCTCCTGCCGGGTGTATATCGGGGGTTCACAGTGTATCAGGATCCTGCTAGGTGTGTATGGGTTTTCACAGTATGTCAGGATCCTGCCAGATGTGTATGGGTTTTTCAGAGTTTTTCAGGATCCTGCCAGGTGTGTATGGGGGTTTCTCAGTTTATCAGCATCTTGCCAGGTGTGTATGGGGTTTTCACAGTGGATCAGGATCCTGCCAGGTGTGTATGGGGTTTCACAGTGCATCAAGACCCTGCCAGGTGTGTATGGGGGTTTGACAGTGGATCAGGATCCTGCCAGGTGCATATGGGGTTTCCACAGTGTATCAGGGTCCTGCCAGGTGTGTATGGGGTTTTCACAGTGGATCAGGATCCTGCCAGGTGTGCATGGGGGTTTCACAGTGTATCAGGATCCGGCCAGGTGTGTATGGGGTTTCACAGTGTATCAGGATACTGCCAGGTGTGTATGGGGTTTCACAGTGTATCAGGATCCTGCCAGGTGTGTATGGGGTTTCACAGTGTATCAGGATCCTGCCAGATGTGAATGGGGTTTCACTGTGCATCAGGATCCTGCCAGATGTGAATGGGGTTCCACTGTGCATCAGGAACCTGCCAGGTGTGTACGGGGTTTTCACAGTGTAACAGGCTCCTGCCGGGTGTGTATGGGGGTTTCACAGTGAATCAGGATCCTGCCAGGTGTGTATGGGTTTTCACAGTATATCAGGATCCTGCCAGATGTGTATGGGGTTTTCAGAGTTTTTCAGGATTCTGCCAGGTGTGTATGGGGGTTTCACAGTTTATCAGCATCTTGCCAGGTGTGTATGGGGTTTTCACAGTGGATCAGGATCCTGCCAGGTGTGTATGGGGATTTCACAGTGTATCAGGATCCTGCCAAGTGTGCATGGGGATTTCACTGTGTATCAGGATCCTGCCAAGTGTGTATTGGGTTTTCACAGTGGATCAGGATCCTGCCAGGTGTGTATGGGGTTTTCACAGTGGATCAGAATCCTGCCAGTTGTGTATGGGGTTTTCACAGTGTATCAGGATGCTGCCACGTGTGCATGGGTTTTCACAGTTTATCAGGATCCTGCCTGGTGTGAATGGGGTTTCACAGTGTATCAGGATCCTGCCAGGAGCGTATGGGGTTTCACAGTGTATCAGGATCCTGCCAATTGTGTTACGGGTTTTCACAGTTTATCAGCGTACTGCCAGGTGTGTATGGCGTTTTCACAGTGGATCAGGATCCTGCCAGGTGTGCATGGGGGTTTCACAGTGTATCAGGATCCTGCCAGGTGTGTATGGGGTTTCACAGTGTATCAGGATCCTGCCAGGTGTGTATGGGGTTTCACAGTGTATCAGTATCCTGCCAGGTGTGTATGGGGTTTCACAGTGTATCAGGAACCTGCCAGGAGTGTACGGGATATTTTCAGTGTATCAGGCTCCTGCCGGGTGTATATCGGGGGTTCACAGTGTATCAGGATCCTGCCAGGTGTGTATGGGTTTTCATAGTATCTCAGGATCCTGCCAGATGTGTATGGGTTTTTCAGAGTTTTTCAGGATCCTGCCAGGTGTGTATGGGGGTTTCTCAGTTTATCAGCATCCAGCCAGGTGTGTATGGGGTTTCACAGTGTATCAAGATCCTGCCAGGTGTGTATGGGGGTTTGACTGTGGATCAGGATCCTGCCAGTTGCATATGGGGTTTTCACAGTGGATCAGGATCCTGCCAGGTGTGCATGGGGGTTTCACAGTGTATCAGTATCCGGCCAGGTGTGTATGGGGTTTTCACAGTGGATCAGGATCCTGCCAGGTGTGCATGGGGGTTTCACAGTGTATCAGGATCCTGCCGGATGTGAATGGGGTTTCACAGTGTATCAGGATACTGCCAGGTGTGTATGGGGTTTCACAGTGTATCAGGATCCTGCCAGGTGTGTATGGGGTTTCACAGTGTATCAGGATCCTGCCAGATGTGAATGGGGTTTCACTGTGCATCAGGGTCCTGCCAGATGTGAATGGGGTTCCACTGTGCATCAGGAACCTGCCAGGTATGTACGGGGTTTTCACAGTGAATCAGGCTCCTGCCAGGTGTGTATGGGGTTTCACAGTGTATCAGGATCCTGCCAGGTGTGTATGGGGTTTCACAGTGTATCAGGATCCTGCCAGATGTGAATGGGGTTTCACTTTGCATCAGGATCATGCCACATGTGAATGGGGTCCCACTGTGCATCAGGAACCTGCCAGGTGTGTACGGGGTTTTCACAGTGTATCAGGCTCCTGCCGGGTGTGTATGGGAGTTTCACAGTGTATCAGGATCCTGCCAGGTGTGTATGGGTTTTCACAGTATATCAGGATCCTGCCAGGTGTGTATGGGGTTTTCTCAGTGCATCAGGAACCAGCCAGGTGTGTACGGGGTTTTCAGAGTGTTTCATGCTCCTGCCGGGTGTGTATGGGGGCTTCAAAGTGGATCAGGATCCTGCCAGGTGTTTATGGGTTTTCACAGTATATCAGGATCCTGCCAGATGTGTATGGGGTTTTCAGAGTTTTTCAGGATCCTGCCAGGTGTGTATGGGGGTTTCACAGTGGATCAGGATCTTGCCAGGTGTGTCTGGGGTTTTCACAGTGTATCAGGATCCTGCCAGGTGTGCATGGGGTTTCACAGTGGATCAAGATACTGCCAGGTGTGTATGGTGTTTCACATTGGATCAGGATCCTGCCAGGAGTGTATGGGGTTTTCACAGTGCATCAGGTTCCTGCCAGGTGTGTCTGGGGTTTTCACAGTGTATCAGGTTCCTACCAGGAGGGTATGGGGTTTTCACTGTGTATCAGGGTGCTGCCAGGTGTGTATGGGGTTTTCACAGTTTATCAGCGTCCTGCCAGGTGTGTATGGAGTTTTCACAGTTGATCAGGATCCTGCCAGGTGTGTGTGGGGTTTTCACAGTGTATCAGGATCCTGCCAGGTGTGTATGGGGTTTCAAAGTGTATCAGGATCCTGCCAGGTGTGTATGGGGTTTCACAGTGTATCAGGATCCTGCCAGGTGTGTATGGGGTTTCACAGTGTATCAGGATCCTGCCATATGTGAATGGGGTTTCACAGTGCATCAGGACCCTGCCAGATGTGAATGGGGTTTCACTGTGCATCAGCATCCTGCCAGGTGTGTAAGGGGTTTTCACAGAGGATCAGGATCCTGCCAGGTGCATATGGGGTTTTCACAGTGTATCAGGGTCCTGCCAGGTGTGTATGGGGTTTTCACAGTGGATCAGGATCCTGCCAGGTGTGCATGGGGGTTTCACAGTGTATCAGTATCCGGCCAGGTGTGTATGGGGTTTCACAGTGTATCAGGATACTGCCAGGTGTGTATGGGGTTTCACAGTGTATCAGGATCCTGCCAGGTGTGTATGGGGTTTCACAGTGTATCAGGATCCTGCCAGATGTGAATGTGGTTTCACTGTGCATCAGGATCCTGCCAGATGTGAATGGGGTTCCACTGTGCATCAGGAACCTGCCAGGTGTGTACGGGGTTTTCACAGTGTTTCAGGCTCCTGCCGGGTGTGTATGGGGGTTTCACAGTGAATCAGGATCCTGCCAGGTGTGTATGGGTTTTCACAGTATATCAGGATCCTGCCAGATGTGTATGGGGTTTTCAGAGTTTTTCAGGATTCTGCCAGGTGTGTATGGGGGTTTCACAGTTTATCAGCATCTTGCCAGGTGTGTATGGGGTTTTCACAGTGGATCAGGATCCTGCCAGGTGTGTATGGGGATTTCACAGTGCATCAGGATCCTGCCAAGTGTGCATGGGGCTTTCACTGTGTATCAGGATCCTGCCAAGTGTGTATTGGGTTTTCACAGTGGATCAGGATCCTGCCAGGTGTGTATGGGGTTTTCACAGTGGATCAGGATCCTGCCAGTTGTGTTTGGGGTTTTCACAGTGTATCAGGATGCTGCCACGTGTGCATGGGTTTTCACAGTTTATCAGGATCCTGCCTGGTGTGCATGGGGTTTCACAGTGTATCAGGATCCTGCCAGGTGTGTATGGGGTTTCACAGTGTATCAGGATCCTGCCAGTTGTGTATGGGGTTTTCACAGTTTATCAGCGTACTGCCAGGTGTGTATGGCGTTTTCACAGTGGATCAGGATCCTGCCAGGTGTGCATGGGGGTTTCACAGTGTATCAGGATCCTGCCAGGTGTGTATGGGGTTTCACAGTGTATCAGGATCCTGCCAGGTGTGTATGGGGTTTCACAGTGTATCAGGATCCTGCCAGATGTGAATGGGGTTTCACTTTGCATCAGGATCATGCCACATGTGAATGGGGTTCCACTGTGCATCAGGAACCTGCCAGGTGTGTACGGGGTTTTCACAGTGTATCAGGCTCCTGCCGGGTGTGTATGGGAGTTTCACAGTGCATCAGGATCCTGCCAGGTGTGTATGGGTTTTCACAGTATATCAGGATCCTGCCAGGTGTGTATGGGGTTTTCTCAGTGCATCAGGAACCAGCCAGGTGTGTACGGGGTTTTCACAGTGTATCATGCTCCTGCCGGGTGTGTATGGGGGCTTCAAAGTGGATCAGGATCCTGCCAGGTATTTATGGGTTTTCACAGTATATCAGGATCCTGCCAGATGTGTATGGGGTTTTCAGAGTTTTTCAGGATCCTGCCAGGTGTGTATGGGGGTTTCACAGTGGATCAGGATCCTGCCAGGTGTGTATGGGGTTTTCACAGTGTATCAGGATCCTGCCAGGTGTGCATGGGGTTTCACAGTGGATCAGGATACTGCCAGGTGTGTATGGTGTTTCACATTGGATCAGGATCCTGCCAGGAGTGTATGGGGTTTTCACAGTGCATCAGGTTCCTGCCAGGTGTGTCTGGGGTTTTCACAGTGTATCAGGTTCCTACCAGGAGGGTATGGGGTGTTCACTGTGTATCAGGGTGCTGCCAGGTGTGTATGGGGTTTTCACAGTTTATCAGCGTCCTGCCAGGTGTGTATGGAGCTTTCACAGTTGATCAGGATCCTGCCAGGTGTGTGTGGGGTTTTCACAGTGTATCAGGATCCTGCCAGGTGTGTATGGGGTTTCAAAGTGTATCAGGATCCTGCCAGGTGTGTATGGGGTTTCACAGTGTATCAGGATCCTGCCAGGTGCGTATGGGGTTTCACAGTGTAACAGGATCCTGCCATATGTGAATGGGGTTTCACTGTGCATCAGGACCCTGCCAGATGTGAATGGGGTTTCACTGTGCATCAGCAGCCTGCCAGGTGTGTAAGGGGTTTTCACAGAGGATCAGGATCCTGCCAGGTGTGTATGGGGTTTTCACAGTGGATCAGGATCCTGGCAGGTGTGCATGGGGTTTTCACAGTGTATCAGGATGCTGCCACGTGTGTATGGGGTTTCACAGTTTATCAGGATCCTGCCTGATGTGTATGGGGATTTCACAGTGTATCAGGTTCCTGCCAGGTGTGTATGTGGGTTTCACAGTTTGTCAAGATCCTGCCTGGTGTGTATGTGTTATTCACAGTGTATCAGGATCCTGCCAGGTGTGCATGTGGGTTTCACAGTTTATCAGGATCCTGCCTGGTTTGCATGGGGTTTCACAGTGGATCAGGATCCTGCCACGTCTGTATGTTTTTTTTAACAGTGTATCAGGATCCTGCCTGGTGTGCATGGGGGGTTTCACAGTTCATCAGGATCCTGCCACTTGTGTATGGGGTTTTCACTGTGTATCAGGATCCGGCCTGGTGTGTATGGGGGTATCACTGTTTATCAGGATCCTGCCAGGTGTGCATGGGGGTTTCACAGTTTATCAGCATCCTGCCAGGTGTGTGTGGGGTTTTCGCAGTGGATCAGGATCCAGCCTGGTGTGTATGGGGTTTTCACAGTGTATCAGGATCCTGCCAGGTGTGTATGGGGTTTTCACATTGGATCAGCATCCTGCCAAGTGTGTATGGGGTTTTCACAGTGGATCAGGATCCTGCCAGGTATGTATGGGGTTTTCACAGTGGATCAGGATCCTGCCAGTTGTGTATGGGGTTTTCACAGTATATCAGGATGCTGCCACGTGTGCATGGGGTTTCACAGTTTATCAGGATCCTGCCTGGTGTTTATGGGTTTTTCGCAGTGTATCAGGATCCTGCCAGGTGTGTATGTGGGCTTCACAGTGTATCAGGATCCTGCCAGGTGTGTATGTGGGTTTCACAGTTTATCAGGATCCTGCCTGGTTTGCATGGGGTTTCACAGTGGATCAGGATCCTGCCACGTGTGTGTGGGTGTTTCACAGTGTATCAGGATCCTGCCTGGTGTGCATAGGGGTTTCACAGTTCATCAGGATCCTGCCACGTGTGTATGGTGTTTTCACAGTGTATCAGGATCCGGCCTGGTGTGTATGGTGGTATCAGCGTTTATCAGGATCCTGCCAGGTGTGCATGGGGGTTTCACAGTTTATCAGCATCCTGCCAGGTGTGTATGGGGTTTTCGCAGTGGATCAGGATCCAGCCAGGTGTGTATGGGGTTTTCACAGTGTATCAGGATCCTGCCAGGTGCGAATGGGGTTTCACATTGTAACAGGATCCTGCCATATGTGAATGGGGTTTCACTGTGCATCAGGACCCTGCCAGATGTGAATGGGGTTTCACTGTGCATCAGCATCCTGCCAGGGGTGTCAGGGGTTTTCACAGAGGATCAGGATCCTGCCAGGTGTGTATGGGGTTTTCACAGTGGATCAGGATCCTGGCAGGTGTGCATGGGGTTTTCACAGTGTATCAGGATGCTGCCACGTGTGTATGGGGTTTCACAGTTCATCAGGATCCTGCCTGATGTGTATGGGGATTTCACAGTGTATCAGGATCCTGCCAGGTGTGTATGTGGCTTTCACAGTTTGTCAAGATCCTGCCTGGTGTGTATGTGTTATTCACAGTGTATCAGGATCCTGCCAGGTGTGTATGTGGGTTTCACAGTTTATCAGGATCCTGCCTGGTTTGCATGGGGTTTCACAGTGGATCAGGATCCTGCCACGTCTGTATGTTTTTTTTAACAGTGTATCAGGATCCTGCCTGGTGTGCATGGGGGGTTTCACAGTTCATCAGGATCCTGCCACGTGTGTATTGGGTTTTCACTGTGTATCAGAATCCGGCCTGGTGTGTATGGGGGTATCACCGTTTATCAGGATCCTGCCAGGTGTGCATGGGGGTTTCACAGTTTATCAGCATCCTGCCAGGTGTGTGTGGGGTTTTCGCAGTGGATCAGGATCCAGCCTGGTGTGTATGGGGTTTTCACAGTGTATCAGGATCCTGCCAGGTGTGTATGGGGTTTTCACATTGGATCAGCATCCTGCCAAGTGTGTATGGGGTTTTCACAGTGGATCAGGATCCTGCCAGGTATGTATGGGGTTTTCACAGTGGATCAGGATCCTGCCAGTTGTGTATGGGGTTTTCACAGTGTATCAGGATGCTGCCACGTGTGCATGGGGTTTCGCAGTTTATCAGGATCCTGCCTGGTGTTTATGGGTTTTTCGCAGTGTATCAGGATCCTGCCAGGTGTGTATGTGGGTTTCACAGTGTATCAGGATCCTGCCAGGTGTGTTTGTGGGTTTCACAGTTTATCAGGATCCTGCCTGGTTTGCATGGGGTTTCACAGTGGATCAGGATCCTGCCACGTGTGTGTGGGTGTTTCACAGTGTATCAGGATCCTGCCTGGTGTGCATAGGGGTTTCACAGTTCATCAGGATCCTGCCACGTGTGTGTGGTGTTTTCACAGTGTATCAGGATCCGGCCTGGTGTGTATGGTGGTATCAGCGTTTATCAGGATCCTGCCAGGTGTGCATGGGGGTTTCACAGTTTATCAGCATCCTGCCAGGTGTGTATGGGGTTTTCGCAGTGGATCAGGATCCAGCCAGGTGTGTATGGGGTTTTCACAGTGTATCAGGATCCTGCCAGGTGTGTATGGGGTTTTCACAGTGTATCAGGATCCTGCCAGGTGTGTATGGGGTTTTCACATTGGATCAGGATCCTGCCAGGTGTGTATGGGGTTTTCACAGTGTATCAGGTTCCTGCCACGTGTGTCTGGGGTTTCACAGTTTATCATGATCCTGCCTGGTGTGTATGGGGTTTTCACAGTGTCTCAGGATCCTGCCAGGTGTGTATGTGTTATTCACAGTGTATCAGGATCCTGCCAGGTGTGTATGTGGGTTTCACAGTTTATCAAGATCCTTCCTGGTGTGTATATGTTATTCACAGTGTATCAGGATCCTGCCAGGTGTGTATGTGGGTTTCGCAGTTTATCAGGATCCTGCCTGGTTTGCATGGGGTTTCACAGTGGATCAGGATCCTGCCACGTCTGTGTGTTTTTTTTAACAGTGTATCAGGATCCTGCCTGGTGTGCATGGGGGTTTTCACAGTTCATCAGGATCCTGCCACGTGTGTATGGGGTTTTCACTGTGTATCAGGATCCGGCCTGGTGTGTATGGGGGTATCACCGTTTATCAGGATACTGCCTGGTGTGCATCAGGTTTTCACATTGTATCAGCATCCTGCCAGGTGAGTATGTGTGTTTCACAGTGCATCAGGATCCTGCCAGGTGTGTATGTGGGTTTCACAGTTTATCAGGATCCTGCCTGGTCTGCATGGGGTATCACAGTGTTTCAGGATCCTTCTAGGTGTGTATGGGGGTTTCACAGAGGATCAGGATCGTGCCAGTTGTGTATGGGGTTTCACAGCGTATCAGCATCCTGCCAGATGTGAATGGGGTTTCACTGTGTATCAGGATTCCTGCCAGGTGTGAATGGGGTTTCACTGTGTATCAGGATCCTGCCAGGTGTGCATGGGGTTTCACAGTGTATCAGGATGCTGCCAGATGTGAATCTGGTTTTACAGTGTATCAGGATCCTGCCAGATGTGTATGTGGTTTTCACAGTGTATCATGAGACTGCCTGATGTGAATGGGGTTTCACTGTGCATCAGGAACCTGCCAGGTGTGTATGGTGTTTCACAGTTTATCAGGATCCTGCCAGGTGTGTGGGGTTTTCACAGTGGATCAGGATCCTGCCAGGTGTGTACGGGGTTTCACAGAGGATCAGGATCCGGCCAGGTGTGTACGGGGTTTTCACAATATATCAGGATCCTGCCAGATGTGTACGGGGTTTCACAGAGGATCAGGATCATGCCAGGTATGTACGGGATTTTCACAATATATCAGGATCCTGCCAGGTGTGTCAGGGGTGTCACAGAGTATCAGGTTCCTGCCAGGTGAGTATGGGGTTTTCACAGTGGATCAGGGTCCTGCCAGATGTGTGCGGGGTTTCACAGAGGATCAGGATCCTGCCAGGTGTGTACGGGGTTTTCACAATATATCAGGATCCTGCCAGGTGTGTCAGGGGTGTCACAGAGTATCAGGTTCCTGCCAGGTGAATATGGGGTTTTCACAGTGGATCAGGATCCTGCCAGATGTGTGCGGGATTTCACAGAGGCTCAGGATCCTGCCAGGTGTGTACGGGGTTTTCACAATATATCAGGATCCTGCCGGACGTGTACGGGGTTTCACAGAGAATCAGGATCCTGCCAGGTATGTACGGTGTTTTCACAATATATCAGGATCCTGCCAGGTGTGTCAGGGGGTTTCACAGAGTATCAGGATCCTGCCAGGTGTGTATGGGGTTTTCACACTAGATCAGGATCCTGCCAGGTGTGCATGGGGATTTCACAGTTTATCAGGATCCTGCCAGGTGTTTATGGGGGTTTCACAGTTTATCAGGATCCTGCCAGGTGTGTATGGGGGTTTCACAGTTTATCAGGATACTTCCAGGTGTGTATGGGGTTTTCACTGTGGATCAGGATCCTGCCAGCTGTGTATGGGGTTTTCACAGTTTATCAGGATCCTGCCACGTGTGTATGGGGTTTCACAGTTTATCAGGATCCTGCCAGGTGCGTTTGGGGATTTCACAGTGCATCCGGATCCTGGCAGATGTGTCTGGGGTTTCACAGTGTATCAGGATCCTGCCAGGAGTGTATGGGTGTTTCACAGTGTATCAGGAACCTGCCAGGTGTGAGTGGGGTTTCGCAGTGGATCAGGATCCTGCCAGGTGTGTGAAGCGTTTTCACAGTTTATCAGGATCCTGCCAGGTGTGTATGGGGTTTTCACAGAGTATCAGGATCCTGCCAGGTGTGTACGGGGTTTTCTCAGTGGATCAGGTTCCTGCCAGTTGTGTATGGGTTTTCACTGTGTGTCAGGATCCTGACAGGTGTGTATGGGGTTTCACAGTGTATCAGGATCCTGCCAGGTGTGTCTGGGATTTCACAGTGTATCAGAATCCTCCCAGGTGTGAGTGGGGTTTCACAGTGTATCAGGATCCGGCCAGGTGTGTATGGACGTTTCACAGTGTATCAGAATCCTGCCAGGTGTGAGTGGGGTTTCACAGTGTATCAGGATCCTGCCAGATGTCTATGGGGTTTTCACAGTGGATCAGGATCCTGGCAGGTGTGCATGGGGTTTTCACAGTGTATCAGGATGCTGCCACGTGTGTATGGGGTTTCACAGTTTATCAGGATCCTGCCTGATGTGTATGGGGATTTCACAGTGTATCAGGATCCTGCCAGGTGTGTATGTGGGTTTCACAGTTTATCAAGATCCTGCCTGGTGTGTATGTGTTATTCACAGTGTATCAGGATCCTGCCAGGTGTGTATGTGGGTTTCACAGTTTATCAGGATCCTGCCTGGTTTGCATGGGGTTTCACAGTGGATCAGGATCCTGCCACGTCTGTGTGTTTTTTTAACAGTGTATCAGGATCCTGCCTGGTGTGCATGGGGGGTTTCACGGTTCATCAGGATCCTGCCACGTGTGTATGGGGTTTTCACTGTGTATCAGGATCCGGCCTGGTGTGTAT
Organism: Heterodontus francisci; assembly: GCF_036365525.1. Lineage (NCBI taxonomy): Eukaryota > Metazoa > Chordata > Chondrichthyes > Heterodontiformes > Heterodontidae > Heterodontus > Heterodontus francisci. The sequence continues at coordinate 2,863,324 of NW_027140578.1, read as the reverse complement.
GGGGGTATCACCGTTTATCAGGATCCTGCCAGGTGTGCATGGGGGTTTCACAGTTTATCAGCATCCTGCCAGGTGTGTGTGGGGTTTTCGCAGTGGATCAGGATCCAGCCTGGTGTGTATGGGGTTTTCACAGTATATCAGGATCCTGCCAGGTGTGTATGGGGTTTTCACATTGGATCAGCATCCTGCCAAGTGTGTATGGGGTTTTCACAGTGGATCAGGATCCTGCCAGGTGTGTATGGGGTTTTCACAATGGATCAGGATCCTGCCAGTTGTGTATGGGGTTTTCACAGTGTATCAGGATGCTGCCACTTGTGCATGGGGTTTCACAGTTTATCAGGATCCTGCCTGGTGTTTATGGGTTTTTCGCAGTGTATCAGGATCCTGTCAGGTGTGCATGTGGGTTTCACAGTGTATCAGGATCCTGCCAGGTGTGTATGTGGGTTTCACATTTTATCAGGATCCTGCCTGGTTTGCATGGGGTTTCACAGTGGATCAGGATCCTGCCACGTGTGTGTGGGTGTTTCACAGTGTATCAGGATCCTGCCTGGTGTGCATGGGGGTTTTCACAGTTCATCAGGATCCTGCCACGTGTGTATGGGGTTTTCACTGTGTATCAGGATCCGGCCTGGTGTGTATGGGGGTATCACCGTTTATCAGGATCCTGCCAGGTGTGCATGGGGGTTTCACTGTTTATCAGCATCCTGCCAGGTGTGTGTGGGGTTTTCGCAGTGGATCAGGATCCAGCCTGGTGTGTATGGGGTTTTCACAGTGTATCAGGATCCTGCCAGGTGTGTATGGGGTTTTCACATTGGATCAGCTTCCTGCCAAGTGTGTATGGGGTTTTCACAGTGGATCAGGATCCTGCCAGGTGTGTATGGGGTTTTCACAGTGGATCAAGATCCTGCCAGTTGTGTATGGGGTTTTCACAGTGTATCAGGATGCTGCCACGTGTGCATGGGGTTTCACAGTTTATCAGGATCCTGCCTGGTGTTTATGGGTTTTTAGCAGTGTATCAGGATCCTGCCAGGTGTGTATGTGGGTTTCACAGTGTATCAGGATCCTGCCAGGTGTGTATGTGGGTTTCACAGTTTATCAGGATCCTGCCTGGTTTGCATGGGGTTTCACAGTGGATCAGGATCCTGCCACGTGTGTGTGGGTGTTTCACAGTGTATCAGGATCCTGCCTGGTGTGCATAGGGGTTTCACAGTTCATCAGGATCCTGCCACGTGTGTATGGTGTTTTCACAGTGTATCAGGATCCGCCCTGGTGTGTATGGTGGTATCAGCGTTTATCAGGATCCTGCCAGGTGTGCATGGGGGTTTCACAGTTTATCAGCATCCTGCCAGGTGTGTATGGGGTTTTCGCAGTGGATCAGGATCCAGCCAGGTGTGTATGGGGTTTTCACAGTGTATCAGGATCCTGCCAGGTGTGTATGGGGTTTTCACAGTGTATCAGGATCCTGCCAGGTGTGTATGGGGTTTTCACATTGGATCAGGATCCTGCCAGGTGTGTATGGGGTTTTCACAGTGTATCAGGTTCCTGCCACGTGTGTCTGGGGTTTCACAGTTTATCATGATCCTGCCTGGTGTGTATGGGGTTTTCACAGTGAATCAGGATCCTGCCAGGTGTGTATGTGGGTTTCACAGTTTATCAGGATCCTGCCTGGTGTGCATCGGGTTTTCACATTGTATCAGCATCCTGCCAGGTGAGTATGTGTGTTTCACAGTGCATCAGGATCCTGCCAGGTGTGTATGTGGGTTTCACAGTTTATCAGGATCCTGCCTGGTCTGCATGGGGTATCACAGTGTTTCAGGATCCTTCTAGGTGTGTATGGGGGTTTCACAGAGGATCAGGATCGTGCCAGTTGTGTATGGGGTTTCACAGCGTATCAGCATCCTGCCAGATGTGAATGGGGTTTCACTGTGTATCAGGATTCCTGCCAGGTGTGAATGGGGTTTCACTGTGTATCAGGATCCTGCCAGGTGTGCATGGGGTTTCACAGTGTATCAGGATGCTGCCAGATGTGAATCTGGTTTCACAGTGTATCAGGATCCTGCCAGATGTGTATGTGGTTTTCACAGTGTATCATGAGACTGCCTGATGTGAATGGGGTCTCACTGTGCATCAGGAACCTGCCAGGTGTGAATGGTGTTTCACAGTTTATCAGGATCCTGCCAGGTGTGTGGGGTTTTCACAGTGGATCAGGATCCTGCCAGGTGTGTACGGGGTTTCACAGAGGATCAGGATCCGGCCAGGTGTGTACGGGGTTTTCACAATATATCAGGATCCTGCCAGATGTGTACGTGGTTTCACAGAGGATCAGGATCATGCCAGGTATGTACGGGATTTTCACAATATATCAGGATCCTGCCAGGTGTGTCAGGGGTGTCACAGAGTATCAGGTTCCTGCCAGGTGTGTATGGGGTTTTCACAGTGGATCAGGATCCTGCCAGATGTGTGCGGGGTTTCACAGAGGATCAGGATCCTGCCAGGTGTGTACGGGGTTTTCACAATATATCAGGATCCTGCCAGGTGTGTCAGGGGTGTCACAGAGTATCAGGTTCCTGCCAGGTGAATATGGGGTTTTCACAGTGGATCAGGATCCTGCCAGATGTGTGCGGGGTTTCACAGAGGCTCAGGATCCTGCCAGGTGTGTACGGGGTTTTCACAATATATCAGGATCCTGCCGGACGTGTACGGGGTTTCACAGAGAATCAGGATCCTGCCAGGTATGTACGGTGTTTTCACAATATATCAGGATCCTGCCAGGTGTGTCAGGGGGTTTCACAGAGTATCAGGATCCTGCCAGGTGTGTATGGGGTTTTCACACTAGATCAGGATCCTGCCAGGTGTGCATGGGGTTTTCACAGTTTATCAGGATCCTGCCAGGTGTTTATGGGGGTTTCACAGTTTATCAGGATCCTGCCAGGTGTGTATGGGGGTTTCACAGTTTATCAGGATCCTTCCAGGTGTGTATGGGGTTTTCACTGTGGATCAGGATCCTGCCAGCTGTGTATGGGGTTTTCACAGTTTATCAGGATCCTGCCACGTGTGTATGGGGTTTCACAGTTTATCAGGATCCTGCCAGGTGCGTTTGGGGATTTCACAGTGCATCCGGATCCTGGCAGATGTGTCTGGGGTTTCACAGTGTATCAGGATCCTGCCAGGAGTGTATGGGTGTTTCACAGTGTATCAGGAACCTGCCAGGTGTGAGTGGGGTTTCGCAGTGGATCAGGATCCTACCAGGTGTGTGAAGCGTTTTCACAGTTTATCAGGATCCTGCCAGGTGTGTATGGGGTTTTCACAGAGTATCAGGATCCTGCCAGGTGTGTACGGGGTTTTCACAGTGGATCAGGTTCCTGCCAGTTGTGTATGGGTTTTCACTGTGTGTCAGGATCCTGACAGGTGTGTATGGGGTTTCACAGTGTATCAGGATCCTGCCAGGTGTGTCTGGGATTTCACAGTGTATCAGAATCCTCCCAGGTGTGAGTGGGGTTTCACAGTGTATCAGGATCCGGCCAGGTGTGTAGGGACGTTTCACAGTGTATCAGAATCCTGCCAGGTGTGAGTGGGGTTTCACAGTGTATCAGGATCCTGCCAGATGTCTATGGGGTTTTCACAGTGGATCAGGATCCTGGCAGGTGTGCATGGGGTTTTCACAGTGTATCAGGATGCTGCCAAGTGTGTATGGGGTTTCACAGTTTATCAGGATCCTGCCTGATGTGTATGGGGATTTCACAGTGTATCAGGATCCTGCCAGGTGTGTATGTGGGTTTCACAGTTTATCAAGATCCTGCCTGGTGTGTATGTGTTATTCACAGTGTATCAGGATCCTGCCAGGTGTGTATGTGGGTTTCACAGTTTATCAGGATCCTGCCTGGTTTGCATGGGGTTTCACAGTGGATCAGGATCCTGCCACGTCTGTGTGTTTTTTTCAACAGTGTATCAGGATCCTGCCTGGTGTGCATGGGGGGTTTCACGGTTCATCAGGATCCTGCCACGTGTGTATGGGGTTTTCACTGTGTATCAGGATCCGGCCTGGTGTGTATGGGGGTATCACCGTTTATCAGGATCCTGCCAGGTGTGCATGGGGGTTTCACAGTTTATCAGCATCCTGCCAGGTGTGTGTGGGGTTTTCGCAGTGGATCAGGATCCAGCCTGGTGTGTATGGGGTTTTCACAGTGTATCAGGATCCTGCCAGGTGTGTATGGGGTTTTCACATTGGATCAGCATCCTGCCAAGTGTGTATGGGGTTTTCACAGTGGATCAGGATCCTGCCAGGTGTGTATGGGGTGTTCACAATGGATCAGGATCCTGCCAGTTGTGTATGGGGTTTTCACAGTGTATCAGGATGCTGCCACGTGTGCATGGGGTTTCACAGTTTATCAGGATCCTGCCTGGTGTTTATGGGTATTTCGCAGTGTATCAGGATCCTGCCAGGTGTGTATGTGGGTTTCACAGTGTATCAGGATCCTGCCAGGTGTGTATGTGGGTTTCACAGTTTATCAGGATCCTGCCTGGTTTGCATGGGGTTTCACAGTGGATCAGGATCCTGCCACGTGTGTGTGGGTGTTTCACAGTGTATCAGGATCCTGCCTGGTGTGCATAGGGGTTTCACAGTTCATCAGGATCCTGCCACGTGTGTGTGGTGTTTTCACAGTGTATCAGGATCCGGCCTGGTGTGTATGGTGGTATCAGCGTTTATCAGGATCCTGCCAGGTGTGCATGGGGGTTTCACAGTTTATCAGCATCCTGCCAGGTGTGTATGGGGTTTTCGCAGTGGATCAGGATCCAGCCAGGTGTGTATGGGGTTTTCACAGTGTATCAGGATCCTGCCAGGTGTGTATGGGGTTTTCACAGTGTATCAGGATCCTGCCAGGTGTGTATGGGGTTTTCACATTGGATCAGGATCCTGCCAGGTGTGTATGGGGTTTTCACAGTGTCTCAGGTTCCTGCCACGTGTGTCTGGGTTTCACAGTTTATCATGATCCTGCCTGGTGTGTATGGGGTTTTCACAGTGTATCAGGATCCTGCCAGGTGTGTATGTGTTATTCACAGTGTATCAGGATCCTGCCAGGTGTGTATGTGGGTTTCACAGTTTATCAGGATCCTGCCTGGTTTGCATGGTGTTTCACAGTGGATCAGGATCCTGCCACGTCTGTGTGTTTTTTTTAACAGTGTATCAGGATCCTGCCTGGTGTGCATGGGGTGTTTCACAGTTCATCAGGATCCTGCCACGTGTGTATGGGTTTTTCACTGTGTATCAGGATCCGGCCTGGTGTGTATGGGGGTATCACCGTTTATCAGGATCCTGCCAGGTGTGCATGGGGGTTTCACAGTTTATCAGCATCCTGCCAGGTGTGTGTGGGGTTTTCGCAGTGGATCAGGATCCAGCCTGGTGTGTATGGGGTTTTCACAGTGTATCAGCATCCTGCCAGGTGTGTATGGGGTTTTCACATTGGATCAGCATCCTGCCAAGTGTGTATGGGGTTTTCACAGTGGATCAGGATCCTGCCAGGTGTGTATGGGGTTTTCACAGTGGATCAAGATCCTGCCAGTTGTGTATGGGGTTTTCACAGTGTATCAGGATGCTGCCACGTGTGCATGGGGTTTCACAGTTTATCAGGATCCTGCCTGGTGTTTATGGGTTTTTCGCAGTGTATCAGGATCCTGCCAGGTGTGTATGTGGGTTTCACAGTGTATCAGGATCCTGCCAGGTGTGTATGTGGGTTTCACAGTTTATCAGGATCCTGCCTGGTTTGCATGGGGTTTCACAGTGGATCAGGATCCTGCCACGTATGTGTGGGTGTTTCACAGTGTATCAGGATCATGCCTGGTGTGCATAGGGGTTTCACAGTTCATCAGGATCCTGCCACGTGTGTATGGTGTTTTCACAGTGTATCAGGATCCGGCCTGGTGTGTATGGTGGTATCAGCGTTTATCAGGATCCTGCCAGGTGTGCATGGGGGTTTCACAGTTTATCATCATCCTGCCAGGTGTGTATGGGGTTTTCGCAGTGGATCAGGATCCAGCCAGGTGTGTATGGGGTTTTCACAGTGTATCAGGATCCTGCCAGGTGTGTATGGGGTTTTCACATTGGATCAGGATCCTGCCAGGTGTGTATGGGGTTTTCACAGTGTATCAGGTTCCTGCCACGTGTGTCTGGGGTTTCACAGTTTATCATGATCCTGCCTGGTGTGTATGGGGTTTTCACAGTGAATCAGGATCCTGCCAGGTGTGCATGTGGGTTTCACAGTTTATCAGGATCCTGCCTGGTGTGCATCGGGTTTTCACATTGTATCAGCATCCTGCCTGGTGAGTATGTGTGTTTCACAGTGCATCAGGATCCTGCCAGGTGTGTATGTGGGTTTCACAGTTTATCAGGATCCTGCCTGGTCTGCATGGGGTATCACAGTGTTTCAGGATCCTTCTAGGTGTGTATGTGTTATTCACAGAGGATCAGGATCGTGCCAGTTGTGTATGGGGTTTCACTGTGTGTCAGTATACTGCCAGGTGTGCATGGGGTTTCACAGTGTATCGTGATCCTGCCAGGTGTGGATGGGGGTTTTCACAGCGTATCAGCATCCTGCCAGATGTGAATGGGGTTTCACTGTGTATCAGGATTCCTGCCAGGTGTGAATGGGGTTTCACTGTGTATCAGGATCCTGCCAGGTGTGCATGGGGTTTCACAGTGTATCAGGATGCTGCCAGATGTGAAAGTGGTTTCACAGTGTATCAGGATCCTGCCAGATGTGTATGTGGTTTTCACAGTGTATCATGAGACTGCCTGATGTGAATGGGGTTTCACTGTGCATCAGGAACCTGCCAGGTGTGTATGGTGTTTCACAGTTTATCAGGATCCTGCCAGGTGTGTGGGGTTTTCACAGTGGATCAGCATCCTGCCAGGTGTGTACGGGGTTTCACAGAGGATCAGGATCCGGCCAGGTGTGTACGGGGTTTTCACAATATATCAGGATCCTGCCAGATGTGTACGGGGTTTCACAGAGGATCAGGATCATGCCAGGTATGTACGGGGTTTTCACAATATATCAGGATCCTGCCAGGTGTGTCAGGGGTGTCACAGAGTATCAGGTTCCTACCAGGTGTGTATGGGGTTTTCACAGTGGATCAGGATCCTGCCAGATGTGTGCGGGGTTTCACAGAGGATCAGGATCCTGCCAGGTGTGTACGGGGTTTTCACAATATATCAGGATCCTGCCAGGTGTGTCAGGGGTGTCACAGAGTATCAGGTTCCTGCCAGGTGTGTATGGGGTTTTCACAGTGGATCAGGATCCTGCCAGATGTGTGCGGGGTTTCACAATATATCAGGATCCTGCCGGACGTGTACGGGGTTTCACAGAGAATCAGGATCCTGCCAGGTATGTACGGTGTTTTCACAATATATCAGGATCCTGCCAGGTGTGTCAGGGGGTTTCACAGAGTATCAGGATCCTGCCAGGTGTGTATGGGGTTTTCACACTAGATCAGGATCCTGCCAGGTGTGCATGGGGTTTTCACAGTTTATCAGGATCCTGCCAGGTGTTTATGGGGGTTTCACAGTTTATCAGGATCCTGCCAGGTGTGTATGGGGGTTTCACAGTTTATCAGGATACTTCCAGGTGTGTATGGGGTTTTCACTGTGGATCAGGATCCTGCCAGCTGTGTATGGGGTTTTCACAGTTTATCCGGATCCTGCCACGTGTGTATGGGGTTTCACAGTTTATCAGGATCCTGCCAGGTGCGTTTGGGGATTTCACAGTGCATCCGGATCCTGGCAGATGTGTCTGGGGTTTCACAGTGTATCAGGATCCTGCCAGGAGTGTATGGGTGTTTCACAGTGTATCAGGAACCTGCCAGGTGTGAGTGGGGTTTCGCAGTGGATCAGGATCCTGCCAGGTGTGTGAAGCGTTTTCACAGTTTATCAGGATCCTGCCAGGTGTGTATGGGGTTTTCTCAGTGGATCAGGTTCCTGCCAGTTGTGTATGGGTTTTCACTGTGTGTCAGGATCCTGACAGGTGTGTATGGGGTTTCACAATGTATCAGAATCCTGCCAGGTGTGTCTGGGAGTTCACAGTGTATCAGAATCCTCCCAGGTGTGAGTGGGGTTTCACAGTGTATCAGGATCCGGCCAGGTGTGTATGGACGTTTCACAGTGTATCAGAATCCTGCCAGGTGTGAGTGGGGTTTCACAGTGTCTCAGGATCCTGCCAGATGTCAAGGGGGTTTCACAGTGCATCAGAATCCTGCCAGGTGTGTATGGGGGTTTCACAGTGTATCAGAATCCTGCCAGGTGTGAGTGGGGTTTCACAGTGTTTCAGGATCCTGCCAGGTGTGTGTGGGCGTTTCACAGTGTATCAGAATACTGCCAGTTGTGAGTGGGGTTTCACAGTGTATCAGGATCCTGCCAGGTGTGTATGGGGGTTTCACAGTGTATCAGGATCCTGCCAGGTGTGAATTGGGTTTTCACAGTGTATCAGCATCCTGCCAGGTGTGAATTGGGTTTTCACAGTTTTTCAGGGTCCTGCCAGGTGTGTATGGGGGGTTCACAGTGTATCAGGATCCTGCCAGGTGTGAGTGGGGTTTCACAGTGTAGCAGGATCCTGCCAGATGTGTATGGGGTGTTCACAGTGGATCAGGATCCTGCCAGGTGTGAGGGGGGTTTCACTGTGTATCAGGATCCTGCCAGGTGTATATGAGGGTTTCACAGTGTATCAGGATCCTGCCAGGTGTGTATGGGGTGTTCACAGTGGATCTGGATCCTGCCAGGTTTGAGGGGGGTTTCACTGTGTATCAAGATCCTGCCAGGTGTGAGGGGGGTTTCACTGTGTATCAAGATCCTGCCAGGTGTGAGGGGGGTTTCACTGTGTATCAGGATCCTGCCAGGTGTGAGGCGGGTTTCACTGTGTATCAGGATCCTGCCAGGTGTGTATGTGGGTTTCACAGTGTATCAGGATCCTGCCAGGTGTGAGGCGGGTTTCACTGTGTATCAGGATCCTGCCAGGTGTGTATGCGGGTTTCACTGTGTATGGAGTGTTGCCTTTGGTTTGGAGTGTTGCCTTTGGGTTTGGAGTGTTGTCTTTGGGTTTGCAGTGTTGCCTTTGTGTTTGGAGTGTTGCCTTTGGCTCTGGAGTGTTGCCTTTGGGTTTGTAGTGTTGCCTTTGGGTTTGGAGTGTTGCCTTTGGGTTTGGAGTGTTGCCTTTGGCTCTGGAGTGTTGCCTTTGGGTTTGGAGTGTTGCCTTTGGCAACCTGACCTTGTAACTAAAATCCCACATCACTGGAACCATTCTGGTAAATCTCCTCTGCACCCTCTCAAGGACCCTCACCTCCTTCCTAAAGTGTGGTGACCAGAACTGGACATAATCCTCCAGTTAGGGCCTAACCAGAGTTGTATAAAGGTTCAGCATAATTTCCCTGCTTTTGCACTCAATGCCTCTAATTATGAAACCCAAGTTCCCAATCCCACCTGTTTTACTAACCAGTCTCTCAATATTTCCTGCCACCTTCAATAATCGATGCACATGTACCTCCAGGTCCCTGTGTTCCTGCGCACTCTTTAGTACAGAGCCATTAGATTGAAGCATAAAATTACGATGAGATATTTGTAGACGAAGTGAATGTAGAAAACTGTGACAAATGGGAGATCTGCTACTTTGCACATAAAAAGGATCGAACAGGGAAGTTCACAAACAGTGCAAAGAGATTTCTCTCTCTCTGTGTGTCTCTCTCTCTCTCTCTGTCTCTCCTCCTCCTTCTCTCTAACGAAAACAACCTCAATTCCCTCAGCCTTTCCTCGTTAGACCCTCCCTCCATACCAGGAAACATCCTAGTAAATCTCCTCTGCACCCTTTCCAAAGCTTCCACATCCTTCCTATAATGCGGTGACCAGAACTGCACGCAATACTCCAGGTGCGGTCTCACCAGAGTTTTGGACAGCTGCAGCATGACCTCGTGGCTCCGAAACTCGATCCCCAAACCAATAAAATCTAACACACCGTATGCCTTCTTAACAGCCCTATTAACCTGGTTAGCAAACTTCAGGGATTTAAGCACCTGGACACCAAGATCTCTCTGTTCATCTACACTACCAAGAATCTTCCCATTAGCCCAGTACTCTGCATTCCTGTTATTCCTTCCAAAGTGAATCACCTCGCACTTTTCCGCATTTAGCTCCATTTGCCATCTCTCAGCCCAGCTCTGCAGCCTATCTATGTCTCTCTGTACCCTACAACACCCTTCGGCACTATCCACAAGTTCACCGACTTTAGTGTCATCCGCATATTTACTAACCCACCCTTCTACACCCTCTTCCAGGTCATTTCTAAAAATGACAAACAGCAGTGGCCCCAAAACAGATCCCTGCGGTACACCACTAGTAACTAAACTCCAGGATGAACATTTGCCATCAACCACCACCCTCTGTCTTCTTTCAGCTAGCCAATTTCTGATCCAAAGCTCTAAATCACCTTCAACCCCATACTTACGTATTTTCTGCAATAGCCTACCGTAGGGAACCTTATCAAACGCCTTACTGAAATCCATATACACCACATCCACTGCTTTACCCTCATCCACCTGTTTGGTCACCTTCTCGAAAAACTCAATAAGGTTTGTGAGGCACGACGTACCCGTCACAAAACCGTGCTGACTATCGCTAATGAACTTATTCTTTTCAAGATGATTATAAATTCTGTCTCTTATAACCTTTTCCAACATTTTACCCACAACCGAAGTAAGGCTCACAGGTCTATAATTACCAGGGCTGTCTCTGCTCCCCTTCTTGAACAAGGGGACAACATTTGCTATCCTCCAGTCTTCCGGCACTATTCCTGTCGACAATGACGACATAAAGATAGAGGACAAAGGCTCTGCAATCTCCTCCCTGGCTTCCCAGAGAATCCGAGGATAAGTCCCATCAGGCCCAGGGGACTTATCTATTTTCACACTTTCCAAAATTGATAACACCTCCTCCTTGTGAACCTCAATCCCATCTAGCCTAGTAGCCTGAATCTCAGTATTCTCCTCGACAGCATTTCCTTTCTCTACTGTAAATACTGACGCAAAATATTCATTTAACGCTTCCCCTACCTCCTCTGATTCCACACACAACTTCCCACGACTATCCTTGATTGGCCCTAATCTAACTCTAGTCATTCTTTTATTCCTGATGTACCGATAGAAAGCCTTAGGGTTTTCCCTGATCCTATCCGCCAATGACTTTTCGTGTCCTCTCCTTGCTCTTCTTAGCTCTCCCTTTAGATCCTTCCTGGCTGGCTTGTAACTCTCAAGCGCCCTAACTGAGCCTTCACGTCTCATCCTGACATAAGCCTTCTTCTTCTTGACAAGCGCTTCAACTTCTTTAGTAAACCATGGCTCCCTCGCTCGACAACTTCCTCCCTGCCTCACATTTACATACTTATCAAGGACACGCAGTCGCTGCTCCTTGAATAAGCTCCACATTTCGATTGTTCCCATCCCCTGCAGTTTCCTTCCCCATCCTACACATCCTAAATCTTGCCTGATCGCATCATAATTTCCTTTCCCCCAGTTATAATTTTTGCCCTGCGGTATATACCTGTCCCTGCCCATCGCTAAGGTAAACCTAACCGAATTGTAATCACGATCACCAAAGTGCTCACCAACATCTAAATCTAACACCTGGCCGGGTTCATTACCCAGTACCAAATCCAATGTGGCATCGCCCCTGGTTGGCCTGTCTACATACTGTTTCAGAAAACCCTCCTGCACACACTGGACAAAAACTGACCCATCTAAAGTACTCGAACTATAGTATTTCCAGTCAATATTTGGAAAGTTAAAGTTCCCCATAACAACTACCCTGTTACTCTCGTCCCTGTCGAGAATCATCTTCGTTATCCTTTCCTCTCCATCTCTGGAACTATTTGGAGGTCTATAAAAGACTCCCAACAGGGTGACCTCACCTCTCCTATTTCTAACCTCGGCCCATACTACCTCAGTAGACGAGTCCTCAAACGTCCTTTCTGTCGCTGTAATACTCTCCTTGATTAACAATGCCACCTCCCCCCCCCACCCACCCCTCTTTTACCATCTTCTCTGTTCTTACTGAAACATCTAAATCCCGGAACCTGCAACATCCATTCCTTCCCCTGCTCTACCCATGTCTCCGAAATGGCCTCTACATCGAGATCCCAGGTACCAACCCATGCTGCAAGCTCACCCACCTTATTCCGGATGCTCCCGGCATTGACATAGACACACTTTAAACCAGTTTCTTGCTTGCCAGTGCCCTCTTGCGTCCTTGTAACCTTATCCCTGACCTCACTACTCTCAACATCCTGTACACTGACATTACATTTTCGGTTCCCATTCCCCTGCTGATTTAGTTTAACCCCCCCCCCCCCCGAAGAGCACTACCAAATCTCCCCCCCCCCCCCAGGATATTGGTACCCCTCTGGTTCAGGTGAAGACCATCCTGTTTGTAGAGGTCCCACCTACCCCAGAAAGAGCCCCAATTATCCAGGAAACCAAAACCCTCCCTCCTGCACCATCCCTGCAGCCACGTGTTCAACTCCTCTCTCTCCCTATTCCTTGCTTCGCTATCACGTGGCACGGGCAACAACCCAGAGATAACAACTCTGTTTGTTCTCACTATAAGCTTCCACCCTAGCTCCCAGAATTTCTGTCATAAATCCCCATCTCTCTTCCTACCTATGTCGTTGGTGCCAATGTGGACCACGTCTTGGGGCTGCTCCACCTCCCCCCTGAGGATCCCAAAAACACGATCCGAAACATCACGAACCCTGGCACCTGGAATGCAACATACCAACCGTGAGTCTCTCTCGTTCCCACAGAACCTCCTATCTGTTCCCCTAACTATGGAGTCCCCAATGACTAATGCTCTGCTCCTCTTCCCCCTTCCCTTCTGAGCAACAGGGACAGACTCTGTGAAAGAGACCTGTACCCCATTGCTTACTCCTGGTAAGTCGTCCCCCGCAACAGTATCCAAAACGGTATCCCTGTTGTTGAGGGAAACGGCCACAGGGGATCCCTGCACTGCCTGCTGGTTCCCACTCCTTCCCCTGACGGTAACCCATCGACCTACTTCTTTTACCTGAGGTGTGACTCCCTCCCCATAACTCCTCTCAATAACCCCCTCCGCCTCCCGAATGATCCGAAGTTCATCCAGCTCCAGCTCCAGTTCCCAAACGCGGTTCTCGAGGAGCTGGAGTTGGGTGCACTTCCCGCAGATGCAGTCAGCAGCGACACTCTTGGCGACCCTTACCTCCCACATTCTGCAGGAGGAACATACAACTGCCTTAACTTCCTGTCCCTCTATTCTAAATTCCCAAAAAATCTAGTGAAAAACCAAAAAAAAATGTCAAAACTTGTTAGGATAGCAATCCAACGGACAGAACTTCTTAAATAAAAAGCTAACCTTATCAAAACAAGAGTCCTTTTTTTTGGTTACAGGAAGAGGGAGGGTGGGAGACACCACATGTGTACTGTCTCGGGTACAGCCACCACCGAAATATATAGTTTTTACTTACCCAGCAGTCCCCTGGTCTTCCGAAAACAAAAGGGAATTAACTTTTAAACTTCCACTGAAATTGACTTCACAGCTGCAAGCTCGCTCTCGCACCTTCGCGACTGTCAAAGCTGCAGTCACCAAAACTAAAAGCCTGAAGGATTGCCTCAGCTTGAGGGTTGCCTTAGTTTCAGGGTCTGCATTAGTTTGAGTGTCTGCATTAGTTTGAGCGTTGCCACATTTTAAGGGTTGCCTTAGATTGAGGTGTTGCATTATTTTGAGGGGTGCCTAAGTTTGATGGTTGCCTTAGTTTGAGGGGCTACATTGGTTTGAGGGTCTGCATTAGTTTGAGCATTGCCATATTTTAAGGGTTCCCTTAGATTGAGGCGTTGCCTTAGATTGAGGCGCTGCCTCAGTTTGAGGCGTTACCTCAGTTTGAGGCGTTGCCCAAGTTTGAGGCGTTGCCTTCGTCTTTGGGCTGTCTTAGTTTGAGGTGTTGCCTTAGTTTGAGGTGTTGCCTTAGTTTGAGGGATTCCTTAGTTTGAGGGTTCCCTTAGTTTGAGGGTTGCCTTTGTTTGAGGGGTTGCCTTTGTTTGAGGGGTTGCCTTTGTTTGAGGGGTTGCCTTTGTTGAGGGTTGCCTCAGTTTGAGCGTTGCCTTAGTTTGAGCGTTGCCTTAGTTTGAGGGTTGCCTTAGTTTGAGGGTTGCGTTAGTTTGAGGGTTGCGTTCGTTTGAGGGTTGCCTTAGTTTGAGGGTTGCCTTAGTTTGAGGAATTGCCTTCGTTTATGGGTTGCCTTAGTTTCAGGTGTTGCATTAGTTTGAGGGTTGTCTTAAATTGAGAGCTGCCTTGTATTGACTGCTGCCTCAGTCTGAGGTTTGCCTTAGATTGAGGATTGCCTTAGTTTGAGATATTGCTTAGTTTGATGGGAGCCTTTGTTTGAGGTGTTGGCCTATTTTGAGGTGTTGCCTTAGTTTGAGGTGCTGCTTAGTTTGAGGTGTTGCCTTAGTTTGAGGTGTTGCATTAGTTTGAGGTATTGCATTAGTTTGAGGTATGGCATTAGTTGGAGGGTTGCCTTAGTTTGATGTGTTGCCTTAGTTTGATGTGTTGCCTTAGTTTGATGTGTTGCCTTAATTTGAGGTGTTGCCTTTCTTTGACGGCTGCTTTAGTTTGAGGTGTTGCCTCAGTTTGAGGTGTTGCCTCAGTTTGAGGTGTTGCCTTAGCTTGAGGTGTTGCCTTTGTTTGAGGGTTGCCTTTGATTGAGGGCTTCCTTTGATTGAGGGTTTCCTTTGATTGAGGGTTGCCTTAGTTTGAGGGTTGCCTTAGTTTGAGGGTTGCCTTAGTTTGAGGTTTTGCCTTAGTTTGAGGTTTTGCCTTAGTTTGAGGTTTTCCCTTAGTCTGAGGTTTTGCCTTAGTTTGAGGTTTGCCTTATTTTGAGGTGTTGCATTAGTTTGAGGTGTTGCATTAGTTTGACGGTTCCCTTAGTTTGACTGTTGCCTTAGTTTGAGGTGTTGCCTTAGTTTGACTGTTGCCTAAGTTTGAGGTGTTTCCTTAGTTTGAGGTGTTGCCTTAGTTTGAGGTGTTGCCTTAGCTTGAGGTGTTGGCTTCGTTTGAGGTGTTGCCTTCGTTTGAGGTGTTGCATTTGAATGACAGTTGCCTCAGTTTGAGGTGTTGCCTTAGTTTTATGTGTTGCCTTAGTTTGAGCTGTTGCCTTAGTTTGAGGTGTTGCCTGAGATTGAGGTGTTGCCTTCGTTAGAGGTGTTGCCTTCGTTTGAGGTGTTGCCTTAGTTTGAGGTGTTGCCTTAGTTTGAGGTGTTGCCTTAGTTTGACTGTTGCCTCAGTTTGAGGTGTTGCCTAAGTTTGAGGTGTTGCCTAAGTTTGAGGTGTTGCCTAAGTTTGAGGTGTTGCCTCAGTTTGAGGTGTTGCCTTAGTTTGAGGTGTTGTCTTAGTTTGAGGTGTTGCCTTCCTTTGAGGTGTTTCCTTCGTTTGAGGTGTTGCCTTTGTTGAGGGTTGCCTTAGTTTAAACGTTGCCTGAGTTTGAGCGTTGCCTTAGTTTGAGGGTTGCGTTAGTTTGAGGGTTGCGTTCGTTTGAGGGTTGCTTTAGTTTGAGGGTTGCCTTAGTTTGAGGAATTGCCTTAGTTTGAGGAATTGCCTTCGTTTATGGGTTGCCTTAGTTTCAGATGTTGCATTAGTTTGAGGGTTGTCTTAAATTGAGAGTTGCCTTGTATTGACTGCTGCCTCAGTCTGAGGTTTGCCTCAGAATGAGGATTGCCTTTGTTTGAGATATTGCTTAGTTTGATGGTAGCCTTTGTTTGAGGTGTTGCATTAGTTTTAGGTGTTGCCTCAGTTTGAGATATTGCTTAGTTTGATGGGAGCCTTTGTTTGAGGTGTTGGCCTATTTTGAGGTGTTGCCTTAGTTTGCGGTGTTGCCTTAGTTTGAGGTGTTGCCTTAGTTTGAGGTGTTGCATTAGTTTGAGGTATTGCATTAGTTTGAGGTATGGCATTAGCTGGAGGGCTGCCTTAGTTTGATGTGTTGCCTTAGTTTGAGGTGTTGCCTTAATTTGAGGTGTTGCCTTTATTTCACGGCTGCCTTAGTTTGAGGTGTTGCCTTTGTTTGAGGGTTGCCTTTGATTGAGGGTTTCCTTTGACTGAGGGTTTCCTTTGATTGAGGGTTGCCTTAGTTTGAGGTTTTGCCTTAGTTTGAGGTGTTGCCTTAGTTTGAGGTTTTGCCTTAGTTTGAGGTTTTGCCTTAGTTTGAGGTGTTGCATTAGTTTGAGGTGTTGCCTTAGTTTGAGGTGTTGTCTTAGTTTGAGGTGTTGCCTTCGTTTGAGGTGTTGCCTTCGTTTGAGGTGTTGCCTTCGTTTGAGGTGTTGCATTTGTTTGACGGTTGCCTTAGTTTGAGGTGTTGCCTGAGTTTGAATGTTGCCCAAGTTTGAGGTGTTGCATTAGTTTGAGGTATTGCATTAGTTTGAGGTGTTGCATTAGTTGGAGGGTTGCCTTAGTTTGATGTGTTGCCTCAGTTTGATGTGTTGCCTTAGTTTGATTTGTTGCCTTAGTTTGATGTGTTGCCTTAATTTGAGGTGTTGCCTTTATTTGACGGCTGGCTTAGATTGAGGTGTTGCCTTAGTTTGAGGTGTTGCCTTAGTTTGAGGTGTTGCCTTTGTTTGAGGGTTGCCTTTGATTGAGGGATTATTTTGATTGAGGGTTTCCTTTGATTGAGGGTTGCCTTAGTTTGAGGGTTGCCTTAGTTTGAGGTTTTGCCTTCGTTTGAGGTTTTGCCTTAGTTTGAGGTTTAAGGTTTTGCGTTAGTTTCAGGTGTTGCATTAGTTTGATGGTTACCTTAGTTTGACTGTTGCCTTAGTTTGAGGTGTTGCCTTAGTTTGAATGTTGCCTAAGTTTGAGGTGTTTCCTTAGTTTGAGATGTTGCCTTAGTTTGAGGTGTTGCCTTAGTTTGAGGTGTTGTCTTCGTTTGAAGTGTTGCCTTCGATTGAGGTGTTACATTCCTTTGAGGTGTTGCATTTGTTTGAAGGCTGCCTTAGTTTGAGGTGTTGCCTTAGTTTGAGTTTTTGCCTCAGTTTGAGGTGTTGCCTCAGATTGAGGGTTCCCTTCGTTTATGGTGCTGCCTTAGTTTTAGGTGTTGCCTTCGTTTGAGGTGCTGCCTTAGTTTGAGGTGCTGCCTTCGTTTGAGGTGCTGACTTAGTTTGAGGTGCTGCCTTCGTATGAGGTGCTGCCTTAGTTTGAAGTGCTGCCTTACTTTGAGGTGCTGCCTTAGTTTGAGGGTCTGCCTTAGTTTGAGGGGCTGCCTTAGTTTGAGGGGCTGCCTTAGTTTGAGGGATGCCTTAGTTTGAGGCGTTGCCTTAGATTGAGGGCTCCCTTAGTTTGTGGTTTTGCCTCAGTTTGAGGTGTTGCATTTGTTTGACGGTTGCCTTAGTTTGAGGTGTTGCCTTAGTTTGAGTTGTTGCCTTTGTTTGAGGTGTTGCCTTAGTGTGAGTTGTTGCCTTAGTTTGAGGTGCTGCCTTAGTTTGAGGGTCTGCCTTAGTTTGAGGGGCTGCCTTAGTTTGAGGGTTGCCTTAGTTTGAGGGTTGCCTTAGTTTGAGGGTTGTCTTAGTTTGAGGTGTTGCCTTCGTTTGACGGGCTGCCTTAGTTTGAAGGTTGACTTAGTTTGAGGTGTTGCTTAAGTTTGAGTTGCAGCCTTCGTTAGTGGGTTCCCTTAGTTTGAGGGTTCACTTAGTTTGATGGTTCCCTTATTTTGAGAAGTTGCCTTAGTTTGAGGTGTTGCGTTAGTTTAAGGGGTTGCATCTGTTTGAGGGGTTGCCTTAGTTTCAGGTGTTGCATTAGTTTGAGTGTTGCCTTAGATTGAGGATTGCCTTCGTTGGAGGTGTTGCGTTGGTTTAAGGGGCTGCATATGTTTGAGGGGCTGCATATGTTTGAGGGGTTGCCTCCGTTTGAAGGGTTGCCTTAGTTTGAGGGGTTGCCTTAGTTTGAGGTGTTGCATTAGTTTGAGGGTTCCCTTAGTTTGAGGTGTTGCCTTAGTTTGAGGTGTTGCCTTAGTTTGAGGTGTTGCCTGAGTTTGACGTGATGCCTTAGTTTGAGGTGTTGCCTTAGTTTGAGTTTTTGCCTCAGTTTGAGGTGTTGCCTCGGATTGAGGGTTCCCTTCGTTTGTGGTGCTGCCTTAGTTTTAGATGTTGCCTTGGTTTGAGGTGCTGCCTTAGTATGAGGTGCTGCCTTAGTTTGAAGTGCTGCCTTACTTTGAGGTGCTGCCTTAGTTTGAGGGTCTGCCTTAGTTTGTGGGGCTGCCTTAGTTTGAGGGGTAGCCTTAGTTTGAGGGGCTGCCTTAGTTTGAGGGGCTGCCTTAGTTTGAGGGGCTGCCTTAGTTTGAGGGATGCCTTAGTTTGAGGCGTTGCCTTAGATTGAGGGCTCCCTTAGTTTGTGGTTTTGCCTCAGGTTGAGGTGTTGCATTTGTTTGACGGTTGCCTTAGTTTGAGGTGTTGCCTTAGTTTGAGGTGTTGCCTTAGTTTGAGGTGTTGCCTCAGTTTGAGTTGTTGCCTTAGTTTGAGTTGTTGCCTTAGTTTGTGTTATTGCTTTCGTTACAGTTGTTGCCTTAGTTTGAGTTGTTGCCTCAGTTTGAGGTGCTGCCTTAGTTTGAGTTGTTGCCTTAGTTTGAGGTGCTGCCTTAGTTTGAGGTGTTGCCTTAGTTTGAGGTGTTGCCTTAGTTTGATTTGTTGCATTAGTGTGAGGTGTTGCATTAGTTTGAGGTGTTGCATTAGTTTGAGGTGTTGCCTTAGTGTGAGAGTTGCCTTAGTTTGAGAGTTGCCTTTGTTTGAGGTGTTGCCTTAGTTTGATGTGTTGCCTTAGTTTGAGGGTTCCATTAGTTTGACGGTTGCCTCAGTTTGACGTGTTGCCTTATTTTGAGGTGTTGCCTTAGTTTGAGGTGTTCCCTTAGTTTAAGGTGTTGCCTTAGCTTGAGGTGTTGCATTATTTTGATGTGTTGCATTATTTTGATGTGTTGCCTTAGTTTGAGGGGCTGCCTTAGTTTGAGGGGCTGCCTTAGTTAGAGGGGCTGCCTTAGTTTGAGGTGCAACCTTTGATTGACGGTTTCCTTAGTTTGAGGTGTTTCATTAGTTTGAGGTGTTGCATTCGTTTGAGGAGTTGCATTAGTTTGAGGTGTTGCATTAGTTTGAGGTGTTGCCTTTGATTGACGGTTTCCTTAGTTTGAGGTTTTTCATTAGTTTGAGGTGTTGCATTAGTTTGAGGTGTTGCATTAGTTTGAGGTGTTGCATGAGTTTGAGATGTTGCATTAGTTTGAGGTGTTGCATTAGATTGAGGTGTTGCATTCGTTTGAGGTGTTGCATTAGTTTGAGGTGTTGCATTAGTTTGAAGTGTTGCATTAGTTTGAGGTGTTGCATTAGTTTGAGTTGCAGCCTTCGTTAATGGGTTGCCTTTGATTGACGGTTTCCTTAGTTTGAGGTGTTTCATTAGTTTGAGGTGTTGCATTCGTTTGAGGTGTTGCATTAGTTTGAGGTGTTGCATGAGTTTGAGGTGTTGCATTAGTTTGAGGTGTTGCATTAGTTTGAGGTGTTGCATTAGTTTGAGGTGTTGCATGAGTTTGAGGTGTTGCATTAGTTTGAGGGGTTGTTTAGTTTGAGTTGCAGCCTTCGTTCGTGGGTTGCCTTTGTTTGAGGGTTCCCTTAGTTTGAGGGTTCCCTTAGTTTGAGGTGTTGCCTTAGTTTGAGGTGTTGCCTTAGTTTCAGGGGCTGCATCTGTTTGAGGGGCTGCCTTAGTTTCAGGTGTTACATTAGTTTGAGGTGTTGCCTTAGTTTGAGGTGTTGCATTGGTTTGAGGTGTTGCCTTAGTTTGAGGTGTTGCCATAGTTTGAGGGGCCGCCTTAGTTTGAGGGGCCGCCTTAGTTTGAGGTGTTGCCTGAGTATGAGGTGTTGCCTTTGATTGACGGTTTCCTTAGTTTGAGGTGTTGCATTAGTTTGAGGTGTTGCATTAGTTTGAGATGTTGCATTAGTTTGAGGTGTTGCTTTAGTTTGAGTTGCAGCCTTCGTTACTGGGTTGCCTTTGTTTGAGGGTTCCCTTAGTTTGAGGGTTCCCTTAGTTTGAGGTGTTGCATTAGTTTGAGGTGTTGCCTTAGATTAAGGGGCTGCATCTGTTTGAGGGGTTGCCGTAGTTTCAGGTGTTGCCTTAGTTTGAGGTGTTGCCTTAGTTTGAGATGTTGCCTTAGTTTGAGGGTTCCATTAGTTTGACGGTTGCCTCAGTTTGAGGTGTTGCCTTACTTTGAGGTGTTGCCTTAGTTTGAGGTGTTGCATTATTTTGATGTGTTGCATTATTTTGATGTGTTGCCTTAGTTTGAGGGGCTGCCTTAGTTTGAGGGGCTGCCTTAGTTTGAGGGGCCGCCTTAGTTTGAGGTGTTGCCTTAGTTTGAGGTGTAGCCTTTGATTGACGATTTCCTTAGTTTGAGGTGTTTCATTAGTTTGAGGTGTTGCATTAGTTTGAGGTGTTGCATTAGTTTGAGGTGTTGCCTTAGTTTGAGGTGTTGCATTGGTTTGAGGTGTTGCCTTAGTTTGAGGTGTTGCCATAGTTTGAGGGGCCGCCTTAGTTTGAGGGGCCGCCTTAGTTTGAGGTGTTGCCTGAGTATGAGGTGTTGCCTTTGATTGACGGTTTCCTTAGTTTGAGGTGTTGCATTAGTTTGAGGTGTTGCATTAGTTTGAGATGTTGCATTAGTTTGAGGTGTTGCTTTAGTTTGAGTTGCAGCCTTCGTTACTGGGTTGCCTTTGTTTGAGGGTTCCCTTAGTTTGAGGGTTCCCTTAGTTTGAGGTGTTGCATTAGTTTGAGGTGTTGCCTTAGATTAAGGGGCTGCATCTGTTTGAGGGGTTGCCGTAGTTTCAGGTGTTGCCTTAGTTTGAGGTGTTGCCTTAGTTTGAGATGTTGCCTTAGTTTGAGGGTTCCATTAGTTTGACGGTTGCCTCAGTTTGAGGTGTTGCCTTACTTTGAGGTGTTGCCTTAGTTTGAGGTGTTGCATTATTTTGATGTGTTGCATTATTTTGATGTGTTGCCTTAGTTTGAGGGGCTGCCTTAGTTTGAGGGGCTGCCTTAGTTTGAGGGGCCGCCTTAGTTTGAGGTGTTGCCTTAGTTTGAGGTGTAGCCTTTGATTGACGATTTCCTTAGTTTGAGGTGTTTCATTAGTTTGAGGTGTTGCATTAGTTTGAGGTGTTGCATTAGTTCGAGGTGTTGCATTAGTTTGAGGTGTTGCATGAGTTTGAGGTGTTGCATTAGTTTGAGGTGTTGCATTAGTTTGAGGTTTTGCATTAGTTTGAGGTGTTGCATGAGTTTGAGGTGTTGCATTAGTTTGAGGTGTTGCATTAGTTTGAGGTGTTGCATTAGTTTGAGGTGTTGCATTAGTTTGAGGTGTTGCATGAGTTTGAGGTGTTGCATGAGTTTGAGGTGTTGCATTAGTTTGAGGTGTTGCTTTAGTTTGAGTTGCAGACTTCGTTCGTGGGTTGCCTTTGTTTGAGGGTTCCCTTAGTTTGAGGGTTCCCTTAGTTTGAGGTGTTGCCTTAGTTTGAGGTGTTGCCTTAGTTTAAGGGGCTGCATCTGTTTGAGGGGTTGCCTTAGTTTGAGGTGTTGCATTGGTTTGAGGTGTTGCCTTAGTTTGAGGTGTTGCCTTAGTTTGAGGGGCCGCCTTAGTTTGAGGGGCCGCCTTCGTTTGAGGTGCTGCCTGAGTATGAGGTGTTGCCTGAGTATGAGGTGCTGCCTTTGATTGACGGTTTCCTTAGTTTGAGGAGTTGCATTAGTTTGAGGTGTTGCATTAGTTTGAGGTGTTGCCTTAGTTTAAGGGGCTGCATCTGTTTGAGGGGTTCCCTTAGTTTCAGGTGTTGCCTTATTTTGAGGTGTTGCCATAGTTTGAGGTGTTGCCTTAGTTTGAGGTGTTGCCTTAGTTTGAGGGGCCGCCTTAGGTTGAGGGGCCGCCTTAGTTTGAGGGGCCGCCTTAGTTTGAGGTGTTGCCTGAGTATGAGGTGCTGCCTTTGATTGACGGTTTCCTTAGTTTGAGGAGTTGCATTAGTTTGAGGTGTTGCATTAGTTTGTGGTTTTGCATTAGTTTGAGGTTTTGCATTAGTTTGAGGTGTTGCTTTAGTTTGAGTTGCAGCCTTCGTTAGTGGGTTGCCTTTGTTTGAGGGTTCCCTTAGTTTGATGGTTCCTTTAGTTTGAGGTGCTGCCTTAGTTTGAGGTGTTGCCTTAGTTGAAGGGGCTGCATCTGTTTGAGGGGTTGCCTTAGTTTCAGGTGTTGCATTAGTGTGAGGTGTTGCCTTCGTTTGAGGTGTTGCCTCAGTTTGAGGTGTTGCCTTAGTTTGAGGTGTTGCCTTAGTTTGAGGGGCCGCCTTAGTTTGAGGGGCCGCCTTAGTTTGAGGTGTTGCCTGAGTATGAGGTGTTGCCTTTGATTGAAGGTTTCCTTAGTTTCAGGTGTTGCATTAGTTTGAGGTGTTGCATTAGTTTGAGGGGTTGTTTAGTTTGAGTTGCAGCCTTCGTTAGTGGGTTGCCTTTGTTTGAGGGTTCCCTTAGTTTGAGGGTTCCCTTAGTTTCAGGGTTCCCTTAGTTTGAAGTGTTGCCTTAGTTTGAGGTGTTGCCAGAGTTTAAGAGGCTGCATCTGTTTGAGGGTTTGCCTTAGTTTCAGGTGTTGCATTAGTTTGAGGTGTTGCCTTAGTTTGAGGTGTTGCCTTCGTTTGAGGTATTGCATTAGTTTGAGGTGTTGCCTTAGTTTGAGGTGTTGCCTTAGTTTGAGGTGTTGCCATCATTTCATGTGTTGCATTAGTTTGAGGTGTTGCCTTAGTTTGAGGTGTTGCCTTAGTTTGAGGTGTTGCCTGACTTTAAGAGGCTGCATCTGTTTGAGGGGTTGCCTTAGTTTCAGGTGTTGCATTAGTTTGAGGTGTTGCCTAAGTTTGAGGTGTTGCCTTAGTTTGAGATGTTGCATTAGTTTGAGGTGTTGCATTCGTTTGAGGTGTTGCATGAGTTTGAGGTGTTGCATTAGTTTGAGGTGTTGCATTAGTTTGAGGTGTTGCATTAGTTTGAGGTGTTGCATGAGTTTGAGGTGTTGCATTAGTTTGAGGTGTTGCATTAGTTTGAGGGGTTGTTTAGTTTGAGTTGCAGCCTTCGTTCGTGGGTTGCCTTAGTTTGAGGGTTCCCTTAGTTTGAGGGTTCCCTTAGTTAGAGGTGTTGCCTGAGTTTGAGGTGTTGCCTTCGTTTAAGGGGCTGCATCTGTTTGAGGGGTGCCTTAGTTTCAGGTGTTGCCTTAGTTTAAGGTGTTGCCTTAGTTTGAGGTGTTGCCTTAGTTTGAGGTGTAGCCTTTGATTGACGATTTCCTTAGTTTGAGGTGTTTCATTAGTTTGAGGTGTTGCATTAGTTTGAGGTGTTGCATTAGTTCGAGGTGTTGCATTAGTTTGAGGTGTTGCATGAGTTTGAGGTGTTGCATTAGTTTGAGGTGTTGCATTAGTTTGAGGTTTTGCATTAGTTTGAGGTGTTGCATGAGTTTGAGGTGTTGCATTAGTTTGAGGTGTTGCATTAGTTTGAGGTGTTGCATTAGTTTGAGGTGTTGCATTAGTTTGAGGTGTTGCATGAGTTTGAGGTGTTGCATGAGTTTGAGGTGTTGCATTAGTTTGAGGTGTTGCTTTAGTTTGAGTTGCAGACTTCGTTCGTGGGTTGCCTTTGTTTGAGGGTTCCCTTAGTTTGAGGGTTCCCTTAGTTTGAGGTGTTGCCTTAGTTTGAGGTGTTGCCTTAGTTTAAGGGGCTGCATCTGTTTGAGGGGTTGCCTTAGTTTGAGGTGTTGCATTGGTTTGAGGTGTTGCCTTAGTTTGAAGTGTTGCCTTAGTTTGAGGGGCCGCCTTAGTTTGAGGGGCCGCCTTCGTTTGAGGTGCTGCCTGAGTATGAGGTGTTGCCTGAGTATGAGGTGCTGCCTTTGATTGACGGTTTCCTTAGTTTGAGGAGTTGCATTAGTTTGAGGTGTTGCATTAGTTTGAGGTGTTGCCTTAGTTTAAGGGGCTGCATCTGTTTGAGGGGTTCCCTTAGTTTCAGGTGTTGCCTTATTTTGAGGTGTTGCCATAGTTTGAGGTGTTGCCTTAGTTTGAGGTGTTGCCTTAGTTTGAGGGGCCGCCTTAGGTTGAGGGGCCGCCTTAGTTTGATGGGCCGCCTTAGTTTGAGGTGTTGCCTGAGTATGAGGTGCTGCCTTTGATTGACGGTTTCCTTAGTTTGAGGAGTTGCATTAGTTTGAGGTGTTGCATTAGTTTGTGGTTTTGCATTAGTTTGAGGTTTTGCATTAGTTTGAGGTGTTGCTTTAGTTTGAGTTGCAGCCTTCGTTAGTGGGTTGCCTTTGTTTGAGGGTTCCCTTAGTTTGATGGTTCCTTTAGTTTGAGGTGCTGCCTTAGTTTGAGGTGTTGCCTTAGTTGAAGGGGCTGCATCTGTTTGAGGGGTTGCCTTAGTTTCAGGTGTTGCATTAGTGTGAGGTGTTGCCTTCGTTTGAGGTGTTGCCTCAGTTTGAGGTGTTGCCTTAGTTTGAGGTGTTGCCTTAGTTTGAGGGGCCGCCTTAGTTTGAGGGGCCGCCTTAGTTTGAGGTGTTGCCTGAGTATGAGGTGTTGCCTTTGATTGAAGGTTTCCTTAGTTTCAGGTGTTGCATTAGTTTGAGGTGTTGCATTAGTTTGAGGGGTTGTTTAGTTTGAGTTGCAGCCTTCGTTAGTGGGTTGCCTTTGTTTGAGGGTTCCCTTAGTTTGAGGATTCCCTTAGTTTCAGGGTTCCCTTAGTTTGAAGTGTTGCCTTAGTTTGAGGTGTTGCCAGAGTTTAAGAGGCTGCATCTGTTTGAGGGTTTGCCTTAGTTTCAGGTGTTGCATTAGTTTGAGGTGTTGCCTTAGTTTGAGGTGTTGCCTTAGTTTGAGGTATTGCATTAGTTTGAGGTGTTGCCTTAGTTTGAGGTGTTGCCTTAGTTTGAGGTGTTGCCATCATTTCATGTGTTGCATTAGTTTGAGGTGTTGCCTTAGTTTGAGGTGTTGCCTTAGTTTGAGGTGTTGCCTGACTTTAAGAGGCTGCATCTGTTTGAGGGGTTGCCTTAGTTTCAGGTGTTGCATTAGTTTGAGGTGTTGCCTAAGTTTGAGGTGTTGCCTTAGTTTGAGATGTTGCATTAGTTTGAGGTGTTGCATTCGTTTGAGGTGTTGCATGAGTTTGAGGTGTTGCATTAGTTTGAGGTGTTGCATTAGTTTGAGGTGTTGCATTAGTTTGAGGTGTTGCATGAGTTTGAGGTGTTGCATTAGTTTGAGGTGTTGCATTAGTTTGAGGGGTTGTTTAGTTTGAGTTGCAGCCTTCGTTCGTGGGTTGCCTTAGTTTGAGGGTTCCCTTAGTTTGAGGGTTCCCTTAGTTAGAGGTGTTGCCTGAGTTTGAGGTGTTGCCTTCGTTTAAGGGGCTGCATCTGTTTGAGGGGTGCCTTAGTTTCAGGTGTTGCCTTAGTTTAAGGTGTTGCCTTAGTTTGAGGTGTTGCATTGGTTTGAGATGTTGCATTAGTTTAGGTGTTGCATTAGTTTGAGGTGTTGCATGAGTTTGAGGTGTAGCATTAGTTTGAGGTGTTGCATTAGTTTGAGGTGTTGCATTAGTTTGAGGTGTTGCATGAGATTGAGGTGTTGCCTGAGTTTGAGGTGTTGCATTAGTTTGAGGGGTTGTTTAGTTTGAGTTGCAGCCTTCGTTCGTGGGTTGCCTTTGTTTGAGGGTTCCCTTAGTTTGAGGGTTCCCTTAGTTAGAGGTGTTGCCTGAGTTTGAGGTGTTGCCTTCGTTTAAGGGGCTGCATCTGTTTGAGGGGTTGCCTTAGTTTCAGGTGTTGCCTTAGTTTGAGGTGTTCCCTTAGTTTGAGGTGTTGCATTGGTTTGAGGTGTTGCCTTAGTTTGAGGTGTTGCCTTAGTTTGAGGGGCCGCCTTAGTTTGAGGGGCCGCCTTAGTTTGAGGTGCTGCCTGAGTATGAGGTGTTGCCTTTGATTGACGGTTTCCTTAGTTTGAGGTGTTGCATTAGTTTGAGGTGTTGCATTAGTTTGCCGTGTTGCCTTAGTTTAAGGGGCTGCATCTGTTTGAGGGGTTCCCTTAGTTTCAGGTGTTGCCTTATTTTGAGGTGTTGCCATAGTTTGAGGTGTTGCCTTAGTTTGAGGTGTTGCCTTAGGTTGAGGGGCCGCCTTAGTTTGAGGGGCCGCCTTAGTTTGAGGTGTTGCCTGAGTATGAGGTGCTGCCTTTGATTGACGGTTTCCTTAGTTTGAGGAGTTGCATTAGTTTGAGGTGTTGCATTACTTTGTGGTTTTGCATTAGTTTGAGGTGTTGCATTAGTTTGAGGTGTTGCTTTAGTTTGAGTTGCAGCCTTCGTTAGTGGGTTGCATTTGTTTGAGGGTTCCCTTAGTTTGATGGTTCCTTTAGTTTGAGGTGCTGCCTTAGTTTGAGGTGTTGCCTTAGTTGAAGGGGCTGCATCTGTTTGAGGGGTTGCCTTAGTTTCAGGTGTTGCATTAGTGTGAGGTGTTGCCTTCGTTTGAGGTGTTGCCTCAGTTCGAGGTGTTGCCTTAGTTTGAAGTGTTGCCTTAGTTTGAGGGGCCGCCTTAGTTTGAGGGGCCGCCTTAGTTTGAGGTGTTGCCTGAGTATGAGGTGTTGCCTTTGATTGAAGGTTTCCTTAGTTTCAGGTGTTGCATTAGTTTGAGGTGTTGCATTAGTTTGAGTTGCAGCCTTCGTTAGTGGGTTGCCTTTGTTTGAGGGTTCCCTTAGTTTCAGGGTTCCCTTAGTTTGAAGTGTTGCCTTAGTTTGAGGTGTTGCCTGAGTTTAAGAGGCTGCATCTGTTTGAGGGTTTGCCTTAGTTTCAGGTGTTGCATTAGTTTGAGGTGTTGCCTTAGTTTGAGGTGTTGCCTTAGTTTGAGGTATTGCATTAGTTTGAGGTGTTGCCTTAGTTTGAGGTGTTGCCTTAGTTTGAGGTGTTGCCATCATTTCATGTGTTGCATTAGTTTGAGGTGTTGCCTTAGTTTGAGGTGTTGCCTTAGTTTGAGGTGTTGCCTGAGTTTAAGAGGCTGCATCTGTTTGAGGGGTTGCCTTAGTTTCAGGTGTTGCATTAGTTTGAGGTGTTGCCTAAGTTTGAGGTGTTGCCTTAGTTTGAGATGTTGCATTAGTTTGAGGTGTTGCATTAGTTTGAGTTGTTGAATCAGTTTGAGGTGTTGCATAAGTTTGAGGTGTTGCCTTAGTTTGAGGTGTTGCCTTAGTTTGAGGTGTTGCCTCAGTTTGAGGTGTTGCATTAGTTTGAGGTGTTGCATTAGTTTGAGGTGTTGCATGAGTATGAGGTGTTGCATTGGTTTGAGGTGTTGTATTAGTTTGAGGTGTTGCATTAGTTTGAGGTGTTGCATGAGTGTGAGGTGTTGCATTAGTTTGAGGTGTTACATTAGTTTGAGGGGTTGCTTAGTTTGAGGTGTTGCCTTAGTTTGAGGTGTTGCCTCAGTTTGATGGTTGCCTTAGTTTGAGGTGTTGCCTTAGTTTGAGGTGTTGCTTTGGTTTGAGGAGTTGCATTAGTTTGAGGGTTCCATTAGATTGAGTGTTCCCTTAGTTTGACGCTAGCCTTAGTTTGAAATGTTGCCTTAGTTTGAGGTGTTGCCTTAGTTTGAGGTGTTGCCTTAGTTTGATGTGTTGCATTATTTTGAGGTGTTGCCTTAGTTTGAGGTGTTGCATTAGATTGAGGTGTTGCATTAGTTTGAGGTGTTGCATTGGTTTGAGGTGTTGCCTTAGTTTGAGGTGTTGCCTTAGTTTGAGGTTTTGCCTTAGTTTGAGGATTTGCCTTAGTTTGAGGTTTTGCATAATTTCTAGGGTTGCCTTTGTTTGAGGTTCTGCCTTTGTTTGAGATGCTGCCTTTGTTTGACGTGCTGCTTTTGTTTGAGGTGTTGCCTGAGTATGAGGTGTTGCCTTTGATTGACGGTTTCCTTAGTTTAAGGTGTTGCATTCGTTTGAGGTGTTGCATTAGTTTGAGGTGTTGCATTAGTTTGAGGTGTTGCATTAGTTTGAGGTGTTGCATGAGTTTGAGGTGTTGCATTTGTTTGAGGTGTTGCATTAGTTTGAAGTGTTGCATTAGTTTGAGGTGTTGCATTAGTTTGATGTGTTGCCTTAGTTTGAGGTGTTGCCTTAGTTTGAGGTGTTGCATTAGTTTGAGGTGTTGCATCAGTTTGAGTTGTTGAATCAGTTTGAGGTATAGCATAAGTTTGAGGTGTTGCCTTAGTTTGAGGTGTTGCCTCAGTTTGAGGTGTTGCCTTAGTTTGAGGGTTGCCTTAGTTTGAGGTGTTGCCTTAGTTTGAGGTGTTGCCTTATTCTGAGGTGTTGCTTTAGTTTGAGGTGTTGCATTAGTTTGAGGGTTCCATTAGATTGAGGGTTCCATTAGTTTGACTGTTGCCTTATTTTGAAATGTTGCCTTAGTTTGAGGTGTTGCCTCAGTTTGAGGTGTTGCCTTAGTTTGATGTGTTGCATTATTTTGAGGTGTCGCCAAAGTTTGAGGTGTTGCATTAGTTTGAGGTGTTGCATTAGTTTGAGGTGTTGCATTAGTTTGAGCTGTTGCCTTAGTTTGAGGTGTTGCCTTAGTTTGAGGTGTTGACTTAGTTTGAGGTTTTGCCTCAGTTTGAGGATTTGCCTTAGTTTGAGGTTTTGCATTAGCTTTAGGGTTGCCTTTGTTTGAGGTGCTGCCTTTGTTTGAGATGCTGCCTTTGTTTGAGGTGCTGCCTTTGGTTGAGGTGTTGCCTGAGTATGAGGTGTTGCCTTTGATTGACGGTTTCCTTAGTATAAGGTGTTGCATTAGTTTGAGGTGTTGCATTCGTTTGATGTGTTGCATTAGTTTGAGGTGTTGCATTAGTTTGAGGTATTGCATTAGTTTGAGCGGTTGCCTTAGTTTGAGGGTCTGCCTTACTTTTAGAGGCTGCCTTAGTTTGAGGGGCTGACTTAATTTGAGCGGCTGCATTAGTTTGAGGGGCTGCCTTTGGTTGAGGCGCTCCCTTAGTTTGAGGGTCTGCCTTACTTTGACAGGCTGCCTTATTTTGAGCGGCTGTGTTAGTTTGAGAGGCTGCCTGGGTTTGAGGGGCTGCCTTACTTTGAGCGGCTGCATTAGTTTGAGAGTCTGCTTTTGATTGAGTGGCTGCATTAGTTTGAGGGGCTGACTTAGTTTGAGGGGCTGACGTAGTTTGAGGGGCTGCATTTGTTTGATGGGCTGCCTTAGATTGAGGGGTGCATTAGTTTGATGGGATGCTATATTTTGAGCGGCTGCCTTAGTTGAGGGGCTGCCTCAGATTGAGGGGCTGCATTAGTTTGAGGGGCTGCCTTAGTTTGAGGGGCTGCCATAGTTTGAGGGGCTGCCTTGGATTGAGCGGCTGACAGTTTGAGAGGCTGCCTTAGTTTGAGAGTCTGCCTGAGTTTAAGCGGCTGCCTTAGTTTGAGGGGTTGCCTTAGTTTGAGAGTCTTCCTTAGTTTGAGCGGCTGCCTTAGTTTGACAGGCTGCCTTAGTTTCAGCGGCTGCCTTCGTTTGAGAGGCTGCCTGAGTTTGAGGGGCTGCCTTAGTTTGAGCGGCTGCATTAGTTTGAGGGGCTGCCTTTGGTTGAGGCGCTCCCTTAGTTTGTAGGGCTGCATTACTTTAAGGGGCAGCGTCAGTTTGAGAGTCTGCCTTAGTTTGAGGGGCTGCCTTAGTTTGATGGGCTGCCTCAGTTTGAGGGGCTGCCTTAGTTTGAGGGGTTAGCTTAGTTTGAGGGGCTGCCTTAGATTGAGTGGCTGCATTAGTTTGAGAGTCTGCCTTAGTTTGAGGGGATTCCTTAGTTTGAGGGGTTGGCTTAGTTAGAAGGGCTGCCTTAGTTTGAGGGGCTGCATTTGTTTGAGGGGTTGCATTAGAATGAGGAGCTGCCTTAGATTGAGGGGCTGCATTAGTTTGAGAGTCTGCCTTTGAGTGAGTGGCTGCATTAGTTTGAGGTGCTGCATTAGATTGAGGGTCTGCATTAGTTTGAGGGGCCGCATTATTTTGAGGGGCTGCCTTAGTTTGAGGGGCTGCCTTAGTTTGAGGGGTTGACTTAGTTTGAGGGGCTGTCTTAGATTGAGTGGCTGCATTAGTTTGAGAGTCTGCCTTTGAGTGAGTGGCTGCATTAGTTTGAGGGGCTGCATTAGATTGAGGGTCTGCATTAGTTTGAGGGGCCGCATTATTTTGAGGGGCTGCCTTAGTTTGAGGGGCTGCCTTAGTTTGAGGGGTTGGCTTAGTTTGAGGGGCTGCCTTAGATTGAGTGGCTGCATTAGTTTGAGAGTCTGCCTTAGTTTGAGGGGATGCCTTAGTTTGAGGGGTTGGCTTAGTTAGAGGGGCTGCCTTAGTTTGAGGGACTGAATTAGTTTGAGGGGTTGCATTAGAATGAGGGGCTGCTTTAGATTGAGGGGCTGCATTAGTTTGAGGGAGTGCCTTAGTTTGAGAGGCTGCCTTACTTTGAGGGGCTGCCTTAGTTTGAGCGGCTGCCTTAATTTCAGAGGCTGCCTTCCTTTGAGCGGCTGCCTTAGTTTGAGCGGCTGCCTTAGTTTGAGAGTCTGCATTAGTTTGTGCGGCTGCCTTAGTTTGAGGGGCTGCCTTACTTTTAGAGGCTGCCTTAGTTTGTGGGGCTGCCTTAATTTGAGCGGCTGCATTAGTTTGAGGGGCTGCTTTTAGTTGAGGCGCTCCCTTAGTTTGAGGGTCTGCCTTAGTTCGAGAGTCTGCCTTAGTTTGAGCGGCTGCCTTAGTTTGAGGGCCTGCCTTACTTTTAGAGGCTGCCTTAGTTTGAGGGGCTGCCTTAATTTGAGCGGCTGCATTAGTTTGAGGGGCTGCCTTTGGTTGAGGCGCTCCCTTAGTTTGAGTGTCTGCCTTACTTTGACAAGCTGCCTTAGTTTGAGCGGCTGTGTTAGTTTGAGAGGCTGCCTGGGTTTGAGGGGCTGCCTTAGTTTGAGCGGCTGCATTAGTTTGAGAGTCTGGCTTTGATTGAGTGGCTGCATTAGTTTGAGGGGCTGACTTAGTTTGAGGGGCTGACGTAGTTTGAGGGGCTGCATTAGTTTGATGGGATGCTTTATTTTGAGCGGCTGCCTTAGTTGAGGGGCTGCCTTAGATTGAGGGGCTGCATTAGTTTGAGGGGCTGCCTTAGTTTGAGGGGCTGCCTTAGTTTGAGGGGCTGCATTATTTTGAGCGGCTGCCTTAGTTGAGGGGCTGCCTTAGATTGAGGGGCTGCATTAGTTTGAGCGGCTGCCTTAGTTTGAGGGGCTGACTTAGTTTGAGGGGCTGCCTTAGATTGAGCGGCTGACTTAGTTTGAGAGGCTGCCTTAGTTTGAGAGTCTGCCTTAGTTTGAGCGGCTGCCTTCGTTTGACAGGCTGCCTTAGTTTCAGCGGCTGCCTTAGTTTGAGAGGCTGCCTGAGTTTGAGGGGCTGCCTTAGTTTGAGCGGCTGCATTAGTTTGCGGGGCTGCCTTTGGTTGAGGCGCTCCCTTAGTTTGTCGGGCTGCATTACTTTAAGGGGCAGCGTCAGTTTGAGAGTCTGCCTTAGTTTGAGGGGCTGCCTTAGTTAGAGGGGCTGCCTTTGTTTGAGTGACTGCATTAGTTTGAGAGACTGCCTTTGATTGAGTGGCTGCATTAGTTTGAGGGGCTGCCTTAGATTCAGGGGCTGCATTAGTTTGAGGGGCTGCATTAGTTTGAGGGGGTGCATTAGTTTGAGGGGCTGCCTTTGATTGAGGGGCTGCATTAGTTTGAGGGGCTGCATTAGTTTGAGTGGCTACATTAGTTTGAGGGGCTGCCTTAGATTGTGGGGCTGCATTAGTTTGAGGGGCTGCATTAGTTTGAGGGGCTGCCTTAGATAGAGTTCTGCATTAGTTTGAGGGGCTGCGTTAGTTTGAGAGGCTGCCTGAGTTTGAGGGGCTGCCTTAGTTTGAGCGGCTGCATTAGTTTGAGAGTCTGCCTTTGAGTGGCTGCATTAGTTTGAGGGGCTGACTTAGTTTGAGGGGCTGACGTAGTTTGAGGGGCTGCATTTGTTTGATGGGCTGCCTTAGATTGAGGGGCTGCATTAGTTTGAGGGGCTGCCTTAGTTTGAGGGGCTGCCTTAGTTTGAGGGGCTGCCTCAGATTGAGGGGCTGCATTAGTTTTAGCGACTGCCTTGGTTTGAGCGGCTGCCTTAATTTGAGAGGCTGCCTGAGTTTGAGCGGCTGCCTTAGTTTGAGCGGCTGCCTTA
Organism: Heterodontus francisci; assembly: GCF_036365525.1. NCBI lineage: Eukaryota > Metazoa > Chordata > Chondrichthyes > Heterodontiformes > Heterodontidae > Heterodontus > Heterodontus francisci. The sequence goes on along the minus strand of NW_027140578.1, from coordinate 2,831,085 downwards.
GTTTGAGAGTCTGCATTAGTTTGAGCGGCTGCCTTAGTTTGAGGGGCTGCCTTAGTTTGAGAGTCTGCCTTAGTTTGACCGGCTGCCTTAGTTTGAGGGTCTGCCTTACTTTTAGAGGCTGCCTTAGTTTGAGGGGCTGCCTTAATTTGAGCGGCTGCGTTAGTTTGAGGGGTGCCTTTGGTTGAGGCGCTGCATTAGTTTGAGAGTCTGCCTTTGATTGAGTGGCTGCATTAGTTTGAGGTGCTGCATTAGATTGAGGGTCTGCATTAGTTTGAGGGTCTGCATTATTTTGAGGGGCTGCCTCAGTTTGAGGGGCTGCCTTAGTTTGAGGGGTTAGCTTAGTTTGAGGGGCTGCCTTAGATTGAGTGGCTGCATTAGTTTGAGAGTCTGCCTTACTTTGAGGGGATGCCTTAGTTTGAGGGGTTGGCTTAGTTAGAGGGGCTGCCTTAGTTTGAGGGGCTGCATTAGTTTGAGGGGTTGCATTAGAATGAGGGGCTGCCTTAGATTGAGGGGCTGCATTAGTTTGAGGGAGTGCCTTAGTTTGAGAGGCTGCCTTACTTTGAGGGGCTGCCTTAGTTTGAGCGGCTGCCTTAGTTTGAGGGGCTGCCTTAATTTGAGCGGCTGCATTAGTTTGAGGGGCTGCCTTTGGTTGAGGCGCTCCCTTAGTTTGAAAGTCTGCCTCAGTTTGAGAGTCTGTCTTAGTTTGAGCGGCTGCCTTAGTTTAAGGGTCTGCCTTACTTTTTGAGGCTGCCTTAGCTTGAGGGGCTGCCTTAATTTGAGCGGCTTCATTAGTTTGATCGGCTGCCTTTGGTTGAGGCGCTCCCTTAGTTTGAGGGTCTGCCTTACTTTGACAGGCTGCCTTAGTTTCAGCGGCTGCGTTAGTTTGAGAGGCTGCCTGAGTTTGAGGGGCTGCCTTAGTTTGAGCGGCTGCATTAGTTTGAGAGTCTGCCTTTGATTGAGTGGCTGCATTAGTTTGAGGGGCTGCCTTCGTTTGAGGGGCTGACGTAGTTTGAGGGGCTGCCTTAGTTTGAGGGGCTGCCTTAGTTTGAGGGGCTGCCTTAGATTGAGGGGCTGCAATAGTTTGAGCGGCTGCCTTAGTTTGAGTGGCTGCCTTAGTTTGAGGGGCTGCCTCAGATTGAGCGGCTGACTTAGTTTGAGAGGCTGCCTGAGTTTGAGAGTCTGCCTTAGTTTGAGTGGCTGCCTTAGTTTGAGTGGCTGCCTTAGTTTGAGGGGCTGCCTTAGTTTGAGCGGCTGCATTAGTTTGAGGGGCTGCCTTTGGTTGAGGCGCTCCCTTAGTTTGTAGGGCTGCCTTACTTTAAGGGGCAGCGTCAGTTTGAGAGTCTGCCTTAGTTTGAGGGGCTGCCTTAGTTTGAGGGGCTGCCATAGTTTGAGGGGCTGCCTTAGTTTGAGGGGTTGGCTTAGTTTGAGGGGCTGCTTTTGATTGAGTGGCTGCATTAGTTTGAGAGTCTGCCTTTGATTGAGTGGCTGCATTAGTTTGAGGGGATGCCTTAGTTTGATGGGCTGGCTTAGTTAGAGGGGCTGCCTTAGTTTGAGGGGCTGCCTTTGGTTGAGGCGCTCCCTTAGTTTGAGGGGCTGCCTTCGATTGAGGGGCTGCATTAGTTTGAGAGTCTGCCTTAGTTTGAGGGGCTGCCTTAGTTTTGGGGCTGCCTTTGATTGAGTGGCTGCATTAGTTTGAGGGTCTGCATGAGTTTGAGGGGATTCCTTAGTTTGAATGGTTGGCTTAGTTAGAGGGGCTGCCTTAGTATGAGGGGTTGCATTAGTTTGAGGGGTTGCATTAGAATGAGGGGCTGCCTGTGATTGAGTGGCTGCATTAGTTTGAGAGTCTGCCTTTGATTGAGTGGCTGCATTAGTTTGAGGGGCTGCATTAGATTGAGGGTCTGCATTAGTTTGAGGGGCTGCATTATTTTGAGGGGCTGCCTTAGTTTGAGGGGTTGGCTTAATTTGAGGGGCTGCCTTAGATTGAGTGGCTGCATTAGTTTGAGACTCTGCCTTAGTTTGAGGGGATGCCTTCGTTTGAGGGGTTGGCTTAGTTAGAGGGGCTGCCTTAGTTTGAGGGGCTGCCTCAGTTTGAGGGGCTGCATTAGTTTGAGGGGTTGCATTAGAATGAGGGGCTGCCTTAGATTGAGGGGCTGCATTACTTTGAGGGAGTGCCTTATTTTGAGAGGCTGCCTTACTTTGAGGGGCAGCCTTAGTTTGAGCGGCTGCCTTAATTTGAGAGGCTGCCTTAGTTTGAGCGGCTGACTTAGTTTGAGCGGCTGCCTTAGTTTGAGAGTCTGCATTAGTTTGAGCGGCTGCCTTAGTTTGAGGGGCTGCCTTAGTTTGAGAGTCAGCCTTAGTTTGAGCGGCTGCCTTAGTTTGAGGGTCTGCCTTACTTTTAGAGGCTGCATTAGTTTGAGGGGCTGCCTTAATTTGAGCGGCTGCATTAGTTTGAGGGGCTGCTTTTAGTTGAGGCGCTCCCTTAGTTTGAGGGTCTGCCTTAGTTTGAGAGTCTGCCTTAGTTTGAGCGACTGCCTTAGTTTGAGGGTCTGCCTTACTTTTAGAGGCTGCCTTAGTTTGAGGGGCTGACTTAATTTGAGCGGCTGCATTAGTTTGAGGGGCTGCCTTTGGTTGAGGCGCTCCCTTAGTTTGAGGGTCTGCCTTACTTTGACAGGCTGCCTTATTTTGAGCGGCTGTGTTAGTTTGAGAGGCTGCCTGGGTTTGAGGGGCTGCCTTACTTTGAGCGGCTGCATTAGTTTGAGAGTCTGCTTTTGATTGAGTGGCTGCATTAGTTTGAGGGGCTGACTTAGTTTGAGGGGCTGACGTAGTTTGAGGGGCTGCATTTGTTTGATGGGCTGCCTTAGATTGAGGGGTGCATTAGTTTGATGGGATGCTTTATTTTGAGCGGCTGCCTTAGTTGAGGGGCTGCCTCAGATTGAGAGTCTGCCTTAGTTTGAGGGGCTGCCTTAGTTTGAGGGGCTGCCATAGTTTGAGGGGCTGCCTTAGTTTGAGGGGTTGGCTTAGTTTGAGGGGCTGCTTTTGATTGAGTGGCTGCATTAGTTTGAGAGTCTGCCTTTGATTGAGTGGCTGCATTAGTTTGAGGGGATGCCTTAGTTTGATGGGCTGGCTTAGTTAGAGGGCTGCCTTAGTTTGAGGGGCTGCCTTTGGTTGAGGCGCTCCCTTAGTTTGAGGGGCTGCCTTCGATTGAGGGGCTGCATTAGTTTGAGAGTCTGCCTTAGTTTGAGGGGCTGCCTTAGTTTTGGGGCTGCCTTTGATTGAGTGGCTGCATTAGTTTGAGGGTCTGCATTAGTTTGAGGGGATTCCTTAGTTTGAATGGTTGGCTTAGTTAGAGGGGCTGCCTTAGTATGAGGGGTTGCATTAGTTTGAGGGGTTGCATTAGAATGAGGGGCTGCCTGTGATTGAGTGGCTGCATTAGTTTGAGAGTCTGCCTTTGATTGAGTGGCTGCATTAGTTTGAGGGGCTGCATTAGATTGAGGGTCTGCATTAGTTTGAGGGGCTGCATTATTTTGAGGGGCTGCCTTAGTTTGAGGGGTTGGCTTAATTTGAGGGGCTGCCTTAGATTGAGTGGCTGCATTAGTTTGAGAGTCTGCCTTAGTTTGAGGGGATGCCTTCGTTTGAGGGGTTGGCTTAGTTAGAGGGGCTGCCTTAGTTTGAGGGGCTGCCTCAGTTTGAGGGGCTGCATTAGTTTGAGGGGTTGCATTAGAATGAGGGGCTGCCTTAGATTGAGGGGCTGCATTACTTTGAGGGAGTGCCTTATTTTGAGAGGCTGCCTTACTTTGAGGGGCAGCCTTAGTTTGAGCGGCTGCCTTAATTTGAGAGGCTGCCTTAGTTTGAGCGGCTGACTTAGTTTGAGCGGCTGCCTTAGTTTGAGAGTCTGCATTAGTTTGAGCGGCTGCCTTAGTTTGAGGGGCTGCCTTAGTTTGAGAGTCAGCCTTAGTTTGAGCGGCTGCCTTAGTTTGAGGGTCTGCCTTACTTTTAGAGGCTGCATTAGTTTGAGGGGCTGCCTTAATTTGAGCGGCTGCATTAGTTTGAGGGGCTGCTTTTAGTTGAGGCGCTCCCTTAGTTTGAGGGTCTGCCTTAGTTTGAGAGTCTGCCTTAGTTTGAGCGGTTGCCTTAGTTTGAGGGTCTGCCTTACTTTTAGAGGCTGCCTTAGTTTGAGGGGCTGACTTAATTTGAGCGGCTGCATTAGTTTGAGGGGCTGCCTTTGGTTGAGGCGCTCCCTTAGTTTGAGGGTCTGCCTTACTTTGACAGGCTGCCTTATTTTGAGCGGCTGTGTTAGTTTGAGAGGCTGCCTGGGTTTGAGGGGCTGCCTTACTTTGAGCGGCTGCATTAGTTTGAGAGTCTGCTTTTGATTGAGTGGCTGCATTAGTTTGAGGGGCTGACTTAGTTTGAGGGGCTGACGTAGTTTGAGGGGCTGCATTTGTTTGATGGGCTGCCTTAGATTGAGGGGTGCATTAGTTTGATGGGATGCTTTATTTTGAGCGGCTGCCTTAGTTGAGGGGCTGCCTCAGATTGAGGGGCTGCATTAGTTTGAGGGGCTGCCTTAGTTTGAGGGGCTGCCATAGTTTGAGGGGCTGCCTTGGATTGAGCGGCTGACAGTTTGAGAGGCTGCCTTAGTTTGAGAGTCTGCCTGAGTTTAAGCGGCTGCCTTAGTTTGAGGGGTTGCCTTAGTTTGAGAGTCTTCCTTAGTTTGAGCGGCTGCCTTAGTTTGACAGGCTGCCTTAGTTTCAGCGGCTGCCTTCGTTTGAGAGGCTGCCTGAGTTTGAGGGGCTGCCTTAGTTTGAGCGGCTGCATTAGTTTGAGGGGCTGCCTTTGGTTGAGGCGCTCCCTTAGTTTGTAGGGCTGCCTTACTTTAAGGGGCAGCGTCAGTTTGAGAGTCTGCCTTAGTTTGAGGGGCTGCCTTAGTTTGATGGGCTGCCTTTGATTGAGTGGCTGCATTAGTTTGAGGGGCTGCCTTAGATTCAGGGGCTGCATTAGTTTGAGGGGCTGCATTAGTTTGAGGGGCTGCATTAGTTTGAGGGGCTGCCTTAGATAGAGTTCTGCATTAGTTTGAGGGGCTGCATTAGTTTAAGGGGCAGCCTTAGTTTGATAGGCTGCTAAGTTTGAGGGGCTGCCTTCGTTTGAGAGTCTGCCATAGTTTGAGGGGCTGCATTAATTTGAGCGGCTGACTTAGTTTGAGGGGCTGCATTAGTTTGAGCGACTGTCTTAGTTTGAGGGGCTGCCTTAGTTTGAGCGGCTGCCTTAGATTGAGAGGCTGCCTGAGTTTGAGGGGCTGCTTTAGACTGAGGGGCTGCATTAGTTTGAGCGGCTGTCTCAGTTTGAGGGGCTGCCTTAGTTTGAGCGGCTGCCTGAGTTTGAGCGGCTGCCTGAATTTGAGGGGCTGCCTTAGTTTGAGCGGCTGCCTTAGTTTGAGGGGCTGCCTTAGTTTGAGCGGCTGCCTTGGTTTGAGGGGCTGCATTAGATTCAGGGGCTGCATTAGTTTGAGGGGCTGCATTAGTTTGAGGGGCTGCATTAGTTTGAGGGGCTGCCTTAGATAGAGTTCTGCATTAGTTTGAGGGGCTGCATTAGTTTAAGGGGCAGCCTTAGTTTGATAGGGTGCTAAGTTTGAGGGGCTGCCTTCGTTTGAGAGTCTGCCATAGTTTGAGGGGCTGCATTAATTTGAGCGGCTGCCTTAGTTTGAGGGGCTGCATTAGTTTGAGCGACTGTCTTAGTTTGAGGGGCTGCCTTAGTTTGAGGGGCTGCCTTAGATTCAGGGGCTGCATTAGTTTGAGGGGCTGCATTAGTTTGAGGGGCTGCATTAGTTTGAGGGGCTGCCTTAGATAGAGTTCTGCATTAGTTTGAGGGGCTGCATTAGTTTAAGGGGCAGCCTTAGTTTGATAGGCTGCTAAGTTTGAGGGGCTGCCTTCGTTTGAGAGTCTGCCATAGTTTGAGGGGCTGCATTAATTTGAGCGGCTGCCTTAGTTTGAGGGGCTGCATTAGTTTGAGCGACTGTCTTAGTTTGAGGGGCTGCCTTAGTTTGAGCGGCTGCCTTAGATTGAGAGGCTGCCTGAGTTTGAGGGGCTGCTTTAGACTGAGGGGCTGCATTAGTTTGAGCGGCTGTCTCAGTTTGAGGGGCTGCCTTAGTTTGAGCGGCTGCCTGAGTTTGAGCGGCTGCCTGAATTTGAGGGGCTGCCTTAGTTTGAGCGGCTGCCTTAGTTTGAGGGGCTGCCTTAGTTTGAGCGGCTGCCTTGGTTTGAGGGGCTGCATTAGTTTGAGGGGCTGTCTTAGATTAAGGGGCTGCCTTAGATTGAGGGGCTGCATTAGTTTGAGTATCTGCCTTAGTTTGAGAGTCTGCCTTTGATTGAGTGGCTGCATTAGTTTGAGGGGATGCCTTAGTTTGATGGGCTGGCTTAGTTAGAGGGGCTGCCTTAGTTTGAGGGGCTGCCTTTGGTTGAGGCGCTCCCTTAGTTTGAGGGGCTGCCTTCGATTGAGGGGCTGCATTAGTTTGAGAGTCTGCCTTAGTTTGAGGGGCTGCCTTAGTTTTGGGGCTGCCTTTGATTGAGTGGCTGCATTAGTTTGAGGGTCTGCATTAGTTTGAGGGGATTCCTTAGTTTGAATGGTTGGCTTAGTTAGAGGGGCTGCCTTAGTATGAGGGGTTGCATTAGTTTGAGGGGTTGCATTAGAATGAGGGGCTGCCTGTGATTGAGTGGCTGCATTAGTTTGAGAGTCTGCCTTTGATTGAGTGGCTGCATTAGTTTGAGGGGCTGCATTAGATTGAGGGTCTGCATTAGTTTGAGGGGCTGCATTATTTTGAGGGGCTGCCTTAGTTTGAGGGGTTGGCTTAATTTGAGGGGCTGCCTTAGATTGAGTGGCTGCATTAGTTTGAGAGTCTGCCTTAGTTTGAGGGGATGCCTTCGTTTGAGGGGTTGGCTTAGTTAGAGGGGCTGCCTTAGTTTGAGGGGCTGCCTCAGTTTGAGGGGCTGCATTAGTTTGAGGGGTTGCATTAGAATGAGGGGCTGCCTTAGATTGAGGGGCTGCATTACTTTGAGGGAGTGCCTTATTTTGAGAGGCTGCCTTACTTTGAGGGGCAGCCTTAGTTTGAGCGGCTGCCTTAATTTGAGAGGCTGCCTTAGTTTGAGCGGCTGACTTAGTTTGAGCGGCTGCCTTAGTTTGAGAGTCTGCATTAGTTTGAGCGGCTGCCTTAGTTTGAGGGGCTGCCTTAGTTTGAGAGTCAGCCTTAGTTTGAGCGGCTGCCTTAGTTTGAGGGTCTGCCTTACTTTTAGAGGCTGCATTAGTTTGAGGGGCTGCCTTAATTAGAGCGGCTTCATTAGTTTGAGGAGCTGTTTTTAGTTGAGGCGCTCCCTTAGTTTGAGGGTCTGCCTTAGTTTGAGAGTCTGCCTTAGTTTGAGCGGTTGCCTTAGTTTGAGGGTCTGCCTTACTTTTAGAGGCTGCCTTAGTTTGAGGGGCTGACTTAATTTGAGCGGCTGCATTAGTTTGAGGGGCTGCCTTTGGTTGAGGCGCTCCCTTAGTTTGAGGGTCTGCCTTACTTTGACAGGCTGCCTTATTTTGAGCGGCTGTGTTAGTTTGAGAGGCTGCCTGGGTTTGAGGGGCTGCCTTACTTTGAGCGGCTGCATTAGTTTGAGAGTCTGCTTTTGATTGAGTGGCTGCATTAGTTTGAGGGGCTGACTTAGTTTGAGGGGCTGACGTAGTTTGAGGGGCTGCATTTGTTTGATGGGCTGCCTTAGATTGAGGGGTGCATTAGTTTGATGGGATGCTTTATTTTGAGCGGCTGCCTTAGTTGAGGGGCTGCCTCAGATTGAGGGGCTGCATTAGTTTGAGGGGCTGCCTTAGTTTGAGGGGCTGCCATAGTTTGAGGGGCTGCCTTGGATTGAGCGGCTGACAGTTTGAGAGGCTGCCTTAGTTTGAGAGTCTGCCTGAGTTTAAGCGGCTGCCTTAGTTTGAGGGGTTGCCTTAGTTTGAGAGTCTTCCTTAGTTTGAGCGGCTGCCTTAGTTTGACAGGCTGCCTTAGTTTCAGCGGCTGCCTTCGTTTGAGAGGCTGCCTGAGTTTGAGGGGCTGCCTTAGTTTGAGCGGCTGCATTAGTTTGAGGGGCTGCCTTTGGTTGAGGCGCTCCCTTAGTTTGTAGGGCTGCCTTACTTTAAGGGGCAGCGTCAGTTTGAGAGTCTGCCTTAGTTTGAGGGGCTGCCTTAGTTTGATGGGCTGCCTTTGATTGAGTGGCTGCATTAGTTTGAGGGGCTGCCTTAGATTCAGGGGCTGCATTAGTTTGAGGGGCTGCATTAGTTTGAGGGGCTGCATTAGTTTGAGGGGCTGCCTTAGATAGAGTTCTGCATTAGTTTGAGGGGCTGCATTAGTTTAAGGGGCAGCCTTAGTTTGATAGGCTGCTAAGTTTGAGGGGCTGCCTTCGTTTGAGAGTCTGCCATAGTTTGAGGGGCTGCATTAATTTGAGCGGCTGACTTAGTTTGAGGGGCTGCATTAGTTTGAGCGACTGTCTTAGTTTGAGGGGCTGCCTTAGTTTGAGCGGCTGCCTTAGATTGAGAGGCTGCCTGAGTTTGAGGGGCTGCTTTAGACTGAGGGGCTGCATTAGTTTGAGCGGCTGTCTCAGTTTGAGGGGCTGCCTTAGTTTGAGCGGCTGCCTGAGTTTGAGCGGCTGCCTGAATTTGAGGGGCTGCCTTAGTTTGAGCGGCTGCCTTAGTTTGAGGGGCTGCCTTAGTTTGAGCGGCTGCCTTGGTTTGAGGGGCTGCATTAGATTCAGGGGCTGCATTAGTTTGAGGGGCTGCATTAGTTTGAGGGGCTGCATTAGTTTGAGGGGCTGCCTTAGATAGAGTTCTGCATTAGTTTGAGGGGCTGCATTAGTTTAAGGGGCAGCCTTAGTTTGATAGGCTGCTAAGTTTGAGGGGCTGCCTTCGTTTGAGAGTCTGCCATAGTTTGAGGGGCTGCATTAATTTGAGCGGCTGCCTTAGTTTGAGGGGCTGCATTAGTTTGAGCGACTGTCTTAGTTTGAGGGGCTGCCTTAGTTTGAGGGGCTGCCTTAGATTCAGGGGCTGCATTAGTTTGAGGGGCTGCATTAGTTTGAGGGGCTGCATTAGTTTGAGGGGCTGCCTTAGATAGAGTTCTGCATTAGTTTGAGGGGCTGCATTAGTTTAAGGGGCAGCCTTAGTTTGATAGGCTGCTAAGTTTGAGGGGCTGCCTTCGTTTGAGAGTCTGCCATAGTTTGAGGGGCTGCATTAATTTGAGCGGCTGCCTTAGTTTGAGGGGCTGCATTAGTTTGAGCGACTGTCTTAGTTTGAGGGGCTGCCTTAGTTTGAGCGGCTGCCTTAGATTGAGAGGCTGCCTGAGTTTGAGGGGCTGCTTTAGACTGAGGGGCTGCATTAGTTTGAGCGGCTGTCTCAGTTTGAGGGGCTGCCTTAGTTTGAGCGGCTGCCTGAGTTTGAGCGGCTGCCTGAATTTGAGGGGCTGCCTTAGTTTGAGCGGCTGCCTTAGTTTGAGGGGCTGCCTTAGTTTGAGCGGCTGCCTTGGTTTGAGGGGCTGCATTAGTTTGAGGGGCTGTCTTAGATTAAGGGGCTGCCTTAGATTGAGGGGCTGCATTAGTTTGAGTATCTGCCTTAGTTTGAGGGGATGCCTTATTTTGATAGGTTGGCTTAGTTAGAGGGGCTGCCTTAGTTTGAGGGGCTGCCTTTGGTTGAGGCGCTCCCTTAGTTTGAGGGGCTGCCTAACTTTAAGGGGCTGCATTAGTTTGAGAGTCTGCCTTAGTATGAGGGGCTGCCTTAGTTTGAGTGGTTGGCTGAGTTTGAGGGGCTGCCTTTGATTGAGTGGCTGCATTAGTTTGAGAGCTTGCCTTTGATTGAGTGGCTGCATTAGTTTGAGGGGCTGCATTAGATTGAGGGGCTGCATTTGTTTGAGGGGCTGCATTACTTTGAGGGGCTTCTTTAGTTTGAGGGGTTGGCTTAGATTGAGTGGCTGCATTAGTTTGAGAGTCTGCCTTAGTTTGAGGGGATTCCTTAGTTTGAGGGGTTGGCTTAGTTAGAGGGGCTGCCTTAGTTTGGGGGGCTGCATTAGTTTGAGGGGTTGCATTAGAATGAGGAGCTGCCTTTGATTGAGGGGCTGCATTAGTTTGAGAGTCTGCCTTTGAGTGAGTGGCTGCATTAGTTTGAGGTGCTGCATTAGATTGAGGGTCTGCATTAGTTTGAGGGGCCGCATTATTTTGAGGGGCTGCCTTAGTTTGAGGGGCTGCCTTAGTTTGAGTGGTTGGCTTAGTTTGAGGGGCTGCCTTAGATTGAGTGGCTGCATTAGTTTGAGAGTCTGCCTTTGAGTGAGTGGCTGCATTAGTTTGAGGGGCTTCATTAGATTGAGGGTCAGCATTAGTTTGAGGGGCCGCATTATTTTGAGGGGCTGCCTTAGTTTCAGGGCTGCCTTAGTTTGAGGGGTTGGCTTAGTTTGAGGGGCTGCCTTAGATTGAGTGGCTGCATTAGTTTGAGAGTCTGCCTTAGTTTGAGGGGATGCCTTAGTTTGAGGGGTTGGCTTAGTTAGAGGGGCTGCCTTAGTTTGAGGGGCTGCATTAGTTTCAGGGGTTGCATTAGAATGAGGGGCTGCTATAGATTGAGGGGCTGCATTAGTTTGAGGGAGTGCCTTAGTTTGAGAGGCTGCCTTACTTTGAGGGGCTGCCGTAGTTTGAGCGGCTGCCTTAATTTCAGAGGCTGCCTTAATTTCAGAGGCTGCCTTCGTTTGAGCGGCTGCCTTAGTTTGAGAGTCTGCATTAGTTTGAGCGGCTGCCTTAGTTAGAGGGGCTGCCTTAATTTGAGCGGCTGCATTAGTTTGAGGGGCTGCTTTTAGTTGAGGCGCTCCCTTAGTTTGAGGGTCTGCCTTAGTTCGAGAGTCTGCCTTAGTTTGAGCGACTGCCTTAGTTTGAGGGTCTGCCTTACTTTTAGAGGCTGCCTTAGTTTGAGGGGCTGCCTTAATTTGAGCGGCTGCATTAGTTTGAGGGGCTGCCTTTGGTTGAGGCGCTCCCTTAGTTTGAGGGTCTGCCTTACTTTGACAAGCTGCCTTAGTTCGAGCGGCTGCGTTAGTTTGAGAGGCTGCCTGGGTTTGAGGGGCTGCCTTAGTTTGAGGCGCTCCCTTAGTTTGAGGGTCTGCCTTAGTTCGAGAGTCTGCCTTAGTTTGAGCGGCTGCCTTAGTTTGAGGGTCTGCCTTACTTTTAGAGGCTGCCTTAGTTTGAGGGGCTGCCTTAATTTGAGCGGCTGCATTAGTTTGAGGGGCTGCCTTTGGTTGAGGCGCTCCCTTAGTTTGAGGGTCTGCCTTACTTTGACAAGCTGCCTTAGTTTGAGCGGCTGCGTTAGTTTGAGAGGCTGCCTGGGTTTGAGGGGCTGCCTTAGTTTGAGCGGCTGCATTAGTTTGAGAGTCTGGCTTTGATTGAGTGGCTGCATTAGTTTGAGGGGCTGACTTAGTTTGAGGGGCTGACGTAGTTTGAGTGGCTGCATTAGTTTGATGGGATGCTTTATTTTGAGCGGCTGCCTTAGTTGAGGGGCTGCCTTAGATTGAGGGGCTGCATTAGTTTGAGCGGCTGCCTTAGTTTGAGGCGCTTCCTTAGTTTGAGGGGCTGCCTTAGTTTGAGGGGCTGCCTTAGTTTGAGGGGCTGCATTAGTTTGAGGGGCTGCTTTATTTTGAGCGGCTGCCTTAGTTGAGGGGCTGCCTTAGATTGAGGGGCTGCATTAGTTTGAGCGGCTGCCTTAGTTTGAGGGGCTGCCTTAGTTTGAGGGGCTGCCTTAGATTGAGCGGCTGACTTAGTTTGAGAGGCTGCCTTAGTTTGAGAGTCTGCCTTAGTTTGAGCGGCTGCCTTAGTTTGAGGGGTTGCCTTAGTTTGAGAGTCTGCCTTAGTTTGAGCGGCTGCCTTCGTTTGACAGGCTGCCTTTGTTTCAGAGGCTGCCTTAGTTTGAGAGGCTGCCTGAGTTTGAGGGGCTGCCTTAGTTTGAGCGGCTGCATTAGTTTGAGGGGCTGCCTTTGGTTGAGGCGCTCCCTTAGTTTGTAGGGCTGCCTTACTTTAAGGGGCAGCGTCAGTTTGAGAGTCTGCCTTAGTTTGAGGGGCTGCCTTAGTTTGAGGGGCTGCCTTTGATTGAGTGACTGCATTAGTTTGAGAGTCTGCCTTTGATTGAGTGGCTGCATTAGTTTGAGGGGCTGCCTTAGATTCAGGGGCTGCATTAGTTTGAGGGGGTGCATTAGTTTGAGGGGCTGCCTTTGATTGAGGGGCTGCATTAGTTTGAGGGGCTGCATTAGTTTGAGTGGCTACATTAGTTTGAGGGTCTGCCTTAGATTGTGGGGCTGCATTAGTTTGAGGGGCTGCATTAGTTTGAGGGGCTGCATTAGTTTGAGGGGCTGCCTTAGATAGAGTTCTGCATTAGTTTGAGGGGCTGCATTAGTTTAAGGGGCAGCCTAAGTTTGATAGGCTGCCTAAGTTTGAGGGGCTGCCTTCGTTTGAGAGTCTGCCATAGTTTGAGGGGCTGCATTAATTTGAGAGGCTGCCTTAGTTTGAGGGGCTGCATTAGTTTGAGCGACTGTCTTAGTTTGAGGGGCTGCCTTAGTTTGAGCGGCTGCCTTAGATTGAAAGGCTGCCTGAGTTTGAGGGGCTGATTTAGACTGAGGGGCTGCATTAGTTTGAGCGGCTGTCTCAGTTTGAGGGGCTGCCTTAGTTTGAGCGGCTGCCTGAGTTTGAGGGGCTGCCTTAGTTTGAGCGGCTGCCTGAGTTTGAGGGGCTGCCTTAGTTTGAGCGGCTGCCTTGGTTTGAGGGGCTGCATTAGTTTGAGGGGCTGTCTTAGATTAAGGGGCTGCCTTAGAATGAGGGGCTGCATTAGTTTGAGAGTCTGCCTTAGTTTGAGGGGATGCCTTAGTTTGAGGGGTTGGCTTTGTTCGAGGGGCTGCCTTAGATTGAGTGGCTGCATTAGTTTGAGAGGCTGCCTTAGTATGAGGGGATGCCTTACTTTAAGGGTCTGCATTAGTTTGAGAGTCTGCCTTAGTTTGAGGGGCTGTCTTAGTTTGAGTGGTTGGCTGAGATTGAGGGGCTGCCTTTGATTGAGTGGCTGCATTAGTTTGAGAGCTTGCCTTTGATTGAGTGGCTACATTAGTTTGAGGGGCTGCATTATATTGAGGGGCTGCATTTGTTTGAGGGGCTGCATTACTTTGAGGGGCTTCCTTAGTTTGAGGGGTTGGCTTAGTTTGAGGGTCTGCCTTAGATTGAGTGGATGCATTAGTTTGAGAGTCTGCCTTAGTTTGAGGGGATTCCTTAGTTTGAGGGGTTGGCTTAGTTAGAGGGGCTGCCTTAGTTTGAGGGGCTGCATTAGTTTGAGGGGTTGCATTAGAATGAGGAGCTGCCTTTGATTGAGGGGCTGCATTAGTTTGAGAGTCTGCCTTTGAGTGAGTGGCTGCATTAGTTTGAGGTACTGCATTAGATTGAGGGTCTGCATTAGTTTGAGGGGCCGCATTATTTTGAGGGGCTGCCTTAGTTTGAGGGGCTGCCTTAGTTTGAGGGGTTGGCTTAGTTTGAGGGGCTGCCTTAGATTGAGTGGCTGCATTAGTTTGAGAGTCTGCCTTTGAGTGAGTGGCTGCATTAGTTTGAGGGGCTGCATTAGATTGAGGGTCTGCATTAGTTTGAGGGGCCGCATTATTTTGAGGGGCTGCCTTAGTTTGAGGGGCTGCCTTAGTTTGAGGGGCTGCCTTAGTTTGAGGGGTTGGCTTAGTTTGAGGGGCTGCCTTAGATTGAGTGGCTGCATTAGTTTGAGAGTCTGCCTCAGTTTGAGGGGATGCCTTAGTTTGAGGCGTTGGCTTAGTTAGAGGGGCTGCCTTAGTTTGAGGGGCTGCATTAGTTTGAGGGGTTGCATTAGAATGAGGGGCTGCTTTAGATTGAGGGGCTGCATTAGTCTGAGGGAGTGCCTTAGTTTGAGGGGCTGCCTTACTTTGAGGGGCTGCCTTAGTTTGAGCGGCTGCCTTAATTTCAGAGGCTGCCTTCGTTTGAGCGGCTGCCTTAGTTTGAGCGGCTGCCTTAGTTTGAGAGTCTGCATTAGTTTGAGCGGCTGCCTTAGTTTGAGGGGCTGCCTTACTTTTAGAGGCTGCCTTAGTTTGAGGGGCTGCCTTAATTTGAGCGGCTGCATTAGTTTGAGGGGCTGCTTTTAGTTGAGGCGCTCCCTTAGTTTGAGGGTCTGCCTTAGTTCGAGAGTCTGCCTTAGTTTGAGCGGCTGCCTTAGTTTGAGGGTCTGCCTTACTTTTAGAGGCTGCCTTAGTTTGAGGGGCTGCCTTAATTTGAGCGGCTGCATTAGTTTGAGGGGCTGCCTTTGGTTGAGGCGCTCCCTTAGTTTGAGGGTCTGCCTTACTTTGACAAGCTGCCTTAGTTTGAGCGGCTGCGTTAGTTTGAGAGGCTGCCTGGGTTTGAGGGGCTGCCTTAGTTTGAGCGGTTGCATTAGTTTGAGAGTCTGGCTTTGATTGAGTGGCTGCATTAGTTTGAGGGGCTGACTTAGTTTGAAGGCCTGACGTAATTTGAGGGGCTGCATTAGTTTGATGGGATGCTTTATTTTGAGCGGCTGCCTTAGTTGAGGGGCTGCCTTAGATTGAGGGGCTGCCTTAGTTTGAGGGGCTGCCTTAGTTTGAGGGGCTGCCTTAGTTTGAGGGGCTGCATTAGTTTGATGGGCTGCTTTATTTTGAGCGGCTGCCTTAGTTGAGGGGCTGCCTTAGTTTGAGCGGCTGCGTTAGTTTGAGAGGCTGCCTGGGTTTGAGGGGCTGCCTTAGTTTGAGCGGCTGCATTAGTTTGAGAGTCTGGCTTTGATTGAGTGGCTGCATTAGTTTGAGGGGCTGACTTAGTTTGAGGGGCTGACGTAGTTTGAGGGGCTGCATTAGTTTGATGGGATGCTTTATTTTGAGCGGCTGCCTTAGTTGAGGGGCTGCCTTAGATTGAGGGGCTGCATTAGTTTGAGCGGCTGCCTTAGTTTGAGGCGCTTCCTTAGTTTGAGGGGCTGCCTTAGTTTGAGGGGCTGCCTTAGTTTGAGGGGCTGCATTAGTTTGAGGGGCTGCTTTATTTTGAGCGGCTGCCTTAGTTGAGGGGCTGCCTTAGATTGAGGGGCTGCATTAGTTTGAGCGGCTGCCTTAGTTTGAGGGGCTGCCTTAGTTTGAGGGGCTGCCTTAGATTGAGCGGCTGACGTAGTTTGAGAGGCTGCCTTAGTTTGAGAGTCTGCCTTTGTTTGAGCGGCTGCCTTAGTTTGAGGGGTTGCCTTAGTTTGAGAGTCTGCCTTAGTTTGAGCGGCTGCCTTCGTTTGACAGGCTGCCTTTGTTTCAGAGGCTGCCTTAGTTTGAGAGGCTGCCTGAGTTTGAGGGGCTGCCTTAGTTTGAGCGGCTGCATTAGTTTGAGGGGCTGCCTTTGGTTGAGGCGCTCCCTTAGTTTGTAGGGCTGCCTTACTTTAAGGGGCAGCGTCAGTTTGAGAGTCTGCCTTAGTTTGAGGGGCTGCCTTAGTTTGAGGGGCTGCCTTTGATTGAGTGACTGCATTAGTTTGAGAGTCTGCCTTTGATTGAGTGGCTGCATTAGTTTGAGGGGCTGCCTTAGATTCAGGGGCTGCATTAGTTTGAGGGGGTGCATTAGTTTGAGGGGCTGCCTTTGATTGAGGGGCTGCATTAGTTTGAGGGGCTGCATTAGTTTGAGTGGCTACATTAGTTTGAGGGGCTGCCTTAGATTGTGGGGCTGCATTAGTTTGAGGGGCTGCATTAGTTTGAGGGGCTGCATTAGTTTAAGGGGCAGCCTAAGTTTGATAGGCTGCCTAAGTTTGAGGGGCTGCCTTCGTTTGAGAGTCTGCCATAGTTTGAGGGGCTGCATTAATTTGAGCGGCTGCCTTAGTTTGAGGGGCTGCATTAGTTTGAGCGACTGTCTTAGTTTGAGGGGCTGCCTTAGTTTGAGAGTCTGCCTTAGATTGAGAGGCTGCCTGAGTTTGAGGGGCTGCTTTAGACTGAGGGGCTGCATTAGTTTGAGCGGCTGTCTCAGTTTGAGGGGCTGCCTTAGTTTGAGCGGCTGCCTGAGTTTGAGGGGCTGCCTTAGTTTGAGCGGCTGCCTGAGTTTGAGGGGCTGCCTTAGTTTGAGCGGCTGCCTTGGTTTGAGGGGCTGCATTAGTTTGAGGGGCTGTCTTAGATTAAGGGGCTGCCTTAGAATGAGGGGCTGCATTAGTTTGAGAGTCTGCCTTAGTTTGAGGGGATGCCTTAGTTTGAGGGGTTGGCTTTGTTCGAGGGGCTGCCTTAGATTGAGTGGCTGCATTAGTTTGAGAGGCTGCCTTAGTATGAGGGGATGCCTTACTTTAAGGGTCTGCATTAGTTTGAGAGTCTGCCTTAGTTTGAGGGGCTGTCTTAGTTTGAGTGGTTGGCTGAGATTGAGGGGCTGCCTTTGATTGAGTGGCTGCATTAGTTTGAGAGCTTGCCTTTGATTGAGTGGCTGCATTAGTTTGAGGGGCTGCATTATATTGAGGGGCTGCATTTGTTTGAGGGGCTGCATTACTTTGAGGGGCTTCCTTAGTTTGAGGGGTTGGCTTAGTTTGAGGGTCTGCCTTAGATTGAGTGGATGCATTAGTTTGAGAGTCTGCCTTAGTTTGAGGGGATTCCTTAGTTTGAGGGGTTGGCTTAGTTAGAGGGGCTGCCTTAGTTTGAGGGGCTGCATTAGTTTGAGGGGTTGCATTAGAATGAGGAGCTGCCTTTGATTGAGGGGCTGCATTAGTTTGAGAGTCTGCCTTTGAGTGAGTGGCTGCATTAGTTTGAGGTACTGCATTAGATTGAGGGTCTGCATTAGTTTGAGGGGCCGCATTATTTTGAGGGGCTGCCTTAGTTTGAGGGGCTGCCTTAGTTTGAGGGGTTGGCTTAGTTTGAGGGGCTGCCTTAGATTGAGTGGCTGCATTAGTTTGAGAGTCTGCCTTTGAGTGAGTGGCTGCATTAGTTTGAGGGGCTGCATTAGTTTGAGGGTCTGCATTAGTTTGAGGGGCCGCATTATTTTGAGGGGCTGCCTTAGTTTGAGGGGCTGCCTTAGTTTGAGGGGTTGGCTTAGTTTGAGGGGCTGCCTTAGATTGAGTGGCTGCATTAGTTTGAGAGTCTGCCTCAGTTTGAGGGGATGCCTTAGTTTGAGGCGTTGGCTTAGTTAGAGGGGCTGCCTTAGTTTGAGGGGCTGCATTAGTTTGAGGGGTTGCATTAGAATGAGGGGCTGCTTTAGATTGAGGGGCTGCATTAGTCTGAGGGAGTGCCTTAGTTTGAGGGGCTGCCTTACTTTGAGGGGCTGCCTTAGTTTGAGCGGCTGCCTTAATTTCAGAGGCTGCCTTCGTTTGAGCGGCTGCCTTAGTTTGAGCGGCTGCCTTAGTTTGAGAGTCTGCATTAGTTTGAGCGGCTGCCTTAGTTTGAGGGTCTGCCTTACTTTTAGAGGCTGCCTTAGTTTGAGGGGCTGCCTTAATTTGAGCGGCTGCATTAGTTTGAGGGGCTGCCTTTGGTTGAGGCGCTCCCTTAGTTTGAGGGTCTGCCTTACTTTGACAAGCTGCCTTAGTTTGAGCGGTTGCATTAGTTTGAGAGTCTGGCTTTGATTGAGTGGCTGCATTAGTTTGAGGGGCTGACTTAGTTTGAAGGCCTGACGTAATTTGAGGGGCTGCATTAGTTTGATGGGATGCTTTATTTTGAGCGGCTGCCTTAGTTGAGGGGCTGCCTTAGATTGAGGGGCTGCCTTAGTTTGAGGGGCTGCCTTAGTTTGAGGGGCTGCCTTAGTTTGAGGGGCTGCATTAGTTTGATGGGCTGCTTTATTTTGAGCGGCTGCCTTAGTTGAGGGGCTGCCTTAGATTGAGGGGCTGCATTAGTTTGAGCGGCTGCCTTACTTTGAGGGGCTGCCTTAGTTTGAGGGGCTGCCTTAGATTGAGCGGCTGACTTAGTTTGAGAGGCTGCCTTAGTTTGAGAGTCAGCCTTAGTTTGAGCGGCTGCCTTAGTTTGAGGGGTTGCCTTAGTTTGAGAGTCTGCCTTAGTTTGAGCGGCTGCCTTCGTTTGACAGGCTGCCTTAGTTTTAGCGGCTGCCTTAGTTTGAGAGGCTGCCTGAGTTTGAGGGGCTGCCTTAGTTTGAGCGGCTGCATTAGTTTGAGGGGCTGCCTTTGGTTGAGGCTCTCCCTTAGTTTGTAGGGCTGCCTTACTTTAAGGGGCAGCGTCAGTTTGAGAGTCTGCCTTAGTTTGAGATGCTGCCTTAGTTTGAGGGGCTGCCTTTGATTGAGTGGCTGCATTGGTTTGAGAGTCTGCCTTTCATTGAGTGGCTGCATTAGTTTGAGGGGCTGCCTTAGATTGAGGGGCTGCATTAGTTTGAGGGGCTGCATTAGATTGAGGGGCTGCATTAGTTTGAGGGGCTGCATTAGTTTGAGGGGCTGCATTAGTTTGAGGGGCTGCATTAGTTTGAGGGGCTGCCTTAGATAGAGTTCTGCATTAGTTTGAGGGGCTGCATTAGTTTAAGGGGCAGCCTTAGTTTGAGAGGCTGCCTAAGTTTGAGTGGCTGCCTTCGTTTGAGAGTGTGCCATAGTTTGAGGGGCTGCCATAATTTGAGCGGCAGCCTTAGTTTGAGGGGCTGCATTAGTTTGAGCGACTGTCTTAGTTTAAGGGGCTGCCTTAGTTTGAGCGGCTGCCTTAGATTGAGAGGCTGCCTGAGTTTGAGGGGCTGCTTTAGACTGAGGGGCTGCATTAGTTTGAGCGGCTGTCTCAGTTTGAGGGGCTGCCTTAGTTTGAGCGGCTGCCTGAGTTTGAGGGGCTGCCTGAGTTTGAGGGGCTGCCTTAGTTTGAGCGGCTGCCTTAGTTTGAGGGGCTGCCTTAGTTTGAGCGCCTGCCTTGGTTTGACGGGCTGCATTTGTTTGAGGGGCTGTCTTAGATTAAGAGGCTGCCTTAGAGTGAGGGGCTGCATTAGTTTGAGAGTCTGCCTTAGTTTGAGGGGATGCCTTAGTTTGATGGGTTGGCTTCATTAGAGGGGCTGCCTTAGTTTGAGGGGCTGCCTTTGGTTGAGGCGCTCCCTTAGTTTGAGAGGCTGCCTTACTTTAAGGGGCTGTATTAGTTTGAGAGTCTGCCTTAGTTTGAGGGGCTGCCTTAGTTTGAGTGGTTGGCTGAGTTTGAGGGTCTGGCTTTGATTGAGTGGCTGCATTGGTTTGAGAGCTTGCCTTTGATTGAGTGGCTGCATTAGTTTGAGGGGCTTCATTAGATTGAGGGACTGCATTTGTTTGAGGGGCTGCATTATTATGAGGGGCTGCCTTAGATTGAGGGGCTGCATTAGTTTGAGAGTCTGCCTTAGTTTGAGGGGATTCCTGAGTTCGAGGGGTTGGCTTAGTTAGAAGTGCTGCCTTAGTTTGAGGGGCTGCATTAGTTTGAGGGGTTGCATTAGAATGAGGGACTGCCTTAGATTGAGGGGCTGCATTAGTTTGAGGGAGTGCTTTAGTTTGTGGGGCTGCCTTACTTTGAGGGGCTGTCTTAGTTTGAGCGGCTGCCTTAATTTGAGAGGCTGCCTGAGTTTGAGCGGCTGCCTTAGTTTGAGCGGCTGCCTTAGTTTGAGAGTCTGCATTAGTTTGAGCGGCTGCCTTAGTTTGAGGGGCTGCCTTAGTTTGAGAGTCTGCCTTTGTTTGAGCGGCTGCCTTAGTTTGAGGGTCTGCCTTACTTTTAGAGGCTGCCTTAGTTTGAGGGGCTGCCTTAATTTGAGTGGCTGCATTACTTTGAGGGGCTGCCTTTGGTTGAGGCGCTGCTTTAGTTTGAGAGTCTGCCTTTGATTGTGTGGCTGCATTAGTTTGAGGGGCAGCATTAGATTGAGGGTCTGCATTGGTTTGAGGGGCTGCATTATTTTGAGGGGCTGCCTCAGTTTGAGGGGCTGCCTTAGTTTGAGGGGTTAGCTTAGTTTGAGGGGCTGCCTTAGATTGAGTGGCTGCATTAGTTTGAGAGTCTGCCTTAGTTTGTGGGGATGCCTTAGTTCGAGGGGTTGGCTAAGTTAGAGGGGCTGCCTTAGTTTGAGGGGCTGCATTAGTTTGAGGGGTTGCATTAGAATGAGGGGCTGCCTTAGATTGAGGGGCTCCCTTAGATTGAGGGGCTGCATTAGTTTGAGGGAGTGCCTTCGTTTGAGAGGCTGCCTTACTTTGAAGGGCTGCCTTAGTTTGAGCGGCTGCCTTAATTTGAGAGGCTGCCTTAGTTTGAGCGGCTGGCTTAGTTTGAGCGGCTGCCTCAGTTTGAGAGTGTGCATTAGTTTGAGCGGCTGCCTTAGTTTGAGGGGCTGCCTTAGTTTGAGAGTCTTCCTTCGTTTGAGCGGCTGCCTTAGTTTGAGGGTCTGCCTTACTTTTAGAGGCTTCCTTAGTTTGAGGGGCTGCCTTAATTTGAGCGGCTGCATTAGTTTGAGAGGCTGCCTGAGTTTGAGGGGCTGCCTTAGTTTGAGCGGCTGCATTAGTTTGAGGGGCTGCCTTTGGTTGAGGCGCTCCCTTAGTTTGTAGGGCTGCCTTACTTTAAGGGGCAGCGTCAGTTTGAGAGTCTGCCTTAGTTTGAGATGCTGCCTTAGTTTGAGGGGCTGCCTTTGATTGAGTGGCTGCATTGGTTTGAGAGTCTGCCTTTCATTGAGTGGCTGCATTAGTTTGAGGGGCTGCCTTAGATTGAGGGGCTGCATTAGTTTGAGGGGCTGCATTAGATTGAGGGGCTGCATTAGTTTGAGGGGCTGCATTAGTTTCAGGGGCTGCATTAGTTTGAGGGGCTGCCTTAGATAGAGTTCTGCATTAGTTTGAGGGGCTGCATTAGTTTAAGGGGCAGCCTTAGTTTGAGAGGCTGCCTAAGTTTGAGTGGCTGCCTTCGTTTGAGAGTGTGCCATAGTTTGAGGGGCTGCCATAATTTGAGCGGCAGCCTTAGTTTGAGGGGCTGCATTAGTTTGAGCGACTGTCTTAGTTTAAGGGGCTGCCTTAGTTTGAGCGGCTGCCTTAGATTGAGAGGCTGCCTGAGTTTGAGGGGCTGCTTTAGACTGAGGGGCTGCATTAGTTTGAGCGGCTGTCTCAGTTTGAGGGGCTGCCTTAGTTTGAGCGGCTGCCTGAGTTTGAGGGGCTGCCTGAGTTTGAGGGGCTGCCTTAGTTTGAGCGGCTGCCTTAGTTTGAGGGGCTGCTTTAGTTTGAGCGCCTGCCTTGGTTTGACGGGCTGCATTTGTTTGAGGGGCTGTTTTAGATTAAGAGGCTGCCTTAGATTGAGGGGCTGCATTAGTTTGAGAGTCTGCCTTAGTTTGAGGGGATGTCTTAGTTTGATGGGTTGGCTTCATTAGAGGGGCTGCCTTAGTTTGAGGGGCTGCCTTTGGTTGAGGCGCTCCCTTAGTTTGAGAGGCTGCCTTACTTTAAGGGGCTGTATTAGTTTGAGAGTCTGCCTTAGTTTGAGGGGCTGCCTTAGTTTGAGTGGTTGGCTGAGTTTGAGGGTCTGGCTTTGATTGAGTGGCTGCATTGGTTTGAGAGCTTGCCTTTGATTGAGTGGCTGCATTAGTTTGAGGGGCTTCATTAGATTGAGGGACTGCATTTGTTTGAGGGGCTGCATTATTATGAGGGGCTGCCTTAGATTGAGGGGCTGCATTAGTTTGAGAGTCTGCCTTAGTTTGAGGGGATTCCTTAGTTCGAGGGGTTGGCTTAGTTAGAAGTGCTGCCTTAGTTTGAGGGGCTGCATTAGCTTGAGGGGTTGCATTAGAATGAGGGGCTGCCTTAGATTGAGGGGCTGCATTAGTTTGAGGGAGTGCCTTAGTTTGTGGGGCTGCCTTACTTTGAGGGGCTGTCTTAGTTTGAGCGGCTGCCTTAATTTGAGAGGCTGCCTGAGTTTGAGCGGCTGCGTTAGTTTGAGCGGCTGCCTTAGTTTGAGAGTCTGCATTAGTTTGAGCGGCTGCCTTAGTTTGAGGGGCTGCCTTAGTTTGAGAGTCTGCCTTTGTTTGAGCGGCTGCCTTAGTTTGAGGGTCTGCCTTACTTTTAGAGGCTGCCTTAGTTTGAGGGGCTGCCTTAATTTGAGTGGCTGCATTAGTTTGAGGGGCTGCCTTTGGTTGAGGCGCTGCATTAGTTTGAGAGTCTGCCTTTGATTGTGTGGCTGCATTAGTTTGAGGGGCAGCATTAGATTGAGGGTCTGCATTAGTTTGAGGGGCTGCATTATTTTGAGGGGCTGCCTCAGTTTGAGGGGCTGCCTTAGTTTGAGGGGTTAGCTTAGTTTGAGGGGCTGCCTTAGATTGAGTGGCTGCATTAGTTTGAGAGTCTGCCTTAGTTTGTGGGGATGCCTTAGTTCGAGGGGTTGGCTAAGTTAGAGGGGCTGCCTTAGTTTGAGGGGCTGCATTAGTTTGAGGGGTTGCATTAGAATGAGGGGCTGCCTTAGATTGAGGGGCTCCCTTAGATTGAGGGGCTGCATTAGTTTGAGGGAGTGCCTTAGTTTGAGAGGCTGCCTTACTTTGAAGGGCTGCCTTAGTTTGAGCGGCTGCCTTAATTTGAGAGGCTGCCTTAGTTTGAGCGGCTGGCTTAGTTTGAGCGGCTGCCTTAGTTTGAGAGTCTTCCTTCGTTTGAGCGGCTGCCTTAGTTTGAGGGTCTGCCTTACTTTTAGAGTCTTCCTTAGTTTGAGGGGCTGCCTTAATTTGAGCGGCTGCATTAGTTTGAGGGGCTGCCTTAGTTTGAGGGGCTGCCTTAGTTTGAGAGTCTTCCTTCGTTTGAGCGGCTGCCTTAGTTTGAGGGTCTGCCTTACTTTTAGAGGCTTCCTTAGTTTGAGGGGCTGCCTTAATTTGAGCGGCTGCATTAGTTTGAGGGGCTGCCTTTGGTTGAGGCGCTCCCTTAGTTTGAGAGTCTGCCTTAGTTTGAGAGTCTGCCTTAGTTTGAGCGGCTGCCTTAGTTTGAGCGGCTGCCTTACTTTTTGAGGCTGCCTTAGTTTGAGGGACTGCCTTAGTTTGAGCGGCTGCATTAGTTTGAGGGGCTGCCTTTGGTTGAGGCGCTCCCTTAGTTTGAGGGTCTGCCTTACTTTGACAGGCTGCCTTAGTTTGAGCGGCTGCGTTAGTTTGAGAGGCTGCCTGAGTTTGAGGGGCTGCCTTAGTTTGAGCGGCTGCATTAGTTTGAGTGTCTGCCTTTGATTGAGTGGCTGCATTAGTTTGAGGGGCTGACTTAGTTTGAGGGGCTGACGTAGTTTGAGGGGCTGCATTTGTTTGATGGGCTGCCTTAGATTGAGGGGCTGCATTAGTTTGAGGGGCTGCCTTAGTTTGAGGGGCTGCCTTAGTTTGAGGGGCTGCCTCAGATTGAGGGGCTGCATTAGTTTGAGCGGCTGCCTTAGTTTGAGGGGCTGCCTTAGTTTGAGGGGCTGCCTTGATTTGAGCGGCTGCATTAGTTTGAGGGGTTGCATTAATTTGAGCGGCTGCCTTAGTTTGAGGGGCTGCCTTAATTTGAGCGGCTGCATTAGTTTGAGGGGCTGCCTTTGGTTGAGGCGCTGCATTAGTTTGAGAGTCTGCCTTTGATTGAGTGGCTGCATTAGTTTGAGGTGCTGCATTAGATTGAGGGTCTGCATTAGTTTGAGGGTCTGCATTATTTTGAGGGGCTGCCTCAGTTTGAGGGGCTGCCTTAGTTTGAGGGGTTAGCTTAGTTTGAGGGACTGCCTTAGATTGAGTGGCTGCATTAGTTTGAGAGTCTGCCTTAGTTTGAGGGGATGCCTTAGTTTGAGGGGTTGGCTTAGTTAGAGGGGCTGCCTTAGTTTGAGGGGCTGCATTAGATTGAGGGGTTGCATTAGAATGCGGGGCTGCCTTAGATTGAGGGGCTACATTAGTTTGAGGGAGTGCCTTAGTTTGAGAGGCTGCCTTACTTTGAGGGGCTGCCTTGATTTGAGCGGCTGCATTAGTTTGAGGGGTTGCATGAGAATGAGGGGCTGCCTTAGATTGAGGGGCTGCATTAGTTTGAGGGAGTGCCTTAGTTTGAGCGGCTGCCTTAATTTGAGAGGCTGCCTTAGTTTGAGCGTCTGGCTTAGTTTGAGCGGCTGCGTCAGTTTGAGAGAGTGCATTAGTTTGAGCGGCTGCCTTAGTTTGAGGGGCTGCCTTAGTTTGAGAGTCTTCCTTAGTTTGAGCGGCTGCCTTAGTTTGAGGGTCTGCCTTACTTATAGAGTCTTCCTTAGTTTGAGGGGCTGCCTTAATTTGAGCGGCTGCATTAGTTTGAGGGGCTACCTTTGGTTGAGGCGCTCCCTTAGTTTGAGAGTCTGCCTCAGTTTGAGAGTCTGCCTTAGTTTGAGCGGCTGCCTTAGTTTGAGCCTGCCTTAGTTGAGGGGCTGCCTTAATTTGAGCGGCTGCATTAGTTTGAGGGGCTGCCTTTGGTTGAGGCGCTCCCTTAGTTTGAGGGTCTGCCTTACTTTGACAGGCTGCCTTAGTTTCAGCGGCTGCGTTAGTTTGAGAGGCTGCCTGAGTTTGAGGGGCTGCCTTAGTTTGAGCGGCTGCATTAGTTTGATGGGCTGCCTTAGATTGAGGGGCTGCATTAGTTTGAGGGGCAGCCTTAGTTTGAGGGGCTGCCTTAGTTTGAGGGGCTGCCTTAGATTGAGGGGCTGCATTAGTTTGATCGGCTGCCTTAGTTTGAGGGGCTGCCTTAGTTTGAGGGGCTGCCTCAGATTGAGCGGCTGACTTAGTTTGAGAGGCTGCCTTAGTTTGAGAGTCTGCCTTAGTTTGAGTGGCTGCCTTA
This sequence comes from Heterodontus francisci, assembly GCF_036365525.1. Classification (NCBI taxonomy): domain Eukaryota; kingdom Metazoa; phylum Chordata; class Chondrichthyes; order Heterodontiformes; family Heterodontidae; genus Heterodontus; species Heterodontus francisci. The sequence goes on along the minus strand of NW_027140578.1, from coordinate 2,806,395 downwards.
GTTTGAGGGGTTGCCTTAGTTTGAGAGTCTGCCTTAGTTTGAGCGGCTGCCTTAGTTTGAGCGGCTGCCTTAGTTTGACAGGCTGCCTTAGTTTGACAGGCTGCCTTAGTTTGAGAGGCTGCCTGAGTTTGAGGGGCTGCCTTAGTTTGAGCGGCTGCATCAGTTTGAGGGGCTGCCTTTGGTTGAGGCGCTCCCTTAGTTTGTAGGGCTGCCTTACTTTAAGGGGCAGCGTCAGTTTGAGAGTCTGCCTTAGTTTGAGGGGCTGCCTTAGTTTGTGGGGTTGGCTTAGTTTGGGGGGCTGCTTTTGATTGAGTGGCTGCATTAGTTTGAGAGTCTGCCTTTGATTGAGTGGCTGCATTAGTTTGAGGGGCTGCCTTAGATTGAGGGGCTGCATTAGTTTGAGGGGCTGCCTTAGATTGAGTGGCTGCATTAGTTTGAGAGTCTGCCTTAGTTTGTGGGGATGCCTTAGTTCGAGGGGTTGGCTAAGTTAGAGGGGCTGCCTTAGTTTGAGGGGCTGCATTAGTTTGAGGGGTTGCATTAGAATGAGGGGCTGCCTTAGATTGAGGGGCTCCCTTAGATTGAGGGGCTGCATTAGTTTGAGGGAGTGCCTTAGTTTGAGAGGCTGCCTTACTTTGAAGGGCTGCCTTAGTTTGAGCGGCTGCCTTAATTTGAGAGGCTGCCTTAGTTTGAGCGGCTGGCTTAGTTTGAGCGGCTGCCTCAGTTTGAGAGTGTGCATTAGTTTGAGCGGCTGCCTTAGTTTGAGGGGCTGCCTTAGTTTGAGAGTCTTCCTTCGTTTGAGCGGCTGCCTTAGTTTGAGGGGCTGCCTTACTTTTAGAGGCTTCCTTAGTTTGAGGGGCTGCCTTAATTTGAGCGGCTGCATTAGTTTGAGAGGCTGCCTGAGTTTGAGGGGCTGCCTTAGTTTGAGCGGCTGCATTAGTTTGAGGGGCTGCCTTTGGTTGAGGCGCTCCCTTAGTTTGTAGGGCTGCCTTACTTTAAGGGGCAGCGTCAGTTTGAGAGTCTGCCTTAGTTTGAGATGCTGCCTTAGTTTGAGGGGCTGCCTTTGATTGAGTGGCTGCATTGGTTTGAGAGTCTGCCTTTCATTGAGTGGCTGCATTAGTTTGAGGGGCTGCCTTAAATTGAGGGGCTGCATTAGTTTGAGGGGCTGCATTAGATTGAGGGGCTGCATTAGTTTGAGGGGCTGCATTAGTTTGAGGGGCTGCATTAGTTTCAGGGGCTGCATTAGTTTGAGGGGCTGCCTTAGATAGAGTTCTGCATTAGTTTGAGGGGCTGCATTAGTTTAAGGGGCAGCCTTAGTTTGAGAGGCTGCCTAAGTTTGAGTGGCTGCCTTCGTTTGAGAGTGTGCCATAGTTTGAGGGGCTGCCATAATTTGAGCGGCAGCCTTAGTTTGAGGGGCTGCATTAGTTTGAGCGACTGTCTTAGTTTAAGGGGCTGCCTTAGTTTGAGCGGCTGCCTTAGATTGAGAGGCTGCCTGAGTTTGAGGGGCTGCTTTAGACTGAGGGGCTGCATTAGTTTGAGCGGCTGTCTCAGTTTGAGGGGCTGCCTTAGTTTGAGCGGCTGCCTGAGTTTGAGGGGCTGCCTGAGTTTGAGGGGCTGCCTTAGTTTGAGCGGCTGCCTTAGTTTGAGGGGCTGCTTTAGTTTGAGCGCCTGCCTTGGTTTGACGGGCTGCATTTGTTTGAGGGGCTGTCTTAGATTAAGAGGCTGCCTTAGATTGAGGGGCTGCATTAGTTTGAGAGTCTGCCTTAGTTTGAGGGGATGCCTTAGTTTGATGGGTTGGCTTCATTAGAGGGGCTGCCTTAGTTTGAGGGGCTGCCTTTGGTTGAGGCGCTCCCTTAGTTTGAGAGGCTGCCTTACTTTAAGGGGCTGTATTAGTTTGAGAGTCTGCCTTAGTTTGAGGGGCTGCCTTAGTTTGAGTGGTTGGCTGAGTTTGAGGGTCTGGCTTTGATTGAGTGGCTGCATTGGTTTGAGAGCTTGCCTTTGATTGAGTGGCTGCATTAGTTTGAGGGGCTTCATTAGATTGAGGGACTGCATTTGTTTGAGGGGCTGCATTATTATGAGGGGCTGCCTTAGATTGAGGGGCTGCATTAGTTTGAGAGTCTGCCTTAGTTTGAGGGGATTCCTTAGTTCGAGGGGTTGGCTTAGTTAGAAGTGCTGCCTTAGTTTGAGGGGCTGCATTAGCTTGAGGGGTTGCATTAGAATGAGGGGCTGCCTTAGTTTGAGGGAGTGCCTTAGTTTGTGGGGCTGCCTTACTTTGAGGGGCTGTCTTAGTTTGAGCGGCTGCCTTAATTTGAGCGGCTGCCTTAGTTTGAGAGTCTGCATTAGTTTGAGCGGCTGCCTTAGTTTGAGGGGCTGCCTTAGTTTGAGAGTCTGCCTTTGTTTGAGCGGCTGCCTTAGTTTGAGGGTCTGCCTTACTTTTAGAGGCTGCCTTAGTTTGAGGGGCTGCCTTAATTTGAGTGGCTGCATTAGTTTGAGGGGCTGCCTTTGGTTGAGGCGCTGCATTAGTTTGAGAGTCTGCCTTTGATTGTGTGGCTGCATTAGTTTGAGGGGCAGCATTAGATTGAGGGTCTGCATTAGTTTGAGGGGCTGCATTATTTTGAGGGGCTGCCTCAGTTTGAGGGGCTGCCTTAGTTTGAGGGGTTAGCTTAGTTTGAGGGGCTGCCTTAGATTGAGTGGCTGCATTAGTTTGAGAGTCTGCCTTAGTTTGTGGGGATGCCTTAGTTCGAGGGGTTGGCTAAGTTAGAGGGGCTGCCTTAGTTTGAGGGGCTGCATTAGTTTGAGGGGTTGCATTAGAATGAGGGGCTGCCTTAGATTGAGGGGATCCCTTAGATTGAGGGGCTGCATTAGTTTGAGGGAGTGCCTTAGTTTGAGAGGCTGCCTTACTTTGAAGGGCTGCCTTAGTTTGAGCGGCTGCCTTAATTTGAGAGGCTGCCTTAGTTTGAGCGGCTGGCTTAGTTTGAGCGGCTGCCTTAGTTTGAGAGTCTTCCTTCGTTTGAGCGGCTGCCTTAGTTTGAGGGTCTGCCTTACTTTTAGAGGCTTCCTTAGTTTGAGGGGCTGCCTTAATTTGAGCGGCTGCATTAGTTTGAGGGGCTGCCTTAGTTTGAGGGGCTGCCTTAGTTTGAGAGTCTTCCTTCGTTTGAGCGGCTGCCTTAGTTTGAGGGTCTGCCTTACTTTTAGAGGCTTCCTTAGTTTGAGGGGCTGCCTTAATTTGAGCGGCTGCATTAGTTTGAGGGGCTGCCTTTGGTTGAGGCGCTCCCTTAGTTTGAGAGTCTGCCTTAGTTTGAGAGTCTGCCTTAGTTTGAGCGGCTGCCTTAGTTTGAGCGGCTGCCTTACTTTTTGAGGCTGCCTTAGTTTGAGGGACTGCCTTAGTTTGAGCGGCTGCATTAGTTTGAGGGGCTGCCTTTGGTTGAGGCGCTCCCTTAGTTTGAGGGTCTGCCTTACTTTGACAGGCTGCCTTAGTTTGAGCGGCTGCGTTAGTTTGAGAGGCTGCCTGAGTTTGAGGGGCTGCCTTAGTTTGAGCGGCTGCATTAGTTTGAGTGTCTGCCTTTGATTGAGTGGCTGCATTAGTTTGAGGGGCTGACTTAGTTTGAGGGGCTGACGTAGTTTGAGGGGCTGCATTTGTTTGATGGGCTGCCTTAGATTGAGGGGCTGCATTAGTTTGAGGGGCTGCCTTAGTTTGAGGGGCTGCCTCAGATTGAGGGGCTGCATTAGTTTGAGCGGCTGCCTTAGTTTGAGGGGCTGCCTTAGTTTGAGGGGCTGCCTTGATTTGAGCGGCTGCATTATTTTGAGGGGTTGCATTAATTTGAGCGGCTGCCTTAGTTTGAGGGGCTGCCTTAATTTGAGCGGCTGCATTAGTTTGAGGGGCTGCCTTTGGTTGAGGCGCTGCATTAGTTTGAGAGTCTGCCTTTGATTGAGTGGCTGCATTAGTTTGAGGTGCTGCATTAGATTGAGGGTCTGCATTAGTTTGAGGGTCTGCATTATTTTGAGGGGCTGCCTCAGTTTGAGGGGCTGCCTTAGTTTGAGGGGTTAGCTTAGTTTGAGGGACTGCCTTAGATTGAGTGGCTGCATTAGTTTGAGAGTCTGCCTTAGTTTGAGGGGATGCCTTAGTTTGAGGGGTTGGCTTAGTTAGAGGGGCTGCCTTAGTTTGAGGGGCTGCATTAGATTGAGGGGTTGCATTAGAATGCGGGGCTGCCTTAGATTGAGGGGCTACATTAGTTTGAGGGAGTGCCTTAGTTTGAGAGGCTGCCTTACTTTGAGGGGCTGCCTTGATTTGAGCGGCTGCATTAGTTTGAGGGGTTGCATGAGAATGAGGGGCTGCCTTAGATTGAGGGGCTGCATTAGTTTGAGGGAGTGCCTTAGTTTGAGCGGCTGCCTTAATTTGAGAGGCTGCCTTAGTTTGAGCGTCTGGCTTAGTTTGAGCGGCTGCCTCAGTTTGAGAGAGTGCATTAGTTTGAGCGGCTGCCTTAGTTTGAGGGGCTGCCTTAGTTTGAGAGTCTTCCTTAGTTTGAGCGGCTGCCTTAGTTTGAGGGTCTGCCTTACTTATAGAGTCTTCCTTAGTTTGAGGGGCTGCCTTAATTTGAGCGGCTGCATTAGTTTGAGGGGCTACCTTTGGTTGAGGCGCTCCCTTAGTTTGAGAGTCTGCCTCAGTTTGAGAGTCTGCCTTAGTTTGAGCGGCTGCCTTAGTTTGAGCCTGCCTTAGTTGAGGGGCTGCCTTAATTTGAGCGGCTGCATTAGTTTGAGGGGCTGCCTTTGGTTGAGGCGCTCCCTTAGTTTGAGGGTCTGCCTTACTTTGACAGGCTGCCTTAGTTTCAGCGGCTGCGTTAGTTTGAGAGGCTGCCTGAGTTTGAGGGGCTGCCTTAGTTTGAGCGGCTGCATTAGTTTGATGGGCTGCCTTAGATTGAGGGGCTGCATTAGTTTGAGGGGCAGCCTTAGTTTGAGGGGCTGCCTTAGTTTGAGGGGCTGCCTTAGATTGAGGGGCTGCATTAGTTTGATCGGCTGCCTTAGTTTGAGGGGCTGCCTTAGTTTGAGGGGCTGCCTCAGATTGAGCGGCTGACTTAGTTTGAGAGGCTGCCTTAGTTTGAGAGTCTGCCTTAGTTTGAGTGGCTGCCTTAGTTTGAGGGGTTGCCTTAGTTTGAGAGTCTGCCTTAGTTTGAGCGGCTGCCTTAGTTTGAGCGGCTGCCTTAGTTTGACAGGCTGCCTTAGTTTGACAGGCTGCCTTAGTTTGAGAGGCTGCCTGAGTTTGAGGGGCTGCCTTAGTTTGAGCGGCTGCATCAGTTTGAGGGGCTGCCTTTGGTTGAGGCGCTCCCTTAGTTTGTAGGGCTGCCTTACTTTAAGGGGCAGCGTCAGTTTGAGAGTCTGCCTTAGTTTGAGGGGCTGCCTTAGTTTGTGGGGTTGGCTTAGTTTGGGGGGCTGCTTTTGATTGAGTGGCTGCATTAGTTTGAGGGGCTGCCTTAGATTGAGGGGCTGCATTAGTTTGAGGGGCTGCATTAGTTTGAGTGGATGCATTAGTTTGAGGGGCTGCCTTAGATTGAGTGGCTGCATTAGGTTGAGGGGCTGCATTAGGTTGAGGGGCTGCCTTAGTTTGATCGGCTGCCTTAGTTTGAGGGGCTGCCTTAGTTTGAGAGTCTGCCTTAGTTTGAGCGGCTGCCTTAGTTTGAGGGTCTGCCTTACTTTTAGAGGCTGTCTTAGTTTGAGGGGCTGCCTTAATTTGAGCGGCTGCATTAGTTTGAGGGGCTGCCTTTGGTTGAGGCGCTGCATTAGTTTGAGAGTCTGCCTTTGATTGAGAGGCTGCATTAGTTTGAGGGGCTGCATTCGATTGAGGGTCTGCATTAGTTTGAGGGGCTGCATTATTTTGAGGGGCTGCCTCAGTTTGAGGGGCTGCCTTAGTTTGAGGGGTTTGCTTAGTTTGAGGGGCTGCCTTAGATTGAGTGGCTGCATTAGTTTGAGAGTCTGCTTTAGTTTGAGGGGATGCCTTAGTTTGAGGGGTTGGCTAAGTTAGAGGGGCTGCCTTAGTTTGAGGGGCTGCCTTAGTTTGAGGGGCTGCATTAGTTTGAGGGGTTGCATTAGAATGAGGGGCTGCCTTAGATTGAGGGGCTGCATTAGTTTGAGGGAGTGCCTTAGTTTGAGAGGCTGCCTTACTTTGAGGGGCTGCCTTAGTTTGAGCGGCTGCCTTAATTTGAGAGGCTGCCTTAGTTTGAGCGGCTGGCTGAGTTTGAGCGGCTGCCTCAGTTCGAGAGTGTGCATTAGTTTGAGCGGCTGCCTTAGTTTGAGGGGCTGCCTTAGTTTGATAGTCTTCCTTAGTTTGAGCGGCTGCCTTAGTTTGAGGGTCTGCCTTACTTTTAGAGGCTTCCTCAGTTTGAGGGGCTGCCTTAACTTGAGCGGCTGCATTAGTTTGAGGGGCTGCCTTTGGTTGAGGCGCTCCCTTAGTTTGAGAGTCTGCCTTAGTTTGAGAGTCTGCCTTAGTTTGAGCGGCTGCCTTAGTTTGAGGGTCTGCCTTACTTTTTGAGGCTGCCTTAGTTTGAGGGACCGGCTTAATTTGAGCGGCTGCATTAGTATGAGGGGCTGCCTTTGGTTGAGGCGCTGAATTAGTTTGAGGGTCTGCCTTACTTTGACAGGCTGCCTTCGTTTGAGCGGCTGCGTTAGTTTGAGAGGCTGCCTGGGTTTGAGGGGCTGCCTTAGTTTGAGCGGCTGCATTAGTTTGAGAGTCTGCCTTTGATTGAGTGGCTGCATTAGTTTGAGGGGCTGACTTAGTTTGAGGGGCTGACTTAGTTTGAGGGGCTGACGTAGTTTGAGGGGCTGTATTTGTTTGATGGGCTGCCTTAGATTGAGGGGCTGCATTAGTTTGAGGGGCTGCCTTAGTTTGAGGGGCTGCCTCAGATTGAGGGGCTGCATTAGTTTGAGCGGCTGCCTTAGTTTGAGCGGCTGCCTTAATTTGAGAGGCTGCCTGAGTTTGAGCGGCTGCATTAGTTTGAGCGGCTGCCTTAGTTTGAGAGTCTGCATTAGTTTGAGCGGCTGCCTTAGTTTGAGGGTCTGCCTTACTTTTAGAGGCTGCCTTAGTTTGAGGGGCTGCCTTAATTTGAGCGGCTGCATTAGTTTGAGGGGCTGCCTTTGGTTGAGGCGCTGCATTAGTTTGAGAGTCTGCCTTTGATTGAGTGGCTGCATTAGTTTTAGAGTCTGCCTTTGATTGAGAGGCTGCCTGAGTTTGAGTGGCTGCCTTAGTTTGAGCGGCTGCATTAGTTTGAGAGTCTGCCTTTGATTGAGTGGCTGCATTAGTTTGAGGGGCTGACTTAGTTTGAGGGGCTGACGTAGTTTGAGGGGCTGCATTTGTTTGATGGGCTGCCTTAGATTGAGGGGCTGCATTTGTTTGAGGGGCTGCCTTAGTTTGAGGGGCTGCCTTAGATTGAGGGGCTGCCTCAGATTGAGGGGCTGCATTAGATTGAGCGGCTGCCTTAGTTTGAGCGGCTGCCTTAATTTGAGAGGCTGCCTGAGTTTGAGCGGCTGCCTTAGTTTGAGCGGCTGCCTTAGTTTGAGAGTCTGCATTAGTTTGAGCGGCTGCCTTAGTTTGAGGGGCTGCCTTAGTTTGAGAGTCTACCTTAGTTTGAGCGGCTGCCTTAGTTTGAGGGTCTGCCTTACTTTTAGAGGCTGCCTTAGTTTGAGGGGCTGCCTTTGGTTGAGGCGCTGCATTAGTTTGAGAGTCTGCCTTTGATTGAGTGGCTGCATTAGTTTGAGGGGCTGCATTAGATTGAGGGTCTGCATTAGTTTGAGGGTCTGCATTATTTTGAGGGGCTGCCTCAGTTTGAGGGGCTGCCTTAGTTTGAGGGGTTAGCTTAGTTTGAGGGGCTATCTTAGATTGAGTGGCTGCATTAGTTTGAGAGTCTGCCTTAGTTTGAGGGGATGCCTTAGTTTGAGGGGATGCCTTAGTTTGAGGGGATGCCTTAGTTTGAGGGGTTGGCTTAGTTAGAGGGGCTGCCTTAGCTTGAGGGGCTGCATTAGTTTGAGGGGTTGCATTAGAATGAGGGGCTGCCTTAGTTTGAGGGGTTGCATTAGTTTGAGCGAGTGCCTTAGTTTGAGAGGCTGCCTTACTTTGAGGGGCTGCCTTAGTTTGAGCGGCTGCCTTAATTTGAGAGGCTGCCTTAGTTTGAGCGTCTGGCTTAGTTTGAGCGGCTGCCTCAGTTTGAGAGTGTGCATTAGTTTGAGCGGCTGCCTTAGTTTGAGGGGCTGCCTTAGTTTGAGAGTCTTCCTTAGTTTGAGCGGCTGCCTTAGTTTGAGCGGCTGCCTTAGTTTGAGAGTCTGCATTAGTTTGAGCGGCTGCCTTAGTTTGAGGGGCTGCCTTAGTTTGAGAGTCTACCTTAGTTTGAGCGGCTGCCTTAGTTTGAGGGTCTGCCTTACTTTTAGAGGCTGCCTTAGTTTGAGGGGCTGCCTTTGGTTGAGGCGCTGCATTAGTTTGAGAGTCTGCCTTTGATTGAGTGGCTGCATTAGTTTGAGGGGCTGCATTAGATTGAGGGTCTGCATTAGTTTGAGGGTCTGCATTATTTTGAGGGGCTGCCTCAGTTTGAGGGGCTGCCTTAGTTTGAGGGGTTAGCTTAGTTTGAGGGGCTATCTTAGATTGAGTGGCTGCATTAGTTTGAGAGTCTGCCTTAGTTTGAGGGGATGCCTTAGTTTGAGGGGATGCCTTAGTTTGAGGGGATGCCTTAGTTTGAGGGGTTGGCTTAGTTAGAGGGGCTGACTTAGCTTGAGGGGCTGCATTAGTTTGAGGGGTTGCATTAGAATGAGGGGCTGCCTTAGTTTGAGGGGTTGCATTAGTTTGAGCGAGTGCCTTAGTTTGAGAGGCTGCCTTACTTTGAGGGGCTGCCTTAGTTTGAGCGGCTGCCTTAATTTGAGAGGCTGCCTTAGTTTGAGCGTCTGGCTTAGTTTGAGCGGCTGCCTCAGTTTGAGAGTGTGCATTAGTTTGAGCGGCTGCCTTAGTTTGAGGGGCTGCCTTAGTTTGAGAGTCTTCCTTAGTTTGAGCGGCTGCCTTAGTTTGAGGGTCTGCCTTACTTATAGAGGCTTCCTTAGTTTGAGGGGCCGCCTTAATTTGAGCGGCTGCATTAGTTTGTGGGGCTGCCTTTGGTTGAGGCGCTCCCTTAGTTTGAGAGTCTGCCTCAGTTTGAGAGTCTGCCTTTGTTTGAGCGGCTGCCTTAGTTTGAGGGTCTGCCTTACTTTTTGAGGCTGCCTTAGCTTGAGGGGCTGCCTTAATTTGAGCGGCTGCATTAGTTTGAGGGGCTGCCTTTGGTTGAGGCGCTCCCTTAGTTTGAGGGTCTGCCTTACTTTGACAGGCTGCCTTAGTTTCAGCGGCTGCGTTAGTTTGAGAGGCTGCCTGAGTTTGAGGGGCTGCCTTAGTTTGAGCGGCTGCATTAGTTTGATGGGCTGCCTTAGATTGAGGGGATGCATTAGTTTGAGGGGCTGCCTTAGTTTGAGGGGCTGCCTTAGTTTGAGGGGTTGCATTAGAATGAGGGGCTGCCTTAGTTTGAGGGAGTGCCTTAGTTTGTGGGGCTGCCTTACTTTGAGGGGCTGTCTTAGTTTGAGCGGCTGCCTTAATTTGAGCGGCTGCCTTAGTTTGAGAGTCTGCATTAGTTTGAGCGGCTGCCTTAGTTTGAGGGGCTGCCTTAGTTTGAGGGGCTGCCTTAGTTTGAGAGTCTGCCTTTGTTTGAGCGGCTGCCTTAGTTTGAGGGGCTGCCTTAGTTTGAGCGGCTGCATTAGTTTGAGAGTCTGCCTTTGATTGAGTGGCTGCATTAGTTTGAGGGGCTGACTTAGTTTGAGGGGCTGACGTAGTTTGAGGGGCTGCATTTGTTTGATGGGCTGCCTTAGATTGAGGGGCTGCATTTGTTTGAGGGGCTGCCTTAGTTTGAGGGGCTGCCTTAGATTGAGGGGCTGCCTCAGATTGAGGGGCTGCATTAGATTGAGCGGCTGCCTTAGTTTGAGCGGCTGCCTTAAATTGAGAGGCTGCCTGAGTTTGAGCGGCTGCCTTAGTTTGAGCGGCTGCCTTAGTTTGAGAGTCTGCATTAGTTTGAGCGGCTGCCTTAGTTTGAGGGGCTGCCTTAGTTTGAGAGTCTACCTTAGTTTGAGCGGCTGCCTTAGTTTGAGGGTCTGCCTTACTTTTAGAGGCTGCCTTAGTTTGAGGGGCTGCCTTTGGTTGAGGTGCTGCATTAGTTTGAGAGTCTGCCTTTGATTGAGTGGCTGCATTAGTTTGAGGGGCTGCATTAGATTGAGGGTCTGCATTAGTTTGAGGGTCTGCATTATTTTGAGGGGCTGCCTCAGTTTGAGGGGCTGCCTTAGTTTGAGGGGTTAGCTTAGTTTGAGGGGCTATCTTAGATTGAGTGGCTGCATTAGTTTGAGAGTCTGCCTTAGTTTGAGGGGATGCCTTAGTTTGAGGGGATGCCTTAGTTTGAGGGGATGCCTTAGTTTGAGGGGTTGGCTTAGTTAGAGGGGCTGCCTTAGCTTGAGGGGCTGCATTAGTTTGAGGGGTTGCATTAGAATGAGTGGCTGCCTTAGTTTGAGGGGTTGCATTAGTTTGAGCGAGTGCCTTAGTTTGAGAGGCTGCCTTACTTTGAGGGGCTGCCTTAGTTTGAGCGGCTGCCTTAATTTGAGAGGCTGCCTTAGTTTGAGCGTCTGGCTTAGTTTGAGCGGCTGCCTCAGTTTGAGAGTGTGCATTAGTTTGAGCGGCTGCCTTAGTTTGAGGGGCTGCCTTAGTTTGAGAGTCTTCCTTAGTTTGAGCGGCTGCCTTAGTTTGAGCGGCTGCCTTAGTTTGAGAGTCTGCATTAGTTTGAGCGGCTGCCTTAGTTTGAGGGGCTGCCTTAGTTTGAGAGTCTACCTTAGTTTGAGCGGCTGCCTTAGTTTGAGGGTCTGCCTTACTTTTAGAGGCTGCCTTAGTTTGAGGGGCTGCCTTTGGTTGAGGCGCTGCATTAGTTTGAGAGTCTGCCTTTGATTGAGTGGCTGCATTAGTTTGAGGGGCTGCATTAGATTGAGGGTCTGCATTAGTTTGAGGGTCTGCATTATTTTGAGGGGCTGCCTCAGTTTGAGGGGCTGCCTTAGTTTGAGGGGTTAGCTTAGTTTGAGGGGCTATCTTAGATTGAGTGGCTGCATTAGTTTGAGAGTCTGCCTTAGTTTGAGGGGATGCCTTAGTTTGAGGGGATGCCTTAGTTTGAGGGGATGCCTTAGTTTGAGGGGTTGGCTTAGTTAGAGGGGCTGACTTAGCTTGAGGGGCTGCATTAGTTTGAGGGGTTGCATTAGAATGAGGGGCTGCCTTAGTTTGAGGGGTTGCATTAGTTTGAGCGAGTGCCTTAGTTTGAGAGGCTGCCTTACTTTGAGGGGCTGCCTTAGTTTGAGCGGCTGCCTTAATTTGAGAGGCTGCCTTAGTTTGAGCGTCTGGCTTAGTTTGAGCGGCTGCCTCAGTTTGAGAGTGTGCATTAGTTTGAGCGGCTGCCTTAGTTTGAGGGGCTGCCTTAGTTTGAGAGTCTTCCTTAGTTTGAGCGGCTGCCTTAGTTTGAGGGTCTGCCTTACTTATAGAGGCTTCCTTAGTTTGAGGGGCCGCCTTAATTTGAGCGGCTGCATTAGTTTGTGGGGCTGCCTTTGGTTGAGGTGCTCCCTTAGTTTGAGAGTCTGCCTCAGTTTGAGAGTCTGCCTTAGTTTGAGCGGCTGCCTTAGTTTGAGGGTCTGCCTTACTTTTTGAGGCTGCCTTAGCTTGAGGGGCTGCCTTAATTTGAGCGGCTGCATTAGTTTGAGGGGCTGCCTTTGGTTGAGGCGCTCCCTTAGTTTGAGGGTCTGCCTTACTTTGACAGGCTGCCTTAGTTTCAGCGGCTGCGTTAGTTTGAGAGGCTGCCTGAGTTTGAGGGGCTGCCTTAGTTTGAGCGGCTGCATTAGTTTGATGGGCTGCCTTAGATTGAGGGGATGCATTAGTTTGAGGGGCTGCCTTAGTTTGAGGGGCTGCCTTAGTTTGAGGGGCTGCCTTAGATTGAGGGGCTGCATTAGTTTGAGCGGCTGCCATAGTTTGAGGGGCTGCCTTAGTTTGAGGGGCTGCCTCAGATTGAGCGGCTGACTTAGTTTGAGAGGCTGCCTTAGTTTGAGAGTCTGCCTTAGTTTGAGTGGCTGCGTTAGTTTGAGGGGTTGCCTTAGTTTGAGAGTCTGCCTTAGTTTGAGCGGCTGCCTTAGTTTGACAGGCTGCCTTAGTTTGAGAGGCTGCCTGAGTTTGAGGGGCTGCCTTAGTTTGAGCGACTGCATTAGTTTGAGGGGCTGCCTTTGGTTGAGGCGCTCCCTTAGTTTGTAGGGCTGCCTTACTTTAAGGGGCAGCGTCAGTTTGAGAGTATGCCTTAGTTTGAGGGGTTGCCTTAGTTTGAGGGGTTGGCTTAGTTTGAGGGGCTGCTTTTGATTGAGTGGCTGCATTAGTTTGAGAGTCTGCCTTTGATTGAGTGGCTGCATTAGTTTGAGGGGCTGCCTTAGATTGAGTGGCTGCATTAGGTTGAGGGGCTGCATTAGGTTGAGGGGCTGCATTAGGTTGAGGGGCTGCATTAGTTTGAGCGGCTGCCTTAGTTTGAGAGTCTGCATTAGTTTGAGCGGCTGACTTAGTTTGAGGGGCTGCCTTAGTTTGAGAGTCTGCCTTAGTTTGAGCGGCTGCCTTAGTTTGAGGGTCTGCCTTACTTTTAGAGGCTGCCTTAGTTTGAGGGGCTGCCTTAATTAGAGCGGCTGCATTAGTTTGAGGGGTTGCCTTTGGTTGAGGCGCTGCATTAGTTTGAGAGTCTGCCTTTGATTGAGGGGCTGCATTAGTTTGAGGGGCTGCATTCGATTGAGGGTCTGCATTAGTTTGAGGGGCTGCATCATTTTGAGGGGCTGCCTCAGTTTGAGGTGCTGCCTTAGTTTGAGGGGTTAGCTTAGTTTGAGGGGCTGCCTTAGATTGAGTGGCTGCATTAGTTTGAGAGTCTGCTTTAGTTTGAGGGGATGCCTTAGCTTGAGGGGTTGGCTAAGTTAGAGGGGCTGACGTAGTTTGAGGGGCTGCATTAGTTTGAGGGGTTGCATTAGAATGAGGGGCTGCCTTAGATTGAGGGGCTGCATTAGTTTGAGGGAGTGCCTTAGTTTGAGAGGCTGCCTTACTTTGAGGGGCTGCCTTAGTTTGAGCGGCTGCCTGAATTTGAGAGGCTGCCTTAGTTTGAGCGGCTGGCTTAGCTTGAGCGGCTGCCTCAGTTTGAGAGTGTGCATTAGTTTGAGCGGCTGCCTTAGTTTGAGGGGCTGCCTTAGTTTGAGCGGCTGCGTTAGTTTGAGAGGCTGCCTGAGTTTGAGGGGCTGCCTTAGTTTGAGCGGCTGCATTCGTTTGTGCGGCTGACTTAGTTTGAACGGCTGCATTAGTTTGAGGGGCTGCCTTTGGTTGAGGCGCTGCATTCGTTTGAGAGTCTGCCTTTGATTGAGTGGCTGCCTTAGTTTGAGGGTGTGCCTTAGTTTGAGCGGCTGCGTTAGTTTGAGAGGCTGCCTGAGTTTGAGGGGCTGCCTTAGTTTGAGCGGCTGCATTCGTTTGAGAGTCTGCCTTTGATTGAGTAGCTGCATTAGTTTGAGGGTCTGACTTAGTTTGAGGGGCTGACGTAGTTTGAGGGCCTGCATTTGTTTGACGGGCTGCCTTAGATTGAGGGGCTGCATTAGTATGAGGGGCTGCCTTAGTTTGAGGGGCTGCCTTAGTTTGAGGGGCTGCCTCAGATTGAGGGGCTGCATTAGTTTGAGCGGCTGCATTAGTTTGAGCGGCTGCCTTAGTTTGAGCGGCTGCCTTAGTTTGAGAGTCTGCATTAGTTTGATCGGCTGCCTTAGTATGAGGGGCTGCCTTAGTTTGAGAGTCTGCCTTAGTTTGAGCGGCTGCCTTAGTTTGAGGGTCTGCCTTACTTTTAGAGGCTGCCTTAGTTTGAGGGGCTGCCTTAATTTGAGTGGCTGCATTAGTTTGAGGGGCTGCCTTTGGTTGAGGCGCTGCATTAGTTTGAGAGTCTGCCTTTGATTGAGTGGCTGCATTAGTTTGAGGGGCTGCATTAGATTGAGGGTCTGCATTAGTTTGAGGGGCTGCATTATTTTGAGGGGCTGCATTATTTTGAGGGTCTGCCTCAGTTTGAGGGGCTGCCTTAGTTTGAGGGGTTAGCTTAGTTTGAGGGGCTGCCTTAGATTGAGTGGCTGCATTAGTTTGAGAGTCTGCCTCAGTTTGATGGGATGCCTTAGTTTGAGGGGTTGGCTTAATTAGAGGGGCTGCCTTAGTTTGAGGGGCTGCATTAGTTTGAGGGGTTGCATTAGAATGAGGGGCTGCCTTAGATTGAGGGGCTGCATTAGTTTGAGGGAGTGCCTTAGTTTGAGAGGCTGCCTTACTTTGAGGGGCTGCCTTAGTTTGAGCGGCTGCCTTAATTTGAGAGGCTGCCTTAGTTTGAGCGTCTGGCTTAGTTTGAGCGGCTGCCTCAGTTTGAGAGTGTGCATTAGTTTGAGCGGCTTCCTTAGTTTGAGGGGCTGCCTTAGTTTGAGAGTCTTCCTTAGTTTGAGCGGCTGCCTTAGTTTGAGGGTCTGCCTTACTTTTAGAGGCTGCCTGAGTTTGAGGGGCTGCCTTAGTTTGAGCGGCTGCATTAGTTTGAGAGTCTGCCTTTGATTGAGTGGCTGCATTATTTTGAGGGGCTGACTTAGTTTGAGGGGCTGACGTAGTTTGAGGGGCTGCATTTGTCTGATGGGCTGCCTTGGATTGAGGGGCTGCATTAGTTTGAGGGGCTGCCTTAGTTTGAGGGGCTGCCTTAGTTTGAGGGGCTGCCTCAGATTGAGCGGCTGACTTAGTTTGAGAGGCTGCCTTAGTTTGAGAGTTTGCCTTAGTTTGAGTGGCTGCCTTAGTTTGAGGGTTTGCCTCAGATTGAGAGTCTGCCTTAGTTTGAGCGGCTGCCTTAGTTTGACAGGCTGCCTTAGTTTCAGCGGCTGCCTTAGTTTGAGCGGCTGCCTTAGTTTGAGGGGATGCCTTAGTTTGACAGTCTGCCTTAGTTTGAGTGGCTGCATTAGTTTGAGAGTCTGCCTTTGATTGAATGGCTGCATTAGTTTGAGGGGCTGACTTAGTTTGAGGGGCTGACGTAGTTTGAGGGGCTGCATTTGTTTGATGGGCTGCCTTAGATTGAGGGGCTGCATTAGTTTGAGGGGCTGCCTTAGTTTGAGGGGCTGCCTTAGTTTGAGGGGCTGCCTCAGATTGAGGGGCTGCATTAGTTTGAGCGGCTGCCTTAGTTTGAGCGGCTGCCTTAATTTGAGAGGCTGCCTGAGTTTGAGCGGCTGCCTTAGTTTGAGCGGCTGCCTTAGTTTGAGCGGCTGCCTTAGTTTGAGAGTCTGCATTAGTTTGAGCGGCTGCCTTAGTTTGAGGGGCTGCCTTAGTTTGAGAGTCTGCCTTAGTTTGAGCGGCTGCCTTAGTTTGAGGGTCTGCCTTACTTTTAGAGGCTGCCTTAGTTTGAGGGGCTGCCTTAATTTGAGCGGCTACATTAGTTTGAGGGGCTGCCTTTGGTTGAGGCGCTGCATTAGTTTGAGAGTCTGCCTTTGATTGAGTGGCTGCATTAGTTTGAGGTGCTGCATTAGATTGAGGGTCTGCATTAGTTTGAGGGTCTGCATTAGTTTGAGGGTCTGCATTATTTTGAGGGGCTGCCTCAGTTTGAGGGGCTGCCTCAGTTTGAGTGGTTAGCTTAGTTTGAGGGGCTGCCTTAGATTGAGTGGCTGCATTAGTTTGAGAGTCTGCCTTAGTTTGAGGGGATGCCTTAGTTTGTGGGGATGCCTTAGTTTGAGGGGTTGGCTTAGTTAGAGGGGCTGCCTTAGTTTGAGGGGCTGCATTAGTTTGAGGGGTTGCATTAGAATGAGGGGCTGCCTTAGATTGAGGGGCTGCATTAGTTTGAGCGAGTGCCTTAGTTTGAGAGGCTGCCTTACTTTGAGGGGCTGCCTTAGTTTGAGCGGCTGCCTTAATTTGAGAGGCTGCCTTAGTTTGAGCGTCTGGCTTAGTTTGAGCGGCTGCCTCAGTTTGAGAGTGTGCATTAGTTTGAGCGGCTGCCTTAGTTTGAGGGGCTGCCTTAGTTTGCGAGTCTTCCTTAGTTTGAGCGGCTGCCTTAGTTTGAGGGTCTGCCTTACTTATAGAGGCTTCCTTTGTTTGAGGGGCTGCCTTAATTTGAGCGGCTGCATTAGTTTGAGGGGCTACCTTTGGTTGAGGCGCTCCCTTAGTTTGAGAGTCTGCCTCAGTTTGAGAGTCTGCCTTAGTTTGAGCGGCTGCCTTAGTTTGAGGGTCTGCCTTACTTTTTGAGGCTGCCTTAGCTTGAGGGGCTGCCTTAATTTGAGCGGCTGCATTAGTTTGAGGGGCTGCCTTTGGTTGAGGCGCTCCCTTAGTTTGAGGGTCTGCCTTACTTTGACAGGCTGCCATAGTTTCAGCGGCTGCGTTAGTTTGAGAGGCTGCCTGAGTTTGAGGGGCTGCCTTAGTTTGAGCGGCTGCATTAGTTTGATGGGCTGCCTTAGATTGAGGGGCTGCATTAGTTTAAGGGGCTGCCTTAGTTTGAGGGGCTGCCTTAGTTTGAGGGGCTGCCTTAGATTGAGGGGCTGCATTAGTTTGAGCGGCTGCCTTAGTTTGAGGGGCTGCCTTAGTTTGAGGGGCTGCCTCAGATTGAGCGGCTGACTTAGTTTGAGAGGCTGCCTTAGTTTGAGAGTCTGCCTTAGTTTGAGTGGCTGCGTTAGTTTGAGGGGTTGCCTTAGTTTGAGAGTCTGCCTTAGTTTGAGCGGCTGCCTTAGTTTGACAGGCTGCCTTAGTTTGAGAGGCTGCCTGAGTTTGAGGGGCTGCCTTAGTTTGAGCGGCTGCATTAGTTTGAGGGGCTGCCTTTGGTTGAGGCGCTCCCTTAGTTTGTAGGGCTGCCTTACTTTAAGGGGCAGCGTCAGTTTGAGAGTATGCCTTAGTTTGAGGGGCTGCCTTAGTTTGAGGTGTTGGCTTAGTTTGAGGGGCTGCTTTTGATTGAGTGGCTGCATTAGTTTGAGGGGCTGCCTTAGATTGAGGGGCTGCATTAGTTTGAGGGGCTGCATTAGTTTGAGTGGGTGCATTAGTTTGAGGGGCTGCCTTAGATTGAGTGGCTGCATTAGGTTGAGGGGCTGCATTAGGTTGAGGGGCTGCATTAGTTTGAGCGGCTGCCTTAGTTTGAGAGTCTGCATTAGTTTGAGCGGCTGCCTTAGTTTGAGGGGCTGCCTTAGTTTGAGAGTCTGCCTTAGTTTGAGCGGCTGCCTTAGTTTGAGGGTCTGCCTTACTTTTAGAGGCTGCCTTAGTTTGAGGGGCTGCCTTAATATGAGCGGCTGCATTAGTTTGAGGGGCTGCCTTTGGTTGAGGCGCTGCATTAGTTTGAGAGTCTGCCTTTGATTGAGGGGCTGCATTAGTTTGAGGGGCTGCATTCGATTGAGGGTCTGCATTAGTTTGAGGGGCTGCATTATTTTGAGGGGCTGCCTCAGTTTGAGGGGCTGCCTTAGTTTGAGGGGTTAGCTTAGTTTGAGGGGCTGCCTTAGATTGAGTGGCTGCATTAGTTTGAGTGTCTGCTTTAGTTTGAGGGGATGCCTTAGTTTGAGGGGTTGGCTAAGTTAGAGGGGCTGCCTTAGTTTGAGGGGCTGCATTAATTTGAGGGGTTGCATTAGAATGAGGGGCTGCCTTAGATTGAGCGGCTGCCTTAATTTGAGAGGCTGCCTTAGTTTGATCGGCTGGCTTAGTTTGAGCGGCTGCCTCAGTTTGAGAGTGTGCATTAGTTTGAGCGGCTGCCTTAGTTTGAGGGGCTGCCTTAGTTTGAGCGGCTGCGTTAGTTTGAGAGGCTGCCTGAGTTTGAGGGGCTGCCTTAGTTTGAGCGGCTGCATTAGTTTGAGAGTCCGGCTTTGATTGAGTGGCTGCATTAGTTTGAGGGCCTGACTTAGTTTGAGGGGCTGACGTAGCTTGAGGGGCTGCATTAGTTTGAGGGGCTGCCTTAGTTTGAGAGGCTGCCTTAGTTTGAGGGGCTGCCTCAGATTGAGGGGCTGCATTAGTTTGAGCGGCTGCCTTAGTTTGAGCGGCTGCCTTATTTTGAGAGGCTTCCTGAGTTTGAGCGGCTGCCTTAGTTTGAGCGGCTGCCTTAGTTTGAGAGTCTGCATTAGTTTGAGCGGCTGCATTAGTTTGAGTGTCTGCTTTAGTTTGAGGGGATGCCTTAGTTTGAGGGGTTGGCTAAGTTAGAGGGGCTGCCTTAGTTTGAGGGGCTGCATTAGTTTGAGGGGTTGCATTAGAATGAGGGGCTGCCTTAGATTGAGGGGCTGCATTAGTTTGAGGGAGTGCCTTAGTTTGAGAGGCTGCCTTACTTTGAGGGGCTGCCTTAGTTTGAGCGGCTGCCTTAATTTGAGAGGCTGCCTTTGTTTGAGCGGCTGCATTAGTTTGAGTGTCTGCTTTAGTTTGAGGGGATGCCTTAGTTTGAGGGGTTGGCTAAGTTAGAGGGGCTGCCTTAGTTTGAGGGGCTGCATTAGTTTGAGGGGTTGCATTAGAATGAGGGGCTGCCTTAGATTGAGGGTCTGCATTAGGTTGAGGGGCTGCATTAGTTTGAGGGGCTGCCTTATTTTGAGGGGCGGCCTTAGATAGAGTTCTGCATTAGTTTGAGGGGCTGCATTAGTTTAAGGGGCAGCCTTAGTTTGAGAGGCTGCCTCAGTTTGAGAGTGTGCATTAGTTTGAGCGGCTGCCTTAGTTTGAGGGGCTGCCTTAGTTTGAGCGGCTGCGTTAGTTTGAGAGGCTGCCTGAGTTTGAGGGGCTGCCTTAGTTTGAGCGGCTGCATTAGTTTGAGAGTCCGGCTTTGATTGAGTGGCTGCATTAGCTTGAGGGCCTGACTTAGTTTGAGGGGCTGACGTAGCTTGAGGGGCTGCATTTGTTTGATGGGCTGCCTTAGATTGAGGGGCTGCATTAGTTTGAGGGGCTGCCTTAGTTTGAGAGGCTGCCTTAGTTTGAGGGGCTGCCTCAGATTGAGGGGCTGCATTAGTTTGAGCGGCTGCCTTAGTTTGAGCGGCTGCCTTATTTTGAGAGGCTTCCTAAGTTTGAGCGGCTGCCTTAGTTTGAGCGGCTGCCTTAGTTTGAGAGTCTGCATTAGTTTGAGCGGCTGCCTTAGTTTGAGGGGCTGCCTTAGTTTTAGAGTCTGCCTTTGATTGAGCGGCTGCCTTAGTTTGAGGGTCTGCCTTACTTTTAGAGGCTGCCTTAGTTTGAGGGGCTGCCTTAATTTGAGCGGCTGCATTAGTTTGAGGGGCTGCCTTTGGTTGAGGCGCTGCATTAGTTTGAGAGTCTGCTTTGATTGAGGGGCTGCTTTAGTTTGAGGGGCTGCCTTAGTTTGAGAGGCTGCCTTAGTTTGAGGGGCTGCCTCAGATTGAGGGGCTGCATTAGTTTGAGCGGCTGCCTTAGTTTGAGCGGCTGCCTTATTTTGAGAGGCTTCCTAAGTTTGAGCGGCTGCCTTAGTTTGAGCGGCTGCCTTAGTTTGAGAGTCTGCATTAGTTTGAGCGGCTGCCTTAGTTTGAGGGGCTGCCTTAGTTTTAGAGTCTGCCTTTGATTGAGCGGCTGCCTTAGTTTGAGGGTCTGCCTTACTTTTAGAGGCTGCCTTAGTTTGAGGGGCTGCCTTAATTTGAGCGGCTGCATTAGTTTGAGGGGCTGCCTTTGATTGAGGCGCTGCATTAGTTTGAGAGTCTGCTTTGATTGAGTGGCTGCATTAGTTTGAGGGGCTGCATTAGATTGAGGGTCTGCATTAGTTTGAGGGGCTGCATTATTTTGAGGGGCTGCCTCAGTTTGAGGGGCTGCCTTAGTTTGAGGGGTTAGCTTAGTTTGAGGGGCTGCCTTAGATTGAGTGGCTGCATTAGTTTGAGAGTCTGCCTTAGTTTGAGGGGATGCCTTAGTTTGAGGGGTTGGCTTAGTTAGAGGGGCTGCCTTAGTTTGAGGGGCTGCATTAGTTTGAGGGGTTGCATTAGAATGAGGGGCTGCCTTAGATTGAGGGGCTGCATTAGTTTGAGGGAGTGCCTTAGTTTGAGAGGCTGCCTTACTTTGAGGGGCTGCCTTAGTTTGAGCGGCTGCCTTAATTTGAGAGGCTGCCTTAGTTTGAGCGTCTGGCTTAGTTTGAGCGGCTGCCTCAGTTTGAGAGTGTGCATTAGTTTGAGCGGCTGCCTTAGTTTGAGGGGCTGCCTTAGTTTGAGACTCTTCCTTAGTTTGAGCGGCTGCCTTAGTTTGAGGGTCTGCCTTACTTTTAGAGGCTTCCTTAGTTTGAGGGGCTGCCTTAATTTGAGCGGCTGCATTAGTTTGAGGGGCTGCCTTTGGTTGAGGCGCTCCCTTAGTTTGAGAGTCTGCCTTAGTTTGAGAGTCTGCCTTAGTTTGAGCGGCTGCCTTAGTTTGAGGGTCTGCCTTACTTTTTGAGGCTGCCTTCGCTTGAGGGGCTGCCTTAATTTGAGCGGCTGCATTAGTTTGAGGTGCTGCCTTTGGTTGAGGCGCTCCCTTAGTTTGAGGGTCTGCCTTACTTTGACAGGCTGGCTTAGTTTCAGCGGCTGCGTTAGTTTGAGAGGCTGCCTGAGTTTGAGGGGCTGCCTTAGTTTGAGCGGCTGCATTAGTTTGAGAGTCTGCCTTCGAGTGATGGGCTGCCTTAGATTGAGGGGCTGCATTAGTTTGAGGGGCTGCCTTAGTTTGAGGGGCTGCCTTAGTTTGAGGGGCTGCCTTAGATTGAGGGGCTGCATTAGTTTGAGCGGCTGTCTTAGTTTGAGGG
The DNA here is from genome assembly GCF_036365525.1 of Heterodontus francisci. Lineage (NCBI taxonomy): Eukaryota > Metazoa > Chordata > Chondrichthyes > Heterodontiformes > Heterodontidae > Heterodontus > Heterodontus francisci. The sequence continues at coordinate 2,785,621 of NW_027140578.1, read as the reverse complement.
GCTGCCTTAGTTTGAGGGGCTGCCTCAGATTGAGCGGCTGACTTAGTTTGAGAGGCTGCCTTAGTTTGAGAGTCTGCCTTAGTTTGAGTGGCTGCCTTAGTTTGAGGGTTTGACTCAGTTTGAGAGTCTGCCTTAGTTTGAGCGGCTGCCTTAGTTTGACAGGCTGCCTTAGTTTCAGCGGCAGCCTTAGTTTGAGAGGCTGCCTGAGTTTGAGGGGCTGCCTTAGTTTGAGCGGCTGCATTAGTTTGAGGGGCTGCCTTTGGTTGAGGCGCTCCCTTAGTTTGTAGGGCTGCCTTACTTTAAGGGGCAGCGTCAGTTTGAGAGTCTGCCTTAGTTTGAGGGGCGGCCTTAGTTTGAGGGGCTGACTTAGTTTGAGGGGCTGACGTAGTTTGAGGGGCTGCATTTGTTTGATGGGCTGCATTAGTTTGAGGGGCTGCATTTGTTTGAGGGGCTGCCTTAGTTTGAGGGGCTGCATTAGTTTGAGCGGCTGCATTAGTTTGAGTGTCTGCTTTAGTTTGAGGGGATGCCTTAGTTTGAGGGGTTGGCTAAGTTAGAGGGGCTGCCTTAGTTTGAGGGGCTGCATTAGTTTGAGGGGTTGCATTAGAATGAGGGGCTGCCTTAGATTGAGGGGCTGCATTAGTTTGAGGGAGTGCCTTAGTTTGAGAGGCTGCCTTACTTTGAGGGGCTGCCTTAGTTTGAGCGGCTGCCTTAATTTGAGAGGCTGCCTTTGTTTGAGCGGCTGCATTAGTTTGAGTGTCTGCTTTAGTTTGAGGGGATGCCTTAGTTTGAGGGGTTGGCTAAGTTAGAGGGGCTGCCTTAGTTTGAGGGGCTGCATTAGTTTGAGGGGTTGCATTAGAATGAGGGGCTGCCTTAGATTGAGGGTCTGCATTAGGTTGAGGGGCTGCATTAGTTTGAGGGGCTGCCTTATTTTGAGGGGCGGCCTTAGATAGAGTTCTGCATTAGTTTGAGGGGCTGCATTAGTTTAAGGGGCAGCCTTAGTTTGAGAGGCTGCCTCAGTTTGAGAGTGTGCATTAGTTTGAGCGGCTGCCTTAGTTTGAGGGGCTGCCTTAGTTTGAGCGGCTGCGTTAGTTTGAGAGGCTGCCTGAGTTTGAGGGGCTGCCTTAGTTTGAGCGGCTGCATTAGTTTGAGAGTCCGGCTTTGATTGAGTGGCTGCATTAGCTTGAGGGCCTGACTTAGTTTGAGGGGCTGACGTAGCTTGAGGGGCTGCATTTGTTTGATGGGCTGCCTTAGATTGAGGGGCTGCATTAGTTTGAGGGGCTGCCTTAGTTTGAGAGGCTGCCTTAGTTTGAGGGGCTGCCTCAGATTGAGGGGCTGCATTAGTTTGAGCGGCTGCCTTAGTTTGAGCGGCTGCCTTATTTTGAGAGGCTTCCTAAGTTTGAGCGGCTGCCTTAGTTTGAGCGGCTGCCTTAGTTTGAGAGTCTGCATTAGTTTGAGCGGCTGCCTTAGTTTGAGGGGCTGCCTTAGTTTTAGAGTCTGCCTTTGATTGAGCGGCTGCCTTAGTTTGAGGGTCTGCCTTACTTTTAGAGGCTGCCTTAGTTTGAGGGGCTGCCTTAATTTGAGCGGCTGCATTAGTTTGAGGGGCTGCCTTTGGTTGAGGCGCTGCATTAGTTTGAGAGTCTGCTTTGATTGAGGGGCTGCTTTAGTTTGAGGGGCTGCCTTAGTTTGAGAGGCTGCCTTAGTTTGAGGGGCTGCCTCAGATTGAGGGGCTGCATTAGTTTGAGCGGCTGCCTTAGTTTGAGCGGCTGCCTTATTTTGAGAGGCTTCCTAAGTTTGAGCGGCTGCCTTAGTTTGAGCGGCTGCCTTAGTTTGAGAGTCTGCATTAGTTTGAGCGGCTGCCTTAGTTTGAGGGGCTGCCTTAGTTTTAGAGTCTGCCTTTGATTGAGCGGCTGCCTTAGTTTGAGGGTCTGCCTTACTTTTAGAGGCTGCCTTAGTTTGAGGGGCTGCCTTAATTTGAGCGGCTGCATTAGTTTGAGGGGCTGCCTTTGATTGAGGCGCTGCATTAGTTTGAGAGTCTGCTTTGATTGAGTGGCTGCATTAGTTTGAGGGGCTGCATTAGATTGAGGGTCTGCATTAGTTTGAGGGGCTGCATTATTTTGAGGGGCTGCCTCAGTTTGAGGGGCTGCCTTAGTTTGAGGGGTTAGCTTAGTTTGAGGGGCTGCCTTAGATTGAGTGGCTGCATTAGTTTGAGAGTCTGCCTTAGTTTGAGGGGATGCCTTAGTTTGAGGGGTTGGCTTAGTTAGAGGGGCTGCCTTAGTTTGAGGGGCTGCATTAGTTTGAGGGGTTGCATTAGAATGAGGGGCTGCCTTAGATTGAGGGGCTGCATTAGTTTGAGGGAGTGCCTTAGTTTGAGAGGCTGCCTTACTTTGAGGGGCTGCCTTAGTTTGAGCGGCTGCCTTAATTTGAGAGGCTGCCTTAGTTTGAGCGTCTGGCTTAGTTTGAGCGGCTGCCTCAGTTTGAGAGTGTGCATTAGTTTGAGCGGCTGCCTTAGTTTGAGGGGCTGCCTTAGTTTGAGACTCTTCCTTAGTTTGAGCGGCTGCCTTAGTTTGAGGGTCTGCCTTACTTTTAGAGGCTTCCTTAGTTTGAGGGGCTGCCTTAATTTGAGCGGCTGCATTAGTTTGAGGGGCTGCCTTTGGTTGAGGCGCTCCCTTAGTTTGAGAGTCTGCCTTAGTTTGAGAGTCTGCCTTAGTTTGAGCGGCTGCCTTAGTTTGAGGGTCTGCCTTACTTTTTGAGGCTGCCTTCGCTTGAGGGGCTGCCTTAATTTGAGCGGCTGCATTAGTTTGAGGTGCTGCCTTTGGTTGAGGCGCTCCCTTAGTTTGAGGGTCTGCCTTACTTTGACAGGCTGGCTTAGTTTCAGCGGCTGCGTTAGTTTGAGAGGCTGCCTGAGTTTGAGGGGCTGCCTTAGTTTGAGCGGCTGCATTAGTTTGAGAGTCTGCCTTCGAGTGATGGGCTGCCTTAGATTGAGGGGCTGCATTAGTTTGAGGGGCTGCCTTAGTTTGAGGGGCTGCCTTAGTTTGAGGGGCTGCCTTAGATTGAGGGGCTGCATTAGTTTGAGCGGCTGTCTTAGTTTGAGGGGCTGCCTTAGTTTGAGGGGCTGCCTCAGATTGAGCGGCTGACTTAGTTTGAGAGGCTGCCTTAGTTTGAGAGTCTGCCTTAGTTTGAGTGGCTGCCTTAGTTTGAGGGTTTGACTCAGTTTGAGAGTCTGCCTTAGTTTGAGCGGCTGCCTTAGTTTGACAGGCTGCCTTAGTTTCAGCGGCAGCCTTAGTTTGAGAGGCTGCCTGAGTTTGAGGGGCTGCCTTAGTTTGAGCGGCTGCATTAGTTTGAGGGGCTGCCTTTGGTTGAGGCGCTCCCTTAGTTTGTAGGGCTGCCTTACTTTAAGGGGCAGCGTCAGTTTGAGAGTCTGCCTTAGTTTGAGGGGCGGCCTTAGTTTGAGGGGCTGACTTAGTTTGAGGGGCTGACGTAGTTTGAGGGGCTGCATTTGTTTGATGGGCTGCCTTTAGATTGAGGGGCTGCATTTGTTTGAGGGGCTGCCTTAGTTTGAGGGGCTGCCTTAGATTGAGGGGCTGCCTCAGATTGAGGGGCTGCATTAGATTGAGCGGCTGCCTTAGTTTGAGCGGCTGCCTTAATTTGAGAGGCTGCCTGAGTTTGAGCGGCTGCCTTAGTTTGAGCGGCTGCCTTAGTTTGAGAGTCTGCATTAGTTTGAGCGGCTGCCTTAGTTTGAGGGGCTGCCTTAGTTTGAGAGTCTACCTTAGTTTGAGCGGCTGCCTTAGTTTGAGGGTCTGCCTTACTTTTAGAGGCTGCCTTAGTTTGAGGGGCTGCCTTTGGTTGAGGCGCTGCATTAGTTTGAGAGTCTGCCTTTGATTGAGTGGCTGCATTAGTTTGAGGGGCTGCATTAGATTGAGGGTCTGCATTAGTTTGAGGATCTGCATTATTTTGAGGGGCTGCCTCAGTTTGAGGGGCTGCCTTAGTTTGAGGGGTTAGCTTAGTTTGAGGGGCTATCTTAGATTGAGTGGCTGCATTAGTTTGAGAGTCTGCCTTAGTTTGAGGGGATGCCTTAGTTTGAGGGGATGCCTTAGTTTGAGGGGATGCCTTAGTTTGAGGGGTTGGCTTAGTTAGAGGGGCTGCCTTAGCTTGAGGGGCTGCATTAGTTTGAGGGGTTGCATTAGAATGAGGGGCTGCCTTAGTTTGAGGGGTTGCATTAGTTTGAGCGAGTGCCTTAGTTTGAGAGGCTGCCTTACTTTGAGGGGCTGCCTTAGTTTGAGCGGCTGCCTTAATTTGAGAGGCTGCCTTAGTTTGAGCGTCTGGCTTAGTTTGAGCGGCTGCCTCAGTTTGAGAGTGTGCATTAGTTTGAGCGGCTGCCTTAGTTTGAGGGGCTGCCTTAGTTTGAGAGTCTTCCTTAGTTTGAGCGGCTGCCTTAGTTTGAGCGGCTGCCTTAGTTTGAGAGTCTGCATTAGTTTGAGCGGCTGCCTTAGTTTGAGGGGCTGCCTTAGTTTGAGAGTCTACCTTAGTTTGAGCGGCTGCCTTAGTTTGAGGGTCTGCCTTACTTTTAGAGGCTGCCTTAGTTTGAGGGGCTGCCTTTGGTTGAGGCGCTGCATTAGTTTGAGAGTCTGCCTTTGATTGAGTGGCTGCATTAGTTTGAGGGGCTGCATTAGATTGAGGGTCTGCATTAGTTTGAGGGTCTGCATTATTTTGAGGGGCTGCCTCAGTTTGAGGGGCTGCCTTAGTTTGAGGGGTTAGCTTAGTTTGAGGGGCTATCTTAGATTGAGTGGCTGCATTAGTTTGAGAGTCTGCCTTAGTTTGAGGGGATGCCTTAGTTTGAGGGGATGCCTTAGTTTGAGGGGATGCCTTAGTTTGAGGGGTTGGCTTAGTTAGAGGGGCTGACTTAGCTTGAGGGGCTGCATTAGTTTGAGGGGTTGCATTAGAATGAGGGGCTGCCTTAGTTTGAGGGGTTGCATTAGTTTGAGCGAGTGCCTTAGTTTGAGAGGCTGCCTTACTTTGAGGGGCTGCCTTAGTTTGAGCGGCTGCCTTAATTTGAGAGGCTGCCTTAGTTTGAGCGTCTGGCTTAGTTTGAGCGGCTGCCTCAGTTTGAGAGTGTGCATTAGTTTGAGCGGCTGCCTTAGTTTGAGGGGCTGCCTTAGTTTGAGAGTCTTCCTTAGTTTGAGCGGCTGCCTTAGTTTGAGGGTCTGCCTTACTTATAGAGGCTTCCTTAGTTTGAGGGGCCGCCTTAATTTGAGCGGCTGCATTAGTTTGTGGGGCTGCCTTTGGTTGAGGCGCTCCCTTAGTTTGAGAGTCTGCCTCAGTTTGAGAGTCTGCCTTAGTTTGAGCGGCTGCCTTAGTTTGAGGGTCTGCCTTACTTTTTGAGGCTGCCTTAGCTTGAGGGGCTGCCTTAATTTGAGCGGCTGCATTAGTTTGAGGGGCTGCCTTTGGTTGAGGCGCTCCCTTAGTTTGAGGGTCTGCCTTACTTTGACAGGCTGCCTTAGTTTCAGCGGCTGCGTTAGTTTGAGAGGCTGCCTGAGTTTGAGGGGCTGCCTTAGTTTGAGCGGCTGCATTAGTTTGATGGGCTGCCTTAGATTGAGGGGATGCATTAGTTTGAGGGGCTGCCTTAGTTTGAGGGGCTGCCTTAGTTTGAGGGGCTGCCTTAGATTGAGGGGCTGCATTAGTTTGAGCGGCTGCCATAGTTTGAGGGGCTGCCTTAGTTTGAGGGGCTGCCTCAGATTGAGCGGCTGACTTAGTTTGAGAGGCTGCCTTAGTTTGAGAGTCTGCCTTAGTTTGAGTGGCTGCGTTAGTTTGAGGGGTTGCCTTAGTTTGAGAGTCTGCCTTAGTTTGAGCGGCTGCCTTAGTTTGACAGGCTGCCTTAGTTTGAGAGGCTGCCTGAGTTTGAGGGGCTGCCTTAGTTTGAGCGACTGCATTAGTTTGAGGGGCTGCCTTTGGTTGAGGCGCTCCCTTAGTTTGTAGGGCTGCCTTACTTTAAGGGGCAGCGTCAGTTTGAGAGTATGCCTTAGTTTGAGGGGTTGCCTTAGTTTGAGGGGTTGGCTTAGTTTGAGGGGCTGCTTTTGATTGAGTGGCTGCATTAGTTTGAGAGTCTGCCTTTGATTGAGTGGCTGCATTAGTTTGAGGGGCTGCCTTAGATTGAGGGGCTGCATTAGTTTGAGGGGCTGCATTAGTTTGAGTGGGTGCATTAGTTTGAGGGGCTGCCTTAGATTGAGTGGCTGCATTAGGTTGAGGGGCTGCATTAGGTTGAGGGGCTGCATTAGGTTGAGGGGCTGCATTAGTTTGAGCGGCTGCCTTAGTTTGAGAGTCTGCATTAGTTTGAGCGGCTGCCTTAGTTTGAGGGGCTGCCTTAGTTTGAGAGTCTGCCTTAGTTTGAGCGGCTGCCTTAGTTTGAGGGTCTGCCTTACTTTTAGAGGCTGCCTTAGTTTGAGGGGCTGCCTTAATTAGAGCGGCTGCATTAGTTTGAGGGGTTGCCTTTTGTTGAGGCGCTGCATTAGTTTGAGAGTCTGCCTTTGATTGAGGGGCTGCATTAGTTTGAGGGGCTGCATTCGATTGAGGGTCTGCATTAGTTTGAGGGGCTGCATCATTTTGAGGGGCTGCCTCAGTTTGAGGTGCTGCCTTAGTTTGAGGGGTTAGCTTAGTTTGAGGGGCTGCCTTAGATTGAGTGGCTGCATTAGTTTGAGAGTCTGCTTTAGTTTGAGGGGATGCCTTAGCTTGAGGGGTTGGCTAAGTTAGAGGGGCTGACGTAGTTTGAGGGGCTGCATTAGTTTGAGGGGCTGCATTAGAATGAGGGGCTGCCTTAGATTGAGGGGCTGCATTAGTTTGAGGGAGTGCCTTAGTTTGAGAGGCTGCCTTACTTTGAGGGGCTGCCTTAGTTTGAGCGGCTGCCTGAATTTGAGAGGCTGCCTTAGTTTGAGCGGCTGGCTTAGCTTGAGCGGCTGCCTCAGTTTGAGAGTGTGCATTAGTTTGAGCGGCTGCCTTAGTTTGAGGGGCTGCCTTAGTTTGAGCGGCTGCGTTAGTTTGAGAGGCTGCCTGAGTTTGAGGGGCTGCCTTAGTTTGAGCGGCTGCATTCGTTTGAGCGGCTGACTTAGTTTGAACGGCTGCATTAGTTTGAGGGGCTGCCTTTGGTTGAGGCGCTGCATTCGTTTGAGAGTCTGCCTTTGATTGAGTGGCTGCCTTAGTTTGAGGGTGTGCCTTAGTTTGAGCGGCTGCGTTAGTTTGAGAGGCTGCCTGAGTTTGAGGGGCTGCCTTAGTTTGAGCGGCTGCATTCGTTTGAGAGTCTGCCTTTGATTGAGTAGCTGCATTAGTTTGAGGGTCTGACTTAGTTTGAGGGGCTGACGTAGTTTGAGGGGCTGCATTTGTTTGACGGGCTGCCTTAGATTGAGGGGCTGCATTAGTATGAGGGGCTGCCTTAGTTTGAGGGGCTGCCTTAGTTTGAGGGGCTGCCTCAGATTGAGGGGCTGCATTAGTTTGAGCGGCTGCATTAGTTTGAGCGGCTGCCTTAGTTTGAGCGGCTGCCTTAGTTTGAGAGTCTGCATTAGTTTGATCGGCTGCCTTAGTATGAGGGGCTGCCTTAGTTTGAGAGTCTGCCTTAGTTTGAGCGGCTGCCTTAGTTTGAGGGTCTGCCTTACTTTTAGAGGCTGCCTTAGTTTGAGGGGCTGCCTTAATTTGAGCGGCTGCATTAGTTTGAGGGGCTGCCTTTGGTTGAGGCGCTGCATTAGTTTGAGAGTCTGCCTTTGATTGAGTGGCTGCATTAGTTTGAGGGGCTGCATTAGATTGAGGGTCTGCATTAGTTTGAGGGGCTGCATTATTTTGAGGGGCTGCATTATTTTGAGGGTCTGCCTCAGTTTGAGGGGCTGCCTTAGTTTGAGGGGTTAGCTTAGTTTGAGGGGCTGCCTTAGATTGAGTGGCTGCATTAGTTTGAGAGTCTGCCTCAGTTTGATGGGATGCCTTAGTTTGAGGGGTTGGCTTAATTAGAGGGGCTGCCTTAGTTTGAGGGGCTGCATTAGTTTGAGGGGTTGCATTAGAATGAGGGGCTGCCTTAGATTGAGGGGCTGCATTAGTTTGAGGGAGTGCCTTAGTTTGAGAGGCTGCCTTACTTTGAGGGGCTGCCTTAGTTTGAGCGGCTGCCTTAATTTGAGAGGCTGCCTTAGTTTGAGCGTCTGGCTTAGTTTGAGCGGCTGCCTCAGTTTGTGAGTGTGCATTAGTTTGAGCGGCTTCCTTAGTTTGAGGGGCTGCCTTAGTTTGAGAGTCTTCCTTAGTTTGAGCGGCTGCCTTAGTTTGAGGGTCTGCCTTACTTTTAGAGGCTGCCTGAGTTTGAGGGGCTGCCTTAGTTTGAGCGGCTGCATTAGTTTGAGAGTCTGCCTTTGATTGAGTGGCTGCATTATTTTGAGGGGCTGACTTAGTTTGAGGGGCTGACGTAGTTTGAGGGGCTGCATTTGTTTGATGGGCTGCCTTGGATTGAGGGGCTGCATTAGTTTGAGGGGCTGCCTTAGTTTGAGGGGCTGCCTTAGTTTGAGGGGCTGCCTCAGATTGAGCGGCTGACTTAGTTTGAGAGGCTGCCTTAGTTTGAGAGTTTGCCTTAGTTTGAGTGGCTGCCTTAGTTTGAGGGTTTGCCTCAGTTTGAGAGTCTGCCTTAGTTTGAGCGGCTGCCTTAGTTTGACAGGCTGCCTTAGTTTCAGCGGCTGCCTTAGTTTGAGCGGCTGCCTTAGTTTGAGGGGATGCCTTAGTTTGACAGTCTGCCTTAGTTTGAGTGGCTGCATTAGTTTGAGAGTCTGCCTTTGATTGAATGGCTGCATTAGTTTGAGGGGCTGACTTAGTTTGAGGGGCTGACGTAGTTTGAGGGGCTGCATTTGTTTGATGGGCTGCCTTAGATTGAGGGGCTGCATTAGTTTGAGGGGCTGCCTTAGTTTGAGGGGCTGCCTTAGTTTGAGGGGCTGCCTCAGATTGAGGGGCTGCATTAGTTTGAGCGGCTGCCTTAGTTTGAGCGGCTGCCTTAATTTGAGAGGCTGCCTGAGTTTGAGCGGCTGCCTTAGTTTGAGCGGCTGCCTTAGTTTGAGCGGCTGCCTTAGTTTGAGAGTCTGCATTAGTTTGAGCGGCTGCCTTAGTTTGAGGGGCTGCCTTAGTTTGAGAGTCTGCCTTAGTTTGAGCGGCTGCCTTAGTTTGAGGGTCTGCCTTACTTTTAGAGGCTGCCTTAGTTTGAGGGGCTGCCTTAATTTGAGCGGCTACATTAGTTTGAGGGGCTGCCTTTGGTTGAGGCGCTGCATTAGTTTGAGAGTCTGCCTTTGATTGAGTGGCTGCATTAGTTTGAGGTGCTGCATTAGATTGAGGGTCTGCATTAGTTTGAGGGTCTGCATTAGTTTGAGGGTCTGCATTATTTTGAGGGGCTGCCTCAGTTTGAGGGGCTGCCTCAGTTTGAGTGGTTAGCTTAGTTTGAGGGGCTGCCTTAGATTGAGTGGCTGCATTAGTTTGAGAGTCTGCCTTAGTTTGAGGGGATGCCTTAGTTTGTGGGGATGCCTTAGTTTGAGGGGTTGGCTTAGTTAGAGGGGCTGCCTTAGTTTGAGGGGCTGCATTAGTTTGAGGGGTTGCATTAGAATGAGGGGCTGCCTTAGATTGAGGGGCTGCATTAGTTTGAGCGAGTGCCTTAGTTTGAGAGGCTGCCTTACTTTGAGGGGCTGCCTTAGTTTGAGCGGCTGCCTTAATTTGAGAGGCTGCCTTAGTTTGAGCGTCTGGCTTAGTTTGAGCGGCTGCCTCAGTTTGAGAGTGTGCATTAGTTTGAGCGGCTGCCTTAGTTTGAGGGGCTGCCTTAGTTTGAGAGTCTTCCTTAGTTTGAGCGGCTGCCTTAGTTTGAGGGTCTGCCTTACTTATAGAGGCTTCCTTTGTTTGAGGGGCTGCCTTAATTTGAGCGGCTGCATTAGTTTGAGGGGCTACCTTTGGTTGAGGCGCTCCCTTAGTTTGAGAGTCTGCCTCAGTTTGAGAGTCTGCCTTAGTTTGAGCGGCTGCCTTAGTTTGAGGGTCTGCCTTACTTTTTGAGGCTGCCTTAGCTTGAGGGGCTGCCTTAATTTGAGCGGCTGCATTAGTTTGAGGGGCTGCCTTTGGTTGAGGCGCTCCCTTAGTTTGAGGGTCTGCCTTACTTTGACAGGCTGCCATAGTTTCAGCGGCTGCGTTAGTTTGAGAGGCTGCCTGAGTTTGAGGGGCTGCCTTAGTTTGAGCGGCTGCATTAGTTTGATGGGCTGCCTTAGATTGAGGGGTTGCATTAGTTTAAGGGGCTGCCTTAGTTTGAGGGGCTGCCTTAGTTTGAGGGGCTGCCTTAGATTGAGGGGCTGCATTAGTTTGAGCGGCTGCCTTAGTTTGAGGGGCTGCCTTAGTTTGAGGGGATGCCTCAGATTGAGCGGCTGACTTAGTTTGAGAGGCTGCCTTAGTTTGAGAGTCTGCCTTAGTTTGAGTGGCTGCGTTAGTTTGAGGGGTTGCCTTAGTTTGAGAGTCTGCCTTAGTTTGAGCGGCTGCCTTAGTTTGACAGGCTGCCTTAGTTTGAGAGGCTGCCTGAGTTTGAGGGGCTGCCTTAGTTTGAGCGGCTGCATTAGTTTGAGGGGCTGCCTTTGGTTGAGGCGCTCCCTTAGTTTGTAGGGCTGCCTTACTTTAAGGGGCAGCGTCAGTTTGAGAGTATGCCTTAGTTTGAGGGGCTGCCTTAGTTTGAGGTGTTGGCTTAGTTTGAGGGGCTGCTTTTGATTGAGTGGCTGCATTAGTTTGAGGGGCTGCCTTAGATTGAGTGGCTGCATTAGGTTGAGGGGCTGCATTAGGTTGAGGGGCTGCATTAGTTTGAGCGGCTGCCTTAGTTTGAGAGTCTGCATTAGTTTGAGCGGCTGCCTTAGTTTGAGGGGCTGCCTTAGTTTGAGAGTCTGCCTTAGTTTGAGCGGCTGCCTTAGTTTGAGGGTCTGCCTTACTTTTAGAGGCTGCCTTAGTTTGAGGGGCTGCCTTAATATGAGCGGCTGCATTAGTTTGAGGGGCTGCCTTTGGTTGAGGCGCTGCATTAGTTTGAGAGTCTGCCTTTGATTGAGGGGCTGCATTAGTTTGAGGGGCTGCATTCGATTGAGGGTCTGCATTAGTTTGAGGGGCTGCATTATTTTGAGGGGCTGCCTCAGTTTGAGGGGCTGCCTTAGTTTGAGGGGTTAGCTTAGTTTGAGGGGCTGCCTTAGATTGAGTGGCTGCATTAGTTTGAGTGTCTGCTTTAGTTTGAGGGGATGCCTTAGTTTGAGGGGTTGGCTAAGTTAGAGGGGCTGCCTTAGTTTGAGGGGCTGCATTAATTTGAGGGGTTGCATTAGTTTGAGAATCTGCCTTAGTTTGAGCGGCTGCCTTGGTTTGAGGGGTTGCCTTAGTGTGAGAGTCTGCCTTAGTTTGAGCGGCTGCCTTCGTTTGACAGGCTGCCTTAGTTTCAGCGGCTGCCTTAGTTTGAGAGGCTGCCTGAAATTGAGGGGCTGCCTTAGTTTGAGCGGCTGCATTAGTTTGAGGGGCTGCCTTTGGTTGAGGCGCTCCCTTAGTTTGTAGGGATGCCTTACTTTAAGGGGCAGCGTCAGTTTGAGTGTCTGCCTTAGTTTGAGGGGCTGCCTTAGTTTGAGGGGCTGCCTTTGATTGAGTGGCTGCATTGGTTTGAGTGTCTGCCTTTCATTGAGTGGCTGCATTATTTTGAGGGGCTGCCTTAGATTGAGGGGCTGCATTAGTTTGAGTGGCTGCATTAGATTGAGGGGCTGCATTAGTTTGAGGGGCTGCATTAGTTTGAGGGGCTGCATTAGTTTGAGGGGCTGCATTAGTTTGAGGGGTTGCCTTAGATAGAGTTCTGCATTAGTTTGAGGGGCTGCCTTAGTTTGAAGGGCTGCCTTAATTTGAGCGGCAGCCTTAGTTTGAGGAGCTGCATTAGTTTGAGCGACTGTCGTAGTTTGAGTGGCTGCCTCAGTTTGAGCGGCTGCCTTAGATTGAGAGGCTGCCTGAGTTTGAGGGGCTGCTTTAGACTGAGGGGCTGCATTAGTTTGAGCGGCTGTCTCAGTTTGAGGGGCTGCCTTAGTTTGAGCGGCTGCCTGAGTTTGAGGGGCTGCCTTAGTTTGAGCGGCTGCCTTAGTTTGAGGGGCTGCCTTAGTTTGAGCGGCTGCCTTGGTTTGACGGGCTGCATTAGTTTGAGGGGCTGTCTTAGATTATGGGGCTGCCTTAGATTGAGGGGCTGCATTAGTTTGAGAGTCTGCCTTAGTTTGTGGGGATGCCTTAGTTTGATGGGTTGGCTTCGTTAGAGGGGCTGCCTTAGTTTGAGGGGCTGCCTTTGGTTGAGGCGCTCCCCTAGTTTGAGGGGCTGCCTTACTTTAAGGGGCTGTATTAGTTTGAGAGTCTGCCTTAGTTTGAGGGGCTGCCTTAGTTTGAGTGGTTGGCTGAGTTTGAGGGTCTGGCTTTGATTGAGTGCCTGCATTAGTTTGAGAGCTTGCCTTTGATTGAGTGGCTGCATTAGTTTGAGGGGCTGCATTAGATTGAGGGACTGCATTTGTTTGAGGGGCTGCATTATTATGAGGGGCTGCCTTAGATTGAGGGGCTGCATTAGTTTGAGAGTCTGCCTTAGTTTGAGGGGATTCCTTAGTTCGAGGGGTTGGCTTAGTTAGAAGTGCTGCCTTAGTTTGAGGGGCTGCATTAGTTTGAGGGGTTGCATTAGAATGAGGGTCTGCCTTAGATTGAGGGGCTGCATTAGTTTGAGAGGCTGCCTGAGTTTGAGCGGCTGCCTTAGTTTGAGCGGCTGCCTTAGTTTGAGAGTCTGCATTAGTTTGAGCGGCTGCCTTAGTTTGAGCGGCTGCGTTAGTTTGAGAGGCCTCCTGAGTTTGAGGGGCTGCCTTAGTTTGAGCGGCTGCATTAGTTTGAGAGTCTGCCTTTGATTGAGTGGCTGCATTAGTTTGAGGGGCTGACTTAGTTTGAGGGGCTGACGTAGTTTGAGGGGCTGCATTTGTATGATGGGCTGCCTTAGATTGAGGGGCTGCATTAGTTTGAGGGGCTGCCTTAGTTTGAGGGCCTGCCTTAGTTTGAGGAGGTGCCTCAGATTGAGGGGCTGTATTAGTTTGAGCGGCTGCCTTAGTTTGAGCGGCTGCCTTAATTTGAGAGGCTGCCTGAGTTTGAGCGGCTGCCATAGTTTGAGAGTCTGCATTAGTTTGAGCGGCTGCCTTAGTTTGAGGGGCTGCCTTAGTTTGAGAGTCTGCCTTAGTTTGAGCGGCTGCCTTAGTTTGAGCGTCTGCCTTACTTTTAGAGGCTGCCTTAGTTTGAGGGGCTGCCTTAATTTGAGCGGCTGCATTAGTTTGAGGGGCTGCCTTTGGTTGAGGCGCTGCATTAGTTTGAGAGTCTGCCTTTGATTGAGTGGCTGCATTAGTTTGAGGGGCTGCATTAGATTGAGGGTCTGCCTTAGTTTGAGGGGCTGCATTATTTTGAGGGGCTGCCTCAGTTTGAGGGGCTGCCTTAGTTTGAGGGGTTAGCTTAGATTGAGGGGCTGCCTTAGATTGAGTGGCTGCATTACTTTGAGAGTCTGCCTTAGTTTGAGGGGATGCCTTAGTTTGAGGGGTTGTCTTAGTTAGAGGGGCTGCCTTAGTTTGAGGGGCTGCATTAGTTTGAGCGGCTGCCTTAGTTTGAGCGGCTGCGTTAGTTTGAGAGGCCTCCTGAGTTTGAGAGGCTGCCTTACTTTGAGGGGCTGCCTTAGTTTGAGCGGCTGCCTAAATTTGAGAGGCTGCCTTAGTTTGAGCGTCTGGCTTAGTTTGAGCGGCTAACTCAGTTTGAGAGTGTGCATTAGTTTGAGCGGCTGCCTTAGATTGAGGGGCTGCCTTAGTTTGAGAGTCTTCCTTAGTTTGAGCGGCTGCCTTAGTTTGAGGGTCTGCCTTACGTTTCGAGGCTTCCTTTGTTTGAGGGGCTGCCTTAATTTGAGCGGCTGCATTAGTTTGAGGGGCTGCCTTTGGTTGAGGCGCTCCCTTAGTTTGAGAGTCTGCCTCAGTTTGAGAGTCTGCCTTAGTTTGAGCGGCTGCCTTAGTTTGAGGGTCTGCCTTACTTTTTGAGGCTGCCTTAGCTTGAGGGGCTGCCTTAATTTAAGCGGCTGCATTAGTTTGAGGGGCTGTCTTTGGTTGAGGCGCTCCCTTAGTTTGAGGGTCTGCCTTACTTTGACAGGCTGCCTTAGTTTCAGCGGCTGTGTTAGTTTGAGAGGCTGCCTGAGTTTGAGGGGCTGCCTTAGTTTGAGCGGCTGCATTAGTTTGAGAGGCTGCCTTACTTTGAGGGGCTGCCTTAGATTGAGGGGCTGCATTAGTTTGAGCGGCTGCCTTAGTTTGAGGGGCTGCCTTAGTTTGAGGGTCTGCCTCAGATTGAGCGGCTGACTTAGTTTGAGAGGCTGCCTTAGTTTGAGAGTCTGCCTTAGTTTGAGTGGCTGCCTTCGTTTGAGGGGTTGCCTTAGTTTGAGAGGCTGCCTTAGTTTGACAGGCTGCCTTAGTTTGACAGGCTGCCTTAGTTTGAGAGGCTGCCTGAGTTTGAGGGGCTGCCTTAGTTTGAGCGGCTGCATTAGTTTGAGGGGCTGCCTTTGGTTGAGGCGCTCCCTTAGATTGTAGGGCTGCCTTACTTTAAGGGGCAGCGTCAGTTTGAGAGTCTGCCTTAGTTTGAGGGGCTGCCTTAGTTTGAGGGGTTGGCTTAGTTTGAGGGGCTGCTTTTGATTGAGTGGCTGCATTAGTTTGAGAGTCTGCCTTTGATTGAGTGGCTGCATTAGTTTGAGGGGCTGCCTTAGATTGAGGGGCTGCATTAGTTTGAGGGGCTGCATTAGTTTGAGTGGGTGCATTAGTTTGAGGGGCTGCCTTAGATTGAGGGGCTGCCTCAGATTGAGGGGCTGCATTAGGTTGAGGGGCTGCATTAGGTTGAGGGGCTGCCTTAGTTTGAGTGGCTGCCTTAGTTTGAGAGTCTGCATTAGTTTGAGCGGCTGCCTTAGTTTGAGGGGCTGCCTTAGTTTGAGAGTCTGCCTTAGTTTGAGCGGCTGCCTTAGTTTGAGGGTCTGCCTTACTTTTATAGTCTGCCTTAGTTTGAGGGGCTGCCTTAATTTGAGCGGCTGCATTAGTTTGAGGGGCTGCCTTTGGTTGAGGCGCTGCATTAGTTTGAGAGTCTGCCTTTGATTGAGAGGCTGCATTAGTTTGAGGGGCTGCATTCGATTAAGGGTCTGCATTAGTTTGAGGGGCTGCATTATTTTGAGGGGCTGCCTCGGTTTGAGGGGCTGCCTTAGTTTGAGCGGCTGCCTTAGTTTGAGGGTCTGCCTTACTTTTAGAGGCTGCCTTAGTTTGAGGGGCTGCCTTAATTTGAGCGGCTGCATTAGTTTGAGGGGCTGCCTTTGGTTGAGGCGCTGCATTAGTTTGAGAGTCTGCTTTGATTGAGTGGCTGCATTAGTTTGAGGGGCTGCATTAGATTGAGGGTCTGCATTAGTTTGAGGGGCTGCATTATTTTGAGGGACTTCCTCAGTTTGAGGGGCTGCCTTAGTTTGAGGGGTTAGCTTAGTTTGAGGGGCTGCCGTAGATTGAGTGGCTGCATTAGTTTGAGAGTCTGCATAGTTTGAGGGGATGCCTTAGTTTGAGGGGTTGTCTTAGTTAGAGGGGCTGCCTTAGTTTGAGGGGCTGCATTAGTTTGAGGGGTTGCATTAGAGTGAGGGGCTGCCTCAGATTGAGGGGCTGCATTTGTTTGAGGGAGTGCCTTAGTTTGAGAGGCTGCCTTACTTTGAGGGGCTGCCTTAGTTTGAGCGGCTGCCTTAATTTGAGAGGCTGCCTTAGTTTGAGCGTCTGGCTTAGTTTGAGCGGCTGCCTCAGTTTGAGAGTGTGCATTAGTTTGAGCGGCTGCCTTAGTTTGAGGGGCTGCCTTAGTTTGAGAGTCTTCCTTACTTTGACAGGCTGCCTTGGGGGGCACAGATATCTTGCAGTATTGGAGGGAGCAGGGAGCTGGCATTATTGGAGGGAGCAGGGATATGGCAGTATTGGAGGGAGGAGGGAGCTGGCGGTATTGGAGGGAGCAGGGAGCTGGCATTATTGCAGGCAGCAGGGAGCTGGCATTATTGGAGGCAGCAGGGATATGGCAGTATTGGAGGGAGGAGGGAGCTGGCAGTATTGGAGGGAGCAGGGAGCTGGCAGTATTGGGGAGTATAGAGACCTGGCAGTATTGGAGTGAGCAGGGAGCTTGCAATATTGGGTAGTGCAGAGATTTGGCAGTATTGGAGGGCGCGCAGGGAGCTGGCAGTATTGGAGGGCGCAGGGAGCTGGCGAGTATCGGAGAGTACAGAGATCTGGCAGGATTGGATGGAGCAGGGAGCTAACAGTATTGGAGGGAGCAGGGAGCACGCAGTTGGCATTATTAGAGAGGGCAGGCAGCTGACAGTATTGGGGAGTACAGAGATCTGGCTGTACTGGAGGGAGCAGGGAGCAGGCAGGATAAGAGGGTGCAGCGACCTGACAGTATAGGAGGGAGCAGGGATCTGGCAGCCTTGGGGAGTGCAGAGATCTGGCAATATTGGAGTGTACAGAGCTCTGGCAGTGTTGGAGGTAGCAGGGTTCTGGCAGTATTTGAGGAAGCAGGGAGCTGGCAGCCTTGGGGAGTTCAGATATCTGGCAGTTTTGGAGGGAGCAGGGAGCTGTCGGTATTGGAGGGAGCAGGGATCTGGCAGCCTTGGGGAGTGCAGAGATCTGGCAATATTGGAGTGTACAGAGCTCTGGCAGTGTTGGAGGTAGCCGGGTTCTGGCAGTATTGGAGGAAGCAGGGAGCTGGCAGCCTTGGGGAGTTCAGAGATCTGGCAGTTTTGGAGGAAGCAGGGAGCTGTCAGTATTGGAGGGAGCAGGGAGCTGGCAGTATTGGTGAGTACAGAGATCCGGCATTATTGGAGGGAGCACGCAGTGGGCATTGTTGGAGGGAGCAGGGAGCTGGCAGTATTGGGCAGTACAGAGACCAGGAAGTATTGGAGGGAGCAGGGAGCTGGCAGTTTTTGAGTACAGATATCTGGTAGTATTGGAGGGAGCAAGGAGCTGGCAGAATTGGGGAGTACAGAGATCTGGCAGTATTGGAGGGAGCACGCAGTGGGCATTGTTGGAGGGAGCAGGGAGCTGGCAGTATTGGGCAGTACAGAGACCAGGAAGTATTGGAGGGAGCAGGGAGCTGGCAGTATTGGAGAGCACAGGTATCTGGTAGTATTGGCGGGAGCAGGGACTTGGCAGAATTGGGGAGTACAGAGATCTGGCAGTTTTGCAGGGAGCAGGGAGCTCCCTGGATTGGGGAGTACAGAGTTCTGGCAGTATTGTAGGGTGCAGGGAGCTCCCTGTATTGGGGAGTACAGAGATCTGGCAGTATTGGGGAGTACCGAGTTCTGGCAGTATTGGAGTGAGCAGGGAGATGGCCTTATTGGAGGGAGCAGGTATATGGCAGTATTGGAGGGAGGAGAGATCCGGCAGTATTGGAGGGAGCAGGGAGCAGGCAGTTTTGGAGGGAGCAGGGAGCTGTCAGTATTGGAGGGAGCAGGGAGCTGGCAGTATTGGTGAGTACAGAGATCCGGCAGTATTGGAGTGAGCAATGTGCTGGCAGTATTGGGGGGCACAGATATCTTGCAGTATTGGAGGGAGCAGGGAGCTGGCATTATTGGAGGGAGCAGGGATATGGCAGTATTGGAGGGAGGAGGGAGCTGGCGGTATTGGAGGGAGCAGGGAGTCGGCATTATTGGAGGCAGCAGGGAGCTGGCATTATTGGAGGCAGCAGGGATATGGCAGTATTGGAGGGAGGAGGGAGCTGGCAGTATTGGAGGGAGCAGGGAGCTGGCAGTATTGGGGAGTATAGAGACCTGGCAGTATTGGAGGGCGCGCAGGGAGCTGGCAGTATTGGAGGGCGCAGGGAGCTGGCGAGTATCGGAGAGTACAGAGATCTGGCAGGATTGGATGGAGCAGGGAGCTAACAGTATTGGAGGGAGCAGGGAGCACGCAGTTGGCATTATTAGAGGGGGCAGGCAGCTGACAGTATTGGGGAGTGCAGAGATCTGGCTGTACTGGAGGGAGCAGGGAGCAGGCAGCAAGGAGGATGTAGCGACCTGACAGTATAGGAGGGAGCAGGGATCTGGCAGCCTTGGGGAGTGCAAAGATCTGGCAATATTGCAGTGTACAGAGCTCTGGCAGTGTTGGAGGTAGCAGGGTTCTGGCAGTATTGGAGGAAGCAGGGAGCTGGCAGCCTTGGGGAGTTCAGAGATCTGGGAGTTTTGGAGGGAGCAGGGAGCTGTCAGTATTGGAGGGAGCAGGGAGCTGGCAGTATTGGTGAGTACAGAGATCCGGCAGTCTTGGAGTGAGCAAGGTGCTGGCAGTATTGGGGAGCACAGATATCTGGCAGTATTGGAGGGAGCAGGGAGCTGGCATTATTGGAGGGAGCAGGGATATGGCAGTATTGGAGGGAGGAGGGAGCTGGCGGTATTGGAGGGAGCAGGGAGCTGGTATTATTGGAGGCAGCAGGGAGCTGGCATTATTGGAGGCAGCATTGATATGGCAGTATTGGAGGGAGGAGGGAGCTGGCAGTATTGGAGGGAGCAGGGAGCTGGCAGTATTGGGGAGTATTGAGACCTGGCAGTATTGGAGTCAGCAGGGAGCTTGCAATATTGGGTAGTGCAGAGATTTGGCAGTATTGGAGGGCGCGCAGGGAGCTGGCAGTATTGGAGGGCGCAGGGAGCTGGCGAGTATCGGAGAGTACAGAGATCTGGCAGTATTGGATGGAGCAGGGAGCTAACAGTATTGGAGGGAGCAGGGAGCACGCAGTTGGCATTATTAGAGGGGGCAGTCAGCTGACAGTATTGGGGAGTACAGAGATCTGGCTGTACTGGAGGGAGCAGGGAGCAGGCTGTATAAGAGGGTGTAGCGACCTGACAGTATAGAAGGGAGCTGGGATCTGGAAGCCTTGGGGAGTGCAGATATCTGGCAATATTGGAGTGTACAGAGCTCTGGCAGTGTTGGAGGTAGCAGGGCACTGGCAGTATTGGAGGAAGCAGGGAGCTGGCAGCCTTGGGGAGTTCAGAGATCTGGCAGTATAGTGGGGAGCAGGTTGCTGGCAGTATTGGGGAGTCCAGAGCTCTGGCCGTGTTGGAGAGAGTAGGGTTCTGGCAGTATTGGAGGAAGCAGGCATCTGGCAGCCTTGGGAAGTGCTGAGATATGGCATTATTGGTGGGTGCAGGGAGCTACCTGCACTGGGGAGTACAGAGATCTGGCAGTATTGAAGGGAGCAGGGAGCTGGCAGCATTAGGGAGGACAGAGATCTGGCAGTCCTGGAGGGAGCAGGGAGCTGGCAGTATTGGAGGGAGCGGAGAGCACGCAGTAGGCATTATTGGAGGGAGCAGGGAGCTGGCAGCATTGGGGAGTACAGAGATCTGTCAGTATCGATGGGAGCAGGGAGCTGGCAATATTGGAGGGGGCATGGAGATGGCATTATTGGAGGGAGCTCGGAGCTGGCAGTATTGGAGGGAGCAGGGATATGGAAGTATTGGTGGGAGCAGGGAGCTGGCAGTATTGGAGGGAGCACGGAAATGGCAGTTTTGGAGGGAGCAGGGAGATGGCAGTATTGGAGGGAGCAGGGTGCTCGCAGTATTGGAGGGAGCAGGGAGCACGCAGTTTGCATTCTTGGAGGGAGCTCGGAGCTGGCAGTATTGGAGGGAGCAGGGATATGGAAGTATTGGTGGGAGCAGGGAGCTGGCAGTATTGGAGGGAGCCGGGAGCTGGCAGTATTGGGGAGTACAGAGACCTGTCAGTATCGGTGGGAGCAGGGAGCTGGCAGTACTGGAGGGAGCAGGGAGATGGCAGTATTGGAGGGAGCACGGAAATAGCATGTTTGGAAGGAACAGGGAGATGGCAGGATTGGAGGAAGCACGCAGTTGGCATTATTGGAAGGAGCAGGGAGCCGGCAGTATTGGGGAGAAAAATGAACAGGCAGTGCTAGAGGGAGCAGGGAGTTGGCAGTATTGGAGGGAGCACGGAGCTGGCAGTTTTTGTGGGAGCAGGGAGCACGCAGTTGTCATTATTGGAGGGAGCAGGGAGCTGGCAGTATTGGGGAGTAAAATGATCAGGCATTATTAGAGGGAGCAGGGAGTTGGCAGTATTGGAGGGAGCTCGGAGCTGGCATTATTTTAGGGAGCAGCGGCCTGGCAGTTTTGGAGGGAGCAGGGAGATGGCAGTATTGGAGGGAGCAGGGAGCTCGCAGTATTAGAGGGAGCAGGGAGCACGCATTTGGCATTATAGGAGGGAGCAGGGAGCAGGCAGTATTGGGGAGTACAGAGACCAGGAACTTTTGGAGGGAGCAGGGAGCTGGCTGTATTGGAGAGTACAGATATCTGGTAGTACTGGAGGGAGCAGGGAGCAGGCAGCATTGGCGGGAGCAGGGAGCTGGCAGTATTGGAGGGAGCAGGGAGCATGCAGTGGGCATTATTGGAGGGGGCAGGGAGCAGGCAGTATTGGGGAGTACAGAGACCAGGAACTATTGGAGGGAGCAGGGAGCTGGCAGTAATGGAGGGAGCAGGTAGCTGGCAGTATTGGGGAGTACAGAGATCAGGCAGTATTGGAGGGAGCAGGCATCTGGCAGCCTTGGGGAGTACAGAGATCTGGCAGCATTAGGGGGAGCAGGGATCTGGCAGTATTGGGGGTAGCAGGTAGAAAATTACAGCGCAGTACAGGCCCTTCGGCCCTCGATGTTGCGCCGACCTGTGAAACCATCTGACCTATACTATTCCATTTTCATCCATATGTCTATCCAATGACCACTTAAATGCTCTTAAAGTTGGCGAGTCTACTACTGTTGCAGGCAGGGCGTTCCTCGCCCCTACTACTCTCTGAGTAAAGAAACTACCTCTAACATCTGTCCTATATCTATCACCCCTCAACTTAAAGCTATGTCCCCTCGTGTTTGCCATCACCATCCGAGGAAAAAGACGCTCACGATCCACCCTATCTATCCCACTGATTATCTTATATGTCTCTATTAAGTCACCTCTCCTTCTCCATCTCTCAACGAAAACAACCTCAAGTCCCTCAGCCTTTCCTCGTAAGACCTTCCCTCCATACCAGGCAACATCCTACTAAATCACCTATGCAGCCTTTCCAAAGCTTCCACATCCTTCCGATAATGCGGTGACCAGAACTGCACACAATACTCCAGGTGCGGTCTCACCAGAGTTTTGTACAGCTGCAGCATGACCTCGTGGCTCCGAAACTCGATCCCCCTA
Source organism: Heterodontus francisci (assembly GCF_036365525.1). Taxonomy (NCBI): domain Eukaryota; kingdom Metazoa; phylum Chordata; class Chondrichthyes; order Heterodontiformes; family Heterodontidae; genus Heterodontus; species Heterodontus francisci. The sequence goes on along the minus strand of NW_027140578.1, from coordinate 2,764,362 downwards.
CAAATAAAAGCGAATACACCATATGCCTTCTTCACAGCCCTATTAACCTGGGTAGCAACTTTCAGGGATTTATGCACCTGGACACCAAGATCTCTCTGTTCATCGACACTACCAAGAATCTTCCCATTAGCCCAGTACTCTGCATTCCTGTTGCTCCTTCCAAAGCGAATCACCTCACATTTTACCGCATTAAACTCCATTTGCCATCTCTCAACCCAGCTCTGCAGCCTATCTATGTCCCTCTGTACCCTACAACATCCTTTGGCACTATCCACAACTCCACCGACCGTCGTGTCATCCGCAAATCTACTAACCCACCCTTCTACACCCTCTTCCAGGTCATTTATAAAAATGACAAACAGCAGTGGCACCAAAACAGATCCTTGCGGTACACCACTAGTAACTAATCTCCAGGTGAACACTTGCCATCAACCACCACCCTCTGTCTTCTTTCAGCTAGCCAATTTCTGATCCAAAGCTCTAAATCACCTTCAACCCCATAGTTCCGTATGTTCTGCAATAGCCTACCATGGGGAACCTTATCAAACGGCTTACTGAAATCCATATACACCACATCCACTGCTTTACCCTCATCCACCTGTTTGGTCACCTTCTCGTAAAACTCACTAAGGTTTGTGAGGCACGACCTACCCTTCACAAAACCGTGCTGACCATCGCTAATGAACTTATTATTTTCAAGATGATTATAAATCCTGTCTCTTATAACCTTTTCCAACATTTTACCCACAACCAAAGTAAGGCTCACAGGTCTATAATTACCAGGGCTGTCTCTACTCCCCTTCTTGAACAATGGGACAATATTTGCTATCCTCCAGTCTTCCGACACTATTCCTGTCGACAATGACGACATAAAGATCAAGGACAAAGGCTCTGCAATCTCCTCCCTGGCTTCCCAGAGAATCCTGGGGTAAATCCCATCTGGCCCAGGGGACTTATCTATTTTCACACTTTCCAAAATTGATAACACCTCCTCCTTGTGAACCTCAATCCCATCTAGCCTAGTAGCCTGAATTTCAGTATTCTCCTCAACAACATTTTCTTTCTCTACTGTAAATACTGACGCAAAATATTCATTTAACACTTCCCCTATCTCCTCTGATTCCACAGACAACTTCCCACTACTATCCTTGATTGGCCCTAATCTAACTCTAGTCATTCTGTTATTCCTGATATACCTAGAGAAAGCCTTCGGGTTTTCCCTGATCCTATCCGCCAATGACTTCTCGTGTCTTCTTCTTGCTCTTCTTAGCTCTCCCTTTAGATACTTCCTTGCAAGCTTGTAGCTCTCAAGCGCCCTAACTGAGCCTTCACGTCTCATCCTAACATAAGCCTTCTTCTTCCTCTTGACAAGCGCTTCAACTTCCTTAGTAAACCACGGCTCCCTGGCTCGACAACTTCCTCCCTGCCTCACAGGTACATACTTATCAAGGACACGCAGTAGCTGCTCCTTGAATAAGCTCCACATTTCGATTGTTCCCATCCCCTGCAATTTCCTTCCCCATGCTACCCATCCTAAATCTTGCATAATCGCATCATAATTTCCTTTCCCCCAGCTATAATTCTTGCCCTGCGGTATATACCTGTCCCTGTCCATCGCTAAGGTAAACCTAACCGAATTGTGATCACTATCACCAAAGTGCTCACCTCCATCTAAATGTCACACCTGGCGGGGTTCATTTCCCGGTACCAAATCCAATGTGGCATCTCCCCTGGTTGGCCTGTCTACATACTGTGTCAGAAAACCCTCCTGCACACACTGGACAAAAACTGACCCATCGAAAGTACTCGAACTATAGTATTTCCAGCCGATATTTGGAAAGTTAAAGTCCCCCATAACAACTACCCTGTTACTCTCGCCCCTGTCGAGAATCATCTTCGCTATCCTTTCCTCTACATCTCTGGAACTATTTGGAGGTCTATAAAGGACTCCCAACAGGGTAACCTCACCTCTCCTGTTTCTAAACTCGGCCCATACTCCCTCAGTAGACGAGTCCTCAAACGTCCTTTCTGTCGCTGTAATACTCTCCTTGATTAACAATGCCACACCTCCCCCTCTTTTACCATCTTCTCTGTTCTTACTGAAACATCTAAATCCCGGAACCTGCAACATCCATTCCTGCCCCTGCTCTGCCCATGTCTACGAAATGGCCACTACATCGAGATCCCAGGTACCAACCCAAGCTGCAAGCTCACCCACCTTATTCCGGATGCTCCTGGCGTTGAATTAGACACACTTTAAACCAGGTTCTTGCTTGCCAGTGCCCTCTTGCGTCCTTGTAACCATATCCCTGACCTCACTACTCTCAACATTCTGCACACTGGCACTACAATTTAGGTTCCCATTCCCCTGCTGAATTAGTTTAAACCCCCCCCCCCCCCCCCCCCGAAGAGCACTAACAAATCTCCCGCCCAGTATATTGGTACACCTCTGGTTCAGGTGAAGACCATCCTGTTTGTAGAGGTCCCACCTACCCCAGAAAGATCCCCAATTATCCAGGAAACCAAAACCCTCCCTCCTGCACCTTCCCTGCAGCCACATGTTCAACTCCTCTCTCTCCCTCGCTATCGCTTCGCTATCACGTGGCACGGGCAAGAACCCAGACATAACAACTCTGTTTGTTCTCACTCTTAGCTTCCACCCTAGCTCCGTGAATTTATGTCTTAAATCCCCATCTCTCTTCCAACCTATGTCGTTGGTGCCTATGTGGACCACGACTTGGGGCTGCTCCCCCTCCCCATTAAGGATCCCAAAAACACGATCCGAGACATCACGAACCCTGGCACCTGGGAGGCAACATACCAACCGTGAGTCTCTCTCGTTCCCACAGAACCTCCTATCTTTTCCCCTAAATATAGAGTCCCCAATGACTAATGTTCTGCTCCTCTTCCCCCTTCCCTTCTGAGCAACAGGGACAGACTCTGTGCCAGATACCTGTACCCCATTGCTTACCCCTGGTAAGTCGTCCCCCGCAACAGTATCCAAAACGGTATACCTGTTGTTGAGGGAAACGGCCACAGGGGATCCCTGCACTGCCTGCTGGTTCCCTCTCCTTCCCCTGACGGTAACCCATCTACCTACTTCTTTTACCTGAGGTGATACTACCTCCCCATAACTCCTCTCAATAACCTCCTCCACCTCCCGAATGATCTGAAGTTCATCCAGCTCCAGCTCCAGTTCCCTAACGCGGTTCTCGAGGAGCTGGAGTTGGGTGCACTTCCCGCAGATGCAGTCAGCAGGGACACTCTTGGCGACCCTTACCTCCTACATTCTGCAGGAGGTACAGACAACTGCCTTAACTTCTATTCCCACTATTCCAAATTCCCAACAAATCTACTGAAAAACCAAAAACAAAAAGTCAAAACTTGTTAGGTTAGCCATCCAACGGACAGAACTTCTTTAATAAAAAGCTTACCTTATCAACACACCAGAGTCATTCATTTTGGTTAGAGGAGGAGGGTGGGTGGGAGACACTACACATGTCGTGTCTCGGGTACAGCCACAGCCCAAATATATAGTTCTTACTTACCCAGCAGTCCCCTGGTCCTCCGAAAACAAAAGGGAATTCACTTTTAAACTTACACTGAAATTGACTTCGCAGCAGTAAGCCCGCACCCGCACCTCCGTTACTATCAAAGCTGCAGCCACCAAAACTAAAAGAAAGAGATTTTAAACAACCCAAATGTATAGTTTTTACTTACCCAGCAGTCCGCTGGTCCTCCGAAAACAAAAGATAATTCACTTTTAAACTGACACTGAAATTGACTTCGCAGCAGTCAGCCCGCTCCCGCACCTCCGTTAATATCAAAGCTGCAGTCACCGAAACCCTAATAGATGGTCAGTATTGAGGGAGTGCGATACTGTCGGAGGGTCAGTACTGAGGGAGTGACATACTGTCGGATGGTCAGTACTGGTGGAGTGCCAGACTGATGGAGGGTCAGTACCGAGGGAGTGCCCTATTGTTGGAGAGTCAGTACTGAGCGAGCGCTGCCCTGTCGGAGGATCAGTACTGAAGGATGCTGCAGTGACAGGATGTTGGTGCTGATGGAGTGCTGCACTGTCTGAAGATCAGTACTGAGGGAATGTAGCACTCTGCGACGGTCAGTACTGAGGGAGTGATGCACTGTTGTTGAGTCAGTAATGAGGGAGCGCTGCACTCTCAGAGTGTCACTACTGTGGGAGTGCTGCACTGTCAGAAGGTCAGTACTGAGGGAGTGCTGCACCCTCAGAGTGTCAGTACAAAGAACAAAGAACAAAGATAATTACAGCACAGGAACAGGCCCTTCGGCCCTCCAAGCCTGCGCCGATCCAGATCCTCTCTCTAAACATGTCGCCTATTTTCTAAGGTTCTGTATCTCTTTTCTTTCGGCCCATTCATGTATCTGTCTAGATACATCTTAAAAGACTCCATCGTGCCCGCATCTACCACCTCCGCTGGCAATGCGTTCCAGGTGCCCACCACCCTCTGCGTAAAGAACTTTCCACGCATATCCCCCCTAAACTTTTCCCCTTTCAGTTTGAACTCGTGTCCTCTGGTAATTGAATCCCCCACTCTGGGAAAAAGCCTCTTGCTATCCACCCTGTCTATACCTCTCATGATTTTGTACACCTCAATCAGGTCCCCCCTCAACCTCCGTCTTTCTAATGAAAATAATCCTAATCTGCTCAACCTCTCTTCATAGCTAGCGCCCTCCATACCAGGCAACATCCTGGTGAACCTCCTCTGCACCCTCTCCAAAGCATCCACATCCTTTTGATAATGTGGCGACCAGAACTGTACGCAGTATTCCAAATGTGGCCGAACCAAAGTCCTATACAACTGTAACATGACCTGCCAACTCTTATACTCAATGCCCCGTCCGATGAAGGAAAGCATGCCGTATGCCTTCTTGACCACTCTATTTACCTGCGTTGCCACCTTCAGGGAACAGTGGACCTGAACACCCAAATCTCTCTGGACATCAATTTTCCCCAGGACTTTTCCATTTACTGTATAGTTCACTCTTGAATTGGATCTTCCAAAATGCATCACCTCGCATTTGCCCTGATTGAACTCCATCTGCCATTTCTCTGCCCAACTCTCCAATCTATCTATATTCTGCTGTATTCTCTGACAGTCCCCTTCACTGTCTGCTACTCCACCAATCTTGGTGTCGTCTGCAAATTTGCTAATCAGTCCACCTATACTTTCCTCCAAATCATTAATGTATATCACAAACAACAGTGGTCCCAGCACGGATCCCTGTGGAACACCACTGGTCACACGTCTCCATTTTGAGAAACTCCCTTCTACTGCTGCTCTCTGTCTCCTGTTGCCCAGCCAGTTCTTTATCCATCTAGCTAGTACACCTTGGACCCCAAGCGCCTTCACTTTCTCCATCAGCCTGCCATGGGGAACCTTATCAAACGCCTTACTGAAGTCCATGTATATGACATCGACAGCCCTTCCCTCATCAATCAACTTTGTCACTTCCTCAAAGAATTCTATTAAGTTGGTAAGACATGACCTTCCCTGCACAAAACCATCTTGCCTATCACCGATGAGCCCATTTTCTTCCAAATGGGAATAGATCCTATCCCTCAGTATCTTCTCCAGCAGCTTCCCTGCCACTGACGTCAGGCTCACCGGTCTATAATTACCTGGATTATCCCTGCTACCCTTCTTAAACAAGGGGACAACATTAGCAATTCTCCAGTCCTCCGGGACCTCACCCGTGTTTAAGGATGCTGCAAAGATATCTGTTAAGGCCCCAGCTATTTCCTCTCTCGCTTCCCTCAGTAACCTGGGATAGATCCCATCCGGACCTGGGGACTTGTCCACCTTAATGCCCTTTAGAATACCCAACACTTCCTCCCTCCTTATGCCGACTTGACCTAGAGTAATCAAACATCTGTTCCTAACCTCAACATCCGTCATGTCCCTCTCCTCGGTGAATACCGATGCAAAGTACTCGTTTAGAATCTCACCCATTTTCTCTGAGTCCAAGCATAACATTCCTCCTTTGTCCTTTAGTGGGCCAATCCTTTCTCTAGTTACCCTCTTTCTCCTTATATATGAATAAAAGGCTTTGGGATTTTCCTTAACCCCGTTTGCTAAAGATATTTCATGACCCCTTTTAGCCCTCTTGATTTGTCATTTCAAATTGGTCCGACATTCCCGATATTCTTTCAAAGCTTCGTCTTTCATCAGCCGCCTAGACCTTATGTATGCTTCCTTTTTCCTCTTAGCTAGTCTCACAATTTCACCTGTCATCCATGGTTCCCTAATCTTGCCATTTCTATCCCTCATTTTCACAGGAACATGTCTCTCCTGCACGCTAATCAACCTCTCTTTAAAAGCCTCCCACATATCACATGTGGATTTACCTTCAAACAGCTGCTCCCAATCTACATTTCCCAGCTCCTGCCGAATTTTGGTATAGTTGGCCTTCCCCCAATTTAGCACTCTTCCTTTCGGACCACTCTCGTCTTTGTCCATGAGTATTTTAAAGCTTACGGAATTGTGATCACTATTCCCAAAGTAGTCCCCTACTGAAACTTCAACAACCTGGCCGGGCTCATTCCCCAACACCAGGTCCAGTATGGCCCCTTCCCGAGTTGGACTATTTACATACTGCTCTAGAAAACCCTCCTGGATGCTCCTTACAAATTCTGCTCCATCTGGACCTCTAACACTAAGCGAATCCCAGTCAATGTTGGGAAAATTAAAATCTCCTATCACCACCACCCTGTTGCTCCTACATCTTTCCATAATCTGTTTACATATTTGTACCTCTATCTCACGCTCGCTGTTGGGAGGCCTGTAGTACAGCCCCAACATTGTTACCGCACCCTTCCTATTTCTGAGTTCTGTCCATATTGCCTCACTGTTCGAGTCCTCCATAGTGCCCTCCTTCAGCACAGCTGTGATATCCTCTTTGACCAGTAATGCAACTCCTCCACCCCTTTTACCTCCCTCTCTATCCCGCCTGAAGCATCGATATCCTGGGATATTTAGTTGCCAATCATGCCCTTCCCTCAACCAAGTCTCAGTAATAGCAATAACATCATACTCCCAGGTACTAATCCAAGCCCTAAGTTCATCTGCCTTACCTACTACACTTCTTGCATTAAAACAAATGCACCTCAGACCACCAGTCCCTTTTTATTCATCATCTGCTCCCTGCCTGCTCTTCCCCTTAGTCACACTGACTTCATTATCTAGTTCCTTACAGGCTTTTGTTACTACCTCCTTACTGTCAACTGACCTCAATTGGTTCTCATCCCCCTGCCACATTAGTTTAAACCCTCCCCAACAGCGTTAGCAAAAGCACCTCCAAGGACATTGGTTCCAGTCCGGCCCAGGTGTAGACCGTCCAATTTGTAACAGTCCCACCTCCCCCAGAACCGGTCCCAATGTCCCAAAAATCTGAACCCCTCCTTCCTGCACCATCTCTCAAGCCACGCATTCATCCTGACTATTCTTTCATTTTTACTCTGACTATCACGTGGCACTGGTAGTAATCCTGAGATTACTACCTCTGAGGTCCTACTTTTTAACTTGGCTCCTAACTCCCTAAACTCTGCTTGTAGGACCTCATCCCGTTTTTTACCTATATCATTAGTGCCTATGTGCACAATGACAACTGGCTGTTCACCCTCCCCCTTTAGAATATTCTGCAGCCGATCTGAGACGTCCCTGACCCGTGCACCTGGGAGGCAACATACCATTCGGGAGCCTCGTTTTCGACCACAGAACCGCCTATCTACTCCCCTTACAATCGAATCCCCTACGACTATAGCCCTTCCACTCTTTTTCCCGCCCTTCTGAACAGCAGAGCCAGCCATGGTGCCATGGACCTGGCTACTGCTGCCTTCCCCTGGTGAGCCATCTCCCTCAACAGTATCCAAAACGGTATACTTGTTTTGGAGGGAGATGAAAGCAGGGGACTCCTGCGCTGCCTTCCTGCTCTTTCTCTGCCTTTTGGTCACCCATTCCCTTTCTCCCTCAGCAATCCTAATCTGCGGTGTGACCAATTCACTAAACGTGCTATCCACGACCTCCTCAGCATCGCGCATGCTCCAAAGTGAGTCCATCCGCAGCTCGAGAGCCGTCATGCGGTCTAACAGGAGCTGCAGCTGGACACACTTCCTGCACGTGAAGGAGTCAGGGTCATCAGCCATGTCCCTGAGCTCCCACATTGAGCAAGAGGAGCATGATACAGGTCTGAGATCTCCTGCCATTTTTCATCTTAAGTTTAAACTTAGTTAAATGAAAAAGGAACGAAAAGTTTTTACCAATCACAATAAAACCAGAGAAATTGAAAAAGCCTTACCTTATAAACACCCCACCGAGTCCTTTTTTTTTGGTTAGAGGAGGAGGGCGGGTGGGAGACACTACAAGTGTGGTGTCTCGGGTTCAGAAACCGCCCAAATATATAGTGTTTTACTTACCCAGCAGCCCCCTGGCCTCCGCCGAAAAACAAAAGGAAATTAAATTTACTTTCAAACTGACCTTCCCAGCTGCTCACTCGCTCACACTCTGCTCCCGAAAAAGCTGCTGCACTGAAAGGAAAGTTATTTTAAACCGCCCAAATATATAGTGTTTTATTTACCCAGCAGCCCCCTGGCCTCCGCCGAAAAACTAAAGGAAATTAAATTTACTTTCAAACTGACCTTCCCAGCTGCTCACTCGCTCACACTCTGCTCCCGAAAAAGCTGCTGCACTGAAAGCTGAGGGACTGTTGCATTGTTGTTGATTCAGTACTGAGGGAGTGCTGCACTGTCAGAGGGTCAGTACAAAGTGTGTGCTGCATTGTTCTTGAGTCAGTACGGGAGAAATGCTGAACTCTCAGAGTGTCAGTTCTGAGGGAAAGCTGCATTCTCAGACTGTCAGTACTTTGGGAAAGCTGCATTGTTGCAGAGTCAGTTCTGAGGGAGCTCTGCACTCTCAGTGTCAGTACTGAGGCATTGCTGCACTGTTGGATGGTAAGTTCTGAAGGAGAGCTGCATTGTTGTTGAGTCAGTACTGAGGGAATGCTGCACTCTCAGAGTGTCAGTTGTGAGAGAGTGCTGCATGGTTTTTGAGTCAGTAATGAGCAGGCGCTGCACTCTTGGAGTGTAACTGTTGATGATTGCTGCACTGTCAGATTGACAGTACTGAGGGAGTACCATACTGTTGGAGAGTCAATACTGAGGGAGTGCTGCACTATTGGAGGGTCAGTACTTAGGGAGTGTTGGATGGTCAATACTCTGGGAGAGCGATACTGTTGGAGGATCAGTACTGATGGAAAGCGATACTGTTGGAGGGTCAGTACTGAGGGAGTGCTGCACTGTCGGATGATCAGTACTGAGGGACTGCTGCACTATTAGAGAGTCAGTGCTGACGGAGTGTTGCACTGTCAGAAAATCGTTACTAAGTGAAAGCTGCACTGCCAGAGGGTCTGTATTGAGGGAGTGCTGCACTGTCAGAAACTTGGTGATGCGGGATTGCCTTCCGTTAGAGGATCAGTACTGAGGGAGCGCTGCATTGTTGATGAGTCAGTACTGAGGGAGCACTGCACTCAGTATTGACGGATGCTGCACCATCAGATAGTCAGCACCGAGGGAGTGCCATACTGTTGGAGGGTCAGTACTGAGGGAGTGCCTTACTGTTGGAAGGTCAGTACTATTGGTTGGCCATACAGGTGGAGGGTCAGCACTGAGGGACTGCTGGACAGTGGGAGGAACAGTAATGAGGGTGTGCCGCACTGTCGGAGGGTCAGGTCTGAGGGACTGACATTTTGTCGGACGATCAGTATTGTGGGAGTGCCATACCGTCGGATGGTCAGGACTGTGGTGGTGCCGTATTGTCGGAGGGTCAGTTCTGAGGGAGTGCGATAGTTGGAGGGTCAGTACTGAGGGAGTGCTGTGCTGTTGGAGGGTCAGCACTGAGGGTGTGCGGCACTGTCGGAGCATTCCGTACTGAGGGAGTGCTGCTCTGCTAGAGGGTCAGTGCTGTGGCAGTGCTGCAATGTCAGAAATTCGGTACTGAGGCAGTGCTGCACTGTCGGATGATACGTATTGTGGGAGTGCTGCATATTTGGAGAGTCAGTAGTGAGGGAGTGCGACCCTGTTCGAGTGTCAGTATGAGGGTGTGTCGCACTGTCGGAGGGTCAGTACTGAGGGACAGACATTCTGTCGGAGGGTCAGTACTGAGGGAGTGCCATACTGCCGGATGGTCGGTACTGAGGTGGTGCTGTATTGTCGGAGGGTCAGTTCTGAGGCAGTGCGATACTTGGGTGGTCAGTACTGAGGGAGAGCTGCATTGTTGAAGGGTCAGTACTGAGGGTGTTCCATACTGTTGGAGGGTCAGTACTGAGGGAGTGCCATATTTGTGGAGGGTCAGTACTGAGAGTGTGCTGCACTGTCAGAGGATCCGTACTGAGGGAGTGCTGCACTTTCTGAGGATCAGTAGTGAGGGAGAGCTGCACTGTCAGAAAGTTGGTGATGAGGGAATGCTGCACTCTCAGAGTGCCAGTACTGTGTGAATGCTGCGGTGTCAGATGGTCAGTACTGAGGAAATGCTGCACTTCAGCTGGTCAGTACTGAGGGAATGCTGCACTCTCAGAGTGTCAGTTCTGTGGGAGCGCTGCACTGTCAGAGGGTCAGTGATGAGGGAGTGCTGCACAGTAAGATGGTAAGTACTGAGGGAATGGCTCATTGTTGTTGAGTCAGTACTGAGGGAAAGCTGCATTCACAGACTGTCTGTACTGAGAGGGTGCTGCATTGTTGTTGAGTCTGTACTGTGGGAGCGCTGCAATCTCAGAGGGTCAGTACTGAGTGAGTGCTGCACTGTCGGATGGTCAGATCTGAAGGGTCGCTGCATTGTTGTTGAGTCAGTACTACGGGAGTGCTGCACTGTTGGAGGACCAGTACTGAGGGAGTTCTGCACTGTCATCAATTTGGTGATGAAGACTTGCCGACTGTTGGTGTCTCAGTACTGAGGGAGCGCTGCGTTGTTGTTGAGTCAGTTCTGAGGGAGTGCTGCACTCTCACAGTTTCAGTACTGAGAGGTTGCTGCCCTAATAGATGGTTAGTATTGAGGGAGTGCGATACTGTCGGAGGGTCAGTACTGAGGGAGTGACATACTGTCGGATGCTCAGTACTGGTGGAGTGCCAGACTGATGCAGATTCACTACCGAGGGAGTGCCCTATTGTTGGAGACTCAGTACTGAGCGAGCGCTGCCCTGTCGGAGGATCAGTACTGAGGGATGCTGCACTGACAGGATGTTGGTGCTGATGGAGTGCTGCACTGTCTGAAGATCAGTACTGAGGGAATGCAGCACTCTGCGACGGTCAGTACTGAGGGAGTGATGCACTGTTGTTGAGTCAGTAATGAGGGAGCGCTGCACTCTCAGAGTGTCACTACTGTGGGAGTGCTGCACTGTCAGAAGGTCAGTACTGAGGGAGTGCTGCACCCTCAGAGTGTCAGTACTGAGGGACTGTTGCATTGTTGTTGATTCAGTACTGAGGGAGTGCTGCACTGTCAGAGGGTCAGTACAAAGTGTGTGCTGCATTGTTCTTGAGTCAGTACGGGAGGAATGCTGAACTCTCAGAGTGTCAGTTCTGAGGGAAAGCTGCATTCTCAGACTGTCAGTACTGTGGGAAAGCTGCAATGTTGCAGAGTCAGTTCTGAGGGAGCTCTGCACTCTCAGTGTCAGTACTGAGGCATTGCTGCACTGTTGGATGGTAAGTTCTGAAGGAGAGCTGCATTGTTGTTGAGTCAGTACTGAGGGAATGCTGCACTCTCAGAGTGTCAGTTGTGAGAGAGTGCTGCATGGTTTTTGAGTCAGTAATGAGCAGGCGCTGCACTCTTGGAGTGTAACTGTTGATGATTGCTGCACTGTCAGATTGACAGTACTGAGGGAGTACCATACTGTTGGAGAGTCAATACTGAGGGAGTGCTGCACTATTGGAGGGTCAGTACTTAGGGAGTGTTGGATGGTCAATACTGAGGGAGAGCGATACTGTTGGAGGATCAGTACTGATGGAAAGCCATACTGCTGGAGGGTCAGAAATGAGGGCGTGCCGTACTGTTGGAGGGTCAGTACTGAGGGAGTGCTGCACTGTCGGATGATCAGTACTGAGGGACTGCTGCACTATTAGAGAGTCAGTGCTGACGGAGTGTTGCACTGTCAGAAAGTCGTTACTAAGTGAAAGCTGCACTGCCAGAGGGTCTGTATTGAAGGAGTGCTGCACTGTCAGAAACTTGGTGATGCGGGATTGCCTTCCGTTAGAGGATCAGTTCTGAGGGAGCGCTGCATTGTTGATGAGTCAGTACTGAGGGAGCACTGCACTCAGTATTGACGGATGCTGCACCATCAGATGGTCAGCACCGAGGGAGTGCCATACTGTTGGAGGGTCAGTACTGAGGGAGTGCCTTACTGTTGGAGGGTCAGTACTATTGGTTGGCCATACAGGTGGAGGGTCAGCACTGAGGGACTGCTGGACAGTGGGAGGAACAGTACTGAGGGTGTGCCGCACTGTCGGAGGGTCAGGTCTGAGGGACTGACATTTTGTCGGACGGTCAGTATTGTGGGAGTGCCATACCGTCGGATGGTCAGGACTGTGGTGGTGCCGTATTGTCGGAGGGTCAGTTCTGAGGGAGTGCGATAGTTGGAGGGTCAGTACTGAGGGAGTGCTGTGCTGTTGGAGGGTCAGCACTGAGGGTGTGCGGCACTGTCGGAGAATCCGTACTGAGGGAGTGCTGCTCTGCTGGAGGGTCAGTGCTGTGGCAATGCTGCAATGTCAGAAATTCGGTACTGAGGCAGTGCTGCACTGTCGGATGATACGTATTGTGGGAGTGCTGCATATTTGGAGAGTCAGTAGTGAGGGAGTGCGACCCTGTTCGAGTGTCAGTATGAGGGTGTGTCGCACTGTCGGAGGGTCAGTACTGAGGGACAGACATTCTGTCGGAGGGTCAGTACTGAGGGAGTGCCATACTGCCGGATGGTCGGTACTGAGGTGGTGCTGTATTGTCGGAGGGTCAGTTCTGAGGCAGTGCGATACTTGGGTGGTCAGTACTGAGGGAGAGCTGCATTGTTGAAGGGTCAGTACTGAGGGTGTTCCATACTGTTGGAGGGTCAGTACTGAGGGAGTGCCATATTTGTGGAGGGTCAGTACTGAGAGTGTGCTGCACTGTCAGAGGATCCGTACTGAGGGAGTGCTGCACTTTCTGAGGATCAGTAGTGAGGGAGAGCTGCACTGTCAGAAAGTTGGTGATGAGGGAATGCTGCACTCTCAGAGTGCCAGTACTGTGTGAATGCTGCGGTGTCAGATGGTCAGTACTGAGGAAATGCTGCACTTCAGCTGGTCAGTACTGAGGGAATGCTGCACTCTCAGAGTATCAGTTCTGTGGGAGCGCTGCACTGTCAGAGGGTCAGTGATGAGGGAGTGCTGCACTGTCAGAGGGTCAGTGATGAGGGAGTGCTGCACAGTAAGATGGTAAGTACTGAGGGAATGGCTCATTGTTGTTGAGTCAGTACTGAGGGAAGGCTGCATTCACAGACTGTCTGTACTGAGAGGGTGCTGCATTGTTGTTGAGCCTGTACTGTGGGAGCGCTGCAATCTCAGAGGGTCAGTACTGAGTGAGTGCTGCACTGTCGGATGGTCAGATCTGAAGGGTCGCTGCATTGTTGTTGAGTCAGTACTACGGGAGTGCTGCACTGTTGGAGGACCAGTACTGAGGGAGTTCTGCACTGTCATCAATTTGGTGATGATGACTTGCCTACTGTTGGTGTCTCAGTGCTGAGGGAGCGCTGCGTTGTTGTTGAGTCAGTTCTGAGGGAGTGCTGCACTCTCACTGTTTCAGTACTGAGAGGTTGCTGCCCTAATTGATGGTTAGTATTGAGGGAGTGCGATACTGTCGGAGGGTCAGTACTGAGGGAGTGACATACTGTTGGAAGGTCAGTACTGAGGGAATGCGATGCTGTTGGAGTGTCAGTACGGATGGTTTTCCATACCGGTGGAGGGCCAGTACTGAAGGAGTGCTGCACAGTCAGATGATCAGTACTGAGGGAGTGCTGCACTGTTAGAGGGTCAGTATAGAGTGAGCGCTGCACTGTTGGAGGGTCAGTACTGAGGGAATGCTACACACTCAGAGTGTCAGGACTGGGTGAGTGCTGCAGTGCCAGATCGTCAGTACTGAGGGAATGCTGCATTGTTGTTGAGTCAGCACTGAGTGAACGCTGCACCCTCCGAGTGTAAGTCCTGAAGGAGTGCTGCATTGTTTTTGATTCACTACTGAGGGAGTGCTGCACTGTCAGATGGTCAGTTCTGAGGGAGTGCTGCACTGTTAGAGGGTCAGTACTGAATGAGTCCTGCACTGTTAGAGGGTCAATACTAAGTGAGTGCTGCACTGTCAGAAAGCTGGAGATGAGGGAGTGCCATACTGTCGGAGGATCATTGCTGAGGGAGTGCCATACTGCTGGATGGTCGGTAATGATGGAGTGCCATACTGCTGAGGGTCAGTACTGAGGGAGTGCTGCACTGTGAGAGGATCAGTACAGAGGGGGTGCTATTCTTTCGAAGGGTCAGTACTGAGGGAGTGCCATACTGTCAGAAGATCAGTAATGAGGGAGTGCTATACTGCAGGAGTGTCAGTATTGAGGGAGTGCCAGACTGATGGTGGGTCAGTAATGAGGGAGTGCCAGACCGTTGGAGCATCAGTACTGAGGGAGTGTAATACTGTTGGAGTGTCAGTCTTGAGGGAGTATCATACTATTGGTGGGTCAGTGCTGAGGAAGTGCCATACTGGTGGAGGGTCAGTACTGAGGGAGTGCTATACTGTAGGAGTATCAGTATTGAGGGAGTGCCAGACTGATGGTGGGTCAGTAATGAGGGAGTGCCAGACCGTTGGAGCTTCAGTACTGAGGGAGTGTAATACTGTTGGAGTGTCAGTATTGAGGGAGTATCATACTTTTGGAGGGTCAGTGCTGAGGGAGTGCCATACTGGTGGAGGGTCAGTACTGAGGGAGTGCTGCACTGTCAGAGAATCAGTAGTGAGGGAGCACTGCACTGTTAGAGAGTGATTGCTGAGGGAGTGTTGCACTGTCAGAAAGTCGGTACTTAGGGAGCGCTGCACTGCCAGAGGGTCAGTATTGATGGAGTGCTGCACTGTCGAAGGATCAGTACTGAGGCAATGTTGCACTCTCAGAAAGTTGGTGATGAGTGAGTGATGCACTGTTGGAGGATCAGTACTGAGGGAATGCTGCACTGTCAGATGCTCAGTACTGAGGAAATGCTGCTCTCTCAGATTGTCAGTACTGAGGGAGCGTTGCATTGCTGTTGAGTCAGTACTGAGAGAGTGCTGTATTCTCAGAGTGTTAGTATTGAGGGATGCTGACTGCCAGCGGATCAGTACTGAGGGAATATTGTATTGTTGTTGTGTCAGTACTGAGGGAGCGCTGATCTCTCAGAGTGTCAGTATTGAAGGAGTGATGCACTGTCGGAGGAAAAAGTACTGAGGGAGTGCCATACTGATGGATGGTCAGTGCTGAGGGAGTGCCAGACTGGTGGAGGGTCAGTACTGAGGGAGTGCTGCACTGTTATAGAGTGAGTGCTGAGGGACTGTTGCACTGTTGGAGGGACAGTAATGAGGGAGTGCCTTACTGGTGGAGGGTCAGCACTGATGGAGTGCCATATTGGTAGAGGGTCAGTAATGATGGAGTGCTGCACTGTCAGAGGGTCAGATCTGAGGGAGTGCTGCAACCTCAAAATGTCAGTACTGAGGGATTTCTGCATTGATGTTGAGTCTGAACTGAGTGAGTGCTGCACTGTCAGATGGTCTGTTGCAAAGGAGCGCTGCATTTTTGTTCAGTCTGTACTGAGGGATTGCTGCACTCTCAGAGTGTCAGTACTGTGCAAGCACGGCATTGTTGTTGAGTATGTACTGAGGGAGCGCTGCATTCTCAGAGCGTTAGTATTGAGGGATGCTGACTGCCAGCGGGTCAGTACTGAGGGAGTGTTGCATTTTTGTTAAGTGAGCACTGAGGGAGCGCTGCACTCTCAGAGTGTCAGTACTGAGGGAGTGCTGCAGTGTCAGAGGTTCAGTACTGAGGGAGTGCCACACTGTCGGAGCATCAGTACTGAGGGAGTGCCATACTGTCGGAGGATCAGTACTGATGGAGTGTCATACTGCTGGATGGTCAGTAATGAGGGAGTGCCATACTGTTGGAGGGTCAGTACTGAGGGTTTATCATAATATTGGAGGGTCAGGACTGAAGGAAGACATACTAGTGGAGGTTCAGTACTGAGGGAGTGCTGTACTGTCGGAGGATCAGTGCTGAGGGAGTGTTGCACTGCCAGAGGTTCGAGATTGAGGGAGTGCTGCACTGTCGGAGGATCAGTACTGAGGGAATGCTGCTCTTTCAGAGTGTCAGTACAGAGGCAGTGCTGCACTGTCAGAAGGTCAGTACAAAGGGAGGGCTGCACTGCCAGATTGACAGTACTGAGGGAGTGCTGCACTGTCGGAGGATCAGTATTGAGGGAGTGCTGCACTGTTAGGGAGTCAGTACTGAGGGAGTGCTGCACTGTTAGAGAGTCGGTACAGAGGGAGTGCCGCACTGTCGGAGAATCAGTATTGAGGGAGTGCTGCACTTTTGGCGTGTCAGTACTGAGGAAGTGCTGCACTGTTGGAGCATCAGCGCTGAGGGAGTGCCAAACTGTCGGAGGATCAGTACTGTGGGAGTGCCATACAGTCAGAGGGTCAGTTCTGATGGTGGGCCATTCTTTTGGAGGGCCAGTACTGTGGGAGCTCTGCCCTGTCAGATGGTCAGCACTGAGGGAGTGCCATCCTGTCGGAGGGACAGTATTGAGTGAGTGCTGCACGGTCGGAGGATCAGTACTGCGGGAGTGTCGTACTGTTGTCGGGTTAGTACTGAGCGAGTGCCGTTCTGGTGGAGAGTAAGCATTGAGGGAATGATGCACTCTTGGATGGTTAGTACTAAGGGAGTGCCTCACTGTTAGAGGGTCAGGGTCACTACTGAGGGAACGCTGCATTCTCAGAGTGTTGAGGGATGCTGACTGCTAGCGGGTCAGTACTGAGGGAGTGTTGCATTGTTGTTGAGTCAGTACTGAGGGAATGCTGCACTCTCAGAGTGTCAGTACTGAGGGAGTGCTGCCCTGTCAGATGGTCTGTACGGAAGGACTGTCACACTGCCGGAGTGTCAGTTCTAAGCGAGTGTCATACTTTCGGAGGTTCAGTACTCAGGGAATGCTGCACTGTTGGACGGTCAGTACTGATGGAGTGCCATACTGGTGGAGGGTCAGTACTGAGGGAATGCTGCACTGTCGGAGGATAAGCACTGAGGGAATACTGCACTGTTAGAGGGTCACTACTGAGGGAGTGTTGCACTGTCAGAAAATCGGTACTGAAGGAGTGCCAGACTGTCGGACGATCAGTACTGTGGGAGTGCTGTACTGTCAGAGGGTCAGTTCTGATGGTGAGCCATTCTTTAGGAGGGCCAGTACTGAGGGAGCACTGCCCTGTCAGACGGTCAGCACTGAGGGAGTGCCATCCTGTCGGAGGGTCAGTATTGAGTGAATGCTGCACTGTCGGAGGATCAGTACTGCGGGAATGTCGTACTGTTGTCGGTACAGTACTGAGCGAGTGCCGTTCTGGTGGAGAGTCAGCATTGAGGGAGTGCTGCACTCTTGGATGGTTAGTAGTAAGGGAGCGCCTCACTGTTAGAGGGTCAGGGTCACTACTGAGGGAGCGCTGCATTATCAGATTGTTCGTATTGAGGGATGCTGACTGCCAGCGGGTCAGTACTGAGGGAGTGTTGCATTGTCGGAGGTTCAGCACTGAAGGAGTGCCATACTGTCGGAGGGTCAGAACTGAGGGAGTGCAATACTGTCGGAGGCTCTGTACTGCGGGAGTGCAATACTGTTGGAGGGTCAGTACTGATGGAGTTCTGCAATGTTATAGGGTCAGCACTGAGGGACTGTTGCACTGTCAGAAAGTCGGTACTGAGGGAGTGCTGCACTGTCGGAGGGTCAGTACTGAGGTAGTGGTGCACTTTTGGAGCATCAGTCCTGAGGGAGTTCTGTAGCGTCAGATGGTCAGAACTGATGGAGTGCTGAATTGTTGTTGAGTCAGTACTGAGGGGGCGCTGCATTCCCAGTACTGAGGGACTGCTGCACTGTCAGAATGTCAGTACTGAGGGAGTATCATACAATTGGAGGGTTAGTACTGAGGGTCAGCCATACTGACGGAGGGTCAGTACTGAGGGAGTGCCAGACTATTACAGGGTCAGTAATGAGGGAGAGCCATCCTGTCAGAAGATCAGTACTGAGGGAGTGACATACTGATGGACGGTCAGTACTGAGGAAGTGCCAGACATTTAGAGGGTCAGTACTGAGGGAGAGCCATCCTGTCAGAAGATCAATAATGAGGGAGTGCCATACTGTGGGTGGGTCAGTACTGAGGGACTGCCATACTGATGGAGCTTCAGTACTGAGGGTGTGCCAGACTATTGGAGGGTCAGTACTGAGGGAGTTCTCTACTTATGGTGGGTCAGTATTGAGGGAGTATCATACTATTGGGGGGCCGGACTGAGGGGCAGCCACACTGATGGACGGTCAGTACTGAGGAAGTGCCAGACATTTAGAGGGTCAGTACTGAGGGAGAGCCATCCTGTCAGAAGATCAATAATGAAGGAGTGCCATACTGTGGGTGGGTCAGTACTGAGGGACTGCCATACTGATGGAGCTTCAGTACTGAGGGTGTGCCAGACTGTTGGAGGGTCAGTACTGAGGGAGCTCTCTGCTTATGGTGGGTCAGTATTGAGGGAGTATCATACTATTGGGGGGCCGGTCTGAGGGGCAGCCACACTGATGGAGGGTCAGCACTGAGGGAATGCTACAATGTCGGAGGATCAGTCCTGAGGGAGTGCTGCACTGTTAGAGAGTCAGTGCTGAGGGAGACTTTCACTGCCAGAGGGTTAGAATAGAGGGTGTGTGGCACTGTCAGAAGATCAGTACTGAGGGAATGCTGCACTCTCAGAAAGTCTGTGATGAGGGAGTGCTGCACTGTCGGAGGATCAGTACTGAGGAAATGCAGCTCTCTCAGAGTGTCAGTACTGAGGGAGTGCTGCACTGTCAGATGCTTAGAACTGAGGGAGGGCTGCACTGCCAGATGGTCAGCACAGTGGGAGCGCTGCATTGTTGTTGAGTCTGCACTGAGGGAATGCTGCACGCTCAGAGTGTCAGGACTGAGGGAGCGCTGCATTATTGTTGAGTCGGTACTGAGGGGGCCCTGCACTCTCAGAGTGTCAGTACTGAGGAAGTGCTTCACTGTTGGAGAGTCAGCACTGAAGGAGTGCCAGACTGTCGGAGGGCCAGTACTGTGGGCCTGCCGTACTGTCAGAGGGTCAGTTCTGATGGTGTGCCCTTCTTTTGGAGGGCCAGTACTGAGGGATTTCTGCCCTGTGAGATGGTCAACACTGAGGGAGTGCCATACTGTCAGAGTGTAAGTACTGAGGGAGTGTTATACAGTTGGATGGTCAGTATTGAAAGAGTCTCATACTATTGGAGGGTCAGTACTGAGGGAGAGCCATACTGGTAGAGAGTCAGCACTGAGGGAGTGCTACACTGTCGGAAGATCAGTACTGAGGGAGTGCGGCACTGCCAGTGGGTCAGTAGTGAAGGAGTGCCATACAGTCGGAGGGTCATAACTGAGGGATTTCCATACTGTTGGTGGCTCAGTACTGAGGGAGTGCCATACTGCTGGAGGATCAGTTCGGACGGAGTGCCATACTGTTGGAGGGACAGTTCCGATGGTGTGCAATTCGTTTGGAGGGCCGGTACTGAGGGAGCACCGCACTGTTGGAGGATCAGTATTGAGGGAGCGCTGCAGTTTTGGCGCGTCAGTACTGAGGAAGTGCTGCACTGTTGGAGCGTCAGCACTGAGGGGGTGCCGGACTGTCGGAGGGTCAGTACTGGTGGTGCCGTACAGTCAGAGGGTTAGTTCTGATGGTGTGTCATTCTTTTGGAGGACCAGTACTGAGGGAGTTGTGCCCTGTCAGTTGGTCAGCACTGAGGGAGTGCCATACTGTCGGAGGGTCAGTACTGAGGCAGAGCCATACTGCCAGATGATCAGTACTGAGGGAGTGCCATACTGTCGGAGGGTCAGTACTGAGGGAGTGCCATACTGATGTAGGGTCAGTAGTGAGGGAGCGCTGCATTGTTGTTGAGTCAGTACTGAGGGAGCGCTATACTCTCAGATTGTTAGTATTGAGGGATGCTGACTGCCAGCGTGTCAGTACTGAGGGAGTGCCGTACTGGTGGAGGTTCAGTACTGATGGAGTGCTGCACTGTTACAGGGTCAGTACTGAGAGAGCGTTGTACAGTCAGAGAGTCGATACTGAGGGAGAGCTGCACTTTCGGAGGGTCAGTACTGAGGGAGAGCCATACTCTCGGAGCATCAGTACTGTGGGAATATCAAACTGATGGAGGGTCAGTATTGAGGGAATGCCATAGTGTTGGATAGTCAGTATTTAGGGAGTGCTGCACTTTTGAAGGGTCAATACTGAGGGAGTGCCATTCTGGTGAAGGGTCAGTAATGATGGAGTGCTGCACTTTTGGAGGGTCAGCACTGAAGGAATGCTGCACTGTCGGAGGGTCAGTACTGAAGGAGTGCCATACTGTCGGATGGTCAGAACTGAGGGAGTGCAATACTGTCGGAGGCTCTGTACTGCGGGAGTGCAATACTGTTGGAGGGTCAGTACTGATGGAGTTCTGCAATGTTATAGGGTCAGCACTGAGTGAGTGTTGCACTGTCAGAAAGTCGGTACTGAGGGAGCGCTGCACTGTCGGAGGGTCAGTACTGAGGTAGTGGTGCACTTTTGGAGCATCAGTCCTGAGGGAGTTCTGCAGCAACAGATGGTCAGAACTGATGGAGTGCTGAATTGTTGTTCAGTCAGTACTGAGGGGGCGCTGCATTCTCAGTCCTGAGGGACTGCTGCACTGTCAGAATGTCAGTACTGAGGGAGTATCATACAATTGGAGGGTTAGTACTGAGGGTCAGCCATACTGTAGGAGGGTCAGTACTGAGTGAGAGCCAGACTTTTAGAGGGTCAGTACTGAGGGAGAGCCATCCTGTCAGAAGATCAGTACTGAGGGAGTGCCACACTGATGGACGGTCAGTACTGAGGAAGTGCCAGACATTTAGAGGGTCAGTACTGAGGGAGAGCCATGCTGTCAGAAGATCAATAATGAAGGAGTGCCATACTGTGGGTGGGTCAGTACTGAGGGACTGCCATACTGATGGAGCTTCAGTACTGAGGGTGTGCCAGACTATTGGAGGGTCAGTACTGAGGGAGTTCTCTACTTATGGTGGGTCAGTATTGAGTGAGTATCATACTATTTGAGGGCCGGAATGAGGGACAGCCATACTGATGGAGGGTCAGCACTGAGGGAATGCTACAATGTCAGAGGATCAGTCCTGAGGGTGTGCTGCACTGTTAGAGAGTCAGTGCTGAGGGAGTCTTTCACTGCCAGAGGGTCAGAATAGAGGGTGTGCGGCACTGTCAGAAGATCAGTACTGAGGGAATGCTGCACTCTCAGAAAGTCTGTGATGAGGGAGTGCTGCACTGTCGGAGGATCAGTACTGAGGAAATGCTGCTCTCTCAGAGTGTCAGTACTGAGGGAGTGCTGCACTGTCAGATGCTTAGAACTGAGGGAGGGCTGCACTGACAGATGGTCGGCACTGTGGGAGCGCTGCATTGTTGTTGAGTCTGCACTGAGGGAATGCTGCACGCTCAGTGTCAGGACTGAGGGAGCGCTGCATTATTGTTGAGTCGGTACTGAGGGGGCCCTGCACTCTCAGAGTGTCAGTACTGAGGAAGTGCTGCACTGTTGGAGAGTCAGCACTGAAGGAGTGCCAGACTGTCGGAGGGCCAGTACTGTGGGCCTGCCGTACTGTCAGAGGGTCTGTTCTGATGGTGTGCCCTTCTTTTGGAGGGCCAATACTGAGGGATTTCTGCCCTGTCAGATGGTCAACACTGAGGGAGTGCCATACTGTCAGAGTGTAAGTACTGAGGGAGTGTTATACAGTTGGATGGTCAGTATTGAGGGAGTCTCATACTATTGGAGGGTCAGTACTGAGGGAGAGCCATACTGGTAGAGGGTCAGCACTGAGGGAGTGTTACACTGTCGGAGGATCAGTACTAAGGGAGTGCTGCACTGTTAGAGATTCAGTACTGAGGGAGTGCTGCACTGTTAGAGAGTCGGTACTGAGGGAGCGCCGCACTGTCGGAGGATCAGTATTGAGGGAGTGCTGTACTTTTGGTGTGTCAGTACTGAGGAACTGCTGCACTGTTGGAGCGTCAGCAGTGAGGGAGTGCCAAACTGTCGGAGGATCAGTACTGTGGGAGTGCCGTACTGTCAGAGGGTCAGTTCTGATGGTGGGCCATTCTTTTGGAGGGCCAGTACTAAGGGAGCTCTGCCTGTCAGATGGTCAGCACTGAGGGAGTGTCATCCTGTCGAGGGGTCAGTATTGAGTGAGTGCTGCACTGTCGGAGGATCAGTACTGCGGGAGTGTCGTGCTGTTGTCGGGTCAGTACTGAGCGAGTGCCGTTCTGGTGGAGAGTCAGCATTGAGGGAATGATGCACTGTTGGAGGGTCAGTACTGAAGGAGCGCTGCATTCTCAGAGTGTTAGTATTGAGGGATGCTGACTGCCAGCGGGTCAGTACTGAGGGAGTGTTGCATTGTTGTTGAATCAGTACTGAGGGAATGCTGCACTCTCAGAGTGTCAATACTTTGGGAATGCTGCACTGTCAGATGGTCAGTACGGAGGGACTGTAACACTGCTGGAGTGTCAGTTCTGTGGGAGTGTCATACTTTCGGAGGTTCAGTACTCAGGGAATGCTGCACTGTTGGACGGTCAGTACTGAGGGAGTGCCATACTGCCGGCTGCTCTGCACCGAGGAAGTGCCTGCCGTTGGCGGATCAGTACTGAGGGAGTGCAGTCCTGGTGGAGGTTCAGTACTGATGGAGTGCTGCACTGTTACAGGATCAGTACTGAGGGAGCGTTGCACAGTCAGAGAGTCGATACTGAGGTAGATCTGCACTGTTGGAGGGTCAGTACTGAGGGAGTGCCATACTGTCGGAGCATCAGTACTGAGGGAGTATCAAACTGATGGAGGGTCAGTATTGAGGGAATGCCATAGTGTTGGATAGTCAGTATTGAGGGAGTGCTGCAGTTTTGGAGGGTCAGTACTGAGGGAGTGCCATACTGGTGAAGGCTCAGTAATGATGGAGTGCTGCACTGACAGAGGGTCAGTCCAGAGGAAATGCTGCACTTTCTGGGGGTCAGTACTGAGGGAGTGCCATACTGTCGGAGGGTCAGAACTGAGGGAGTGCAAGACTGTGAGATGATCTGTACTGCGGGGTGCCATACTGTTGGAGGGTCAGTCATGAGGGAGTGCCATACTGTTGGAGGGTCAGGACTGAGGGAGTGCCATACTGATGTAGGGTCAGTAGTGAGGGAGCGCTGCATTGTTGTTGAGTCAGTACTGAGGGAGCGCTATACTCTCAGATTGTTAGTATTGAGGGATGCTGACTGCCAGCGTGTCAGTACTGAGGGAGTGCCGTACTGGTGGAGGTTCAGTACTGATGGAGTGCTGCACTGTTACAGGGTCAGTACTGAGAGAGCGTTGCACAGTCAGAGAGTCGATACTGGGGGAGAGCTGCACTTTCGGAGGGTCATTACTGAGGGAGTGCCATACTCTCGGAGCATCAGTACTGTGGGAATATCAAACTGATGGAGGGTCAGTATTGAGGGAATGCCATAGTGTTGGATAGTCAGTATTGAGGGAGTGCTGCACTTTTGAAGGTTCAGTACTGAGGGAGTGCCAAACTGGTGAAGGGTCAGTAATGATGGAGTGCTGCACTTTTGGAGGGTCAGCACTGAAGGAATGCTGCACTGTCGGAGGGTCAGTACTGAAGGAGTGCCATACTGTCGGAGGGTCTGAACTGAGGGAGTGCAATACTGTCGGAGGCTCTGTACTTCGGGAGTGCAATACTGTTGGAGGGTCAGTACTGAGGACACAGAGGTGGGAAAGAGGTTTTGGGCACAGCGGGGGAGAGGGAGATGGACATAGAGGGGGAGAGATGGATGGACACAGAGGGGGAGAGGTGGATGGACAAAGAGGGGAGAGTAGGGGATGGACACAAGGGGAAAGTGGGGGGGATGGTGACAAGGAGGGAGAGAGGGGATGGACACAGAGGGACAGGAGAGAGGTGATAGACACATCGGAAGGGGGAGGGGGTTGGACATTGGGGGATAGAGGAGGGAGATAAGGGGAAGGACGGGGTGGACGCAGACTCCAGAGAGGGGGATAGGAGAGGGGGATGGACGCAGAGGGACGGGAGAAGGGTGATGGACTCTGAGGGGGGACGGGGATGTAAATTGGGGGAGAGGGGAGGGACACAGGGGGAGGGAGGGGGTGGACGCTGACTGGGGAGAGGGGGATAAGAGAGGGGGATGGACCTCCTGCGACTCCAGGCAGAAGTTCCTCCACTATCCCTGAACGGCCCGACCCTCACTCTGGCCATCCTCTTGTTCCTCACATAAGTGTAGAACGCCTTGGGATTTTCCTTAATCCTACCCACCAAGACTTTTTCATGCCCCCTTCTAGCTCTCCTAAGTCCATTCTTCAGTTCCTTCCTGGCTGCCTTGTAATCCTCTAAAGCCCTGTATGATTATTGCTTCCTCAAACCTAAATAAGCTTTAGTTTTAGAGATACAGCACTGAAACAGACCCTTTGGCAGACCGAGTCTGTGCCAACCATCAGCTATTTGTACCCATTTATACTAATCCTACATTCCTGCCACATCCGCACCTGTCCGTATATTTCCCTACCACCTACCTATGCTAGGGGCAATTTATAATGGCCAATTTACCTACCAACCTGCAAGTCTTTTGGCAGGAAACGGAGCACCCGGAGAAAACCCACGCAGACACTGGGAGAACTTGCAAACCCCACACAGGCAGTACCCGGAATTGAACCCATGTCGCTGGAGTTGTGAGACTGCAGTGCTAACCACTGCGCCACTGTGCCACCCTTTCTTCTTCCTCTTGACTAGCTGTTCTTGTCATCCATGTTTCCTTTACCGTACCACCCCTTCCTTGCCTATCGGGACAAACCTATCCAGCAGTCGCAGCAACTGCTCCCTAAACAACCTCCACATTTCTGTCGTTCATTTCCCTGAGAACATCTGTTCCCAATTTAAGCACCTCAGTTCCTGCCGAATAGCATTGTTGTTCCCCCTCCCCCAATTAAATATTTTCACATCCCATCTGCTCATATCCCTCTCCATGACTATAGTACAGGTCAGGGAGTTGTGATCACTATCAGCGAAATGCTCTCCCACCGAGAGATCTGCCACCTGGCCTGGTTCGTTGCCAAGCACCAAATCCAAAATAGTCGCCCCTCTGGTCGGCCTATCTACATATTGAGTCAGGAAACCTTCCCAGGCACATTAACAAAATCTGCTCCATGCACATTATATGCACTAAGGAGGTTCCAATCAATATTAGGTAAGTTGAAGTCACCCAAGACAACAACGAGGAGGGTTTGTCCACTGAGTCAGTATGGGTGGAAGTCAGAAACGGGAAAGGAGCAGTCACATTATTGGGCATTTTCTATAGACCCCCCAATAGCAACAGAGACACGGAGGAACAAATTGGAGGCAGATTTTGGAAAGGTGTAGATGTTACAGGGTTGTTGTCATGGGTGACTTCAACTTCCCGAATATTGATTGGAACCTCCTTAGTGCAAATAGTTTGGATGGAGCAGTTTTTGTCAGGTGTGTCCAGGAAGGTTTCCTGACACAATATGCAGATAGGCCGACTAGCGGGGAGGCTATGTTGGATTTGGTGCTTGGCAACGAACCAGGCCAGGTGGCAGATCTCTCGGTGGGAGAGCATTTCGCTGATAGTGATCCGAACTCCCTGACCTTGACGATCCGAAGTTCATCCAGTTCCCGAACACTGTCTATTAGGAGCTGGAGTTGGGTGCTCTTCTCGCAGGTGAGGTCAGCAGGGACACAGGTGGTGACCCTTACCTCCCACATCCTGCAAGAGGAGCATGCAACTGCCCAACCTTCCATCCCCTCCGCTCTTAATTGACAACAGAGAATAGAAAAAGGGACAGAGGACACGGCAGCGGGGATTTAATTGCCTGTGCGCTGTTAACTGCAACCAGCGTTTACCAAAATGACTGAAGCGTGGTTCGTTATCCTCCTGGTCCAGGAGTCAGCAAAATGTCTGCGCACAGACACCAGTTTCAGTCGTAATAAATGTTGAGTTCCGTGGTTTCCATCCGGCCGCCAGTACTCTGTGACTGACAGCAGGCTGCACGGGGTTCGGCTTTGATTGACAGCTCTCCTATTGCACGGATCTCCCATTTAAGTAAAAGCAAAATACTGCAGATGTTGGAAATCTGAAATAAAAACAGGAAATGCTGGGAATACTCAGCAGGTCTGGCAGTATCTGTGGAGAGAGAAGCAGAATTAACGTTTCAGGTCGGTGACATTTCAACAGAACTGGCAAATGTGGTTGACGGAGCCCGCAACTGTGTCCAGCCCATTTCCCGCACCTCTACCCTCACCCCTTCCCCCCTCTCCCAGAACAGTGACAGGGTTCCCTCTTGTCCTCACTTTCCACCTCACGAGCTTCCACATCCAAAGGATCATCCTCCACCATTTCCGACACGTCCAGCGTGATGCCACTGCCGAAAGCATCCTCCCCTCCCTTCCCTGGTCAGCATTCCGAAGGGATCATTCCGTTCACGAAACCATGGTCCACTGCTCCATTACCCATACCGCCTCGTCCTCTTCCCACGGCACCTTCCCCTGCAATCGCAGGAGGTGTAATACCTGCCCATTTACTTCCTCTCTCCTCAGTAACCCAGGCCTCAAACTCTCCCTTCAGGTGAAGCAGTGATTTACATGTACTTTTTTCAATGGAGTATACAGTATTCACTCCTCAAAATGTTGTCTCCTTGAGTGTTGTTGGAGCTGCATCCATCCAGCGATGGGTCAATACTGATGGAGCACTGCACTGTCGGAGGGTCAGAACTGGGGGAGCGGCGTACTGTCAGAGGGTCAATACTGAGGGAGCACTGCAGTGTTGGAGGTCAGTGCTCAGGGTGCACTGCAGTGTCGGAGTGTCAGTACTGAGGGAGCACTACACTATCAGAGGGTCAGAACTGAGGGAGTGCCGCAATGTCGGAAGGTCAGTACTGAGGGAGCACTGCAGTTTCATTGGGTCAGTACTGAGGGAGTGCTGCACTGTCAGAGGGTCAGTACTGAGGGAGTGCTGCACTGTCAGAGAGTCACTACTGAGGGAGTGCTGCACTGTCGATGGGTCAGTACTGATGGAGCACTGCACTGTCAGAGTGTCAGTACTGAGGGGCACAGCAGTGTCGTAGGATCAGGACAGAGGGAGCGCTGCACTGTCAGAGGGTCATTACTGAAGGAGCACTGCAGTGTCAGATGGTCAGTACAGAGAGAGTGCTGCACTGTCGTAGGGTTACCACTGACGGAGTGCCATCCTGTCAGAGTGTCAATTCTGAGGGAACACAGTGGTGTCACAATGTCAGAACTGAAGGAGCACTGCACTGTGAGAGGGCCAGTACTGAGGGAAGACTGCACTTTCGTAGGGTCAGTACTGAAGGGGCACAGCAGTGTCGTCGGGTCAGGACTGAGGGAGCACTGCACTGTCGGAGGATATGTACTGGGGATTGCTGCACTGTCAGAGGGTCAGTATTGAGGGAGCACTGTAGTGTTTTATGGTCGGTACTGGCAGCACTATACTGTCAGAGGGTCAGTACAGTGGGAGAGCTGCACTGTCGCAGGTTCAGTACTGACGGAGTGCCATACTGTCGGATGGTCAGGACAGTGGGAGCGCAGCGGTGCCATAGGGTCAGCACAGAAGGAGCAATGCACTGTCATGGGATCAATACTGAGGGAGTGCCTCAACGTCGTAGGGTCAGGAATGAGGGAAAACTGCTCTGTCGGAGGGTCAGTACTGAGGGGGCACTGCAATGTCATAGAGTCAGTACTGAGGGAGTGCTGCACTGTCAGATGGTAGGTACTGAGGGAGCACGGCAGTGTCATCTGGTCAGTACTGAGGGAGTGCTGCACTGTCAGAGGGTCAGTACTGAATGAACATTGCAGTGTCATAGGGTCAGTACTGATGGAGCACTGCACTCTCAGAGGGACAGTACAGAGGGCATGCTGCACTGTCTTAGGGTCAGTGCTGAGGGAGTGCTGCACTGTCATAAGATCAGTACTGACGCAATGCCATACTGTCGGACGGTAAGTACTGAGCGAGCACAGCGGTGTCATAGGTTCAGTACAGAAGGAGCACTGCACTGTCGAAGGCTCAGCACTGAGGGCGTGCGGCACTTTCGGAGGGTCAGTAATGAGGGAGTGCTGCAGTGTAAATGTGTCCGTACTGAGGGAGTGCTGCACTGTCAAAGGGTCAATACTGAGGAAGCACTGCACTGTCAGACGGTCAGTACTGAGGGAGTGCTGCACTGTCACAGGGTTACCATTGAGGAACCACTGCACTGTCAGAGGGTCAGTACTGAGAGAGTGCTGCAGTGTAAATGTTAACGTACTGAGGGAGTGCTGCACTGTCAGAGGGTCAGTACTAAGGGAGCACTACAGTGTCATCGGGCCAGTACTGAGGGACTTCTGCATTGTCAGAGTGTCAATACTGAGGGAGTACTGCAGTGTCAGAGGGTCAGTACAGAGGGAGTGCTGCACAGTCGTAAGGTCACTACTGACAGAATGCCGTACTGTCCGAGGGTCAGTACTGAGGGAGCACAGTCGTGTCATAGGGTCAGTGCTGAAGGAGCACTGCAGTGTCATAGGGTCAGTACTGAGATGGTGCTCCACTGTCAGAGGGTCAGTACTGAGCGAGTGCTTCACTGTCAGAGGGTCAGTACTGAGGGAGCACTGCAGTGTCATTGGGTCAGTACTGAAGAAGTGCTGCACTGTCAGAAGGTCAGTACAGAAGGAGCACTGCAATGTCGGAGGGTGAGTACTGAGGGAGTGCCGCACTTTCGGATCGTCAGGACTGAGGGACCACTGCACTGTCTAAGGGTCAGTACTGAGGGAAAACTGTTCTGTCGGAATGTCAGTACTGAGTGGGCACTGCAATGTCATAGGGTCATTATTGAAGGAGTGCTGCACTGTGAGATGGTCACTGTCGGAGTGCCGGACTGTCGGAGGGTCAGTACTGATGGAGCACAGCGGTGTGATATGGTAAGTACAGAAGGAGCACTGCACTGTCAGAGGCTCAGCACTGAGGTAGTGCCGCACTGTCGGTGGGTCAGTGCTGTGGGAGTGCCACAATGTCAGGTGGCCAGTACTGGGGGAGCACTGCACTGTCGTAAGGTCAGTGCTGAGGGAGCACTGCAGTGTCAGAGGGTCAGTACAGAGGTAGTGCTGCACTGTCGGAGGGTCAGTACTGTGGGAGTGCCACAATGTCAGATGGCCAGTACTGGGGGAGCACTGCACTGTCGTAAGGTCAGTACTGAGGTAGCACTGCACTGCCAGAGTGTCAGTAATGAGGGAGCACTGCACTGTCATAGGGTCAGTACTGAGGGAGCACTGCGATGTCACAGGATCAGTACAGAATGAGTACTGCACTGTCGGGGACTCAGCACTGAGTGAGTGCCGCACTGTCGGACGGTCAGTACTGAGGGAGCACTGCACCCTCGGAGGGTCAGTACTGAGGGAGTGCCGCAATGTCAGAAGGACATTGCTGAGGGAGCACTGCACTGTCGGAGGTTCAGTACTGAGGGTGCACTGCACTGCCAGATGGTCAGTACTGAGGGAGTGCTGCACTGTCGGAGGGTCAGTACTGATGGAATGTCGTACTGTTGGAGGTTCAGTACTGAGGGAGTACTGCGATGGCACAGGGTCAGTACTGAATGAGCACTGCACTGTCGGTGGCTCAGTACTGAGGGAGTGCCGCACTGTCGGACGTTCAGTACTGAGGGAGCACTGCACCCTCGGAGGGTCAGTACTGAGGGAGTGCCGCAATTTCGGAAGGACATTACTGAGGGAGCACTGCACTGTTGGAGGTTCAGTACTGAGAGTGCACTGCTCTGTCGGTGGTTCAATACTCAAGGAGCACTGCACCGTCAGAGGGTCAGTACTGAGGGAGTGCTGCAATGTGAGAGGGTCAGTACTGAGGGAGCACTGCAGTGGCAGAGGGTCAGTACTGCGGGAGAGCTGCACTGTCAGTTCTGAGGGAGCTTTGCAGTGTCACAGGGTCAGTACTGACGGAGCACTGCACAGTCAGATGGACAGTACAGAGGGCGTGCTGCACTGTCTTATGCTGACTACTGTCGGAGTGCCGTACTGTCGGAGGGTCAGTACTGAGTGAGCACAGCGGTGTTATCGGGTAAGTACAGAAGGAGCATTGCACCATCAGATGCTCTGCATTGAGGAAGTGCCGCACTTTCGTAGGGTCACTCCTGACGGAATGCCGTACTGTCGGAGGTTCAGTACTGAGGGTTTACAGCGGTGTCATAAGGTCAGTACAGAAGGAGCACTGAACTGTCGGAGGCTCAGCACTGAGGGAGTGCCGCGCTGTCGGAGGATTATTACTGAGGGAGCACTGCGGAGTCATTGGGTCAGTACAGAAGGAGCACTACACTGCCGGAGGCTCAGCACTGAGGGAGTGACGCACTGTCAGAGGGTAAGTACTGAGGGAGTGCTGCTCTGTCATAGGGTCAGTACTGAGGGAGCGCTGCACTGTCAGGAAGTCAGTACTGAGGGAGCACTGCACTGCCAGAGGGTCAGTACTGAGGGAGTGCTGCACTGTCAGGAAGTCAGTACTGAGGGAGCACTGCACTGTCAGAGGGTCAATACTGAGTGAGCACTGCTGTGTTATAGGGTCAGTACTGTGGGACTGCTGCACTGTCAGGGGGTTCGATACTGAGGGAGCACTGCAGTGTCAGATGGTCAGTACTGAGGGAATGCTGCACTGTCGGAGGGTCAGTATTGCGGGTGCGCTGCACTGTCAGAGTTTTGTTCAGCCTTGACGAAATCTATGCTGGCTATTCTTAACTAACTGAAACTTCTCTGAATGTCAGTTGATATTTTCCCGGATTATTATTTCTAAAACCTTACCGACCACGGATGTTTGTACTAACTGACTTTTACTTTCTAGGACTGTCATCACACACTTTCTTGAATGAAGGTCTTACATTTAGCAGTTTACAATCTTCCAGCATCACACTCGCATCCAGCAAAGACTGGAAGATTACAGCAACCTCGTCTGCTATTTCCGCCCCCATCATTTTTAATAACTGGGGATGCAAGCCATCCAGTCGAAGTGCCTTATGTACTATAAGCCATCCTTTTTAACACCTTTCCAGACCATTTTTTGTATCCGCTTCCACGATGTCTACTCACTCCACTTCCACTGATATTTTGTCAGCATCCATTCCTCTGGTGAATACTGATAAAACGTAGTCATTAAGTGTATTAGCATTACCCTGCACCTCTAAGTATGTATTACCCTATGTGTCCCTAATATGCCACATTCGTCCTTGCACAACTCATTTAATAGGCTGTCATTGCATTCTCATATTCTCTCTTTACTGGTCTTATTTTCCTCCCCACCTCTCCTCTCAACTTACTGCCACTGGCCTGGCTCTCACTTGAGTTCACCTGACATGCATTACGTGCCTTGTTTTTTGATTGTTTCATCATCATCTATATCTCCTTCATCAACCAAGGTGACATGTTCTTCATTCCGCTACCTTTCACCCTTGGTGGGATATTCCTAATATGGAACTGAAGCACCTCTTCCTTAAATATAACCTATCGTGCTGATGCAGATATTCCTGCGAATCTTTGGTTCCATTCTTCCCAACTGGATCCCTTCTCATTTTTTGAAATTAGTCCCCTTCCAATCAAGACACTTTCCATTATTTTGTTCTTTGCTTTTCCGCATTACTAGTCGAAAACCTATGATACGATGATCACTCTTACCCAAGTATTTCTGCATAGACGCCGGGTCCACTTGGGTTAGCTCATTTCCCAACACCAGAGTTCGCAATTCCTCTTTTCTCGTTGGCTGAGAGCATGCCGATCAAGAAATTTCTCCTGACACATTTTACAAATTCCTCCCAGTCCTTAATCTTTAATCCAAAATCATATCAATCAACTGTTTGGTCATTAAAGTTCCCAAATATCACCTAACTTTAGTTGTTGCACATCTCTGTGATTTCCCTGAGATTTGCTCCTCTACCTCTTTTGTACTATTTGGAGGTCGAGAGAATACCCCGAGGACAGCAATCATGCATATTCTGCTCCTCATCTTGGAATAATGGATTCTGTACTTGCCATGTCGAAGCACGTCCCTTTCCAGCAATGAAAAGTCTTCCTTAATTAGTACTGCCACCCCTTTATATCTTTGTATCCTTATATATTAAGGGCCCGGACCTCGTTTCCATTATTTCCACTACTTCGCATTCCCATATTTAAACATTCGCTCACCGACCTTAAACACCACACTTTGTGTGTTCACACATGTATTGTACTCCCGTCTTTGAATTCCTCGTAGTCCTTCTCAGTCCACTGCCATCTAATGCAGACTCACTTTCCTCACTTCAAATATCTATTTTTTTATATTATGCATACATGGCTTGTGGGCGTCATTGGCTTTTTCCAGCATTTATTTTCCATTCCTAATTGCCCTGGAGAAGGTGGTGGTGAGCTGCCTTCTTGAATCGCTGTAGTCCATGTGGGGTAGGTACATCCAAAGTGCTGTTAGGAAGAAATTTCCAGAATTTTGACCGCGCAGCATTGACGGAACGGCTATATAGTTCTACGTCAGAATGGTTTGTGACTTGGAGAGGAAGTTCCCATGCATGTGCTGACCTCGGCCTTCTAGTTGGTCGAGATTGCCTGTCTGTCAGGTACTGTCAAAGGAGCCTTGGTGCATTGTTGCGGTGCATCTTGTAGATGGTACACACTGCTCTCACTGTGTGTCAATGGTGGAGGAATTGAACGTCTGTGGCTGGAATACCAATCAAGCAGGCTGCTTTCTCCTGGATGGTGGCGAGCTTCTTGAGTGTTGTTGGAGCTGCACCCATCAAAGCAAGTGGAGATTACTTCATCAAACTCTTGACGTGTGCCTTGTAGATGGTGGAACGGATTTGGGGAGTCTGCAGGTGAGTTACTCGCCACCTGATTCCTAGCCTCTACCTACTCTTGCAGCTATTGTATTTATATGGCTACTCTATTTTACTTTATTGTCAATGGCAAACCCCAGGATGTTGACAGTGGGGGATTAAGCGATCGTAATGCCATTGAATGTCAAGGGGAGATGGTTAGATTCTCTCTTGTTAGAGATGGTCCTTGCCTGGCAATTGTGTGGCGTTTATGTTACTAGCCACCGATAACCACAAGGCTGTATATTGCCCAGGTCTTCCTGCGTTTCTACACGGGTCGCTTCAGTATCTGAGGAGTTAGGAATGGTGCTGAACATTGTGCAATCATCAGCGAACATCCCCACTTCTGACCTTAGGATTGAAGGAAGGTCATTGATGAAGCAGCTGAACGTGGTTGGGCCGAGGCCACTACCCTGAGGAACTCCTGGAGCTGAGATGATTGACCTCCAACAACCACAACCATTTTTCTTTGCGCTCGTTGTTACTCCAACCAGCGGAGAGTTTTCCCCCGATTCACATTGACTTCACTTTTGCTAGGGCTCCTTGCTGCCATACTCGGTCAAATGCTGCCTTGATGTCAAGGGTAGTCACATTTACCTCACCTCTTGAGTTCAACACTTTTGTCCATGTTAGGACCAAGTGTGTAATGAGGTTAGGAGCTGAGTGGCCCTGGCGGAACCCAAACTGAGCGTCACTGAGCAGGTTATTGCTAAGCAAATGCCGCTTGATAGCTTTGCTGATGACACCTTCCATCACTTTACTGATGATTGAGAACAGACTTATGGGGCAGTAATTGGCTGTTTGAACTTGTCCTGATTTTTGTGTACAGGATGTACCTGGGCAATTTTCTACTTTTATAGGTAGAGGACAATTTGCAGCAGTACTGGAACAGCTTGGCTAGGGGTGTGGCAAGTCATGGAGGACAGGTCTTCAGTTCTATTGCCGGTATATTGTCAGGGCCTATAGCCTTTGCAGTATCCATAGCCTTCTGTCGTTTCTCCATATCATGCAGAATGAATAAAATTGGCTCAAGTCTGGCATCTGTGATGCTGGGGACTTCATTAGAAGGCCGACATGGATTATCAACTCGGCACTTCTCGCTGGAGATGGTTGCAAATGCTTCAGCCTTATCTTTGCACTGATGTGCTGGGTTCGCCCATCATTACGAATGCTGATATTTGTGGAGCCACCACCTCGGGCTTTTTGTTTATTTGTCCACCATCATTCACAGCTGGATGTGGCAGGACTGCATCTGATCCATTGGTCATGGGATCGCTTAGCTTTGTCTATCGCATGCTGCTTACACAGTTTCGCACACAAGTCGTCCTTTGTTGCAGCTTCACCAGATTGACACCCCATTTTGAGATATGCCTGGTACTGCTCCTGGCACGCCCTCCTGCACTCTTCATTGAACCAGGGTTGGTCTGCTGGCTTGATGGTAATTGTCGATTGGGAATAAGCCAGCCATGAGGTTACAGATTGTGGTAGAGTACAATTCTGCTGCTACTGATGGCCCAAAGCGCATCATGGATGCCCAGTTTTGCACTGCTAGATCTGTTTCAAATCTTTCCCATTTCGGACGGTGTTTGTGCCACACAACACGATGGGGTTTATCCTCAATGTAAAGGCATGCTTTTGTCTCCACAACGACTGTGCGATGGTCAGTCCTACCAATAGTGTCATGGACAGATACATCTGCAGCAGGCAGATTGGTGAGGAAAGGTCAAGTATGTTTTTCTTCAAGTTATCCTCATAACTGAAATTCCTCATCACTGGAATCATTCTCATGAATCTTTTCTTTCCTCGCTCCAATGCTCTCATGTCTTTCCTAATGTGCGGCTTCCAGAACTGGACGCAATATTCGAGCTGAGGCTGAACGAGTGTCTTATCCACGTTCAGCATAACTTCCTTCCTCTTGTGCCCTATGCCCGTATTCATACCCAGGATACTGTATGCTTTATTAACTGCTCTCTCAACCTGCCCTGCCACCTGCAATGACTTATGCACGTATACACCTAGGTCGTTCTGCCCCTGCACACTCTTTAGAATTGTACATTTTATTTAATATTGTCTCCCCATGTTCTACCTACCAGCATTAATCACATCCCATTTCTGTGCATTTCACTTCATCTGCCACCTGTCTTCTCATTCCACCAATGTATCTATCTCCTTTCGGAGTTCTACACAAACCTCCTCATTTATGTTATGTGTGAACAGTTATTTTAAGACTGCATAAGGTATTTAGTGAGGATCCCCAGTGGTCAGTGTTGGGATGCCTGCTTTTCATGACCTGCATTAATGACCTAGACTTTGTTGTGCAGGGCACAATTTTTCAAAAAAAGTTGAGCATGAAAAAGGACTTGCTAGTATTGTGAACCATGAGGAGGATAGTGATAATCTTCAACAGGATATAAACAGGCTGATGGTATAGGCTGGCAAGACAATAACGAGGAGATTTGATATCATGAGGGGTCTGGACAGAATATACACGGGATACGGAGAAATTCAAAGATTGGCTCAAGGATCCAGGACTAGAGGATCGAGAACGTAAGAAAGGCGACTTAATGTGAAGTGCAAAAGATGAAGCAGTGACATGCGGAAAACTTTGTTTTATGGAACAAGTGCTTAGGATCTGGAATTCAGTGACTGGCAGTGCGGTCGAGACAAGTTCAATTGGGGCCTTCAGAAGTGTACTGACTAATTATCTGAAGATTAATAAAAACAATGAAGGGCTACAGAAAAAAAACAGGGGAGTGGGACTAGGTGAGTTGCTCTTTAAGAAAACGGTCACTGACACGGCTTGCCAAATGCCTCCTTCGATGCTGTAACCATTCTATTATTCTTTGACTGTACCTTAGTCTGTCCCCGTTGACTGTATCAAACATCTCGGAGAGTTCTACAAAAGAAGAGTACATGCCTATGTTGTATTCTCCACTTTTCTCCTGGACCTGTCTCAGCACAAAAATCATACCTAAAGTTCCTTATTGGGTCTGAATCTTCACAGACTCTCACGGATCCTCTCTGCATCTATTGTCGGAAAACGTTTAGTTCGAATCAAAATGGTCAAGATTTTGCCTGCACTGGACAGTAAACTTCCGTAATAAAAGCAAAATACTGCGGATGCTGGAAATCTGAAAAAAAACAAGAAATGCTGGATTCACTCAGCAGGTCTGGCAGCATCTGTGGAAAGAGAAGCAGAGTTAACGTTTCGGGTCAGTGACCCTTCTTCGGAACTGACAAATATTAGAAATGTCACAGATCATAAACAAGTGAGGTGGGGGTTGGGCAAGAGATAACAAAGGAGAAGGTGCAGATTGGACCAGGCCACATAGCTGACCAAAAGGTCACGGAGCAAAGGCAAACAATATGTTAATGGTGTGTTGAAAGACAAAGCATCAGTACAGATTAGGTGTGAATATACTGAATATTGAACATCAGCAAGTGCAAACCTGAAGAAAAACAACCTGAAAAAAAAAGTGGGTAAGCAAACTGAACAAACTAAGATGAAATGAAATAAATGCAAAAAAAGATTGTAAAAAATGTAAAAAGGAATGCAAAAAAAAGGAAGAAAAAATAACTAAAAATGACTAAAAATGAAAGTAAAGTGGGCGGCTGTCATGCTCTGAAATTATTGAACTCAATGTTCAGTCCGGCAGGCTGTAGTGTGCCTAATCGGTAGATGAGATGCTGTTCCTCGAGCTTGCGTTGATGTTCACTGGAACACTGCAGCAATCCCAGGACAGAGATGTGAGAATGAGAGCAGGGGGGAGTGTTGAAATGGCAAGCAACCGGAAGCTCAGGGTCCTGCTTGCGGACTGAGCGGAGATGTTCCGCAAAGCGGTCACCCAGTCTGTGCTTGGTCTCCCCAATGTAGAGGAGACCACACTGTGAGCAGCGAATACAATATACTACATTGAAAGAAGTACAAGTAAATCGCTGCTTCACCTGAAAGGAGTGTTTGGGGCCTGGGATAGTGAGGAGAGAGGAGGTAAATGGGCAGGTATTACACCTCCTGCGATTGCAAGGGAAGGTGCCCTGGGACGGGGACGAGGTGGTGGGGGTAATGGAGGAGTGGACCAGGGTGTCGCGGAGGAAACGATCCCTTCGGAATGCTGACAGGGGAAGGGAGGGGAAGATGCGACTGGTAGTGGCATCACGCTGGAGGTGGCGAAAATGGCGGAGGATGATCCTTTGGATATGGAGGCTGGTGGGATGAAAAGTGAGGACAAGGGGAACCCTGTCACGGTTCTGGGAGGGAGGGGAAGGGGTGAGGGTAGACGTGCGGGGAATGGGTCGGACACGGTTGAGGGCCCTGTCAACCACAGTGAGGGGAAATCCTCGGTTGAGGAAAAAGGAGGTCATATCAGAAGCACCGTCATGGAAGGTAGCATCATCAGAGCAGATGCGTCGGAGACGGAGAAACTGGGAGAATGGAATGGTGTCCTTACAGGAGGTAGGGTGTGAAGAAGTGTAGTCGAGGTAGCTGTGGGAGTCAGTGGGCTTATAATGGATATTAGTAGACAGCCTATCCCCAGAGATGGAGACAGAGAAGTCGAGGAAGGGAAGGGAAGTGTCAGAGATGGACCATGTAAAGGTGAGAGAAGGGTGGAAATTGGAAGCAAAGTTGATAAAGTTTTCTAGTTCGGGGCGGGAGCAGGAAACGGCACCGATACAGTCATCAATGTACCAGAAAAAGAGTTGGGGGAGGGGGCCTGAGTAGGACTGGAACAAAGAATGCTCGACATATCCCACAAAAAGACAGGCACTCCATTCCATTCTCCCAGTTTCTCCGTCTCCGACGCATCTGCTCTGATGATACTACCTTCCATGACGGTGCTTCTGATATGACCTCCTTTTTCCTCAACCTAGGATTTCCCCCCACTGTGGTTGACAGGGCCCTCAACCCTGTCCGACCCATTCCCCGCACGTCTACCCTCACCCCTTCCCCTCCCTCCCAGAACCGTGACAGGGTTCCCCTTGTCCTCACTTTTCATCCCACCAGCCTCCATATCCAAAGGATCATCCTCCGCCATTTTCGCCACCTCCAGCGTGATGCCACTACCAGTCGCATCTTCCCCTCCCTTCCCCTGTCCAGCCCGCTTCTACCTCCTTCCCAAAATCCACAAACGGGACTGTCCCGGCAGACCCATTGTGTCAGCCTGCTCCTGCCCGACTGAACTTATTTCTTCCTATATAGACTCTATCTTTTCTCCGCTGGTCCAGTCTCTTCCCACCTACATCCGTGACTCTTCTGACGCCCTACGTCATTTTGACAATTTCCAGTTTCCTGGTCCCAACCGCCTCCTCTTCACTATGGACGTCCAATCGCTCTACACCTCCATCCCCCACCAGGATGGTTTGAGGGCTCTCCGCTTCTTCCTGGAACAGAGGCCCAACCAGTCCCCATCCACCAACACCCTCCTCCGCCTGGCTGAACTTGTTCTCACATTGAACAACTTCTCCTTCAACTCCATGTTTTCCTTCAAGTAAAAGGTGTCGCTATGGGTACCCGCATGGGTCCTAGTTATGCCTGTCTTTTTGTGGGATATGTCGAGCATTCTTTGTTCCAGTCCTACTCAGGCCCCCTCCCCCAACTCTTTTTCCGGTACATTGATGACTGTATCGGTGTCGTTTCCTGCTCCCGCCCCGAACTAGAAAACTTTATCAACGTTGCTTCCAATTTCCACCCTTCTCTCACCTTCACATGGTCCATCTCTGACACTTCCCTTCCCTTCCTCGACTTCTCTGTCTCCATCTCTGGGGATAGGTTGTCTACCAATATCCATTATAAGCCCACTGACTCCCACAGCTACCTCGACTACACTTCTTCACACCCTACCTCCTGTAAGGACTCCATTCCATTCTCCCAGTTTCTCCGTCTCCGACGCATCTGTTCTGATGATGCTACCTTCCATGACGGTGCTTCTGATATGACCTCCTTTTTCCTCAACCGAGGATTTCCCCTCACTGTGGTTGACAGGGCCCTCAACCGTGTCCGACCCATTCCCCGCACCTCTACCCTCACCCCTTCCCCTCCCTCCCAGAACCGTGACAGGGTTCCCCTTGTCCTCACTTTTCATCCCACCAGCCTCCATATCCAAAGGATCATCCTCCGCCATTTTCGCCACCTCCAGCGTGATGCCACTACCAGTCGCATCTTCCCCTCCCTTCCCCTGTCAGCATTCCGAAGGGATCGTTCCCTCCGCGACACCCTGGTCCACTCCTCCATTACCCCCACCACCTCGTCCCCGTCCCAGGGCACCTTCCCTTGCAATCGCAGGAGGTGTAATACCTGTCCATTTAACTCCTCTCTCCTCACTATCCCAGGCTCCAAACACTCCTTTCAGGCGAAGCAGCGATTTACTTGTACTTCTTTCAATGTAGTATACTGTATTCGCTGCTCACAGTGTGGTCTCCTCTACATTGGGGAGACCAAGCGCAGACTGGGTGACCGCTTTGCGGAACATCTCCGCTCAGTCCGCAAGCAGGACCCTGAGCTTCCGGTTGCTTGCCATTTCAACACTCCCCCCTGCTCTCATGCTCACATCTCTGTCCTGGGATTGCTGCAGTGTTCCAGTGAACATCAACGCAAGCTCGAGGAACAGCATCTCATCTACCGATTAGGCACACTACAGCCTGCCGGACTGAACATTGAGTTCAATAATTTCAGAGCATGACAGCCGCCCACTTTACTTTCATTTTTAGTCATTTTTAGTTATTTTTTCTTCCTTTTTTTTTTTGCATTCCTTTTTACATTTTTTACAATCTTTTTTTGCATTTATTTCATTTCATCTTAGTTTGTTCAGTTTGCTTACCCACTGTTTTTTTCAGGTTGTTTTTCTTCAGGTTTGCACTTGCTGATGTTCAATATTCAGTATATTCACACCTAATCTGTACTGATGCTTTGTCTTTCAACACACCATTAACATATTGTTTGCCTTTGGTCCGTGACCTTTTGGTCAGCTATGTGGCCTGGTCCAATCTGCACCTTCTCCTTTGTTATCTCTTGCCCAACCCCCACCTCACTTTTTTATAATCTGTGACTTTTCTAATATTTGTCAGTTCCGAAGAAGGGTCACTGACCCGAAACGTTAACTCTGCTTCTCTTTCCACAGATGCTGCCAGACCTGCTGAGTGAATCCAGCATTTCTTGTTTTTGTGTAGTAAACTTCCGTAGTTTGAATAGTCAGAACTCTCTCCCTTGTTTCTGTTTTTGTTGTTGAGGTAGACAGTCACTGCACCTGGAAGGTTCTGAAGCAATGTACTTTTCTTCCAGCATGCTGAAAGCCCATCTGTAAGCCTATCAAGGTTCACATATCTTCCCTTTTTATAAACCTTGGCTGGAATCCCATCTATTCCAGGGGCTTTAGTGATTTTAATTGTGCTGCAGCGGTCTTGATCTTTTCATGTGTGGTGGTCCATCCAGCTCGCATTTCACTTCCCTCTTCGAGATCATTGCGATGGACGTCTCCTACACCATCTGAGCGTCATCAAATAGGCTCTCATAGTAATCTGACTACTTGTTGCCAAGATAACATCAGTGTCTTTGGGCATTGTTGTTCCATCCGAAGACTTTAATGGTGCCTGCACATGGTGGAAGGTCCATATACAGATCTCAAGGCTTCTGAGTGGAATTTCATATCTCCCGTAGCTGCATACATCTGTGCCTTCTCAATGACCACTGTTCGTGAATTTCTTTGGTTGGCATGGAGGTTGGTTTGCAGAGGGATGCAGGCTTCCCTATATGCAGCTTTTGTAGCCTGCTCATCAGTACATGCAAGTTATCAATTGAGACAGATGTGTTTCTTCTGAAGAAGCTCTTGCATTTCAATATAATTTTTCTCGAAAATAATCTTGGCTTCTTCTGGTTGAGAAGCCAACCAGCTCTGCAGTTTCTTTTCAACCTTAAAGGACGGAGTTCAACTGTTCCCACTGCTTTGCTGGATTAATATCACTATCCAGAGTCGCTTCACTGCAGAGGCTCTGTTCAAACTTGCTCTGGGAACGGTTTTCCTCCTGTAATTAGAATTCATGGACTTGCATTTTCCTTGTTTGTGGCTCTTTTTTTCTTTTGGGCAATGGTCTGATTGTGAAGGCAAGATTGAGTCGAAACAGTATGTGGCTGCTATCGCAGTCAGGACTTGGCATCACACGACTGTGTAGCACGTCCCATATTTTTCGTTGCTGCACCAGAATATAACCCAATAAGTGCTCGTGCTTTGAGCCTGGATGCCTTCAGCTGATTTGAAATCCGGCTTTCTGATGGAATCAGAATTAGTAAATCTGAGTCCGTACTCCATACATAATTCCAGCATAATTCGACCATATTTTCATTACATTTGCCAATACCATATCTTCCCCAGACAGTTTGTCAATGCTCTTGGTCAGGCCCAACTCATGCATTGAAATCTCGAAATCTGGTGAACTTATCATTCGAGTCAAACGTCAGTAGAAGATTATGCAGCTCACGGTAGAAGCTTTCTTTCATCACCATATCGGCTTGTAGGGTAGGTGAATATATGCTGATAATGGTAGCGAATTGATCGTCCTGGACTGATAATCGTGAGGATGTGAGGCGTTTAGAAAAGCCCATGGGGAGGTTCTTACACATGCTAGCAATATATGTTTTAGTCACAAATTCCTTAAGAGGGATCACTCAACTTTAATTTTCTCTGCCCAGAAAAGCCTGCGCCATGTTCTGTTATTGATCCCTGCTCTGCAAAGTAAACTTCACAGAATGATGTGATGTCAATGTCCAGATGGGCATGCTCACTGGCTATTCGTGTGGAAGATCTTTCATGGAGTCTGTAATCATCTTAATCTGACATTGTGTGAATAATCCAGCCCGCAAGCTTCAAGATTTTTATTTCTCATTTGCTTTTTTTTTTTGC
This sequence comes from Heterodontus francisci, assembly GCF_036365525.1. Taxonomy (NCBI): domain Eukaryota; kingdom Metazoa; phylum Chordata; class Chondrichthyes; order Heterodontiformes; family Heterodontidae; genus Heterodontus; species Heterodontus francisci. Next base: position 2,722,224 of record NW_027140578.1, on the reverse strand, counting down.
ATTTATATGTGTTACTTCATTCTTTTGCACTGCTATACGAGATGCCCGTTGGCTACGGTTCGCCAACAAGGAGAGTTGAGACAAGGATTGTCTGGGCCATCTTTTTAGGCCCATCCCCATTCGGAACAAGCAGTATTATTCCGAGAGAATACTGCTTCGTCACTCAGAGTGTTGCCAGATGATGTTGTTGTCTCAGCTCAACAGTCAAATAACTCATCATGCTGAACCACTTGCATGCAGAACTGAAGCTGAATCTGCCAGTGCCACCTTGCACCTGCCATTGTCGCCTCTCCCCATCGCTGTCTGGTACACTTCCTGACTGTGGTAACTGTTTAAAGTGGAAACCAGCTAGTGCAGCCGAATCCCATTCTTCAGGCTGTGTCATTCTATTCAGTGTCGCAGCAGGCTGAAACAGCTGAAGCAATTGAAACGATGCATTTGCTGTGGCAGAGGTGCATTTGTGTTAAATATGATGGTGGTTTATTGCTGAAACTTGGGTTCAAAAGAAATACTTTAGTGCTGATTTTTGGGGGGACGGGGCGGCGGCGGTGGGAGGAAGTGAACAAGTGCTGCAAGATGGCGATGGCAAAGAAGAAGCAAAGTCTGTGGATGTTGCTGTGAGCGGACGAACCACAACCCTACGCAAATCTCAATGGGGCCTGCACTTTACTCCATCAACTAACAGGTAGAGGTTAGCACTGAGATTGTTTCAGCAGAAGGTTATGCCTCAGGTTTGGTGACTGTTCGGATTAAGGTTGTGCTTTGTTTCATAGTTAGTGTTACATTTAGTGTTGCGGTTTGCAGAGAGCTCGATTTAGGGTTAGGTTCAGTTTAGCAATTTGTGTTAAGGTTCTGGTTTGCGACTGGTTCATTTTACAGTATGTGTTGGGTTAGTTATAGCGTTAGGTTTAGATTAGGAATACAATTTGAGTAAGGGCTAGATTTAGCATTCGGGTTAGTTTGGGGTTAGTCTTGCAGTTAGATTTATGGTCAGGTTGACAGTTTGGTTAAGCATTGATTTGAGGTTCAACATTATGGTTGCACTTAGGCTTCGGCATACCGTTAGCATAGAGTTGTTATCTCTGGGTTGTTGCCCGTGCCACGTGCTAGCGAAGCGAGGAATAGGGAGAGAGAGGAGGTGAACACGTGGCTGCAGGGATGGTGTAGGAGGGAGGGTTTTGGTTTCCTGGATAATTGGGGCTCTTTCTGGGGTAGGTGGGACCTCTACAAACGGGGTGGTCTTTACCTAAACCAGAGGGGTACCAATATCCTGAGGGGGAGATTTGCTAGTGCTCTTCGGGGGTTTAAACTAATTCAGCAGGGGGTTAGGAACCTAAATTGTAGTTCCAGTGTACAGGATGTTGAGAGTAGTGAGGTAGGGGATAAGGTTACAGGGACGCAAGAGGGCACTGGCAAGCAAGAACTTGGTTGAAAGTGTGTCTGCTTCAACGCCAGGAGCATCCAGAATAAGGTGGGTGAGGTTGCAGCATGGGTTGGCACCTGGGATCTCGATGTTGTGGCCATTTCGGAGACATGGGTAGAGCAGGGACAGGAATGGATGTTGCAGGTTCCGGGATTTAGATGTTTCAGTAAGAACAGAGAAGATGGTAAAAGAGGGGGGGGGGGGGGGGTGGGGTGAGGGTGTGGCATTGTTCATCAAGGAGAGTATTACGGTGGCAGAAAGGACGTTTGAGGACTCATCTGCTGAGGTAGTATGGGCCGAGGTTAGAAACAGGAGAGGAGAGGTCACCCTGTTGGGAGTTTTCTAGACCTCCGAATAGTTCCAGAGATGTAGAGGAAAGGATAGCGAAGATGATTCTCGACAGGAGCGAGAGTAACAGGATAGTTGTTATGGGGGACTTTAACTTTCCAAATATTGACTGGAAATACTATAGTTCGAGTACTTTAGATGGGTCAGTTTTTGTCCAGTGTGTGCAGGAGGGTTTTCTGACACAGTATGTAGACAAGCCAACCAGGGGCGATGCCACATTGGATTTGGTACTGGGTAATGAACCCGGCCAGGTTTTATATTTAGACGTAGGTGAGCACTTTGGTGACAGTGATCACAATTCGGTTAGGTTTACCATAGCGATGGGCAGGGACAGGTATATACCGCAGGGAAAGAATTATAGCTGGGGGAAAGGAAATTATGATGCGATTAGGCAAGATTTTGGATGCGTAGGATGGGGAAGGAAACTGCAGGGGATGCGCATAATCGAAATGTGGAGCTTATTCAAGGAGCTGCTACTGCGAGTCCTTGATAAGTATGTACCTGTGAGGCAGGGAGGAAGTTGTCGAGCGAGGGAGCCGTGGTTTACTAAAGAAGTTGAAGCGCTTGTCAAGAGGAAGAAGAAGGCTTATATTAGGATGAGACGTGAAGGCTCAGTTAGGGCGCTTGAGAGTTACAAGCTAGCTAGGAATGATCGAAAGGGAGAGCTTAGAAGAGTGAGGAGAGGACACGAGAAGTCATTGGCGGATCGGATCAAGGAAAAACCTAAGGCTTTCTATAGGTATATCAGGAATAAAAGAATGACTAGAGTTAGATTAGGGCCAATCAAGGATAGTAGTGGGAAGTTGTGTGTGGAATCAGAGGAGATAGGGGAAGCGTTAAATGAATATTTTTCGTCAGTATTTACAAGAGAGAAAGAAAATGTTGTCGAGGAGAATACTGAGATACAGACTACTAGGCTAGATGGGATTGAGTTTCACAAGGAGGAGGTGTTATCAATTTTGGTAAGTGTGACAATAGATAAGTCCCCTGGGCCAGATGGGATTTATCCTAGGATTCTCTGGGAAGCCAGGGAGGAGATTGCAGAGCCTTTGTCCTTGATCTTTCTGTCGTCATTGTCGACAGGAATAGTGCCAGAAGACTGGATGATAGCAAATGTTGTTCCCTTGTTCAAGAAGGGGAGTAGAGACAGCCATGGTAATTTTAGACCTGTGAGCCTTACTTCGGTTGTGGGTAAAATGTTGGAAAAGGTTGTAAGAGATAGGATTTATAATCATCTTGAAAAGAATAATTTCATTAGCGATAGTCAGCACGGTTTTGTGAAGGGTAGGTCGTGCCTCACAAACCTTATTGAGTTTTTTGACAAGGTGACCAAACAGGTGGATGAGGGTAAAGCCGTGGATGTGGTGTATATGGATTTCAGTAAGGCGTTTGATAAGGTTCCCCACGGTAGGCTATTGCAGAAAATACGGATGTATGGGGTTGAAGGTGATTTAGAGCTTTGGATCAGAAATTGCTAGCTGAAAGAAGACAGAGGGTGGTGGTTGATGGCAAATGTTCATCCTGGAGTTTAGTTACTAGTGGTGTACCGCAAGGATCTGTTTTGGGGCCACTGCTGTTTGTCATTTTTATAAATGACCTGGATGAGGGTGTAGAAGGGTGGGTTAGTAAATTTGCGGATGACACGAAGGTCGGTGGAATAGTGGATAGTGTCGAAGGGTGTTGTAGGCAACAGAGGGACATAGATAGGCTGCAAAGCTGGGCTGAGAGATGGCAAATGGAGTTTAATGCGGGGAAGTGTGAGGTGATTCACTTTAGAAGGAGTAACAGCAATGCAGAGTACTGGGCTAATGGGAAGATTCTTGGTAGTGTAGATGAGCAGAGAGATCTTGGTGTCCAGGTACATAAATCCCTGAAAGTTGCTACCCAGGTTAGTAGGGCTGTTAAGAAGGCATATGGTGTGTTAGCTTTTATTAGTAGGGGGATCGAGTTTCGGAGCCACGAGGTCATGATGCAGCTGTACAAAACTCTGGTGAGACCGTACCTTGAGTATTGCGTGCAGTTCTGGTGACCGCATTATAGGAAGGATGTGGAAGCTTTGGAAAGGGTGCAGAGGAGATTTACTGGGATGTTGCCTGGTATGGAGGGAAGGTCTTACGAGGAAAGGCTGAGGGACTTGGGGTTGTTTTCGTTCGAGAGAAGGAGGAGGAGAGGTGACTTAATAGAGACATACAAGATAATCAGAGGGTTAGATAGGGTGGATAGTGATAGTCTTTTTCCTCGGATGAGGATGGCAAACACGAGTGGACATAGCTTTAAGTTGAGGGGTGAAAGATTTAGGACAGATGTCAGAGGTAGTTTCTTTACGCAGAGAGTAGTAGGGGCGTGGAACGCCCTGCCTGCAACAGTAGTAGACTCGCCAACTTTAAGGGCATTTAAGTGGTCATTGGATAGATATATGGATGTAAATGGAATAGTGTAGGTCAGATGATCGGCGCAACATCGAGGGCCGAAGGGCCTGTACTGCGCTGTAATATTCTAAAAAATTCTAATTCTAAATTGCCCCTAGTGTAGGTAGGTGGTAGGAGAATGGTGGGGATGTGGTATGGAATATGGGATTAATGTCGGATTAGTATAAATGGGTGGTTTAATAGTCAGCACAGACTCGGTGGGCCGAAGGGCCTGTTTCAGTGCTGCATCTCCAAGTAAATAAATTGAGCAGCTACATTTCCTGTGATAAATTGAGCAGCGCCATCTTTCATCCTGGCAGCTGCCTGGAACGTCTCAGACAGTGACGTTTCAGTGGAAGAAGCTGCATTTGCGCATGTGCTAGTACTGTGCCACCTAGTGGTTGCGTTGTCAGCAAACGCAGCGGGAAGTTTAAAGTGTTGATGTTTTCTCTGTTCTTGTGATGCTTCCTTTGCTTCAGTCCCTCTGATTTACATCCTTCCTTTTCAACTGGCTCCATTTCACTCACAAAGCACCAAGTACTAATCTTTCTGCTTGTCTACTTTACAAAGCCGCTCCCTCGCAGCTAACCTGTTTCTCTGTCGCCTCCCGTCCACCCCTGGCAGCCCTTCCTCTGAGCAAAGATACTATCCCCATTTGTGTTGTTCCTTCACTATTCTCTGTTTTACTTTGTCTGTGAAGGGAAAGAGCGGAGCTGCTCGACTGGACACGGATGTTGCCCCGACCTGCACCTCTCCCGATCGCTCCCGCATCGCACGCTGACCCTGACGGCGAGAAGCGGGAGGGAGCTGCCTTCGCCACCCCCCGCGGAGGGACTGGGCCGAACACCCCGGCGGAGCCAGCGGCTGGCCCCAGGGATCATTAGCTGGTGTCTCTGACGGTGAGGGGCGACAAGCCCAGCAGCGGCCCCCCTCTCCCTCGCAGGACGACCAGGCTGGAAAACCTGTCAGAGACATTTTGTTTTAAGGCTTTGATTGTGAATCGAGCAGCAAACAAAAAAAAAACAAAAGCTTGGTGGAGATGCCAGCGAGCTGCCGGGACTGTGCTGATAGTATTGCTGGAGGAGGCTGGTGATCTGATCAAGGGGGGACGGAAATAAGGGACAGGGATGTTAAGCAGTCACATCCTAGTCAAACTGCCGCAGAATTGGCAACGCTACACCAATCCTGATAAGGGGCAATGAGATGACTTGGGCCTGTGGTTAAAAAGTGCCAGAACACCCCCCTGGTAGTTGTGGGTGGAAGAGGGCAGCACCATAGAACTGGGAGAGTGTGGGGGGAGGGGGGTTGGGGAGTTGGCGGTCTTGTGCAACAGATTTACTATTTCATCAAACAGTAGAAGGTTTCTTCCCCGTGTCCTGATCAATAGCTGTCCCTCGACCAGTAACCTGTAAACTCATGATCACATTATCACATTGCAGTTTCTGGGAACTTGATGTGCCCGAATTTGCTGTCAGGAAGAGAGATGAGGTTCCTCAAAGTGAAAATAGGGAGTTAGGCAGAAGGTTAAAAAGCAGGACCTCTAGGGTTGGAATCTCAGGATTTACTCCCTGTGCCACGTGCCAGTGAGGGTAGAAATAGCAGGATAAGGCAAATGAATGCGGGGCTGAAGAGCTGGTGTAGGCGGGAGGGCTTCAGCTGCTTTGATCATTGGGATCTCTTCTGGTGCAGAGGTGACCTGTACAAGAGGGACGGGTTGCATCTAAACTGGAAGGGGACCAATTTCCTTGTGGGGAGGTTTGCTGGTCCTACTCGGGAGGGTTTAAACTAGTCTTGCGGGGGGCGGGGTCGTGGGACCCAAAGTAGAAGTCTCTCAGATGAGATAGTTGAGGCAAATGGGTTTTTAAAAGGACAATTTGGTAAATTCACCATTACTGTGAGAAACTGTTAATTCCAGATTTATTTCATTAATTGTATTTGAATTCCCCAGCTTCTGTGGTGGGGTTGGCATCTGCGTCTCGGGATGAGTCTGGGCCTCTGGATTACTAGCGCCACACTGTTGCTCAAGGTGACCCTCCTCAGACACACTCAATCCCCCTTACTGTCACCAATACTAGCCATCTATGTGGACTGCGGTGGAAAGGGCAGGGTAGTGGTACTAGATAGATAGCTCTTGCAGGAGGGAGCTAGTATGGGTTGGACGGGCAGAATGGCCGCCTTCTGTGCTCTAGATGATTATATTGGACAGTTGCAATACTCAGGGACACTCTCCATTTCGGACTGTGATGCCTTTCTGGATGGTCACTCACTTCCCTCTTTCCACTAAGCCCCTGTCCCTGCACCTTCTTTCTGTGTGAGCTCCAGGTCCTTGACCGAGAGCTGGACATTGATCAGAGCAGAAATTAAATGTTGAAGTATTTTGTTAACGTCCCTGCGTCCATTCACTTTCTTATTCAAGATGTTGCATCTTCTGCCCTGTTTGAACCTTCAGTTGTGGTGGTGACAGGCATTCTCAGATTCTGATGCTCTGTAATAAATAGGAGGATTAGATGGAAATATTAATATGATAAGGAGAGCATTGCTTTGTAAGGCACGTGGTCAGTCCCATCTCCCTCAACAGTATAACAGTTGTTGGCTCGGAGATCAAGCAATTCCCAAGTGCTGCGATCAACCCTCCACATCAGGTTTAACACAGACAGCTGCCCAGGGCAATGCAACAAGTCCTGCTGATCTCGACAACCTAGTTCTGGACGCATTCCCATTGGCTGAGTCTCTACACGGACAGTGCCCATTGGCAAGAGTTATTCAAGCAGTGCAGGGCAAATCCAGACTTACTCCTGAAAGAGAGAATATGCAGTTTGGCAACATGAAGCAGGGCAATCATTGGTGAATTAAATGATTCTTCACTCAGGTTTTATTCAGCATGAAAATTCGTTAAAAATATGAGCAGATCTTTCGCTAAATAATTTCGATTTGCTGAGTTTTAATATAAAATTCTGCTACTTTATCAATGAACACAATATCTAGAGAGGTATGATTTCTCTGTTCTCCATCTTCATGCAGATGTGCCCTGGTTAGTGCATCTATTTGAATATATTTATTATATTTCTCACTGTACCAGCACCTGACTAGTGAACACTGCAGGAGCGGAGGATATTTCCCACTGTTCCACTAATATTAACACTCGTGTAATGTTGTGATTATAATAAATTGCAAAAGAGGCACCAAAACCTGCAGAACGGGCATACAATTGCCAAATCAATTTCAACACATATAAAAGTGAGTTATTACATTCACTAAGAAATATTAAGTCACTTATTACTTGTAAAATAAGAATCTAAATGGGGTACAAATACACTAAAAGGTAGAGATGCAAGTTAATAAGGCCAGATAAAAAATGACAAATCATGCACCAGTGTTTATTTCTAGAGAGACATCATTGAAAAGTCGAGAAGTCATGTGAAGCTTGTATCAAACCTTGGTTTGCCCAGACTTGGAGTACTGTGCACAGTTCTGGTCACCATATTACGAAAGTGATATAGAGGCACCAGGGAGAGTGCAAGAAAGATTTACAAAAGATAATACCAGAAATGAGAAGTTGTAGCTATCAGGAAAGGATTAATATGTCAGTTCTCTTATTTTGAAAAAAAGAGAAGGGTTGGGGTGACCAAATACTAATAACACAGGAAGAAAAAAGGAAAATCTGCAGGCAGATTTGAGAGAGCTCAGAAATAAATGAACAAGCTAAACTTCAGATGCATAAATTTCCAGAATACTCACAGTGCCAAGCGCTGGTGAATAGGAGGATAGAGCAGATGAATGTGTGGCTGGAGAGAGAGGAGGGAGGGCTTTAGATTCCTGGGACATTGGGACAGGTTCTTGGGGAGATGGGAGCTGTACAGGCCACATTAATGGCACCAGAACAGAGCTGGGACCAATGTCCTTGCGGGACAGTTTGCTAGTGCTATCGGGAGGGTTTAAACTAACAAGAGGGGGAGTGGTGGGAATCAGGAGGTAACATTAGAGAGGAAAAGCAAGGTGCACAAAGAATTGAGAGCGATAGCTAGCACTAGCATAAGAAATAATAAGGCATTAGGTGGGTTCAGAGTGTGAGAGAATGCAGTAAGATCTAAATTAGGTTTACAGTGCATGGATGTGAATGCACAGAGTGTGGTAAATATGATTAGTGAGCTGCAGGTGTCGACAGTCACTTGGGAATATGGCGTTGAGATGATAACGGAGACCTGGTTCAAAATAGGGCAAGACTGGGCACTAACTATTCCTAGATACAAGGTATTGAGGAAAGATTGGGAAGGAAAGAAAGGACAAAGGGTGACATGTGAAAAAAGAGGGAAATATTGACAAATATTGTGAACTGGTGTCCCACATCACCACAGTCCTCTTGTTCATTTGTACATTGCTGTTTCCTCCCTCTGCCCCAGGACAAAGCCCGTCCTGTGCTCATTGTCTCCCCACAGCAGCACCTCAGTTCCCAGCAAACCCCATTGTGTTCTCTAAATCACCAGTTAGTTTACTGCAAAGTCCAGTGCAGGAACTGCCAGCTGTTTATTAGATGGAGCTGAATTCACAGCGACACCACCCAGTCATCCCAGTGATATATTTCCTGTTTATCTTAACACACTGTCCTGTTGAACAAGCAGTTTATGGCACACCATGGTTCTCTGCAGTTGGCAGCAGGAAATCTATTGTTGCACAGAATCACTGAATGGTGACAGCACAGAATGAGGCCATTCAGCCAGTCCATTATGTGCCAGTTCTCTGCAAGAGCAATTTAGCTCCTCCCACTCCCCTGCATGTTCCCTGTACCCCTGCAATTCCTCCCTCACTCCCCCCCCCTCCTCAAACCCCATTTCAGGTACTTATCCAATTCTCTTTTGAAAGCTATGATTGAATCTATCTCCACATTTTTAGACAGTGCATTCCAGATTATAACCACTCGCTGTGTAAAAGTTTTTCATGTGGCCATGTGTCCTCTAGTTCTCGGATCTTCCACCAATGGGAACAGTTTCTCTCTATCTACATTGTCCAGACACCTCATGATTTTGAACACCTCGATCAAATCTCCTCTCAAACTTTCTCTTCACCAAAGAGAACAATTTCAGCTCCTCCAATCTATCCACGCAGCTGAAGTCTGCCATCCCTGGAATCATTCATTTAAATCTTTTGCAACACCTTCTGTAAATCCTTCACATCCTTGCGGGAGTGTGATGCCCTGAATTGGGGCTGAAGGGAGTGGTGTGAGAAAGAGGGGTTCCATTTCATGGGGCATTGGCATCAGTTTTGGAACCGGGGGGATCTGTACCGATGGGACGGTCTCCACCTGAACAGATCTGGAACCAGTGTTCTAGCGAAGCGGATAAATAGGGTGGTCTCTAGGACTTTAAACTAGCGACTCGGGGGGAAGGGAAAGGGAAAGGGAAAACGACAGGGTGTATGATGATAAATAAAAAGGTAAGCAGCAGGCTAACGTGTGCAGGAGGGTTTAAGTTCAAGGCAGACTATGATAGAAGCAGAAAGGAAGGATAACTCAGGAGTTATTATTAGAGATGTTGGGAATCATGAGGGTAAGAAAGCTAGCATAAAGGCACTTTTCCTGAATGTTCGTAGCATTCGTAACAAGGTTGATGAGTTAACGGCACAAATCATCGTGAATGAATATGATTTGGTAGCCATTACGGAGACATGGTTACAGGTTGGTCACGACTGGGAGTTAAATATCCAGGGGTACCAGACTATTCGGAAGGACAGACAGGAAGGTAAGGGAGGTGGTGTAGTTCTGATACTCAAGGACGACATCAGGGCGGTGCTGAGAGATGATATAGGTTCTATGGAGAATGAGGTTGAATCCATTCGGGTGGAAAATAGAAACTCTAAAGAAAAAGGCATTGATAGGCGTAGTCTATAGGCCACCAAATAATATCACATTGGGGCGGGCAACAAACAAAGAAATAACCAATGCCTGTAAAAATGGTATGGCAATTATCATGAGGGATTTTAATCTACATGTAGATTGGTCGAACCAGCTCAGTCAGGGTAGCCTTGAGAAGGAATTCTTTGAGTGTATCCCTGATAGATTTCTTGAACAGTATGTAATGGGAGCAAGCTATCCTAGATCTAGTCCTGTGTAATGAGACATGAATAATTAATGACCTCATAGTTAGGGATCCTCTTGGAAGGAGTGATCACAGTATGGTTGAATTTAGAATACAGATGGAGAGTGTGAAGGTAAAATCCAATACCAGGGTCCTGCACTTGAACAAGGGGGACTACAATAGAATGAGGGAGGACTTGGCTAAAGTAGACTGGAAACAAAGATTTTATGGTGGGACAGTTGACGAGCAGTGGAGGATTTTCAAAGCAATTTTTCAAAGTGCTCAGCAAAAGTATATTCCAGTGAAAAGGAAGGACTGGAAGAAAAGGGGTAATCTGCCATGGGTGTCTAAGGAAATAAGGGAGGCTATCAAATTGAAAAAGAAGGCATACAAAGTGGCCAAAAGCAGCATGAAACTAGAAGATTGGGAAAACTTTAAAGGTCAACAGAAAGCTACAAAAAGAGCTATAAAGAAACGTAAGATGGAACATGAGAAAAATCTAGCACAGAATATAAAGACAGATAGCAAAAGTTTCTATAAATATATAAAACGAAAAAGAGTGGCTAAAGTAAACGTTGGTCCTTTAGAGGATGAGAAGAGGAATTTAGTTATGGGATATGATGAAATGGCCGAGGCATTGAACAGGTATTTTGTATCAGTCTTCACAGTGGAGGACATTAATAACATGCCAGTAATTGACGAAGAGACGAACGTAGGTGAGGACCTGGGAACAATCATTATTATGGAAGAAGTAGTGTTGGGCAAGCTAATGGAGCTAAGGATTGATAAGTCTCCTGGCCCTGATGGAATGCATCCCAGGGTACTAAAAGAGATGGTGGGAGAAATAGCAGGTGCACTGGCGGAAATTTTCCAAAATTTGCTGGACTCTGGGGTAGTCCCAGCTGATTGGAAAACAGCAGATGTGACACCACTGTTTAAAAAGGGAGGTAGACAAAAGATTGGGAATTATAGACCGGTTAGCTTAACTTCTGTAGTGGGGAAGATGCTTGAGTCTATTATCAAGGAAGAAATAGCAGGGCATCTCGATAGAAATTGTCCCGTTTGGCAGACGCAGCACGGGTTCATGAAGGGCAGGTCATGCTTGACAAATCTTTTGGAATTCTATGATGACATTACGAGCAAGGTGGACAATGGGGACCCAGTGGATGTGGTGTACACTAGATTTCCAAAAGGCCTTCGACAAGGTGCTGCACAAGAGGCTGCTGCATAAGATAAGGATGCATGGCGTCAGGTGTAAAGTTATTAGCATGGATAGAGGATTGGTTGACTAACAGGAAGCAGAGAGTGGGGATAAATGAGTGCTATTCTGGTTGGCAATCAGTCACTAGTGATATGCCTCAGGGATCAGTGTTGGGACCGCAATTATTTACAATTTATATAGATGATTTGGAGTTGGGGGCCACGTGTAGGGTGTCAAAGTTTTCAGATGACACTAAGATGAGTGTGCAGATGACTGTGAAACTTTGCAGAGGAACATAGATACATTGAGTGAGTGGGCAAAGGTCTGGCAGATGGAATGCAATGTTAATAAATGTGAAGTCATTCATTTCGGTAGGAGTAAGATGAAAAAGGATTATTACTGGAATGGTAAAAAGTTGCAGCATGCTGCTATGCAGAGGGACCTCGGTGTCCTTGTGCATGAATCGCAGAAGGTTGGTCTGCAGTACAGCAAGTAATTAGGAAGGCAAATGGAATTTTGTCCTTCATTGCTAAAGGGATTGAGTTTAAAAGCAGAGAGGTTATGTTGCAGCTGTATAAGGTACTGGTGAGGCCGCACCTGGAGTACTGTGTGCAGTTTTGGTCTCCTTACTTGAGAAAGGATGTACTGGCACTGGAGGGGGTGCAGAGGAGGTTCACTAGGTTGATTCCGGAGTTGAGGGGGTTGGCTTATGAGGAGAGACTGAGTAGATTGGGATTATATTCAATGGAATTCAGAAGAATGAGGGGGGATCTTATAGAAACATATAAAATCATGAAGGGAATAGATAAGACACAAGTAGAGAGGATGTTTCCACTGGCAGGTGAAGCTAGGACAAGAGGGCATAGCCTCCAGATTAGAGGGAGCAGATTTAGGACTGAATTAAGAAGGAACTTCTTCACCCAGAGGGTTGTTAATCTATGGAATTCCTTGCCCAGTGAAGTAGTTGACGCTACTTCAGTAAACGTCTTTAAAGCTAAGGTAGATATATTTTTGAACAATAAAGGAAGTAAGGGATGTGGTGGGAGCGCGGGTAAGTGGATCTGAGTCCACGAAAAGATCAGCCATGATCTTATTGAATGGCGGAGTAGGCTCGAGGGGCCGGACAGCCTACTCCTGCTCCTAGTTCTTATGAACCAATGTTTTAGAGAAGGTTCATCATAACTTCTTTGCTTTGTACTCTGTGACTCTCTTTATAAAGCCTAGAACCCCACATATTCATTCAATGACTTTCTCAACCTGCCCAGTCACCTTCAACAATTTGTTCACATACACTCCCAGGTCTTTCTGCTCATGCCGACCCCTGGGGAACACCACTGTATACCTTCATCCAGTCTGAAAAATAATCGTTCACCATTACTCATTGTTTGTCATTCAGCCAACTTGGTATCCATGCTGCCAACGTCCTTTTCATTCCATGGGCTTCAAATTTGCTGATAAAGTCTATTACGTGGCACAGTCTCAGTCTTGAATAAACTCATCTACTGAGTGTCCACAGCAATCTGGGCTAGAGAGTTCCAAAGATTTACAACACTCGGATCGAAGAGGTTTCTGCTCATCTCAGTCCTAATGGACTACCCCTTACCTTGCTACTATGACTACTCGTTCTGAACTCTCCAGCTGGGGGAAACAGTCTCAACTTCTACCCTGTCAAGCCCTCGGAGAATGTTATAAATTTCTACGAGATCACCTTTCATTCTTCTAAACACCAAAGAGCATAGGCCTATTCTACTCAATCACTCCCCATAGGACAGTGCACCCATCACAGGAATCAACCCAGTGAACCTTCAATCCACCCCCTAAGGCTAGTATATCTCGATCCCCCAATCCCTTAGACTACAATGTTTACCAGTCTTTCACCTCTAAAAAAAAGACTGATTTTCAATTCTTCTGCCCATAGTGAACAATTGCTTGCCCAAACACTTAAGGGGTCTACATTCCTTTGTCGCATCTTTGCGTCCTCTTCAGTTTACATTCCCACCTGGCTTTCTATCGGCAGAACTTGGTCCTCTTGTCCAAGTCATTGATATAGATTGTAAGTAGCTGAGGCCCAAAGACTGATCCTTGCAGTGCTCCCTGAGTTACAGCCAACCCTGAAGTGTTTCACTTACTCTTACTTGGTCTTCAGCCTGTTATGCAATATTCAATCCGTGCTAATATATTCTCCCTAATCCCAGAAGCCCTAATATTGTACAACAATCTCCTGTGTGGTATCGTGTCAAATACCTTCTGAAAATCCAATTAGACTACATCCACTGATCTCCCTTATCCACCCTACCAGTGACACCCTCAAAAAAAAACTTAGTCAAGCATAACGTACGTTCCAAATATCCATGTTTACTTTGCCTCATCATATGATTCTCTCTTTCCCCCCTCCGCACAGTTACAATTGCTACCTTCTAATCTGAGGAAACCATTTTAACTTTTACCCAACTTCTGTCTCAGATTTGCCGCACTTTTGCAACATTTAAAGTAACTTTGCGCAGTCTACTGCCCTCCGCCCACCACTGCTGTGATTGAGACCTCAGTCCCCAGCCTGCTGCAGTTTTCCAGTGGACATCAACGCAAGCTCGAGGAACAGCATTTAATTTACCGATTGGGCACTCTACAGCCTTCCGGACTCAATATTGAGTTCAATAATTTGAGACCATGAGCCCCATTATTTTTTGAGATATACATATATAAACAAAATAATGCAAACTATAAATATATTTAACCATATGCTCGCCAAACTTATTTTTCATGTTTTTGCTTTTGTACAGAGCTGTTCATTATTCTGCCATTAACACTGTCTCTGAACTCGCGCTGTCTTTTTGTACAACTATGTCGCACTCAATTTGCATTCTGTTCCATAAAATCTGTAATTTAATCTCTCTCTCCCCCTCCATCCTTTCACAGTCCTTCCTTCTTGTCCGTCTTGTCTCCTGCTGACTCTGTGGCTGGTCGCTGGCTATACTGGTTTATCAGCTTCAGTCGGATTGTTGGCTGGAATATCACTCACCTGGGTTTTAATGGAGTCCTCCAACTTTGCCATCACCTTTTCATCCTGCAACTGACTCTGTAAACCTCCAGAGGATCTCCATTCCTAGGAAATACCTGTATCTATGCATCCTGATACTCTATCTTCAAACTTGCTTTATCTGTCTCCAAACTCACAGAACAGCTCATTGATGCTCCATGCTGATTCCAACCATTCCAAGTCATCATTATTCCACCACAGGTTCTCAGACTAACTCTGAACTCCTTCCTAATATCCCCATCTAATTCCCCGTTACTATCATGTTTTCATGCAACTAGACTGATTTAACTTGAGCTCTCCCGGTGTCCATTTTAGCTGCCATCCAAATTCAAGCCGATCAATCTATTTCCACTTTGGCTCTTTCCCTTAAACCTCTTTTCTCTTTACCCCTCCAAAAGCTCTTGTATTGCCATCCCTCTTTTCACTTCCCCACTCTCACACACACTGCACTCCCGACCCCAACCCTTCAGGACTCAACGTTCCTGTCGTCCCAGGCTCGAGTCCCATTCCGATAAGCCGGCAGCTCAGCACAGTACTTCTCTTGGCATCCTCTGATGACCTCACTGAGGCATCGGGTGCTTCCTCATTAGAAGCAGCAACCCAAGTGTCCATCCCACTCTCCTCTCCCTTCCCATCCAGTGTGACCACTAGGGACTGATCATACCAATTTTCACCATGTTCAACTCACTGCTGACCCTGTGGACTGACCGTTCTCACCACTCCATCTACACATTTTCCTCCAGAATGTCCGTTCACGTGTCATCCGTGACCTTACTGTGCGTCGACATCATGGCCTTAAAGGAAAGCTGGCTGAGGGGTGATGACACCACGCCACTTAATGAAGCCTCCCCGCCTGGTTACATCCTCCATCACCTGCCCCGCTAACACCATCGCTGTGGCTGTGTCGCTCTCATCGCCAGATCACACCTTGGAAGGACACTCCCCGCCCCCCCCCTCCCAACCACCACCACCCCACTCCTCTGGCCCTTTCTCCTCCTTTGAGCATCTCACCTTGTTCCACCCCATCACCTCTCGATCAAAACCATTGTTCTGTACTGCCTTCAATTCCAATAAAGAGTTTTATCATGGAGATACCTTCAATGCTTTTCTCCCTCAGCCTCTGCGCTGAAAGAATTCTCATCCTCAGTGATTTCAATCTCCATCTCAGCTCATCATTTTCTCACTCTCTCCTGAGTTCATGGCCCTCTTATCCTCTCTCAATCTCGCTCTTCACGGAAATAGCCAAACCCGGCCATTTTCACGGCCACCCCCTCGACCTTGCCGACTCACGTGACCTTGCTACTCCCACTGCACAAGTTACAGAAAAGGCCATCTCATGATCACTTCCTTGTCTCACTCTGCACCCACATCCCTTTCCCACACTCCAACTCCACCTCCTTCCGTATCCATCCCTGGATAAATACAATCCCCCTATTTACTTACAACTACACTTTCAAATTCTCAACGATCTACCCTTTGGCCCTCAGACATTTTCGGTAGCTACTGATTTGCACAACTCACCTCCACCTTTGTCCCCAGTAAACAGATCAATCTCTCACCCTGGCCCTGCCCCCTGGTACAGCCCTAATCTCCACTGCCTTATGTCTAAGGGATGCAGACGTGAATGGACATGGCAAACAACTGGTTTAGCCATCCAGCTGGACAACCTAAAACACCATCAGGTCCTGCTCTCATCGACAAAAACTGTTCATCCTGGATTGCAAGGATAACCCCTGGCTTCCTTTCTCTATTACAAACTGTCTTCTTAAACCCCTCTAACCTCACCTCTGACAATAAATGTGAGCAACTCACAGACTTCTTTGTCACTAAGATCAAGACCTGCCTATCAGCTGCCCCTGCCATTTCCTTCTTCTCATTAGCCCAATGGCCAAACTTCCTATAACGCTGCCTCCTTCCCTCGCCCTGAACTCACACCCATCTCCCCTCATGCCCTGTCTGAACTCATCTTGTCTACAAGACCCACCTCCTGTCCCCTCGATCCTATTCCCTACAATCAGGTTTCCACAACCGCCATAGTACTGAAACACTTCCTATCAAGTCACAATGACATCCACTGTGACTGTGACTGTGGTACACGTTCCCTCCTCCTCCATCTCGATCTGACTGCACCCATCCTCCTCTAACACCTCTCCACTGTCGTCCAGCTGGGTGGGACTGCTCTCACTCTTATTTATCTCATTGCAACCAGAGAATCACTTATAATGGCTCTCTTCCTGCTCCTGCACTGTTACCTCTGGTGTCTATCCGATCTATCCTTGGCCCCCCTCCTAATGCTAATCTGCATGCTGCCCCTCGGCGACATCGAAAAGCATAGCTTTAGTTTTCATAACGTATGCTGATGACACCGAGCTCTACCTCGCCAGTTCCCTCCAGTCCGCCACTGTTGCGAAATTATCAAACTCATTCTCAGACATCCAGAATGAGAGAAATGTCCTCCAATCAAATATCAGGAACACTGAAACCGTTGTTGCAAACTCTGTTCATTAGCTACTGACCCTCCCCCTGGTCACAGTCCAAGATTATGCCAGTCTATTCACACGGTTGGTGTCCCATCACGCCACCACTAAGACCACCTATTTCCATTTCGAGAGCATCACCCAACTTTGCCCCCGTCTCAGCACATCTGCTGCTGAAACCCTCATTCTTGCCTTCGTTCCCTCTCGACTTGATTATTCCAACACACTCCTGGCTGGTTTCTCACATTCCACTCTGTAAACCTGAGATTACTACCTTTGAGGTCCGACTTCTTAAATTTATGTCCGAACTCCCTATATTCAGCTCGTAGGACCTCATTCCCTTTTTTAAAAAACCTATGTCGTTGATACCAATATGTACCAAGACAACTGGCTGCTTGCGCTCCCCCCTCAGCATTCCCTGCAGTCGAGACATCCTTGACCCTAGCACCAGGGAGACAACATACCATCCTGGAGTCTCTTTTGTGATCACAGAAACGCCTGACTGTTCCCCTTACGATTGAATCCCCAATCACTAAATCCCTGCCACTCTTCTTCCTTCCCTCTTGTGCGACAGAGCCACACATGGTGCCATGAACTTGTCCGTTGCTGCTATCCCCTGAGCCATCTCCCCCAACAGTATTCAAAGCGGTATATCTGTTAGAGAGAAAAGGTTGGCCACAGGGGACTCCTCCACTAACTGCCTTCCTCTACTCCGCCTGCTGGTCACCCACTTCCTTTCTTCTTTTGCAGCATTTTCCTGCAGTGACCACCTCGCTAAACGTGCTATCCATGACGTTTTAAGCATCGCGGATGCTCCACAGTAAAACCACCCAGAGCTCCAGCTCCGTAATGCTGGTAGCCAGTAGCTGCAGATGGATACACATCCTGCACACACGGACATCAGGGACACTGGAAGCGTCCCTGATTTCCCACATAGCGGAGGAGGAGCAGATCACGGGGCTGAGCTCTCCTGTCATGACTTACCCTCAGATTGATTAGTTAATCCCTGAATTAAAAAATACTAATCACGCTAGGGGCCTTGTTCTACTCCAAACATTACCCACTACAATCTAAAGTCCTTACCTTTACTTTTGAAGTTGCTGATAAATCCTACTAAAAATTAATATAGTTCACTAGTTAACATAAATCTCACTCAAAAAACGTTACTCACTTGTTCCTTATTATTAAACTTTTTACTGCACGAACCCGGCTATTTAGGAGTTATTCCCACAGCATTTACTCAGCAATCACCCTGCATCTTTCCTGTTACATCACTGCTCACTTTGTTTTCCAACTCTGGCGTGCTTGGACTCCTCTCCCGGAAGGCAAGTGCTCCAGAAACCTCCAACATATCTGTGCTGCCCAAATTCTGGCCTCTTATGCATCCCTGATTTTAATCGCTCCACCATTGCTGGCTATGTTTTCAGTTGCCTCAGACCCAAGCTCTGGAAGCGCCTCCCTGCATCTCTTCAACTCTCTGCTTTGCTCTTTTAAGACACTTTTTAAAAAACCTACCTCCTTGACCAAGCTTTTTGTCATTTAACCCTCCTTTTGTGGCTTGGTGTTATCCTTTGTTTTATAATGCTCCGGTGAAACACCTTGGGATGTTTTATGAAATTAAAGGCGCTGGAAAATACAAGTTGTTGTTGGAAGTCTGGAAGATCAAAACCTGTGTGTCCACGATCACTGCAGCAAGCTCCTTGAATCCAGCAGGGGACAGGCCCTCTGGTCCAGGGCATGTGTCAGCTTCCATTAGTACCCCAGACTGTATTCTGACCCGGTTCGGTCCATTCCCTGGGGTTTCTATCCTGGTGCAGCCCCTGTATTCTGACCCAGTTCAGTCCATTGGCTGGAGTTTCTATCCCGGACCATCCACTGTATTCTTACCCGGTTCGGTCCGTTCCCTGGGGTTTCTATCCTGGTGCAGCCCCTGTATTCTGACCCAGTTCGGTCCATTCCCTGGGGTTTCTATCCCGGACCAGCCCCTGTATTCTGACCCGGTTCAGACCATTCCCTGGGGTTTCTATCCCGGACCATCCCTCGTATTCTGATCCGGTTCAATCCATTCCCTGGGGTTTCTATCCCGTACCAGCCCCTGTATTCTGACCCGGTTCAGTCCATTCCCTGGGGTTTCTATCCCGGACCATCCCCTGAATTCTGATCCGGTTCAGTCCATTCCCTGGGGTTTCTAACCTGTACCAGCCCCTGTATTCTGACCCGGTTCAGTCTATTCCCTGGGGTTTCTATCCCGGACCATCCCCTGTATTCTGATCCAGTTCAGTCCATTCCCTGGGGTTTCTATCCCGGACCATCCCCTGTATTCTGATCCAGTTCAGTCCATTCCCTGGGGTTTCTATCCCGGAGCAGTTCCTGTATTCTGACCCGGTTTGGTCCATTCCCTGGGGTTTCTATCCCGGACCATCCCCTGCATTCTAACCCAGTTTGGTCCATTCCCTGGGGTTTCTAACCCGGACAATCCCCTGTATTATCATCCAGTTCAATCCATTCCCTGGGGTTTCTATCCCGTACCAGCCCCTGTATTCTGATCCGGTTCAGTCCATTCCCTGGGGTTTCTATCCCGGACCATCCCCTGTATTCTGATCCGGTTCAGTCCATTCCCTGGGGTTTCTATCCCGTACCAGCCCCTGTATTCTGACCCAGTTCAGTCTATTCCCTGGGGTTTCTATCCCGGACCATCCCCTGTATTCTGATCCAGTTCAGTCCATTCCCTGGGGTTTCTATCCCGGACCATCCCCTGTAATCTGATCCAGTTCAGTCCATTCCCTGGGGTTTCTATCCCGGAGCAGTTCCTGTATTCTGACCCGGTTTGGTCAATTCCCTGGGGTTTCTATTCCGGACCATCCCCTGCATTCTAACCCAGTTTGGTCCATTCCCTGGGGTTTCTGACCCGGACAATCCCCTGTATTCTGACCCAGTTCAGTCATTCCCTGGGGTTTCTATCCCGGAGCAGTTCCTCCATTCTGACCCAGTTCAGTCCATTCCCTGGGGTTTCTAGACTGGACCGGACCCTGTAATCTGACCCGGTTCGGTCCATTGCCTGGGGTTGCTATTCTGGACCAGCCCCTGTATTCTGACCTGGTTCGGTCCATTGCAAAGGATTGCTATTCTGGACCAGCCCCTGTATTTTGACCCAGTTCTGTCCATTCCCTTGGGTTACTATCCTGGACCAGCCCCTGTCTTCTGACCCAGTTCAGTCCATTCCCTGGGGTTACTATCTTGGACCAGCCCCTGTATTATGACCCAGTTCAGTTCAGTCCATTCCCTGGGCTTACTAACCTGGACCAGCCCCTGTATTCTGATCAAGTTCAGTCCATTCCATGGGGTTACTATCCTGGACCAGCCCCTGTATTCTGACACAGTTCAGTTCAGTCCATTCCCTGGGGTTACTATCCTGGATCATCCCCTGTATTCTGACCCAGTTCAGTTCAGTCCATTCCCTGGGTTTACTATCCTGGACCAGCCTCTGTATTCTGACGTAGTTCAGTTCAGTCCATTCACTGGGGTTACTATCCTGGACCAGTCCCCGTATTCTGAACCAGTTCAGTCCATTCCCTGGGGTTACTATCCTGGACCAGCCCCAGTATTCTGACCCAGTTCAGTCCATTCCCTGGGGTTACTATCCTGGACCAGTCCCTGTATTCTGACCCAGTTCGGTCCATTCCCTGTGATTACTATCCCGGACCAGCCCCTGTATTCTGATCCAGTTCGGTCCATTCCCTGGGGTTACTATCCAGGACCAGCCCCTGTATTCTGACCCAGTTCGGTCCATTCCCTGGTGTTACTATCCTGGAGCAGCCCCTGTATTCTGACCCAGTTCGGTCCATTCCCTGGGGTTACTATCCAGGACCAGCCCCTGTATTCTGACCCTGTTCGGTCCATTCCTTGGGGTTACTATCCTGGACCAGCCCCTGTATTCTGACCCAGTTTGGTCCATTCCCTGGGGTTACTATCCTGGAGCAGCCCCTGTATTCTGACCCAGTTCGGTCCATTCCCTGGGGTTACTATCCTGGACCAGCCCCTGTATTCTGACCCAGTTCGGTCCATTCCCTGGGGTTACTATCCTGGACCAGCCCCTGTATTCTGACCCAGTACAGTCCATTCCCTGGGGTTACTATCCTGGACCCGCCCCTGTATTCTGACCCAGTTCAGTCCATTCCCTGGGGTTACTATCCTGGACCATCCCCTGTATTCTGACCCAGTTCAGTTCAGTCCATTCCCTGAGGTTACTATCCTGGACCAGCATCTGTATTCTGACGCAGTTCAGTTCAGTCCATTCCCTGGGGTTACTATCCTGGACCAGTCCCCGTATTCTGAACCAGTTCAGTCCATTCCCTGGGGTTACTATCCTGCACCAGCCCCAGTATTCTGACCCAGTTCACTACATTCCCTGGGGTTACTATCCTGGACCAGCCCCTGTATTCTGACCCAGTTCGGTCCATTCCCTGGGGTTACTATCCTGGACCAGTCCCTGTATTCTGACCCAGTTCGGTCCATTCCCTGGGATTTCTATCCCGGACCAGCCCCTGTATTCTGATCCAGTTCGGTCCATTCCCTGGGGTTATTCTCCCGGAGCAGCCCCTGTATTCTGACCCAGTTCGGTCCATTCCCTGGGGTTACTATCCAGGACCAGCCCCTGTATTCTGACCCAGTTCGGTCCATTCCCTGGGGTTACTATCCTGGAGCAGCCCCTGTATTCTGTCCCAGTTCAGTCCATTCCCTGGGGTTACTATCCAGGACCAGCCCCTGTATTCTGACCCAGTTCGGTCCATTCCCTGGGGTTACTATCCTGGACCAGCCCCTGTATTCAGACCCAGTTCGGTCCATTCCCTGGGGTTACTATCCTGGAGCAGCCCCTGTATTCTGTCCCAGTTCGGTCCATTCCCTGGCGTTACTATCCTGGACCAGTCCCTGTATTCTGACCCAGTTCAGTCCATTCCCTGGGGTTACTATCCTGGACCAGCCCCTGTATTCTGGACCAGTACAGTCCATTCCCTGGGGTTACTATTCTGGACCCGCCCCTGTATTCTGACCCAGTTCAGTCCATTCCCTGGGGTTACTATCCTGGTCCCGCCCCTGTATTCTGATCCAGTTCAGTCCATTCCCTGGTGTTACTACCCTGGACGAGCCCCTGTATTCTGACACAGTTCAGTCCATTCCCTGGGGTTACTATCCTGGACCAGCCCCTGTGTTCTGAACCAGTTCAGTCCATTCCCTGGGGTTACTATCCTGGACCAGCCCCTGTGTTCTGATCCAGGTCAGTCCATTCCCTGGGGTTACTATCCTGACCAGCCCCTGTATTCTGACCCAGTTCAGTCCATTCCCTGGTGTTACTATCCTGGACCAGCCCCTGTGTTCTGATCCAGTTCAGTCCATTCCCTGGGGTTTACTATCCTGGACCAGCCCCTGTTTTCTGTTCCAGTTCAGTCCATTCCCTGGGGTTACTATCCTGGACCAGCCCCTGTATTCTGACCCAGTTCGGTCCATTCCCTGGGGTTACTATCCAGGACCAGCCCCTGTATTCTGACCCAGTTCGGTCCATTCCCTGGGGTTACCTTCCTGGACCAGCCCCTGTATTCTGACCCAGTTCAGTCCATTCCCTGGGGTTACTATCCTGGAGCAGCCCCTGTATTCTGACCCAGTTCGGTCCATTCCCTGGGGTTACTATCCTGGAGCAGCCCCTGTATTCTGACCCGGTTTGGTCCATTCCCTGTGGTTTCTATCCCGGACCATCCCCTGTATTCTGACCCGGTTTGGTCCATTCCCTGGGGTTTCTATCCCGGACAATCCCCTGTATTCTGACCCAGTTCAGTCCATTCCCTGGGGTTTCTATCCCGGAGCAGTTCCTGTATTCTGACCCAGTTCAGTCAACTCCCCTTTTCAGGCAGTGACTTTCAGACCATCACCATCCTCTGGGTGAAAAGGTTTTTCCTCATCTCACCTCTAATCTTTCTTCCGATTACTTTAAATCTATGCTCCCACCTCCCCCCATCACTGACCTCTCTGCTAAGGTGAATAGACCCTTCACCTCCACTCTATCCAGGTCCCTCACAATTTTGTACATTTCAATCTGATCTCTCCTCAGCCTTCTCTGTTCCAAGGAGAACAACCCCAGCTTATCCAATCTTTCCTCATAGCTGCATTTTCCAGTCCAGACAACATCCTGGTAAATATCCTCTGCACCCTCTCTGGTGCAATTCCATCATTTCTGTAATGAGGTGACCAGAACTACACACAGTACTCAAGTTGTGGCCCAACCAATGAGTTATACAGTTCCAGCAGAACCTCCCTGCTCTTGTATTCGAGACCTCAGTTAATAAAGGAAAGGATTCTATATGCCTTCTTCACCACCTTACCGACCTGTCCTGCTACCTTCAGGGATCTGTGGACATTCACTCCAAGGTCCCTCACCTCCTCTACACTTCTCAGTATTTTCCCATTAATCGTGTATTCCTTTGCCTTGTTTGACCTCCCCAAATGCATCACCTCACACTTCTCCAGGTTGAATTCCATTTACCACTTTTCTGCACATCTGACCACACCATCAGTATCTTCCTGTAGCCTACAGCTATCCTCCTCGCTATCTACCACACAGCCAATCTTTGCGTCATCTGCAAACTTCTTAATCATGCCCCCAACATTTACGTCCAAATCGATAATATATACCACAAAAAGCAGGGGACCCAGTACTGAGCCCTGTGGAACGTCACTGGAAACAGCTGTCCAGTTACAAACAAACCCATCAACAATTACTTTTTGTTTCCTGCCATTGAGCCAATTTTGTATCCACCTTGCTGCATTTCCCTAGATACCATGGGATTTTATTTTTTTAACCAGTCTGCCATGTGGGAACTTGTCAAAAGCCTTGCTAAATTCCGTGTATACCACATCAACTGCATAACCCCCATCTATCTTCCTTGTTACTTCTTCAAAACATTTGATCAAGTTGGTCAAACAAAATCTTCCCTTAACAAATCCATGCTGACTATCCATGATTCATCTGTGCCTTTCTAAGTGACAGTTTACCCTGTCTCCCAGAATAGATTCCAATAATTTGCCCACTACTGAGGTTAGACTGACTGGCCTGTAATTATTCGGTCTATCCTTCGATCCCTTTTTAAACAGAGGTACAACGTTAGCAATTCTCCGACACCACACCTGTGTCCAGTGAGGACTGGAAAATGATGGTCAGACCCTCTGCTATTTCCTCTCTTGCTGCTTTTAACAGTCTAGGATACATTTCATCTGGCTCTGGTGGTTTATCAACTTTCAAGGATGCTACTCCTATTAATACTTCCCCTCTCCCTATGTTTATCTCATCCAATGCTTCACACTCT
Organism: Heterodontus francisci; assembly: GCF_036365525.1. NCBI lineage: Eukaryota > Metazoa > Chordata > Chondrichthyes > Heterodontiformes > Heterodontidae > Heterodontus > Heterodontus francisci. Next base: position 2,697,904 of record NW_027140578.1, on the reverse strand, counting down.
TCCTCCTTAACTATAATATCTGCAACGCCCCCCTGTTTTGTGAAGACAGACGCAAAGTATTCATTATGAACCATACCAATATCTTCCACTCCTACACATAGGTTACCTTTTTGGTCTTTTATGGGCCCTACTCTCTCCTTAGTTACTCTTAATGTATTGATAAAACATCTTTGGGTTCATCTTGATTTTGCTTGCCAATATTCTTTCATGCCCTCTGTTTGCTTTTCTAATTTCCTTTTTGATTTCACCCCTCCACTTTTTATCCTCCTGCCGGCTTTCTGTAGTATTGAGTTCTCGGTGTTGGACATAAGCTTTCCTTTTCTGCCTTATCTTACCCTGTAGGCTCCTTGCCATCCATAGGGCTCTAGATTTGGCCGCCTCACCCTTTTTCTTTGTAGGAACATGTTTACCCTGAACCCCTTGAATCTCCCCTTTGAATGCCTCCCACTGTTCTGACACTGATTTACCTTCAAGTATCTGATTCGGTCCACTTTCACTAAATCACTCCTCAGTTTAGTCAAATTGGATTTGCCCAATTGAGAACTCTAACTCCTGTTCTATCTGTGTCCTTTTCCACAATTATGTTGAAACTGACTGAATTATGATCACTATCACCAAAATGCTCTCTCTCCCACTGCCAATCCTGCCATCTGCCCATCTTCATTTCCTAAAACTAAGTCTCAAACTGCGCCCTCTCTTGTTGGACTTACT